>NC_072856.1:40040000-41240000 GCF_028858705.1 Grus americana | reverse complement strand
TTATGGTTTTTACAAGTTTTTTCTCTAACTTCTCTGCCAGCCAACAAAAACTCTCTGGTTCAAGCCCTACGAAACTTTACCCAACAGGTAAGTCTGAGAAAGAGATTTGACCTCAGTTTACTTCAGCACAGGTTAACGATTCAGCTCTGAGGACGAGGACGTAAGCGTAGGAGTTGACAGCCCTCCAGTGCATGCATTGAGGCTTCTCTCCAGCGCAGCTACATTCTCCTGTTTCCTCTTTCTGCCCTTCTTTATTAGAAATGTCTTACACTGGTTTGATTTTTACATCCTGGGCTATTCGGCCATATTTCCACACACACAGCATTTCAACAGAAAGGTTTGACCTAACAAGTCCTCCTCCTGACATGCTGCCCACTAGCCCCCAAAAGAAAAAGTACATAAAGATTCTGGAGAATCTGGTCAAGTGAGTATTAGTAGGAGTCCTGACTTTGGAGAGGCATCAGGATGCAGCAGTTCCACTACAAAAATTTCAAGCAAAAGCAGAGAGGTATCAGAGGATACCCCTTTGAGCCCAAGAAAAAAAAAATAATTAAAGAAAAAACCAAAGTTTTTGAGAATGCACATGAAACAACTATAGCTCAAATTCGAAGGAATACAACATGGATTTACTAAAGGAGTTTGACCCTTTCCCTTTCTTACCGGCTACTTTCAGGTGAGAAAGGAGAGGTAGTGAAGAAATACAGCTCCAAGAACAAGCAAAGACAAAGATGTGGGGCTGGTGCCCACACCCACTCTGCTGACAGATTCATGGCTCAGAATTATTGAAGAATACTGTGACAGGGAGAAAAAATCAGAAGGCGTTAATTACTGCAGCAAAGGAAGAAACTGGTGGGTACATTAGGAGTTAAATTGTAATGTAAAGCAAATCCTGCTCCTGTTATAATCTCATTTTGCTGTTGAAATTAAAGCCTGAAGAATTATGGTTTTCCACTCTTGCCTCCCAGACATTCAAGAGAGAATTGAAGCTGGGAGAAAAATAAGCATACAAACAGCAGACTATTCTGTTTGGTAGCACCATGTGCAACAACCAACTAGCACAAGTAGAGCAGAATGTACAAATACAGGCATACATGTTTATATATGCTTTCACTATGTGTGCTTTGTGACATCAACACCAGCACTAAGGAATTTTAAGAAAAAGCAAATGCATAAAGGCTGTTCAAATCAGGAATTTTTGAAATCTTCTTGGTAGCGCAGGTCTGAAAAACTATCGAATGTTGGCAGGACACAACAGAACAATTAATCTGTGGTCCTTTTAAGCTTTTGTTACTCACAAGACTTCTTAGAGCTTAATCTCTGTAAAAGTTATCAGAAAATACAGCACACTTCAAAAGAAACGCCTGAAAAGCCTCTTTTCTCTTGCAGTCTGGACCTTGCAGAATGTGACACTTCAGTCACATTCCAGTGCAAGTGATACCTCAGTTACTGCTAAGATCATTTATAGCCACTGCAAGATCCCTGCCCTGCTGCCAGATTAGTTGTTCCTAATTTCTGTTTATCACGTCTTATCCTGTTCTGTGGTTAAACTGGTTACAGCAGTTTCTGAGCAAAGCATCTAAGCCTATACCTCAAGCAAATAAAGAGCTAGCATTTCCTCTTTGCTGGGACTCAGTAACATCAAGGGGAAAAAATTCTCCTCCACCTCCAGACGGAATAATAAAGTACTGTTACACTGCTTTTCACAAAACTCTGTTCCAGTCCAAACAAGGCATGTCCAAAGAAGTGATTGTGTGTCAGCAAAAGCAACAAGAATCCCAAGAAACAAGAAAAGCAAAATGGCTAGAGGCAAGCTGCTGCAGGAGCTACAAAGAAAACTGCCAACAAGTCAAACCAGCTTCTAGAGTAGCACAACAGCCAGGGCTGGTCGGCAGCCCAGCGGGTGCTGCAGGAGGTTTTAGCAAACTATATTGGCCATTATCTCAATTAGGAGAGGGGGAGGAGGAAAGGCAGTGCTGATAACAGCTGAGGAAACAGCAAGCCAGTGAAATGCTGAAGCAGCTGCTTGGCAGCAAACAAGCAACAACAGAAAGTACCCATCACGATGAAATAGAAATGCATGTACACAGAGTTATTCTATTGTATTGCACTTCCAATTCACTTTCTACCTTAATTAGAATTACTTTTTTTAAGGTCCTAAGAGAAATCCACCTTCCACATGGCTGCTCTTGCAGTAATAAGGATTAAATCAATCCTTTCTTCCTTCAGCTCCCAACTGGGAGCAAACATATGGCTTCTGAGAGGGTTTGACCCATTTCCCATCTGCCAGTGACCAAACTGCAGGTGGTGAAGTGAAGAATCGTCACCTCTCTATGAGAAGATGGAAAGACACTTCCTGAAATTAGGATGAACTCAGTCATCAAGCAAAGATCTTTAAATATAGGAAAGCTTTTTAGTATTCCAGAACTCATTACATAACATCTATGGGTATACATATGTATGTATACATGCATACATTAGGGTTTCATATAAATCTATCAGATGCAAATTCTTCCACAGTGAATATTCACTTGAAGTTATTAGTCAGTTTTCAAGATTCCCTTTAGTCATGACTTTAGTTGCTTGTAGACACCAGGTGAGGCTATGTGTGAGGGGGACACTGGAATCATCCCCGAAACACAGCAGGATGCAGTGAGGGGCTTCTCAAGCTTGTGAATTTGACTACTCCAAAAGTAGCCATATTCCATGAGTAAAAAGTCCAGTTCATAGATAAATTATTGCCTTAGGTGGAGTACTCCACTAATGTGGCCTTCCTGCTTTAGTGGCCTGAGCTCTCCATATCAATGTGCTATACGGTGCAAAGCTATCAAGTTCATTTACTGTTATCTCAGGGTTTCTAAATAGCGCATTTCATTATGGAATTGCCAGCACCAGACTTGTCCTGGGACTCTTGCAAAGAGATTTAATATACGCATTCCAGTTTTTAGGAACTGTGGGGCATTATTGTAACTTTACTTGTTTGTACCCTGATAGTCACTGATGTGCATCTTATAAAAATGTGCTAAAACACACAGCATATTTTTTGTCCAGTATAGATTTTCCAAGCTCTCACCAGCCAAAGCTTGAATATGGGCATGTTCAGAGTTGCCAGTGTATCAGTTTTGCAGTAATCAAGCTCAACCATTTGTACAATTTAGGAACAAACTGTTACAAGGACCGTCCCTGCTGATCCAGTTCTCCAACTTTCCTAAAGGATTTCACCCTTTCTAAAACCTCCATAAAAAGCAATGCACCTAGATTTGCATTAGTTCCATTGACAGGAATGAAAGTTATTGGGTGCTAGATGACTTACAGATTGAGACTGCTAGCTCAATTATCAATGCTTTTCATTCCAGACTGTACTTTATTTTGTTCCAGTCTTAATTTGTTCATTGAGCAGCACCCATCACTTCTTACTTCATGGAATAAAACCAAGGGCACTTTTGAATTAAAGGTAATGGCTGTGAAAATGAAGATAAAGCATTTAGCTTTAAGTCAACTTCCAGTCATTCAGAAGTTATGTCTGCTACTTAGCTTTTAGCAGAGTTGAAGTTCAGTGAACACCTATGTCTCATCTAAGCCTCAAGAGTGCATAAACTGAGAAACAGTTCTCATGCTTGGTAGCCAGCAAAATGTTGCCTAAGGTAACTAGTTTCAGTGCCTTAAGAAAGTTATGATGGTAGTGAATCTCACAGAAGCAATTTGTAGCAGCAGCCAACAAAAGTGCAATGGTGTTTTCTAGTGTTTAATTTTTCATTTGGGTCAGGTCAGAAATGCCACAAGAATGTGTTCCCATAGTACTTCAGAATATCCAAATGCAGAAAGAAATAAACAGAGAGCAAAGTAGGACAAAACTTCCCAAAAATTCACATCTCAAATTGTTTTGAGACCCAAACAAGCATTTAGGCTAATCCACGTATTAGCCACAGGAATGCCTCTTTTCCCTTTTAAGAGGACTGAATAGCATGAGAAGACCAAATAGTTTGAAAAGGCCAATATATTTTGCTATACATTAAAGCTGCAGACTTCAAAGCTATCTATTTTTAGCTGCATTTCAATTTCTCACTTAGCTTTTAATTCTATTATTATATATAATACATCTTTCTTTAGGAAGCTGTCCGTGAAAGGGACTGGAATGGGTACCAGCTTTGCTACTACCTTTATTTTTACTATTACTACTTCATTTATTTTTATATCTGAAAATGTTTTATTCTGATAACACTATACTCCTACAAACACAGATGATTCTGAATTAATGTGATTAGGGAGATATTTCTTATCTGAAAGATTAGAAAACATGTGTGAAAGGGGTTGTAAAGACATGGCCAGTGTTACACAGTTTTTGCCTCTTAGGTTGTTGTTAATATCTCATCAACCATTAACCTCTGATGTCACAATTTTTTAGTCTTTTCAGTGCTGATCAGAAATTTCTCTTAGGGAGGTAAGAAAATATCATTGGAATTGCAAATTCTTCTCCCTGATTCTTTAAAATCTATTTGTAAACTTTTACCTGTAAGTCAGCCAACAGAGGAACAAGGCTGTTCAAAAAAAACCTCCAAAAAATAATAGCTTTGTACCTACATTTCTCAGAATAAAGTAGATGAAGTTCTGGAACCAGTCAAAATATCTTTTAGAATCAGTTTCAAATTGGTTTTAAAACAAGAGAAAGCTCTACAACAAAATAAATATTTTTTTCATTTTCCTATTACTTTGATCAACAATTTTAATGATTCTTTGCAATGCAACTATTCTTAGTGATTTCATATATGTATGTGAAAGTAAATGTCTTCTAAAAAATCTTAAGAATAAACTCATCAAGGCAGAAAATTCAATGGAAATGCCCATTTCCATCAATTTAATGAAAAACAAAGAATCATTAATCACTTGCATCTCTGACTTTCTAAAGGAAAAAAAATTAAATTCTATAAAATGCCCTAAGATAATTTAGTTATGGTACATATCTCTTAATGAACAAGCTGCAGTGATCTCATCATAGAAAAATTTAAATGAGGGGAACCAAAGTGGCTTTTTCAGTCTTGTTCCAAGCAATTTTTCTTACTGTGGGAGGCATAAGGAACTTTAAATTCTAGCCCATGTAAATGCATTGAAAAAAATTTCCTGGGTCTCACTCCAGTGTTTGAATAGTTCTTCTAGTGACCTATGGTACTAAGTCAGTACACATCCTCTTATATACTTTTAAAACCATAAGCAGCCTTCAAACTATTGAAGAAAATGCATTATTTCCCAGAGAAAAGAAAATCACTTGCCTGTTAAGCTTGTCTACAAAATTTGCTGAAAAATGTATGCCTAACCTATATGCTCCAGATGTAAAAAAAAAAAAAAAAAAAAAAAAGAAATTTTGGCTCTTGTTTAGTTTCACACAGAGAAAATGTCATTTATGCCAGTATTTTAAGTCCTCAACTGTTGTTTTAAAGATCTAGTTTTACTATGCTTGCATTTATTAAGGAGATCATCACTCACCCCAGGGAAAAAAGTAATTAATAAAGGATGCAAAGTCAGCATTGATTAAATTGAGCTCCATGCCAGAAGGATGTAGCTATTATTTTCAGAAAGTAACACAACTATTTATATTAATAGTTTGTTGTTTTGCAGAGGCAAGTAGACAGTTTTTTACATTTAATATTTCAGATATTGCAAAGTCAGTAAAAATACTCCCCCCCCTTCATTTTAAAAACACAGCACATATCTTTAAAAAAGATTTTTCAGTGTGGACTGATGTTGAAGTAAATACAGGACAGATCTATTGTTTTAGGATACAGATAGATACACTGATAATTACTTTTAAGTAAAGATATAAACATGGATTTTAATTATATTCTTACCTGTTACTTAAATTTTGTTTTCTTCATCTATGAGAAAACATTGACATATAGACAAAATTAATGGTGGACAAAACAGATGCAATAAGGGCTTCAGTTAATTGACTGAGCACCTCCATAACATTTAGTGGAAGGTCGGTCATTGTCAAAGGGTTCGCGTAACATTTCTGACTGCAAAACACCTGTTCAAACAAAAAAAAGGACATCTACAAGTGACTTAAGAATAGAGGACCAGGCCCCAGTCGCAACCAAGCTTTCAACACTATTTGAGCTTAAGAGCCCAATCATTTTAACCATTTCACATTTACCTTTATGTTATGTTAAAATATAATAGAAAGCTGGGTAATGCTGGACACAAGTATAAATGGGGAGAGGAGTGGCTGGAGAGCAGCTCTGCAGGAAGGGATCTGGGGGTGCTGGTCAGCAGCAGGCTCAGTAGGAGTCAGCAGTGTGCCCTGGCAGCCAAGAGGGGAAACCTCGTCCTGGGGTGCATCAAAAAACACAGCATAACCAGCCGGTCAAAAGAGGGGATTATCCTGCTGTATTCAGTGCTGGTGCAGCCTCACCTTGAGTACTGCATGCAGTTCCAGGCCCCACAATTTACAAGGATGTGAAGGTACTGGAATGCGTCCAGAGGAGGGCAACAAAGCTGGTGAAAGGGCTGGAAGGAATGTCCTATGAGGAGCAGCTAAGGACTTTGGGTTAGCCTCGTTTGGAGGAAAGCAGGCTGATGGGTGACCTTGCTGCTCTCTACAACTTCCTGAGGAGGGGAAAAGGAAAGGAAGGTGCTGAGCTCTTCTGCCTGGGATCCCGTGACAGGATGCGTGGGTACGGTTCAAAGCTGTGCCAGGGGAGGTTCAGACTTGACATTAGGAAGCATTTCTTTACTGAGAGGGTGCTCAAACACTGGAACAGGCTTCCTAGAGAGGTGATCAATGCCCCAAGCCTGTCAGTGTCTAAGAGGCATTTGGACAATGCCTTAATAACATGCTCTAACTTTTGGTCAGTCCTGAAGTGATCAGACAATTGGACTAGATGATAATTATAGGTCTCTTCCAACTGAGCTATTCTATACTAAACGTCAACAAGAAGAAAGGTTGATAAATTATCTTTTGTTATTTTTGATATTTCAGAGAACAGAAAGTTAACTTTTTGGGATCTCTGCAAGTCAATAATGTCTTCTTTTAAGATGAGAACTGTTCATATCTTAAAGACTACAGCTGGTATTTCAGAAAGTTCATTCCTTATTTAGCAGCTTTCTACATCACACCATTTCCTTCTTTTCACCCAGAAAATACCTTTAGTTTATGGTTTCAGTATGATTCTCTGCTAACCTCTATAACACAGAGGGAGACAATATCTTTCTAGGTGGCAATAATACGCAACTTATTCCTAAGTACAGATGGCTCCATCAACTTATTTTGTCAATTACTGTCTTCAAAGGTTCCCCAAAATCATTGAGAACTGTGGTGGAAGTATTATTGCCGTTTTTGACATATAACTATGTATTAAGGACTTACTCATTAATTGCAAGCTTATTGCCAAGGGGGTAAGTATATAGGCCTAAAAAGCTTTGTAATGGGATATGCAGCATTTCACTGTTAAGCCATTCATCCACATCTGGTCTAGCTTAGCAGTGACCTAAAATCATTACCATATGAAGGCTCCTTCCTAAGTTATGCAAAATGAACTTATTTAGTCCAGGTTTTAAACTGAGGAAATATCCACGTCACAAAAGACCCATTAAAACATCCTGCAGAGTCTCCAAGGATTTAAAAAATGAGCTTGCTTAGCCGAAGTTAAATTTATTATTATGTTCTTAAATTGCTGCTGATTCATTTTCTGCATGCTGTAACCATACTGGATAATGCCATTAGATATATTTTGATGCATATTGTACTTTAAACTTCTTAGACTTATTCCCAATACGACTAGAAATAGTGCATCATACCCATTAGATGGCCACAGAGGAGTTTGCAACGTTCATGTTATTTTGACAGGAGCTGAATAGGAGTAGGAGCCTGTGGAGTCTTTATGCAGCAGTTAACTTCTGGCCTGCTTGTATCAGCTCTTACCTCATTCTCCCTCAGCTTGTTACAGCCCACAGCAAACCCATTCAGCCTGCAGCAACCCAATTTCTCCCCTCTTTTGCTTGAGGTAGTTCTTTCCAAATTCTTTCTTCCTGCTCTGTGCCCTTTCTTTAATGCTTTCTCCAGACTAATTCACCAGCTGGGCTCTTCCTGGCTGCCTCTCCATATCAACTTGTGCAGCAGGGTGCCCTGATACCACAAGCACACCCTTTCTTCCTCTCAAGCCCCTTCCCTGTCTGCCCAAGCATCCCAAAGGGATACTATTGACTGTCTCGTTTAGCACTCCCCACATATTTCCAGCAGCAAGAATCACTTAAAAAAAAAAAAAAGAAAAAATCTGACCTGTCAATAAGTGATGGAGGGAGTACCTCATAGTGTGTAACAGGTCATGTAGGAGCTCATGTTACAAATCTTCAATATCCTCTCACATACCTGCCACGTTCCTGGTACGTTCCTTTGCAGGCCTGTTCTCAGGCTCACACAGTATGTGTTTTGGGGTAGGGAGGAGATACTTAGGACTTTTGTTTGCATCTGTGCATTACTTCATACGCTAAGTTTCTCTTTCCAACAACATTAACAATAACCACCACCACATTAGAAATATAACACTAATACCAAAACAGATCATAGTACTGTGTTCGGCTTATTTGTGTTTAGATTCTATAAAAACAACTGGCATCTACTGTACCTACTGTTGATTTTTCCAAAATTGGGTTGAATTACATTAGCAGATGGAGCTGTGGATCTTGAAACCAATGTTCTTACTGCCTGTGTACTTTGTCACTATTTTCCCTGCTTTTTCATTAAACAGGACTTCATTCCCTGAGGCTATCATAAATAATACGTGTAAATTCATGTTTTAAGTTTGCCATTATGCTTAAGTTCAAAGAAATCACTACCTGAAACTTTGTTTCCTGTACAACAAGAATTTTTTTTCTGAAATTCAGTATTGGGAATTTTTCACATTACAAATAAGAGCAAAACAAAACCAACAAAATGATAAGCTGTTAAAGCTTGATACTATATTTCAAAAATTACAGCCAGTATAAAATCCTTCAAATCTGGTAAGATATTTTCTCATCACTCAGGAAGGCAAAGAATTCATCTTAGCTTCTTGAAAAATGAATCTAAAATGCGCCTGCATAGTATTACTTGTGCTCAGATCATAATGGGCTTTCCAACACACAAGAAATACTTTAGCACTCCTCAAGACTCTAACAGCAACCTGAACATCACAGATGATACCAATAACATTTTCATTATTTGGCAGGAAACTGGGGAGCAAGATTATTCCCAAATCTTTACAGTCACACAGCCCTTTTTCAAACCTTTGAATCTCAAATGAGGCACACACATTTCAAATGGTTTTGCTACTTCCAAGGATTCTGCTTGGCTTCATTCAATTTACCACATGACACTTTCCTTGGGGAAATCACAGAACCAGAAAAAAAACCCCAAAACAAAACCAAAACCCACACAACATGGGAAGATACTGGGCCTGAAGCTTATTAATGACTAGTGTAAGCCTATAAGAATAAGACCCAGAGGTTTAGATTTCCATTAGAAGCGAAACATGAGAAATCAGTAGGAACAGAGTTAGACCTGAACAAGAACTAAACACCTCCTGAGGCAAGTTTCAGTGGCATGCCTGTAATAGCTCCAGCAGAGAAATGATCGTGAAAAGAAAGTGCTAAGGTAGCTTCAAGACTAACCTTGTGCTGACATTTCTGGGCTGCTCCAAGACATAATTTATAAGCACGCATGATCATCACGGGTAATAACTAGACTAAACCCCACTCTGAGCAGCAGTGCACCCACAGCTGCTGAGCTGCAGACCCTGCTCCTCCCAGCCTCCGCACTGCACTGCTCTCAAGGGAACTCTGACAGTCTTCCTCTTTGTCACTGCAGCAGGAATTATCTCATTGCAAAGCCTGGGAGCCATTAAAGTACCATTATACCCTTTTAGCTCCCTCACTCTTATTTAAAAACCAAAAAACTCGCTCTCAGAAGCTCACATTTTATTTGTGCATTTTTTTTTAAAATCAGGTTTTTCCTGCTGTGTTTCAATATGTTCTAGATTTGTTTCTTGGAGTCAAAGTTAAGGTCCCTGGCACACACACTTGATGAGCTAGTCAAGTGAATGCTTGGTTATCAGTCTTCATTCCCACCCCCATACTTCTACTCCTCTAATCTCTTTAGAGAACAATATTTTTCCTCCCCTTAAAAAAAAGGAAATTATTTGTATTGCATTACCACCCAAAAAGTGTAATACTAGGCCCTAGTACGATTGATAATGATGGCAAAACTTTTTCCTACTCTCAGCACCACAGAGTTGCCACTAGATTCATAAATTTTATATCAAAAGGCTGGTAATCTGACCCACATCTTTACCAATTTTCTAAAGGGTTACTGAAAGGAATTTTGTTTGTTATTGCCTGTTTCATCCCATTTGAATTTAACTTTGATTTTGTGATATTTTAAATATATGTCTTAGAAGAGATTGTTAAAATGCTGCAAACAAACTGTAGCAAATGATGTCTGTTAGTATAACCAACTCTGAAGTTTTTTTGATTACAAACAGTGCAACTATTCATAGAGGTTTAGTTTGAGAAAACAGTCATGTTGCAATAGTATATTACTGAGTATTGTATTTCTTTTTGTGAAGATCTTTTAGGATCACTTGAAACAATTTTCAGAAGGAAATTTGAACCATTTCCAATATATACATTCTCCATCCCATTTAATTATTCATTCTCTAGTCTTTGTTGAACACAGACAATAACATTTCCATTTTAGCAAATAATATAAACTAATTTATGAAGTTAGATTTAAAATACATGTAATTAAAATTGAAATGCTTGTTTACAGTTTTTCTGATCATAGAACTACATAGATCAGCAGAAAAGATCTATTTGGTCTTTTAATCATCAGTGCATTTCTGTGTGTAGTTCAAGATGTAGATGCAAGACAAGGAACTCCTGGAGCGAGTCCAGCAGAGGGCTGCGAGGATGATTAGGGGACTGGAGCATCTCTTGTATGAGGAAAGGCTGAGAGAGCTGGGTCTGTTCTACATGGAGAAGAGAAGACGGAGAGGGGATCTCACCTACACTTATAAATATCTAAAGGGTGGGTGACAAGAGGATGGGGCCAAACTGTGTTGAGTGGTGCCCAGCAACATGACAAGGGGCAATGGGCACAAACTGGAACACAGGAAGTTCCATCTCAATATGAGGAAAAACTTCTTCACTCTGAGGGTGACCGAGCACTGGAACAGGCTGCCCAGAGAGGTTGTGGAGTCTCCTTCTCTGGAGATATTTAAAACCTGCCTGGACACAATCCTGTGCAACCTGCTCCAGGTGATTCTGCTTTAGCAGGAGGTTGCACTAGATGATCTCCAGCGATCCCTTCCAACCCCCACCATTCCGTGATTCGGTGATATCTGCTTTTCGTTTTAAGAAGAAAGCTACATTTTGCTTACGGCACAGCAGGCAGTTATGAACTATCAAGAAGACAAGGAGGGCTTAAACAGAGTCTTACGGCACAGATCATACTTTCTTCACTTTCAATAAAATGCTTTGAAAGGCGGGAATAAGGCACTGTGCATCCTGGCCCAGGAGATAACCACCTCTAAGTACATACATCCAGCGGTTTTTTTCATAAGGATTTAATCTACCAAAACAATTCTTTTCTCAGCTCCCTGCAGGGAGGAGTGAAATGCTGGACTTCCTTCCACTAGGCTGTCAGGATATGTTATTTTGTTGATCAAGGATCTTCAAGTACCCAACACTAATCAGCCCAAGACAGGCTAATTATAATCCCTGAGGCCTTCTCCGGTCTAGGAAAATATTGCTAAAAAAAAAAAAATTCTGAGCCCTGCCAAACTGGCATTTTTCCTGGCTCCAAATGCTATCAAATTTCACTTTCAGAACATATAATTTTCAAATCGGATGTAGAGGGGGAAGAAATACCATTTCACAGACTGAAGGTTTGTTGATATTCTCTACAACCTCTGCCTTCCCTGTGGTTCTCCCATACCAATGAAAGCGCCAGACAAATCAAAGAATGTTTCTCAGAACCTTATTTTATCTTCATACATTTGATTAGGTAATTGCTGTCCAGAGTCTGAATTTATTAAGGATTAGTTAAAACCATGATGTACTAGTCAGTTTATAAGAATACCCAAAAACCCACTAATACTCCATCAACAATTAACACCCAATAGGAACAGAGAGAACCACACAATTTAATTTACAAGCCATTCAAGGAAGTTCAAGAAAATTTGCTGTTGGAATTCAAATATGTCTAACATTAATTTTAGGTGCTGAGTATAGCATACTAGCTTGTTTTATGTACATGTGACTTACATCCTTAGATTATTTTCCTTAACAATTCAGAGGATGAATACAGGAATCAAAGCTGCATGCCAGTATATAGGTCTAAGAAAGACTAAACTGAAGCGGATTCTAAATTGTATTTGGAGTCAGAAAACAATACAGGTTGATTGTGGGGGCTACTTTTACTCCTGATCACTCATAAGGTGCCTTTCTTGCCACGCTCCTCTTCCCTGAGCTATTGGCACATGAATCGGAAATACACATCTTTAGCTCACTTGACACTTAGAACTATTCTGGTTTCTATAAATAAATAAGTATTTATTAGACTGGAAAGAACGATATCACCAGAACCCAGGGGTTTGCCTAATTCAGAACAGATGTTAGTCCTGTGTATCTTACATCTCATTTTAATCCATCAGTCATTAGCTGGTTTGGGTTGTTTGCTCTCTGAACAAAACCTAGGCAAAAAAAGTTTAATCAAGATCAACAATAGGTGTTTTAATGAATCATCAGCGACTGAGAAAACAGCATTTTGTAGAATAATTCTTATCAAGCCCTAATCATGGAAAGGAGCCCTTGAAGACCATGCAAAAGCCTGGTGGGTCCCCCTTCTTTCCCAAAAAAGGAATAATTTCTTCTACAGCAGAATGGCATGCATATATTGCCTCAAGCTTTACAGACTGGGTGTTGCTGCCTCTCTGTCTATATGGAAATCACTTAGACTCAGCCAGTAGAGATATCTGCCTGGTCTTTTCAAACTGAATTGTAGAATTAAGCTTTTATTGTCAATTAAGCAGGCTCAACAGTTTGGCATACGCTGCTTATAAATGTAATTTTTGTGTTGCCAAAACCACAAAATTTTCCACACACTTGGTAAGTCTTCTACTGTGCAATCCTTTATTCCAGAACAAAAATCCTAAAAGCTAGTTTCCTTCCTTTAGATTTTTACATTTTATTTTCAGCACCCACATCTGTCTTTTATTCAACAATGTTCCCTTGCACCATTCTGTCTGGCATCTGCTACTTTCTTGCCCGTATATGTGTGTGCATGTAAATTGATAGTAGTGTCATCTAGCACTTCCATAGAGTGCTTTACAAAGGGCATCAGTATCATGTCCATTCCACAGGTGATGAACAAGAGGCACAAGTTCAGAGACAATGTCCAAAGGGCACATTTAGTGCCAGAAGCAGTTTCCAGGTCTCCCTGATTCAAGTGTCACAGGCCGCTGCTGAAGGCTACCTTTTTGTAGCTTATCATTTCTCTGACCAGTTCTTATTCTATATCATTTTACATTAAAATTTTAAATTAAACCCAGGAAGTCCTCATACTAGTTTTGGTACGTTTTCATTACAAGTACAGAAGGGAGAACACCTAAGATCTTTACCTCAAATATTATCTCATACTAGCATCCCACATAACTCACCATTCAGGCCCTCAACGTTTCTCCATGTTACCCAATGAGAAGAGGGAACAACAGACATTTGAAGAAGATTTATCCCTTTTGACCAAAGTGACTTTACAAGTTACAACAAAGAAAAGGGATCACATAGGTGGAACCAGCAAATGAAACTAAAAATCCAAGTCAAAATGGCATAATGAAGCTAAACAAAAGCAATAATTAAGAAGTTTTCTGCATAATTCACAGAAATACAAAATCAGGTTTCACCGTTTACTTTAAAAAGGTTTACTTTAAAAAGCTATGGCATTGCAAACAGGTGCCAAGCACTTGGATGGTTAAAATTGCTTTCTTCTGAAAGAGCAGTCATCATTGTTGCTGATGCACTGTCTGTTCCTACATCACGCACTGAGCGTATTTGGACTCCACCTTCTCCAGATACAAGAAAATCAGAAATCTCCTAATTATTTTCCAAAGTATCTGGGCATAATGTCATCAAAAACTGAATGGGGGGTGGGGTGGTAATGACCTAGTAAAATACTGCAATGAAGTTTTGAGAAGGAACAAGGCTAGATCATACATTAAGGATCTATAAAATACACCCTGCATATTTTAAAAGCTGACCCTTAAAATGGCAACTCGCATATCTGCTGTGTCACTGCCTTAGCAACACAGACTAGACATGCTGAAATCTGACAGACAGCAGCCTTTTCCTACTGAAGATATGGGGTTTGGGTGGGGTTTTTTGTGGCAGTCAAAATCTGGTTTATTATTCTGACAAAATATGGTATGCTTTAGGAGACTAGCAGTGCAGCTTGAAGTACAGGAAGGATACACACTTGTTAATACAGAACTGCCTTGGCCAAGGAATTAGCCTCCTCAGCAGGAAAAGCTGCTTCTAAACATGATCTAACACACTTGAAAATTGTAAGCAGCCTGGAGTAGCTACATGCAACAGCTTTGAAAGACGTCCTTATTTGAAAACATTCTCAGTAGACCCTACTTATTCTGTCAATAGCACTCAGCTCTGAAGGGCAGTTTTTCATGACAAAAACTAAGTGTTGAGAAAAGTCTTTCATTAGTTTTGTCATTGCTAACTAGTATTTTATTTGAGTTTCTTTAAGGCTTGTCTTGCAATATCAACTAAAAACAATCTTACACAGCCCTCAGACTTGAGACTATGTGGCTCCTTTCTTTTTGGTTTGCATTCACTGTACGAGTTCTATCAGCCTCCATCAAATAAATACCTGTCAAAAATCTTAAGTCTATTGAAAGGGCAAAAATGCAATACAAGTCACCTGTTCAACATTATTTCTCGGTAGGCTCACAGCCATATAAGGCTGTACTTTGTAGTGCAAACAAGGCATCGATCTTTACTTTCCAGTTCCCTACCTAATGATCCTCATATTTCAGTAGGCAGGTATGTTGTTTTCTTAATTTTATCTATTTTGCAGAAACATTTTTCATAAACTCCCTTGGCAGTGAATATTCTGTCACAGCGATCTGTCAAAGGACAAGCACTATCTAGCCAATAGAGGAAACACTGTTTTAAAACTTTTAAAACAAATGCACTAATTTCTTTAAAAAACTAAGCAGCGCACAACTTTCTGTTGCCAACTAAGCTTATAAAGATCCAGCTTCCTGCGACTAAGGTATGGATTTTTATTATTTAATTTTAAACTGTACAGTCAAGGTTTGTGTAAAAAAGGTTGGCAAGCAGATCCTCCTCTTTTTAAAGACTAGAATATTCCCAAGATCATTGTGTTAAGTTGCAGCTTAAGTTAGGGTAGGTAACAATCATTTTTTCCTTAAATCCCTTGAAATTTTGTGGATCTCCAGTATGAGCTCAGCTTTACTCAATGCATCCACCACGAACAAAAACCAGCCAACCTCAGAAAACAAACACAGAAACACAAACAGGAAAGTACAAAGACAGATAAAAGATTATATTCTTTCTGAAGTACTATACGAGCAATAAGAAAAATAACTTCTTCTCCCAGGTCTGCCAAAGGTTTTCTAAGAAACTTGGGCATGTTACTTATCCCTTATGAGGGATATTTAGGAAGAGTGAGGAAAATAGTTTCTCATCTTAATTTAAACTGAAAATTAATGCAATCTAGTCAAGAAAGACTTAAGCATTTCTCAGGTATTCGTACAGCCCCTAGCACTGGAAGGGTCCTGTCTAAACTTTGGTAGAGATACCTGAATTGTGTTTTGTTATTTTAAAACATAGTAACAACCCCAAAGTTCCATAATTTTTCCATATATAACTTTTCATAAACCACTTTTTAGAGACTGTCCAGAGGAAATGCAACTTTTTTCCCCAAGGGATTTAAATAAGAAATGAAGGGCAACTTGGTAGAAAAGAGCAATTACAGGTGTAACATTCAGGAGCAGAAAGCTGGAAAGAACAAGTAAGACACAGAGGAAGTCAATCCACGATAGAATTGAGCAGGAGCTGAAAACAAGAAATGTAAGTCTAACACAGTGTACAAGGAGGAGTTATAGAGGTTAGGTAGGATGCATTTTAAGATTGAAGAGACTCAGCTGCAAGCTTTTAGTCCAGAAAGAAAATGCTGCAAAAATGACACAGCAGGAAAAAAAAAAAAAAAAAAGGCTTGCTTTATATTCATATACCTGTCTCCTTTATTTTATCCACACACCAAGCTGGTAAAAAATTCATATTATCCTTTGACAGCTCATGAAGCAACTTCATGTCTGCATCCTAATCCTGAAACTATGACAACGTCCAGCTTACAAGACATTCAGTACAGGGCAACTCTTGAAAGAGAAAAAAAACCCCAAACATATGCATAAGTAATAGATTTACAGTTAGATCGAAAACAGAACTAATTATTGCAGTTAGGTGCTCCCTCACCTAAAAGCTAGGACTTCTTTTAGTACAACCTAATACTAACAAAGGCCGGTTTTTCAAGTGTGTCAGCTCCCACAAGACACTGTACCATGGGAGGAGGGGGGGCTGGGAAATCTATTTCATAGAGCTATTTCCTCACAGAAATCAGTATCACTTGAAAGATCTCTTTGCCAAGGAGAGAGCACGTTTTGGCTATATGCTTAGCATACTTGGTGTCTCTGAGAAAGCAGAGTCAGTGGACCAGCAGTACTTGGGGTCAGGCCTTTCCGCGCCTGCCCTCAGCCTCACAGAAGCCTGACTGCCACATGGAGGGTCCTGCGGTTCTCCTTGCACAGCGCCTTTTTACTGCCTCACCCTGCAAAACAGTCATCCAGAGAGCTGACTACTTGACCTGGGTGCTCTTAACAGTTGCAGAAGCCACTTAGCTGGCGAAGGTAAGAAAGTGTCATTACAATTCATAGTGCTTATCCTCCACCCTTAACTTTGAGGCCAGTACTCTCCACAGGACACAATGATTGTCCTCCAGGCTGGAGGACACTTCACTTACATTCACAAGCTATCTCCACTTCCAGGTGCCTTAGAAGACATTAATTCAGCAGGTGAGAGAAAGTCCCTCTTTGCCTGGCATCAGGATTGAATACTGGACAAGAAGCAGGTGGCAACAGCATTTTGGCCAAGGCTGACGCGGCAAGCCTGTATCTGACACGTGCCATGAGAACTGAGAGTTCATGCAGAGCGGAGAGCATCCCTGGCTTTAAACATCTTGTCTGGAAGCGCCAGACATTGTAAACTGCACAGAGCTGAATTTTTTGACCTTGGAGGGATGAAAAGCTGAGTCAGCCTTGCTGGGATTCAAAGTACCCAAGAGTCCAGATATTTGAAACCTGTAGTTCAATCACAAAACAGGAAGGGAAGAGCTATTTGGATTGGTTTTTTTCTTTATTCCCCACCCCTTTTCTGCATGAAGCAAAGCTTTTCTGAAGACATTTTAAAGATAAAAAACCTTTTGCTTCAGAAAAGCACATTTCGATACTCTTAAAGGGTGATTTTCGTGATGACCCTTCTGATGTAACATATATATACATGTGTGTGTACATATATGTATCATGACTATTCATGTAGTTAAAGCTATTATGACCATACCAAGCGAATTAAGGGACTTGTGCATTTTTAGGTTTGACTTGATGGGTGTGAAGTGGGGTTAGGTGCTTTTATTTTAAAATCAGTAGAAAATGTTCGACACAAAACTAGGCATGAGAAAGAAAACACTCTGTGGGCCTTTGTACAAGAGAACTGATTAAAAAAGCATATGTGTCCACTCAGCAAACAGGGGGCAAGGAGCCTTTAAGCACCGACAAAATAGAAAATGGCTATAGCAAGAACTTGTTAGGGTTAGGAACGTAGCTGAAGTTTCTCTTCCCCTATGTCAAAGCCTGCAGAAACTGAGAAGCCCAGGATGGCAGCTGCCTCTTCAGGAGAGTTCTGGATCATGACAGTGATGTCAGATATGGTTGCCCTTCGGTTACCACTTCCATTCACTGTGCGTCCTGCTCCCCCACTGCATAAAGCAGCAATCTAGACTCCTGGCTCTCCATCCAGCTCAGCTTTTCCTGTTGCTCCTTCCCTTCCTGTGGCAGGAAGACCTGGCCCAGCCCAGGTGACTCGTCACAGGGGTAAGGTATACAACTTTTATTTTCTGCAGCTGAAATCTGCCTTATTGAGTGGCTGTTTTCATCAAAAGGACAAAGCAAAGGGCACTTTTTTCCCCTCCAGCCCACAGAAATGTCAGTATTCAGACACATTAGTTGCAAGATGATCCTTTGAAGTGATCTTTCTATTCATGTATCACTACTTTTATCCCAGTAATACCAGTACAATGTCTCATTACAGAATATTCAGACACTTCACTGTATAGCATAGGCCATACCTACAATACAAAATATAAATATACTATTTCAAAAGACAAACTCAGTATCTTTAATACATATAAATCTTCTTTTAAATACAAATCTGGAATTTCAGACGTTCTGACCAACCGTACCTCTCCCTGAAGCTAGTAGCGCTCAACATACGCAGACACACAAAACCCCATCAAGCCCAGAATTCTGTCAATATTTCTTTCATGACACAGTAGAGATTTTAACAGAAGGGTGCAAGTAAATTATGATGTGGTATAGGATTTTTCAATTATTTTTAATTACTCAATTACTTTGGAGGAAATATTTCACCAGCATTTTGGAAATGCCACCAGTTCTAATAAAGGTCTGAGCACTTCTGATGAAGAGGACTCCTTGGACTTGACTTTCTAGGGATGAGTTCCTGGACACAGACCCATTCCAGAGCTGCTGGGGGCTGGGATGGATGGACACCCACAATGGGACATGACCTACAGAAGATAAAGTCTAGAGCACAGGGTTCCCTCAACTACTGTTTAGAGAAGAAAAAAGGTTTCCTTCCGCAGAGGACATGCTCTGATCCCCCCTCAGTAGGCTTTGCATTGTCATATGCTGACAAAAAAATCCACAAAGTGTTAAAATTGTAGCAACTGGAGTCGGGTTTTGTCATCAACTCCCACAGCTGTTTTGGGGGTAATCAAGCTCCTGTTTCTGTGTTCAGTACTAAGCTATGTAGGAACTATTTAATTGACGATACAATAAAATCCCTTAGCAAAGATTAAACAGGAACATCCTTTCAGTTCACTAGTACACGCCCATCTCCAACTATACATCAGTATGAAACTGCATATACAGAAGTACTCCAGCCTCCAGATTAAGTGTCCAAATTCAGCTACTTTGGACAGAAATATATGTGTTTACAAATGGTATTGCCTTCAGTAATGATGAGCAAAACCAGCTGTGCAACAAAACTGAAAGCAACACAGTTTTTCTACTGTTGAACACTGTCTTACACATGATTGTACCAATTATGAATCTGCCTCAACAGCAAGCAAAAGTGTATTACATCTGTAGTGTTTCTGCATTCAGTCATGCTCTGACTCAGGCAATCAGGCTTGCTTTTTATAGCAAGATCTGCTTCATCACTCCATACTCTTCCATATCCTCATATATGGACCTCAGTGAAACAATTGGGCCCATATGAAAATGAGCAGGAAATCTTCTACAACGAAGACATTCAGCTAGAGTCAGAATAAGCCAAGATGTTCACCAAGAAACAAGTAGTGTCATCACAGCTCCATTATTAGCAGGTGTTTCCCAGGGCAAACAATGCTGTGAGAAGGGTGTGGAATAGGAAGTAACAAGAACTTTTTAAAAAATTATGTTTGGAAAACAACATGATTTGCATTCTCATTATTAGAAAAATAAAATCTGCACTAGGGGTTTCATAGGAGGTCATCTCTCCATTAATACTGTCAAAAGTTGTTGTTTTTCCCCAATGTTTCCCCTAATTTTTAACTGTAGTCTGAGAAATTGTAGTGATAATCACGTCACTTGCAAAATCTAACAAAATACGTTGTTGTTATTATTAATAAAGGCATAATATTCCAACCAAGCATGTCTTACACTCACGCCTTATTAACTGTTCTTTGATGGTCCCTAAAGTTGTAAGTTAAACGCATTGCTCACCAGCTCTCTTCACATCTCTAATTCTGACACTAACCAGACATCAGCTGTCCCGCCCTCCCTCCCTTCGTCTTGCTAACTCATACCTTCCGAGTTTGCCTGATGAGAGCACAGCAAGCGCAGGAGAGCACTACTTTTACGCTGTAAAATGCATCACAAATAAATAAAGCAACATCATCCTAATGTTCATTTACAGTCATCTGCTTTGTGTTTTGCAGTAGGAAAAAACCCCAACAAATGTACCCAGACCATGCTGAAAAAAGCACACATGATGCAGTACAGACTCTAATTAAGATATAGGAGCTCCATTCCAGCTTGTGCCAGACAAGACCATCACACCCATCCCTATGAAGAGCTCATTATATTTACTACTCCGTACTTTATCAAGTATAAGGGACTAAGCCTTACAATAAATACAGACATCACTACAAGATTAGCGGTTGCTATTTTTTCTTGCTGCACTTTTGAAATACAAACTACACAGAGAGAGCAGAGCCAGAGACCACTCCCTAATTCCTAGTGGACATACTGATCAATTAAAATGACATGTGTCTGGTCTTTTCTTTCCTTCTAATAGCAAGCAGCTGAAAGACTGAACCTTTTAAACGTGCAAAATCAAGCAATTAATGTTGTATACCATCCAGCAAGATTAACTTGAAGTTCAGCAAAATTAGCATGGCCTCCAGAAGCAAGACCTTAATAGAGAATAAACAAATATTGGACATTGTAAAGAATTGCTAAATATTATAGACATGATTTTAACCAGCTTGCTAAATATAAAAGATATGTATTTCTTTCCATGGTAGAGGCGGAAGACGTTAGAATTATTCCTATTATTTTATTCATAGCAAACCCCCTCAGAATGCCTGAATCTTTAGCTACACCTTTTACTGCAGTTGCAGCAGAAGAAAAAAAAAAAACCCACCAAGTTGTTTTCCTTCCAGTAAAAGATAGATCTACAATCCACTAAATTCATATTATTATTATTAAAAAAACAGATTGAAAGTCAAACAGTAGAAAAGCTAAAAGCTACTGTACTTTCAAAATATCTGGTTATTGTTTGACAATTACATCAATGTTTTGCTTTTTTAAGAATACCAAGAGAAACAGAACAGGACTGAACCATGTTTAAAATCAAAACTGTTCCAGTTGCTTGTTCAGCACTGGTTTGCAAAGTATTTTCTGTACTATCACGTTATGGAAGGCCAGTGAAAGTAAATAGGTGATATTCATGCTATTGAAATAAAATAGGTTAAAAGAAGAGCTACACATACTAAGAATGCTTAAATAAAGAGACAGGGAAAGGAACAAGCTATGTTTACGCGATTAAAATTGAAAACAGCTATTCTTTCCATTTAAGCAAATCAGACTGTAGCAACTTTAATTAGATTGTGAAATTTAAATATATTCTCTTCAAATCTTCAGGGTATTATCAGAAATGCAAAGACAAGTCTAAACATTCAGACTGAATGCGTTTTCTGTAGGCCTTTGTCTTAGCCTGTCTGCCTGAAAAATAATATTTAGGCATGCAGCATCTTTCTTCAAAATGATTTTCACAAGGCAAAACCCACACATTCTTATATTAGGAAAACCTCATAAAACAGGAAAATATAATGGTGCAATTAAAAACAGCACAACATTTTGCACTTACCATGTCCCGTTCAAATCATCCTCTTTTGATGTTTACAGCACATCTGTAAGATGCAATACTAGGAGGTGCCTTGTGTGACCTGCTGCATGATGCTGTGACATCAGTTCAGATGATGCAGCTCATTATGGGAAAGACTGCTGTTGCCATGGCAACCGAGATGTGATACGAATCCTTACTGCATTTCCAGGGGAGTCCGAGACAATACAGAAGCCCTTTAAAGAAACAGACGAAATGCAAACAGGCTTTTAAAGTACTGTGCCATAGATTTTAGAGCCCATGTTCAACTACATGCCTTTTATTAAGGAACACTTTAGACAAATTATTCCTGCATGGTGATACACAATTGAGATGTATGAGCTATAAATTATTTTTATATTTAAAACTTAATATTGTGTGTGTCAATTTAAGAACAAATTTTATAAGTCAAATTTGTTTGTCATGTAAGGGAACCTTACTTAAAATGAACAGTCAGTAGTATGATTTTAACACTAAGGCTGTAAAGACAATAGTTATTGAACAGTATTTTAAGAAATATGTATTTTCAACCTGCCCCACCCTGCTCCTACATCCAATCTGTCATTTACAAGAAAAATTGTGTTGCTAGGGAAAAACACTTGATACTTCAAAATGAGCAGATTTCACACTGTTGAATGAATGACAACGAGTTTAAAAGGGGGGGGTGGGTGCCTTTTATTCACAAGAGGGTAAAGAAGTTTCTAGCCAACCAAGTAAAAACCTCCTTATCATTTTTCAGCTGTAGGGCAACCTGCGCTACCATCTGCATGCTGAATAGCCTGGCTTTCATCTGCCCGTCAGGCAGACAGATGAGTGAGGACTTTGAAAGCTGTTGGGCAAGCTGCGTACCTAGTGGGCCACACTGCTACTAGCCTCCACCTCCCAGGTAGAGCGGGAAGGCCAGGAAAGGGGAGAGTCCCTCCTTGTCACCTACCTGCGGGGGCTGGGATTGGAGGCTGAGCCTGTAGATGTTACCTTTGGCACCAGCAACCTGCTTGCATCCTCTGTTCACGGCAGTGATGAGAGAAGCAAAGGCTATGCGAACAAGTACTGTCTGGAAATTAAAATTCACAACCAAAGAAGAACCAGCACATTTTTGGCCACTCGCCAGTTGTATTTGGATGAGAAAAGTTTCTGGCAAAAACTGCTTTCACTAGCCATGAAAATCCTTTTCTACATGGTAGGGGAAAAAAAAAAAAGTACAAAAAGCCTGAACCCTATACATTTAATATGCTGAAGCCCAGAGTAAAACAAAAGGCCAAATTGAACCAAGAAGCCTCAATGCCTTGAAGATGTCCAATAAATATGGGTGCCACTATCTAAAGCCCTTCATTCCATTAAACTTCAGCCTGTAAGTAAAATTTTTAATCTTTGATTTCAAAGGAAATCATAGGAAATAGTTATACTGTCTTCTCCATCAACACCTTTGGGGAAAGAATAAAAAAAAAAAAAAAAAGGACTTCATACCTTTTAATTAATGGACTAAAAGCCTCTCCGTGAATCTAGGAAATGTCATAGCCAAATTAGTGCTGTCTTGACCCTGTATGTTCTCATTTTTGATAGTTTCTCTCTTCTAACATTAAACCTATGTCGTTCCAAACAACAAAATAACGCTCTCAAACTAACTCAATATCAAATCCGGTCTAGTGACCCATAATAAAGTTTTACTCACAAAAGAGCTATAGCTCTAGATTTTTGAACATTTAAAACTTTCATAGGTCTCTGAGGATATAATTCACAATTTAACAGAGGACAAAATGATTGAAGTATGATTTAGGTTGGACTGACATGGAAGTTAAGGAATGTCATTGCAACTTAGCAAAGTTTACAGTATGCTGAATGCCATACTGTTCAAATGACATGAGTTTCTGAAAGTTTTCATCAAAGGAATTATTTCTCTTTTGCTAATTACTATTTTATATAATTTTTACTACTTTTACTGCTACGGGAATGGAGTTGAACCAAGGCAGTGAGCTTTTGTTTTTCTTAGGAAAATAATGAGATTGAGGATCATCATTACGGCAAGCCAGGAGTCATAATCTAGTTGACACGGGGGCTCTGCCTCATGCCCGTCAGCTCGGCCTTTGTTCCTGAATGCTGGGGAAGTGCAACTGATGGGGCGGACCCATCTGGGAAGCACACCCTGGGCTAGCCCCACCACAAGTGTGGTAGCCATCCCCACCAGGCATCCTGCTGCAGACCCTCCAGAACACATCTGGCTGCGTGACACCTCCGTGTAAGCTCCTTTTGCACGGGGGAAGTAGAAGCATGGTTAACACGGACACACAGGAATATGGGGAGGGAGGTCAGGCAGGAGCAGGGAAAATATCGGGCTATTTTTACAAAGACTTCTGCCCTATTTACTGTCAACTACAGACTGTATGAGTCTGTCTATTCACATATGCAAATGATAATAAGTAAATGGAGACAAAATTATAGTGATTTTCCTGATTTTCAAGTGTTTGGTATTTTTTAAATATCAGTCTGCTGTTTATTTTTCCCCAGAAATGTTTATCATGAGCCAGGGCACATGTCAGATTGCATGCAAGACAGCTACACCAGGAACATCCCAGGCAGAGTATAAACTAAGGATTTGTCATATAGGCGTTATGAAAGGTACTATAGTGACTTTACATGGAGGACTGCAACCACTATATGCTAAAAGGAATTTCTACCTTATGAATACAAAAGGTAGCACTCATGAGCTTTGCAACCTCCTAATTAAAATTGCACTTCTAGAGGAAGAGAGCTGGGCCTATGTCCTGGTTTTGGCTGCTAACCACAACAGCCTAGCTGCCTTGGATGCTTCCCCCCACACACTTATTAAGGAAAAAAAAAAAGTGCCTTTGTTTTAAGACAGCTGCAGTTATTCAGCCAACCCAGGACTGACATATCTTTTAAATCTAAGCTTTACAATTGCTTTCCATTCGCATTCCTTCCAGTTCACTGGAACAGGAGATGGGGAGAGAGCCCAGCACATCCTATTGTCACATGAACACCTTGATCACTTTGAAGTATCACCAGTGGGTTTCCAAGCCAAAACCACACGGCTTTGACTATACCTTTTTCTATCAAAATAGAAATATTTTATCCTACTTTCAATCATAACAATGCAGGTCAATGCTGGGCATAAATTTCTTATTCTAAATTGTTATTTTAATCACATTCTTCCTCTTCAACAGGAGCCATAGTGTCTTTCCCTTTCCTCACGTTGGGATCTCCCCAACTGTTTTGAAGGGGACAAGTGTTATTGATGTTCATCTGAAAGGAAGAAGTGTTTCATCTACCTACCGCCATTGTTTTCCCTTAGGTCAGTTTATGTGGATAACTAACATTTGCACAATCCACAGAGGTTTCCAATAACCAAGCCTTTGCCATATAAGTAGGCACTGCCTTAACTTTAAAAGTTCTATTTCCCCTCAGTAAGACCAGTAATAAGCCAGGGACTAACCTTGACATAATTTACTTTCCATTTAACTGTGTTCAGGAAAATGAGTTGGGAGCCAACTCACAAACTCAGCTAAAGAAAGTAAAATGCCATTGCAGACCTTTTCTCTGCTAAATCCAGATGTTTCCTTTTGTGTTGTTTCCCCCTCCAAATGAAGGAAAGCAGTTGCTTACCAGTTGCCAGCTACCCTACCCAAATAGCCAAGAGAGAAAAGGGGAAGTGCACTGAAGGACCAAAGGAAATGAGAATTGCATATTCTGAATTACCTGTCAGACAAGCCAGAAGCAGGCTTTAAATTAAAAATAAAATGCATAAAAAGCAAAATTGTAAGTACTGAATGTTGATGCACAACAGATCAGCAATGTGTAATGACGCTCAGCAGAGGAAGCCATGATTCCCATTCAAGATTTTGTAGTCCAGTTCAAGACCCTATCTCCCAGATTTTGCATGGAGTACCTGAACTAAAAAGCTATATATCAGGGTTTCCATTCCACCATTGACTTCCTCTAAAAGGAAAGGGATATAAATCGAGGTCTTATTGAATCTATTGTATTGAATCCATCAACTGAACATTGCATTGCAAAGGTCAGAGATATACATAGTCTGCCTTGACTACACTCATTAAACATCTATGTCAACTTCCATTGTAGGTAGGGGACATTTTCTGCTCTGTCACTGAGATCATCTGAGCCTCTCTTCCTACTGTAAGGGAGACTAGGTGTGGGAACTCCTGTTCTGGTGCAAAGTTGCACCCTTGTATGAAGTAGAAAAAGCAGCAGTGCTCCCACAGCTAAACTCAAACACACTGGCCAGAATCATACACTAGTTTCTCTTGAGTTTGGAGCCCCTCGTTCATACTGAATCATTACACAGAAAAGTCCCTATTTACATGATGAACCATTCACACTTGTTACTACAGCCTGAAGGGAACTGTGTCACTGGTTTCCTGTCTGCATGTGGGCCTCGAAATAAAAAGGCTGAAAACTCAGTTTCCCTAAGTGGAACTACCTTGCTTCTTCTTTTGGAAAGTTAATACATTTGTAACTGGTGGTGCATTGGTTTCTTCTTTCCCTGTAACATGAATGCATCTAGCACAAACATCCAATACTCGGTCTATTCAGAAATAGCTTCACAAATTATTAAAAAGTGAAAAATATGTAATAAACAAAGACAGCAGTAAACATACAACCTGAAAAAATTAATTCACCCCTTTTCTACACCCATATGGTAGAATAAAATCTTTCCATTCCAGCATAAGCCTTATTTAGTCATGACTCAATGTATTGTGTCAGAAAGCAAGGCAGCATCCTCATTCCCAACACACCAAAAGATTACAGCAGGGACATGAGTAATGGGACACTTCTGCCAGCCACTAATGAGCTGATGGTCCTCAGATGGAGAAACACATAAACTCCAGGTGTTTTCATTGAGCTCTGGACTAAATACTGTGTTGTTAGAACACTCCAGGGCATATAATATTGTGATATTACTGTATTTGTTTTCCTTTGGTCTCATGCTTTCAACCACCCAAGAAGTATACTAGTAACACAATAAAAAAATGCCTTAGAAGGTCTTCAGCTTATTAAAATAACATTTATATGAAAAAAAAAAAAGTAAAATTAGTTTGAGATTTTTCTCCTTATGTTATTAAATACAACCTATCTGCAATATACAGACCAGTCATTTCTAGTAATAAAACTTAAGCTTTTCCAAATCAAGCTGTAAGTTGTGCCTCTGAACATTTCTGCCTACTCCATCATTTACTATAATAGACAGCACCAGAGGTCACAGTCTTGGTTTTGCCTGTTACAGCTGTATCTGCTGACTAACATACCTCATTATGTGCACCTTTCCATATTTTCTGAACTTGTTTCTCATGTTTCCTCTCCACTTATACTGGTCTGCTTCATGGTTGAGACCTGATCACTTCACATCTTGAAAGCTGCAAAATCCTCCTCTCCAACCACCAAAGACCAATTTTGCTCCTTTCCATTCAGGATATTACCAATAAGTTCATCTTTCTGGTTCATCTTACAGTGAGCATTAAATCCTATGTAATTAATTCTTTTCTATTTTTGCTTCAAACATGCTGTAAAACACTGCATAGTTTCATCTTCCTGCTCTTACAGAACTCACTACACTTTGCCAGTGATTTTCCAGCCTATTCCTCCTACAAGCGCTTCCTTTTCCACTCTGTCGTGCCAACAAGAAAAATCCCTAGTCAAAAAGAAAAACAACAACAAAACAAAACAGAAACAATCTTAATCTTCATTAAAATTCTGCTAACATTGTTTTGCACAGCTCTAACCCCATTTGTAAACAAACAGGAAAACAACAAGCTGACTACCATCACTGATTGACTTCTATACTGGGCCAACGTGTTCTAAAACATTTTATTTTCCTTCCTCCACCTCAGCCCCCTCCAGTCAATCTGTGATGCTCCTCCCCACTCATATCACATGTTCACTATGTATTGCATTTTAGGAACAACAGGCTAATGGCATAAAAAAGAGCCTGAAAAATCCATGGGAAAAGCTGAATAATAATTTTGGCTTCATGCTGCTGGATTTACAGCTATTTTCTCTGAAACTGGCTAGTTTAAAGTTAGCTCAGGCATTGCACTATTAGGCTAAACTTTTAGTTTAAAGCTAAGTCATCTACTGTATGTATACCCACAAAGGCTAAAGCACAGCATGGCTACCCATACTAGTTAAAGCAGGGATCTATTTTTAGAATCTGAAAGCAACAGTCATTTAACAAAAATAATAATAATAATGTAAAAAAAAGTTCTTGTCAATGTTTTTAAGAGCATCTATTTACAACCAGGCTGCTTTAATCTTTCATATTCTCTTTTTAAAAAGAGTTCAATGTTCAGTGGAGTCCAAGTTAGTATTTAAACACAGTAGGATGGCAAAAAAGTCTGGCTACTAGTGTAATGGAATACAGAGCTTATGGGCAACAAAAAAAAAAAAAAAAAGAAAAAACACAGCAGGAAGAATACAGCAAGAAATATCAGATAACTTCTGATGATTATACATTGCTGCAAGGTTCTAAAACTCACTATATAGCAGAAGTAATTAGCACTGGCAGAAAACAACTCATTATATGTTTAGGAAGTTAATGTTATATACCAGTTTGATACCCCTGAAGAAAGACAGCTTTAGAAAATAAAATGCAGAATAGGTCCATCAGCACATTACAAGCCCTACTTGGCATATTACCACCTCAAATTAACCGTTTGTGTAGCAGGCACTTTTATAAGCAGAATAAAACATTTTACATTCCAGTCATTAAACCATTTGCTAAAGCAACCCAGACAAACGATTATCTTAAAAGAAAAAAAAAAAAAAGTTAAAAAGCTGCAGCAGCTTGGGTTTTTTACCTTGGCTGTTGGCATCAAACAGCAACCAATATTCACCAGCAAGGGAACAGGATGCAAGCTAGATGCCCACGCCTGGAGTAGAGCTGTACGTACCCTCCTCAGGACAGGCAGCTACAGCTCCTTGGGAGGTCTGTGCAAGGCCTTACCAGCATCGTACATACGTGCTGTAGGACCGACCTCACCAAACTTCACAAGTTTACTCACTCTGTGCTATAAACGATAACTGCTTATATTTACTAGCCAAGGACAAATACGCTTAGTTATGTTATCATAGCTAGAATATCTTGTTGCCGACTTGCTTATTCAGAACCTCTACCACATGGACATGCACTTATATCTTTAAATACTTCACTTCATATATTGAAAATACAATCACTATTCATTATATCTATTACTTTTAAATTAGATTATATATTACAAACATCCTCATGTCAGAATGGGCATTAACTATCTTTTGGCCCTTGGACAAATACCCTTTGCTCATCAGAGTTGAGGTACTATTTGTATCATTAACTGCCTCTCTACATCTAAGAGGTGGCTCTAGCTACAGTTACAGTCTGCACAAATGTTTTGGGCTTCAGAGACAATAAAAACAGTTGAGCAAGCATAACATTACCACCCAGACTGGAGCACAGCATAGATTTAACATCCCAGCAAGTCCAGACGGACTACAGAGAGCACTGCTCTAAAAACAAGTTCTCTAAATGGAAGTAGCACACTGGAGCTCCAAGCCTGCCCCTCCTTTGCCTGCCTACGTGAGCTTAGCATCTATATCAAAAAAACCAAGACAGAAACAGCTTTTCCCACAAGCAGAAAAAGCAAAATTATCAACAGCTATCCCCCCACCCCCATGCACCAAAGACAAATCCCCCTTACTGACCTGCCACCACAAGCACACTCTCTGCTGCAGGCTGAAATGGCCAAACCCTGGGCCCATCAGGGCCCATTGATCCCACCTGCAGAGCCCTTCCTGCCCCCGCCCAGCCCAGGCCATGCTAAATATGGTCCTCAAGACAGTCCTGGGGGAAAAAGCTTTCTGCAGTTCTGGCCACTTCATCAAGGCCCCAAAACCCCATTTGACCCTGGAGTACAGGTTGAGTGGATTTCCCGCTAGAGAGCGGCCGCAGTGACCTACAGGAAACACCCTGGCCACGCTTTACCTGTGTTTTACCAGAATTTCCTTCAAAGTGATAAAACTGTTGAGAGTTTGAAAGGAAAAGGCCAAAGCTATGCCAGGGCACAGGTGCTGAATGGCTCTCTTGAGTTTTAAACGTGCCCACAGGATAATGTGAAACAACTTATATCAGACCTCAGCCACAGAGCAGATTTGTGGCCAGTTGGCCAATGAATGTGCATGCAAAACAAAGTGAGGGAGCTGCTATGGGAAGAGTGGGTACAAGAGTTAGTTTTTATTCTCCTAGGATGAGGGAGGTAAAAGATAGCCCTGAGCCGACAGGGTTGAAATCTGAAAACGTGGGTGCAGAGTGCCTGCTGCTGCTCAGGGAAGACCCCTCTCCCCAGGGCCAGCCATGCTGGGGATGTTCAGTAGCAACTCCCAATCCTCCTGTGGCGTTCTGGTCCTCCGAGACAGCCAGGGACAGAACACCGAGAGGCAGCATTGGCCCTGTGACATTTTGAACGCAATGGTCCCCCTTGGCCCAGAGTGGCGAAGGCCATGTCAAGCCACCCAGGTGCCTTTCAAAACACAAACCAGATCCAGATTGGTTGATCCTCATGTGTGTGCTTAAATTAGCTTTCTGGTTCAAAGCAGGAACGCATTTTTAAAGCAACTCTCCCAATAATCCACATTTTTTGTACTTGGGTTCAAATCACTGTGCAGTCTCCAGTCTCCAAGGACATGAACTGCATTCCTTTCTCACAAAGCTAAACCAGAAGATGCACTCCATGAGTGCACCCAATGCACTCCAACTGCTAAGAACTATTTAATCCTGGGAACTAGACATGCTCTACCCTGCAGTGAAACCTCCTGCAATGCTTCTAGCATAGATGTTAGGTCCCCAGCACCAGCTGTTTCGCTCCACAGCTCTGCTCTTGCTAAAAGGCAGGGCTGGCTTGGGTGGGCACTGCCACTGAGGGAGGGCTGTAAGACCAGGCTGGCCCTGTGGGGTCCCTCCAATGCACCTTCACAGTTCACAGCTACAGGAACAGCTAGCTCTGAACCAGCATTATTAGCTCTGTGCTGCATTTAAAGAGACCTCATAGCCTCAAAATCTTGCTTCTCCCTGAAGACAGTACAGCTGCATTCACACAGCACAGCATCTGATCTAATAAGTCCTAATAGACCTGAGCTGGCTCTGCATCATTGCGTCTTCCCCTCCCAGTCTTACAACAAAACCACACCTTCTCCCCACCCTCCTCTTCCTATGCCACAGCCCATCTCACCATCCCTCTCCTTTGCTTGCATCCTTCCGTGCTCTCGGTCTTTGAAATCTCTCAGAACCTCAATTCATATGTGTTGGTAGAACTTTTCAGATGTTACTGGCCACAGTCTCTGAAGACTGCATTCTCACTTCATGTAGCTGAGCCTCCGCAGTCCTTGGTACAGCGAGACTGACACTGCCCCATGCCTTCATAGCCCCTATAGGTGTCTAGTCTGGCCTTTGCCTGCCACTGGGAAGGGACAGGCATCTGTGCTCTGGATGGAAAACAGAAAAGAGATCTTACTATTGCAAGATTGGATTCCACAGTTTTACATAAAAAAATTTGTCAAATGCAGCTGAGCTGATCCAGTTGTTCACTTTCTACCAAGAGAAGATAAATCTTAGTCCTTCTTTCTTAGTCCCTTCTTAACTTTCCAGCAGTGCAGTTCCACCCCTTCCCTCACACTAATGAAACTTGTCAGATAATTTCATCAGCCCATTTAACTCACTAGTAGTTCAGCAGAAAATGATCTAATTTTTGCTGGGTTTATTTCCTGCTAAATTAGTAAAATAAACTGACTGGCTGAGGGTAAATAGTTGAGTCTGTGCCGCTCCCACTTTTAGGAGAAATAAGCTGATAGATGGTTTCACCTCTCTCTCCAAACTGCATATTTCTCTGACATATTGTTTCTGGGCTTGGTCGGGAAGGGTTCATACCTCAGAGAGTGCTTGATGCTGGATCAGGGCTGGCGATGACAGGAGACAGCCTGACACTTACTTCACTGTGGTTACGTAACGCTTGTATATATTGGTCCTCTTATGTGTCCATCTTTTCGTATTGTGCTTATAGTGGGTTTACCTTTTTTGTGGGTTTTGTGAAATAATTGTCCATCCCCCACTATGGTATATGAACAGAAATATATTTGTTCAACTCAGAGAGACCATGTTTTTGGCAATCTGGAGAATGCAATCTCATTCCCTATATAAGGTAGGTCAACTTTATTTAGCATGCTGCTCCTTCATCCTGTTTTATTCTCATTCAGTGGACAGCCATTGGCTGTCATTCATTGTAGGAATTCAAAAGGCAGAATGATTAAATTTCCTTGTCAACTTTTCTGTGTTATTCCTCACTGGAGTACCTGAAAGCTTCACAAAACCAAGCTCCTTCACGCTCACAAAATCCCTATAATGGGAGAGGTTTTAATCCTGCTTTAAGGAAGATAAACAAAGGCACACAAAGATTAAAAATAAAAGTATGACTAATTTTGTGCATCCAAGACTTGACTTTTCAAGAGCACATGGCTTCCTATAGCATGTTTTCTATTCAAAGCACAGCTGCTGTTGATTTCAGTTTCAGCTGTGAGCACTCAGCCAGCCAGTTCCCAGGGTTTCAAGTCAGGCCCAAGGAAAACAAGGAAACAAGTATCAATGTGACAGAAGTTTAGCTTAAATAAATTGGCCAATGTTGTACAGAAGCTCTGTAGTAGAGGCAGAAACACAGGCAAGAGCCATTCTGAACTCAATGGCCTACATTTTTAAACCTTCCTGTACTCGCTGCAAACTCCCAACTTCTACCACTGAACAGTGATGGAAAATACAGAAATCGTCTCCTGTCCTGTTTTGCTTTCACTCATTCATTTATTCCTCCAAAGGCCAGAGTTTACTTTGACAAAGGAAAACAAATGCCTGAATCCCTCTTCAACAGTCAGCAAAATGACCACGGGCTTTAAACCCTATGAGGTCTTTCTGCTTTATGACTTTAGGACACAGCCCTTCTTGTCTGTCCATAGGCACAGCTACAGATTTAATCTACTCTGGCATCATTTTATGACTCAGTTACAGCCACCTTTTGGCATCTGACCTTGATGGATTTAGACTAGTCCTCCTGGAAAATATGCTAAGGCACATGGAAAATAAGGAGGTGATTGGTGACAGACAACATGGTTTCACTAAGGGCAAATCATACCTAACAAATTTGGTGGCCTTCCGTGGCAAGGTTACAGCATTGGTGGATAAGGGAAGTGCAACAGATGTCACCTACCTGGACTCGTGCAAAGCATTTGACACTGTCCCACACGACATCCTTGTCTCTAAATTGGAAAGACATGGATCTGATAGATGGACAACTCAGTGGATAAGGAATTGGCTGGATGGTCGCAATCAAAGAGTTGCATTAACGGCTCAATGTCCAAGTGGACCCCAGTGATGAGTGGCGTTCCTCAGGGGTCAGTATTGGGACCGGCACTGTTTAACATCTTTGTTGGTGACATGGACGGTGGCATCAAGTGCACACTCAGAAAGTTTGCTGACAGCACCAAGCTGGTGGAATCAACAAGCTGGAAGGAAGGGGTGCCATCCAGAGGGACCTTGACGGCCATGAGAGGTGGGCCCATGCAAACCTCATGAAATTCAACAAGGCCAAGTGCAAGGTCCTGCACATGGGTCGGGGCACTCCCAAGCACAACTACAGAAAGCCAACTGTGTCCTGGGCTGCATCAAAAACAGCATGGCCAGAAGGTTGAGGGAGGTGATTCTGCCCCTCTAATCCACTCCTGTGAGACCCCACCCAAAGTACTGCATCCAGCTCTAGGGTCCCCAGTATAAGAAGGACATGGACCTGTTGGAGCGAGTCCAGAGGAGGGCCACAAAGATGATCAGAGGGCTGGAGCACCTATCCTGTGAAGACAGGCTGAGAGAGTTGGGATTGTTCAGCCTGGAGAAAAGAAGGCTCCAGGGAGACCTTCTAGCACCCTTCCCGTACCTAAAGCTGGACAGGGACTGTTTTCAAGGGCATGGAGTGATAGGACAAGGGGTAATGGGTTTAAGCTGAAGGAGGGTAGATTTAGATTAAATATTAGGAAGAAATTCTTTACTATGAGGGTGGTGAGACACTGGAGCAGGTTGCCCAGAGAGGTTGTAGATGCCCCTCCCTGGAAGTGTTCAAGGCCAGGCTGGATGGGGCTTTGACCAACCTGGTCCAGTGGAGGGTGTCCCTGCCCATGGCAGGGGGGTTGGAACTAGATGATCTTTAAGGTCCCTTCCAAACCAACCCATTCTATGATTCCATGATTCTAAAACCAAACCCATCTTTTTGTTGACTGTCTCTTTGCCTGTATTGCTCTCCGCGCTCCTCTGCTTTCTCACAAGTGTGAATTGTTTGTTTCAATTTCAATTGCTTTCCTAACTCATCACCACCACACCAATCTCTTTATAATTCCATCTCCAAATCAGTTTAAGGTGCAAAACTTCATCACTCTTAAAAAATCTCAAGAACTGCTTGCTTACTAGCATCTAGCATTCTCTTTTTTTTTTTTTTTTTGCAAAGCTCCTCATAAGCATCTGAAGAACTTTCTTCTCAATTTCAAAGAAATCTCTTCTGAAAACTCACTTATTCTAGGCATTGTGCAGGTCATAAGGCAGAGGTATCAAGGTACCAGCATCCCATCAAACCAACCAGTACTGGAAGTGAAGTTGGAAAAGGACATATTTTCATTAGACCAACTCACAAAACTGCAAAATTAAATGTTAGTCCTTCTTTGTAAACATAAAGAATTTCAGAGACATGCACAGGCTGAGAATAAAAGCTTTAAAAAAAATCTTAGAACAAAATGTGAGAGAAAACAGAGCTGGTATGTAACTGAAAAAGGGTGCTGGAGAGAGATGATGTGATACAGTGATTCTCCCAATAAGAAAGAGAAAGGTGGATAAAATATTGTGTATGGGATAAGAGGGAATAGCTGGTAGCATGGAATAAAAATGTAACATCAAACTAACATAACTTTGGAGTAGCACATGGGACCTGTTTCAATAAGTCATGATCAGAAGCTGTTCTGTAACTTCAGCTGTAATGCTGTAATGTACAAATGCTGTGTCCTAACAGGAGAAACAATCCACCACAACTGGATCAACTCAGAAAGATACTACATCAACAGCTTCTTAAAAAGAAGCTGAATGAGGAATCTAAGAGTTAAATCCTTGCAGGCAGACTGGAGACTGACTACTTAAGGACACCACTTTATAGGCACAGAAAAAACACATCATCTTTCAAAGAAGGCTATAGAAGGGCAAAAAGCCACTAAGCAGCAGGGCAAAGAAGATTTTAGTGGCAGGAAGACATCATTCAAACAGAAAAAGCTATGTCCAAATGAGAAATGTAGAAAAGACTATAAACCATAGCAGTTCAAACATGATAAGTGAGGACCCCAAAAAAAAATAAAAGGAGTTTGAGGATAGAAGCTTGCACAAGCACAAAACCAAAACAGACTATAACTTCCTTCTTGAACATGCAAGGGGTACTAATAAGCTAAGACCATAACAAAAAAGCTAAATATATTTTTCACTTCTACAGTTACTATGGAAGAGACTTACAAAGTTTATACCCCAAAACTCTTTGCAGGGGAGTCACAAGATGGGTCTCAAACTGAAGTATTGAGAAGCTGTTATGAAACAAATCGGTAAAAAAGCCTAATATAATCATAGTCTTGGATCAGGAGTACAAAAGAAACTCAAACATGAGATAACTAAGATACTAACAATAGTATGTTACCTCCTATTTTAACACTGCCTTGATAACTTAAGCACAGCATGTAGGAAACCTGCCACCGATTGTGAAATCAAAAGGATTTCACAGAATGGCTTGGAAACAATGAATAAGTTAATTTGGTGTCTACACTGAGGAATAAGTAGAATTTGTGACAAACAATATAGTGAGGAAGAGTCACCACACATTTTAATAAAGGAGCATGTACCTCACAGATCTACTGAGACCTTTGAGGGCATCAGCCAGTGTATGACCAAAAAAGGTCCCAGTGATACTATCCACATGGATTTCCAAAAGGTACTCAAAAAAGTTTCTCACCACAGGCTCTCGAGGATATTAAGCAGCCTGGAAACAAAAAGGAATTCTTAGATGAAATATTGGAAAGAAAGGATAGGAGAAAACAGTTTTTACAGTAGAAGGAGGTCACCAGAGGATTTCTGCTGGTAGGTGAAGTGGCATGGTGTGTTGATAATTCTAAGTTATTTGGTCTAGTAAAGATGATGGCTGTCTCTGAAGAAGTGCAGGAAGAGCTTATAAGAGTAAGTGACTGTGCATTAAAATGGCAGATAAAATTCAGCAGACATTAGTGTGAAGTAATGTACCTAAGAAAAATTATCCTAATTTTGCAAATACAGTGCTAGGTGCTGAGGTGTCCATTGAGTCAGGAATGAAATCATGTGGACTTCATAAATAATTCAGTGCAAACCTGAGCACAGTGCCGTAGAAATCAAAAAAGCAAATCAAACACTGTACTTACTTCCTGACAGACTAGCACAAGCAAGCACTCATCCTACTGTAATAAAGGTATTTAAGCCCAAGTCAGTGTCTCCCCTACTGGAAGCGAGCCCACAGCCCATCTGTCTCTCCTCCTTGGCACAGAAATTCTGGTGGCTTTTCCCCTTTGCTCCACAAGCAGGAAGGACACATAATTTCCTCATACAAGTCTAATCTTTGCCAGTGGTTCTCCCTGAAAGTGCTCAAATACTCTACCAGCCATCCTGCTGTAACCTGCTGAGGGAATAACTGTTGGCAGTGCACTGAAGCTCCCATGCTGGCTCCCAGCAGCTAGAAATGAGTGGCCTGTCATGTTCTTCAGCAAAGTTAAACCTTGAGTGTATTTTATAATGTCTGTTTAGAAACTCTCCCTATTAGACAGGTTATTTAAAAAAATATATCAATCATATTAGTGCAATTGGGAATGAAAGTATAGTTTGCTTAAATGGCTGTCATCCACCTTTTCCTAAATATTAATTGCTTCCTGTTATTAGTAAGATTGCAATAATATTTGACTTCTCAGATATTTGGTGACAATTTTGTTCTGCATTTTACAAGGCACTATTTCAAATCTCTAATAGAATCGGTAGTGTAACATGAGACTACCAAAATGTTTGCATCTTCAAGTCTTGTAACTTCTATATCCTAAAGATGTATACAGCCACAGAGAAGATGGCAAAGGGAACAAAGATTATGTGTTTCCTTACCTGAAGGCAGTTATTTGGGTTTTTTTGTGCAATAAGATTTAAATACGTTCAGTAATAATGCAAAGAGCTAACTTCAGCATCTATAAAGCAGCATAATTTAATGAACAATCCCCTAATAAGCTATACTTCCCTATAAAACTTTATAGTTGCTCTGGAACATAGATAGAGAGTTATGTATTTATTGCATAGTGCATGAGAGTAAAATTTTTGTAAAATGAAAAGAGATAGAAATTCATAGCTTCCATATCCTAGGGCAATTTGTGAAAAGATTAAGCTTTCTACCTTTCAAAAAATGGATTTTCCAGATGTATTTTTGTAAGATATAGAACTAACTGAACATTTAGAAATAACTGAACATTATCAACAGGGTATTTTGGAAACTCTGAAAGAGAAGAGACAATTATTCCAGGAATCCTCCCATAAATTTTATGTCATAATTTTGAGAGAGATATCCCAGAAATGCCTTTGGGCACGTCACTGATGTTATTTCCAGGCTAATTAAGGATGTACATTCTATCCCAATGGGATGAGTGATGTGGTAGTTTAGCCAGGTCTTGCCAGGAAAATGAGCGCCTATTTCAATACATCATCTCTTCTTGGCAATATGCATGGTAAGCTACACTTAGTCACCATCCAAATTTGCCCCAAAGCAGCAAATATGCATAGGAACATGTATGCTTTGAATCTACAAAATGTTCTGATGCGGTGTGGGTTTCCACTCCATCTTTTCTGTAGCTACTCAGTCTCTGAAAGTAGTAACACTAAAGTTCTTCTCTCTTTTTTCCCTCATTTTCTCTCTTTTATGACATGACCAAAATGAAAAAAAAAAAATTAAAAAAATCCATAAAAGTAGATGTGCTTGAGTAATCTTACTGCAAGGCAAGAAGAGACATGCATGTTACACTAGCAGCAGACACAGCTCCACTGTGAAAGATGAAAACTGAATCCATTCCTTATGCTGGGTCATGCTCCTCCAAGGTTTTATAGCTCATGGCTGCAGAGGAGAGATGAATCATAGAAATGTTGGTTGGAAAGAACCTCTGGAGGTGTTTGGTCCAATCCATGGCTTGAATAATGTTGGACTACTGCCAGCACTAGATCAGATCAGCCACAGCTTTGTCTGGCCAAGTCCTGAAAAACTCCAAGGATGGAGCTTCTACAGCCTCTCTGCATAACCTGCTCCAGTGCTACTCTACCCTCCTAGTGAAGAAGCTGGTTTGTTTTACTTTTTTTGTCTAGATGGGAGTGGAAAGTAGGAAAATGACAGGATATCATAAAAACCCCACACTATATATGCTGCATGTCCTCACGGCAGTGTCAGAGCCTCTCTCTGACTTCAGGTGAACTAGGAAACAGCAGTGGCTACTTACAACAGCAAAGAGCATACGAAATACCTACCAGTGCCATGACGGAACAGTGAGAAGCAACATCGTAGGTAATAGAGGGACGAAGGCCTGCTCTCCTTGCAAAGCTGCCCCTGTAAAAACAAAACAGAACCTTTGTTACACAGCCCACTACCCGCTCTTGAAAATGGCCTGAACCAACAAGGTAGGGTTACAAATAGCAGATGACATAGGAACATCCTGGTTCTGGACCTCCTGTGCTACACTGAGGCACGCAGGACTTTGACTGACATGACTCAAGCACCTGAGGTCAGATTTAGGCTACAGTGGTTGAGCATTGGTGCTCTAAGGTGGAATTCAAAGTCTTCATAGACTAAGGACTTAGAAAGAGGCACAATTTAACGGCTGAAATCTTTGGCAGAATTAAAATGCAATGGGGAAATGTGTGCGTCTAAATTCACTATTATTTCAAATATTTATTCACTGCTCTTTTCCAGATTTGAAACCGGTCTGGCAGTCAAGTCTCCCCAGATACTGTTCCCTGAGCCTAGGACTCAGACATGTCAGCCTGAATCATGCTGCCTCCAGCCCTCTGAGCATTTCCTGGTTCAGAGAGAGCGAGGAGCTACGTTCTGACAGTTTCAATGGGAGGTGTCAGCCTATTTCCAGAGCTTTCAAAAGACATTCCATCATTTCATGAATCATATCATTGCGTGGAACCCCTGAGATAATGAGACTATGAACATCATCTCACGACGCCATTTGGCTCAAAGACAGGGAAACATATGGGCATTCCCCTCTACACAGATTTTGCAGGGGAAGTAGGGAAAATCCTGCTGTCTGCAAAAGACTTTTCTTAGCTTCATTTGCAAGACACTGGATGCTACTAACAGTGGACAAGATGGAACTGGTCAGCTGCAGATTGCACATCTCAGCACAGCTTTGCTTTCCTTTAAGCTTCTGCATAAAAGTGTGAAAGAGACAAACAGTCACCATGGGGTGTAAAACCTGCTAAAGCTTACTAAGGTCATTAGACTGACATAGTTGCAATAAAACCTAGTTGCAATCTCACTTTAATTGAAAGATTAGTTTTTCCTCTTACTGACACATTGAATGAGTCTATGAGACTGCCTGAGTCTAGATTTTAGCCTACACAGATAGGATGCCTCACCTACAGCTTACCACTATGCAATGGAGCATGATAGTAATTGGGATTAAATTGATCTAAAAAAAAATATATAAAAATTAAGCTCCCAAGTCCTACACTGCAGATTGGCTTGACTATTTAGAATCCTAAATGTCACTGAAAATTCTTTATACTTGAGCTTTTATTTTGGAAAACAGAAGTTAGGACCTGGCAGAGATTCTGCCAAGATTGACACATGGAGCTTCAACTACCACTTTATCTCACTCTTCAAAATAGCACTTCTGAGTTGTACTATGAAACAGGTTTTATATTTACACGCTTATCAAAAGGCTTTATTCAGTAGCTACTACTTCATTTGGTTCAGCCATTGCCCACCAGGCCCAATCACACTCTGGTATCTGACCTCTTTATATAAAAACTACATAGGGAAAACAATAAAACTCCAACCCCCAGTATGTTCCCTCAAGGAAGGATGCTTAGCCCTCTGAAAAAAAAAATTAAAAAATGAAGGTGATACAAGAGACTAATACATTTTTCTGCCTTGCTTAGATTGTTCTACATATGGTATATATTAAAATTCTCAGAGTTTACATATCATATGTCATATGAGAGCAATAAATTAATTGGCTCAAGTGTGAATTTTGAATTAATGGAATTATTTCTTCTCTTTTTTTTGGTAGGTGTTTAAATATAACATAGAATATATTTCTCATATTAAAAGGCCACATGTTCTAAGGAACTCCTTAAATAAAAAGATAGTAATGTAAAAACTTTTTAGCATCCAGCATTTCTAGTCTGAGCAGGGATAGTTCAGCAGGTTCTTACATAAAGTAGATCAAATCCTACATGTGAAAATATCTGGAGAAATCATTCCCCTACCACTTGAATTGCTCATTCAACAAGCAAATATTTTCAATGTGCACAAAACACAGGCTGTAGCCCACCTAGCTGCCTACACCAGCACAAAGGCGAGCCAGCAAACGTAACCTCCGTGGTACTGCATTGCGGCACTTTCCATGAATTTAACTTCCCTAATCAAAATATTTCGCCCAGGGTTTTAGATGAGCTTGGCGCTCTCAGTGATCTGGACACATTCCAGTGTAAACTTTTTTTATTATTTATTTATTTTTTTTATTTAAACAACAACATAACAGGAAGGAGGAGTAAACAGACAAAATAGAGCATAACTTGCCTGTTGTGAATTTGCTAAGTATTAGGCCTGGTTCTGCACAGTACTGAATTAAGGCTCAACTTTGTTGACTCAGATGTCAAGATCCCATTTTCTTCAGTGATATTCTGCATTTATTTACACAGACAAGACAGAGTTTCTCTCCTGGTGACACAGGCACCAAGGAAGAAGCTGCTACCTTCCTTCTTTGTAAAATTGTCTCAGCCTGAAGCACTTGGGCAGGGACTCCACAGAATTTTGGATATAGATTCAAGAAGTGAAAACAGATTTTTTTTCTTTTCTTTCTTAAGTATGGGTATCTGCCCCAATATCGTACACATAAAACTAACCTGAGTCTCAGCATTTGTATTTATACCTCAAGGGAAGGACAGATTTCAGAGACGATAAAAGTTGTTAGAGGCTAGACAGCCATAACAAAAAGCCAGCCCCTCTGGGGGAGTGGGAATTCCCTTCTTCTCCAGCTTTTGTGTCTGCTTCCCTCATACAGCCCCCTCCAAATCTCTTTGCAATTAAACTTGCCAGGGCTCAGCTAACAATGAAATAGCATCCAGGTACTTACCTCAGAATTAATTCTCAACAGTGCAGTGGAATAGGTAAGTATGATAATTAACAGTCACAGCAATTAAAGCAATTTCATGTTGTGATAGTCATTCTCAGCAGAAAGGAAAATCTAGCTGATTTCTCCTGACTGAGTGCCAAGATAGCCAACGTGACACTGAAAGATTTAACGCAGCAACTTGCAACACAGAAAATCTGCCTCCTCTCTTCTGTAGAAAGGAGAATGAGGTGACACGCAGAGTTCTTACTCCAATCTGTATTGTGCTTTCCTCTGCTGTACTGCTTTGGCCTACATTGAGTCAAAAATACTGTAAGATACAGCATGCTAACCAACTTTATTTCTCTGACACACTTATGTTCACAACCTGTATTTAACTACATGTTAAAGTACAAGCAAAAGCTGGGGACTGTGTTCTTTGCTACATCTGGCAGTGAAATGTAAGAAGAAAGCCAAGTGAACCGAAAGCAGAACTGCCAAACCGAAAATGCATTCCCCAAAAGCATTCCACAAAATGTTGGTTATTTGCTACAGATCTTGGAGGAAATACCAGTAGATTTCTGTCACCCAAAGCAATGAGGACTCAGGGCACTGGCACAGTGGGCCTGGGAAAGACATCTTTACAGGGACAGGAATTACACAGCTAATCAAAAAGAAGATGCAGATACTCCTACCACCACCATCTATGTTGTATCATTTGTTCTTACCAGGCAAAAAAGGCAACAAATAAAACAAAGATAAACTAATGCACAAGCTCCTTCTCTGCAGAGCTATACAAGCAAAGAAAGCCAAGCTAGCAAATGAGTGATTGTCATCTATGAAAAGCGCAATGCTGTCGTTTAAAAATATTAATTGTATGTCTAAACTTGAAATAATTCAGAAACTATAATAATGGATAATATAGATATGCGAACATATAAGTTCTATTAAATAGATACTTTCCATGTTTTACTCCATAGAAGCATTCATACTGAAGAGTAAAACTGTTCTTAGGATTTGACTAGAATAAAAGAAATCTGAGTTTATTTGGGGGTTTTGATGCACACTATCTGCGTGATCTTGGGAAAGTTTGGAGGCAATCGTATATATTGTCCTGCACATGAGAAATCTTACTCATGCCAGTAACCCATTCTTTTCACATTCTTTTCACATAGGGTAAATTATTCACAAATCTGTCTATCTATCTGCAGCATTGGTCATTCATTCCATACAACTCAGTTCACTAAGTATAAAATGGGTTAATGACACTTTACTCCTTATGTATCTCTATTTCCCCACCCTTTGTCTTGATCAGATGAGAATATGTCTGGGTGACCTCTCTTAGTATATACCTGTAGAGTACCTAGCACAAAAAGAACCCAAATTTGGTTGGCATATGTCATTCTAACAGTAGCACAAGTAGGCTGAGAAAAACCTTCTGTTTGAATAGTCCATCTTTGTAAAACACTCTAAAATCAAAGGAGCTTTTCCTTTCCACATCTAGTTTAAAACACTCACATAATCAATGATCATGCAAAATGGAAGTGGGAGTCAACTGGATCTTTTCCAGTCCCAACACACAGAAGGGGGGAAGCTGGATTCTCTGTCCTTTACACAGCAGAGAAGGAAGAGAAGAAAGAAAATGCAGGGCACTTCTTGACTGACTGTCAAATGCCAGGAAGCTTTAAAGATTTTACCTCCTGGTTCACTGGAGATCTGTAATGCACAGAGCTGCAATGATCTGAACTTTCTATGTACAGTGTATAGTAAAAACGTAAAGGTTTTGCAAATGAATGATAGGTAAATAAGTCACTTAACAACTTTTGACACGTCTGGGTGAAACAAATCGTGCTTCCAGATGAAATTAATCTTTGGATAACCTGGTTACACTTGGCAGATATTTCCCCATTTGGCAACAGCATAATTTTAGTGTCTACATACGGGCTGGATGCTAGGGGCTCAGCCAGGAATTAGAAGACAGAAATGAAGAACGTCTGGTGCCACTGACACTCATCATAACCAAGTGCATCTCTTAGGCTAATTACATGTCCTATGACTGAATTAGAAAATATGCATAGTAACTCTGGTAAAATAGGCTATGAAGTCACAGATCCAAGTGAGGACAATTATATCAACCCATATCGTTCAAAATGGGTGAGCCAGGGAGGCCAGGAGGACTGGTGTCATGAATCATAGAATGGTTTGGGTTGGAAGGGACCTTTAAAGGTCATCTTGTTCCAACCCCTCTGCCATGGGCAGGGAAACCTTCCAGTAGACCAGGTTGGTCAAAGCCCCATCCAAACTGGCCTTGAACACTTCCAGGGAGGGGGCAGCCACAACCTCTCTGGGCAACCTGTTCCAGTGCCTCACTGCCCTCACAGTGAAGAATTTCTTTCTAACATCTAATCTGAATCGACCCTCTTTTAGTTTAAAGCCATTACCCCTTGTCCTATCACTCCATGCCCTTGCAAACAGTCCCTCTCCAGCTTTCCTGCCGGCCCTCTTTAGGTACAGGAAGGCTGCTAGAAGGTCTCCCCAGGGCCTTCTCTTCTCCAGGCTGAACAATCCTAACTCTCTCAGCCTGTCTTCACAGGATAGGTGCTCCAGCCCTCTGATCATCTTTGTGGCCCTCCTCTGGACTCGCTCCAACAGGTCCATGTCCTTGTACTGGGGACCCTAGAGCTGGATGCAGTACTTTGGGTGGGGTCTCACAGGAGTGGATTAGAGGGGCAGAATCACCTCCCTCAACCTGCTGGTCACGCTTCTTTTGATGCAGCCCAGAATATGGTTGGCTTTCTGGGCTGCAAGTGCACATTGCTGGTCATGTTGAGCTTTTCATCAACCAAGACCCCCCAAGTCCTTCTCCTCAGGGCTGCTCTCCATCCATTCTCCGCCCAGCCTGTAGTTGTGCTTGGGAGTGCCCCGACCCATGTGCAGGACCTTGCACTTGGCCTTGTTGAATTTCATGAGGTTTGCATGGGCCCACCTCTCATGGCCGTCAAGGTCCCTCTGGATGGCACCCCTTCCTTCCAGCTTGTTGATTCCACCAGCTTGGTGCTGTCAGCAAACTTTCTGAGTGTGCACTTGATCCCACCGTCCATGTCACCAACAAAGATGTTAAACAGTGCCAGTCCCAATACTGACCCCTGAGGAACGCCACTCATCACTGGGCTCCACTTGGAAGATACAGATAGGCCATGCAGAAAACAAAACCTAAGGAATACATGTGGTAATAGTTTAGTACAGTTGCAAACAGTTTAGGGTTTAGTGATCTCAACACTTTTTTTTTTTTTTAAATTTAAAACATTTTTGGAGAGAGCAATGATTTTCATTCTGCTACAGCAATTCCTAGACCCATTTATGAAAAGTCTGGATTTTAATAACCATGTTGTCTATTTGGTTTCACCTTGACAGTTTAGTGATTCGTCTCCACAAGGTGGCAGAAAGACCACACAGTTAACCAATAATGGTTATAACCAACCTCTGTCTTGTCACGGAATTGCTGCTTTAAAAGTCCTGCCACCCAAGTGAAATAAATCCTTAAACAATTAATTCTATGTTAATTGGAACCATGCAATATATCCATATGGTATAACAAAGGTTTAAGGAAGAAGATCACAAACAGAAGAGATTAAACTGCTTAGTCATCATGACCTACTCAAACATTATTATGCAAATGGAGGTTTTGCACAAATGCCGCCCAGTGATACCTTGGTTATCTGAATGGAAATGGATATGAAAGCAATTTGGATAAGAAAGAGGATCATATTTTAATATAAATGAAACCAGCCTGGAGGGCAATAACCTCACGTTGGATGAGTTTTCAGATAACAAAGCTTCAGAAAGAGAAGCTCAAGATAAAGTGGCTTTTAAAACATAAGTTTCAAGATGGGTAATGAGGGCAGAGGGCATGTGTGGGGATGGCCCCCCCCAGCCCCAGATGACAGAGGGCTGTGCCTCTGGCTATGAAATGGGGTAACGCTCGCGTGCCTGCAGGACAGGAGCATGGCGTGGGCAGCCAGCTCTGGGGGAGCAGGGCTGGCCTGAGAGGGGGACGCTGGGTGCGGAGGCAGGCAGGCAGAGCAAAGGCTGCAGGGCAGGCTGGCAGTGGGAGATCCAGGATTCAGGGCAGGGGCAGGAGCAAGACATGAATTCAGCATGAAGCATGAGACTTGGGATCATGATAACAGAGTCTGCAGCTTGGAGCAACTTGTGAGCTGACCTCCACGCCTGGCTGCCGCCCTACACCACGGAGGGGATGAGCCTGGGGCTGAGCCTGAAGCCCCAAGGCCTGGCCAGAGCCCTGCAGAGCACCACAGGCTCCCTCCTTCCAAAAAGGTTCTAAGGCGCTTCTCCAAACTAGAGATTTCATTTCTGTTCCTCTCCTAGATTTGCCTAAGCTGGCTATAACCGATCACTGCAATTCAGAAGGGAAGCAATTCTTGCCATATTTTTTGATCGCTCCCCCCAGAGCATCTCTCTCAGTGTCCATCTGACCCTGTTTTTTTACAGCAGATAAAAAGACATGCTGCATGTATATAAGAATCCCTCTTCTACTTCTATACCAGATCCTCCCAGGTTCATCTACACCTCCAATCAATAAATTGCAATTTCCCCCTTGAGGATCAGCAGTACGAATAATCCTTACACCCTCCAGAAAGGCCTCCAGCCCTGGCATACCTTATGAGTAACTGGTCTTTTAAGAGGCTTAACAAGTAACAATTTATGAAATATCTTTTAGTGGAACCAACTGTTGTAGTTATTTCAGAATAAAATAAGAAACAAAAGATAACCAGAAGTCAGGGCAAAAGCCGGTTAAAACAGACAGAAGTGTTAAAACCAAGTGGACAACAGTGATGGCAGTAAACAGTCATCTTTTGAGAAGGCCTGACATGACCTTGTCTCAATGACAAACATCCTCCTCAACTTGTGAAAATGTCCGTGTTTTTGTTGAAAAATTATTCCAAAGTCTGTTGAAGCCAGAAAATCAAATTAAGAAAGCATTTAAAAATCAGCTTAAAGTGATTAAAATTTTTGTGAAGTGTAAAAAAAGGGATTTTTAAATCACTTTTGCTTGTCAGGAAGAAAGTACATCATCTGACTGAACGTGTTGCCCACACGCAAACAGAACAGCTACAAGAAGCTGTGCTGTGCTATGTGGCAGCTTCAATGTCCACCATAGTGCCACAGCGACTGCAGCCTCAGCAGTGTCATCCCTCCCTCCTGCTCCAGCCCCAGAGATCAGGGAAACAGGTTTGTAAGAAGCAAGGCCTTTTTTGTGCAAACCCATCAGACTTGCAGAGAGGTACCTCAGTTTCATCTCTGTCCCATCCACGCGGGGTCAGCCGTCCGACCTAAGAACTGGGACTTCTGTGCCTTTCCTCCTCTTCCACAATCGGGTGAGCCAGACCTAAATTTAAAATAAAATTAATTCACTGAAATACATTAACATGTTTGAGATGCCACAAGCAAAACTTGTAGTATCCTTTATTGGATTTTGGATTTTCAGTTTAAAGCAGCCAGAGTCTCCAAGGTAATTTAGTGGAGTTTAAGAATAGCTTCTGTTTATACCAGTGGGATTGTGCATCTACAGAGATATTGCCCTACATCTGAGAGAAGCCAGGGCATTTAACAAGATTCTCTTCACAGAAAGAGAAAGCACATTTCAAGTACTTCAATTTCGTGTATGATAAAGATAAATCTTATTCATGACCTAAGCTGGAAAAAAGGTGATTTTGCAGCTGAAATTCAGGAGACAGGGATTTGTCACCCTGAATGTTCACAGGTTCTCCTCATGGCCTCAGGTGAGTTGCGTCTTTGCTCTCACCTGGGAAATGATGGAGGTGGTGTGTCACATCTGTCCTTTCTGATCTGCTTAGATGGTCTTCTTTTTAGGACAGGAACAAATGCTGAGGGCTCACTTTTTCTTAACAGAAGATGACTAATAAGGTAACCATCAATAAAATGCCCTTCCATGCTTACACTAAACTGTTCATGGCACCACAGAGGAGAAAGGAAATAAGAGCACGGCAGGCCCTGCACAGGGTGTTGAGTCGGGGAGCTTCTGTTCTTCTACTTTTGCCCTGATCCCCCAGAAATTTTGCATCAGAGCTAAGAAGGAAGTGTGTCAGAGTAGGCCAAATGTACTCTCTCTGTGAAGACACCATCTCCAGAGTACGCTAGATCTGTATTTCCAAGTCCAGCCAAACAGAGCCAGTACTGATTTCCCCAGTCTATATTGCAATTTCTCCCCTTGATAAGCACCCCATGCTATACCAGGTGGATGCTTGCTCTGGCTGACACCTTTTAGGCTTTCACACTGCCAGAACATGGGACATGCAGGAATGAAGGAAACGAAGCAGTACGCTGGCTTTTATGTCCTTTTGCTGAGATCTTGCAGTCTTCTAAAGCTGCCTGGTTTCAATGCTGAATACCAGAGTTGCTCGCTAAGAACAGCCTGCTCCCTCCCCCAGAAGAATGAGCTGGAGGAAACTCAGCAAATGGTTCCCAGCTTTCAACAAGGGCGGTTTCACTATATAAGGGATAATCTACTTTGCAAAGCTACTTGTTTTAGTTAATGGGTATCAGGGTGGTACAGTGAAAATTATGACCAAATGGGCTTAGGTAAAATGGAGATAAGTTACTGGAGCACTACAGAGAAGGAAGACACTTTACTGCCAAGCTAAAACACCACAGATCCAATACAGCCATTACTGATCATGTTCACACAGCCGTAACTGCCTTGCCCACTCTGTGCAAAACTGAGGATAGCTTTGTGCACTCCATATCTCTTACCTAGCACTATCATTTAGCGTCATACCTAGATAAATAGTATAAAGTCCTAAAAGCAATGCAGTCAGGAACCTCCCTTGCAGATGTTTTTTTCTGTGGCATCTTCACGGATGATTTATCCCAAATTAACCTGTTTAACTAAGTGTGGCAGAGACAGCATGTCTACATCTTTCTTATTCTCATAAACATTATCTGAAGTGCAATCAAGTTTGCAATTCTTTAAAAGAAAGTCCCAAGCCTGTCATAAAATGTGACAAATCTGATCAATTGTCTAAAAATATGAAAGCATTTATAACACTGTATACTCATTTGCTGGGAATACTAGAAGGAAAAGGAAGAAATTAATGCAACCAGGAATTTAGCAAATTCTATAAAAATCACACAGGAAGAAAATTTGCTCACTGTCAAATCCTTAGTCAGTTAAGCTCTAATTGCACTGTAGTTTAAGATGGAAATGACTTACAGAGCTCATCAAATTTATGTCACTGCAAGGGCTGTCACAGAAGATGTATCAGATAGTAAGCTGAGGATACATTTGTTCTTAGCAAAAAGGCCGAGAAAAAAAAAAAAATCTATCTTCTTCCTACATCCATCAGCTGAGGCGAGAACACATAACTGGTTTAGAAGATAAGGCAATAACTAATTCAGTCATGTGGAAAGAGCTGCCATGAAATCCCTCCCACCACCCACAACATTTTTCCTCCCACATTGTTTGTGCTGCTGCACAATCCCCACCTAAACTTTAAGAAACTGAAATTCATCTCTTGGCAGTCCTAATTCTTTGTTATTTCAACCCACAATTCTTTGCTTCGTTGGCGGCATAATATGTTAACAACAATGAAATCACTACAAGCCTAATTCAAGACCTTCAGATGTCCACAGCAACAGTCACTTGAAAGGGAATCTATCCTTATTAGAGGAGAGAGGATTTTCAATCAATAACTGTCAGATGTACATTTTCTTAAACATGCTGTCAATGGGATTTCTCTCCTTCCTTATATCAGTCAAATGCTTTTCATACTCATAAATGTGAGACCCATTTAGTCACGCCATGCATCTGTTTGGATTTTAGTTTCTCCGGTGAGAATGCCAACAAGGAGGCCAACGTTGACTGTGATTTTTCTGTTATCTGTATACGCATGTGGTAGAAACTATATTGAGACCACAAACTCATTTCACATTCTGTAGGTCACTGAACAGCTGCCAGTAATGATTTTTTGCTCACTAATGACCTAGGTTATATTTGAATCAGTGCCCTAGAGGTGAAAAACTCTGTATTCCATTACTGATCCCCTGAGTCATAAAATCCCTTGATAATTTTTTTCTAGGTGGCTTTTGCAGTATTGTTATTTATTATCTTATAAAAATTGCATGCTCATCAAGCTTCAGAAAAATGCATAATAAAAAGCTGAGCATAGAAGAGATGGAAGCATTTGCATTAAATGACCCTCAAAATGCGGCAATACAATGGAATCAACACTACATAACAGTCAAAGGGGTGGGAAGTAAGGGGCTTGCTACCCATTAAAGGGAAATATTCTCTCAGAAGAACTGAATTATATAAGCAAATGTATGAACAAGACTTTATTTCTGGCATAGTCAAAAAGCTATAGTAAATGAATTATGACCTTGGTTTTTAGTACCATCCTTAGGTAGTACTCCAATATACATCACTCGCATATTTATGTTAACATGGCCATTTCTACTGGGGAGGTATAGTTCTTCTAGTAAGATATTATACATATTATTTGCCACGTTATGACCTCCCATGCATTACATACACAATTCTCCTGCTCCCAGTGTGGGATTAATTAAGAAAAACACCCAGGCTCTTAGGAGAATATAAAAAATAAATAATTAAAAAAAAGTACTGTGAATCTTAAAAACACAGACTTGTATAAGAATCATAGCAAGGGGTTAAAAAGACAGAGATAAGTGCTTTGGTGGCTCAATGTACCAGTGCTTTTCAAATATTAGACTCTTCCTACCTGCTGTGCTTAGCTTCAAAATTCAGCACTGCCACAGGAAGAAAAAAAAAAAAATACTGTTTGCTTTTTCATCCATGTACCACATGGCTTTCACTTTCATCAAAACACAGCAAAAGTGTCACAGGGGAATCATTCCCTTGGCTGCCTTAGCACTTCTGATCTTTGACCTCCACTGGAAATGGATTCCAGGCACACTTCTGCCTGACAAGTGAACCGTGTAAAATCTTGATGAGGTGTGTGTTTTGATTTGTTTGATTAGCAAGCCCTAAAATCGAGGGAAAGCTTTGTCTAACAACAAAAAAAGCCCACTTTCTTTATCCATGCTTTCCCTTTGCAAATTTACTGACCTAGAATGGCAAATGCCATCTTCTGCATAGGTAAAAAGAACATTAGTACATGAAAGTGGCATTTTAGCAAGACACAAAGGGCAACAGCTACTAGTGCAGACCTTGTGGCAAAAGAGGAAGGCTTAGAGCCATGACGTCATAAACCTCAGCAAGTCCCGCAATGCACTGAACACGTACATGCAGCATAATGAATCTGCTCCCTGGAGGAAAAAGCTTAGGAGCAGGAGGAAAGAAAAGATTATTTTTAGCTAAGGGAACCCTTTGTCTTACAGCATTAAAAATCCTTGAGTTGGCTTCTCACAATAGCAGCCTTGTGCAGTGCTCCACTTTTAACTCATGGAGTGCTGTAAAATGTAACAAATACAAAGTGCCACCTTCCAAACTTGCCTATTTGCTTTTTTTACTTGATGTCCTTTTGGCTTCAATTAGAATTTTGCACATATCAAAGCGTTGGATTTTAGCCCTAGTATTCAAAGCTCTTGTTCTTATCCATTACCAAGTTACACATTTTCATAAGCAATACAGACCTAAGCAATAGGAGCAATAAGCATCATTTGTTAGCCTGACAGGTTTAAAATGTAATACCTAAAATTAAACTGAAGGTCCGTTCCCATTTGAACATTTTATCTAGTGAGACACAGATCACTCTTTTCCTCTAATGCCAAAGAAATTTGATTCTACATCCATTAATAATCCCAGATGTCAACCATAGACAACATTTTCATCAATCATTGCATTAAAGCACTGACCAAAAGATATACCTATAGAAGAAGAAAACACACTTCCCACTACCTTAATGTCTTTAATGTGTTTTCAAGATTTTAAGCCATTTTGCTGAAGGCTACTTTTAGTAAAGTGAAGAGACAACTGCATATATGTCTTGGCTGCAAAAAAATTGATTTTGTTAAGCAAAGAAAAAGAAGTCTTACAACCTATTTTAGCTGCATCCTAGATACTCCCAAGAAACATAACGCATTTTGTAGTATAGCTAGCTGTTTGCTAGGACTGATTTGGATCAACTTTGACCTGATCTTTAGTACATGTGGAAGAGCCACAACTGCCTACTCTTGGTCCATGTGCCGGGGTGGCCTGGCATAGCTCCGTTAAATGGTACAACAGGGACACAGTATGTCTACATCACACAAATCAAACCTGAGGTGAGCTACCCGAGCTGCCTCCAGAAACATTAATTCAAATACCAGAAACAGGCCAGCTGCATTAGTGCAGTATCGGTCTGACTAATACGCAGGGGTAATTAGTCTATATAGCAGCTTGTACTAATGAATTTCAATGAAAATGGGCTACATCTAATTACCTAACAGTTTTCCTGGTCAAAAGCTCATACACAAAGCATTACTATGAATTTGCTGGTCCACAGTAACTGCCCATACATTTAACTTTTCAGCCTGGTTGAGAGCAGTTTCATTCCCCAATCATACCCCTAGAACAGGCCTCCTGACCGGCTGTTTGAGAAGGTATGCCAGAGACTGAAGAAGGAAGATGTGGACCTGCCACGGGTGATCCTTCACATTAGGACACAGCTGGCAAACAGAAAAAAACATATGCTCCTAACATCACACCATAGTTGTTCTGTACATTACTGACTTCTGCTTAGGGCAACCATTTAAAAATAGAAGTATGAGATAATGGAGCTGGCAATCAGAGTCACTTTGGTGGGGAAAGAGGAAAGAAGTATTTGCCATCCTTCCTCTGTCAAAAATCCCCCACTGTGCTGGCCCACATCATTGGGCAGCTCTTGGAAATCAGATGTCCTCAGTGAACCAGCTGGAGGCACGGATTGTGATAGGTTCATCGTGTACCTGGCCGCACAGAAATGATGGCACTCCAGGACTCGCCACAGATAGTGACTCTTTGACAGCAGCAAGTCTGCCGCATGGAAATTCAGCCTCTGCCCCCATTTCTATAGGTATTGTTGTTCCAAAGAAACAAACCAATTGTTCACAACTGAAGGCCTGGTGATGTTTTTTTAAGACTGCTCCAACTTTGTTTGACACTTGCTTCAAATGCAGAAGAAATTGAAATAATGGATAGCCATTCAAAGACTTGCCTTTCAGAAAGTGCTTCAGAACATGCAGAGTTGCCATTTTCCTAAGGAAATTTGGTGATGGTTATTTCAGGAAATAAGCATATCCTTATCTGTATATGCCCATCCTCTGTCATTAAACAACAGTGTATAAAAGGATTCCTAGCCTTATTAATAATCACTCATTATCACAGTAATTAAGAGATAGAAATGCTAATAAATAGTTGCCAAATGCATTCTAATTTCCTAGCACATGCAGTAGATAATGTATATTGCTTACTGACATCTGATACCATATATGTGCTAATTTACTGGCATCTACAGAAACCATAAGAAACTAAATATATTACACAAAAACATCCTAACTCAAATCTTACGGTATCATCCTTCACAGGAAAAGCATCTGAAATCTGTTAATAACTTGAACTTTAGCCGTGTCTTAATGAGATACAGGCTTGATCCTTTTAGTAAGCGAGGCAGCAAATTCAAATGTTTCTAAAAATACAGATATTACAATTCATTGTGACCAAACACTCTCTTGGCATTCAGTTCAAACAAAAATACTAATGAAGCATGATAATCCTTGATGGTACAGGATGTTTAAGCATCTAATTAATATTAACAGCCAAAGACTAATCAAGGGTTATAAAGAAAGTGCTATAAGCTGGTCTAAGAAAGATGAATCATGCCACACTTGCTTGAAAACAAATCCTACCCTGATTGCCAGTAATTGGATTTTAATAGGTAGGCTCCAGTGCACGTAGACAGATTTTAGAGTGGAAGTAGTTACAGTGGGGGAAGTAGTGACAAGTGACCTTTTTCCAAAAACTAAAATTTCCTCGTATAAGAAGTTCAGTTATGTACTTATATATAAGAAGATAATTCAAGAAATACTAGTGTTTGAAATTTTCTGTTTCCGTAGGGCACACATGGGACATACTTAGTTAAACCTATTGGATAAGGAATTTTATGGACTTAAATAAAGGTGACACTTGGAATTTCTTTACATCAGATGGGCATGTTTCCCATAAGTTGTATATGAGTCAAGGAAAGAAAAATCTCTTATGGGATTAACATACCAGACCCAGCTACATAAACAGCAACTATTGCTAGGCTGGAAAGGAAAGAGAGGTCTGGGAAAAATGAAGGCCAAGCTGGCAGCCTCCAATATCTTGTCTGTATAGCTCAGAGCACAAAATTGACCAGATCCTTGCCAGCAAGTAATCTGGAGGCAAACATTCACTTTCAGGGAGCTTCAAATGGAGTTTTTGCCTGGAAAGTGCCTCCCAGGGAGATTTTGCATGGGATGGATTGCTTGATGGGATGAATTTTACATCTGTGGCCCATTCTGCTCCTGCTTTAGGTCTTGAATCCAGTTTCTTATTTAGCCCCTCTGCCACATTCTCCCTCGTTGAGAAGGTTGAGAAGGTCAAGATGACATTTCCTGCATAGTACATGATTGCTCCCCCAATCAGTAAAAGATTTTCACCTTAAAAAGCCCTTGTAAAGCCAGAAAATAGACAAAGGAGTGACAAAGGTGTAATATATGCGTTCATAGTAAGGCTTACCTTCCTATCATGCAAGTTTTGACATATAAACCGATGTTATATTCCATATTGAAAAGATAAAGAATTGATTTATGGCATCTCTTTGAAAAAAAATTAGTACAAAAAGAAAAAAAAAAAAGACAAGAGAAAAACAACCAGAGAGGATGGTGCTTTGATAATAAGAGAAATTTAGAGGAAGAGTGTTGTACTTCTGAAAACCGTGCAAAGGAGATAATGCAATCATACACATACAGAACAGAAGTTAAGAGAATATTCTCTTTTTTACCAGAGATAAGTAGTAGCATTGCCTTAACTTCTGCTTTTTTTTTTTCTTCAGTTGTTAGTGCTCTAAAGTATTATCTGTACTCACAGCTGCTAGATAAGTAATACCAATATTTCAGATGTCTGTTGAGATCTTGTGATATAACAAGTTGTAAAACACACTATTAGAATCCAGGAAATATTAATCCTCATGTTCCAGGATAACCACTTCCAGGGCTTGAGAAGGTCAAGACGACATTTCCTGCATAGTACATGATTGCTCCCCCCATTAGTAAAAAGATTTTCACGTCAAAAAGCCCTTGTAAAGCCAGAAAATAGACAAAGGAGTGACAAAATACTCCTTTGCAGTACAACTGTGGTTTTACCTTTTGAAAAAATCAGAAGCATCAGACTTCTCAAAAATTTAGTTTAGTTTTCTTTTTCAGATTAACTGAAAAGGAAAACATTTTTTTTAAATTATTTTTACTATTTCTGATTGATTTTGGTAAGACTCTGAAACAGCCCTGTCTGGTTCAGAGCAAATTAATCCAAAGATTTAAAACGTTTTCAAAATAAAAAAGTTAAAAAGGCGGGAAAATATTTGAGCTGAAGCAGGATTAACTTGACAGAAATTTCATGTGTGAAATATTTTTCTACCAAAACCAAAGAATTGAAGAAAAGCAGAATGTTGGAGATAGTCCTGAAAGAATAAGAATTTACAAAATGTTGCCTATTTTAGGCAAGGAAAAGGCGAAATTAAATTCCCACACTGGGAAAAAAAGAACCAAGCAAACCATGGAGTCAAAAAGGCATAAAGCTCCATATTATTATTATTATTATTATTATTATTGTGAGACAGAAGAAGAGAAAGAAGAAATAAGAGAGAACCTGCATATTCAAGAGAGAAGGACAGGAAATTTGAGTTCTTTTTCTATTTCCTTGAAGCATTGTATGTGTGTCCTTCATTTAAACACTGCGGGCCTTTGGTTGTGAAAACCTGTGCCTAACTGTAGCTGTCAAACAAGGTGAGCCTGGGAGGCTTCGTTCATTAGCATTTCTAACTGACTTCGGAAGCTCAGCTGCAACATCCGTTCAGAAATGCAAAAATCTTATCTGTATTCTGATATAATGAACAGGCACAGTATGGATGGTGTTTAGAATAAAAATTCAGAGAAGGGTGAGACTGCCTTAAAGCTTGTGTTTTCTGGAGAACAGGGACTGGTTACAAAAGGCCGGCAGACTGTGCAAGGTACGCGAGCTTTCAAGAAGAAACGTTCTCTTATAGATTGATCACAGCAGTTTCTTCTGGCTGCATCAGATGCAATCATTCAGGTTCATGTGCTTTCTTCTAGTATTTTTCAGTGTTTAACTGTTTCAGATCTTTCAATAGTAACATCAGATGCAGTTGAATTCAATCACCACAAATCAAATTTGTGATCAGGAAAGTCAGTCATCCATATTAGCTAGTCATTCTACCAGATTTTTCAGTATCACCACAGCAGATGCCGTGAGCCACAGTCTCCCAATACTATTCTCCCTGAGCAATTTTTCTGAAAAAAATCTTGCTGACTTCAATAGATAAGTGAATTTTATTCTCACTGGCAGATCTGATTGCAATTTTTATTATAGGCACAAATTGTTCCCCAGCTTCTATCCCCTATCATTACCCGTCAACCAAAGATCTTTTCTGGAGAGCCCTTTCTATTGCTGGAAATACTAGTCAATGATTACATTAGGAAGAGGTGCTTGGGAGCACCCGTGTTATGCTGCAGAACAGACCAGGTAGGAAGGAATAAAAAGGTGGTGAAAAACGAGCAGTTCCTCTAATAGTTGTTTCTTTTTGGAAACAAACTTCTTCCCAGCCTTGTTCCAGATGTGCAACCGATCTTGCAAATAAAGTGGCAATAGGACGCAGGATTGATTGTTTTGAGGTCATTTTCTAAATCTTTTCCAGGAAAGAGAGATATGCTGGAACACTTAGCTTACTGCATGTTCTTTCTAAAATATGGTGCCAAGGTTTCTGCCTTTTTTTCTTTTCCTTTTTTTTTTTTTTAATATATTAAGGAGGATTCACCACCTTCGTCTGAAACTCAATTCATCTCCCCGTATTGAATAATTTTTTTATGTGACATTTTAAGCTTCATGACTTTGCATTTCAATTGTAAGTAGATGAAAAGATGTGTTAGCAAGAAAGCAGGAGTGGTACCACCAGATTTGGAAGGAATGAAAATAAGTTTTATAGCTGAAGTAAAAGATAGGGGACAAAGGCGGTCAAGTTTCCTACTGAACGCAGTGCTCCCACATCACCCCATAGACAAGCAGTGAAGCAGATCACCTATCTGCAAGGCTGCAGCTCAGTTACATGAAGGTTTCCTTTCCCTCTTGCTGTAAAATCAAATGGAAGAAAAATTATAGTTAGATGGCAAGTGAGTTATGAAAGATAACATGAAAATGAAGAAATAACTCTCATCCAAGACTCTTCTTTTTCTACTGTCTTAAGACATTAGAAACACATAATCATATTTCTTTCCCTAAGTTTCAATTGTCTGCTGAAGCATTTGCATACTGCAAATCAAAAAGCAGCAGTAAATGGGCTCTGGCTCAAGATTCATCCTCTGACGAAGAAAAGCATAAGTAAAAGGCACAGCCTGATTTAAACAACCCACTCAGGAACCTAAGCCCGACTGCAGGCCATAATTTTGCAAACAAAAATCTTTTTCACGGGCAAGGATCACTTGTTCATGAGATAGATGGGGCGAAAACTACATCTTCCTTCCTGGTTTTTGAACTCGCTCCTGTTTCCATCGAGAGTCCAAAAAAACTGGATCCACTGAGTGCCAAAGGCTTTACCCAGTTGGATGACGAGAGTTCATGGGTGGCTAGTCTGCAGCAAAGGAGTTTGCCTGTGCGTGCCTTCCAAGATTCAAGTCTTTGTGAGCGGTTTGCTCTTTGACGCCCCCTCCAGCCACACAACTGAAGAGTAGGGGAGAGAGAAAAGCCAAACTCCAGGAAGGAGCCTGAGAGAAGCTGCAATTAAAATAGGCCTGGCCAAATGCCAGCCCTGAATACCTCTAGAAACAATGGGTCCTAAACCTAAATTAGGCCAACTGCCAGGCTTGGGGACGCATGCACAACCATAATCTCCCAAGGACAGACAGAGACGGCAAAGTGCAATTAAGCGTTCTCAGTTCACCAGTCAGAGCAATCCTCAGGCACAGCAACACTTGCCAAACGTTTTCTGCATACGACATGAATAACAGAAAAATAAAAGATTTAATTCAATTCCTATCACTTTGGAGAAAAAGAAAGAGAAAATCTGAGATCTGGGAGGAGAATTATTAAAATGCCCGTATGGACAGAGCTATGAAAAAAGATTTCAAAGCTATTTTTTGACAAGGACACATGCCTACACGTGAATGGCATTGATTTACCTTTCAGTAACATGGATAGTTGCAAAAATGTTGGCGAAGAGGCAAGAAATTAAGTAAGAAAACCATGCAGCAATATACTTTGGCTACAATTTATGTTTGTTGCATTCTCAGCTTGTACAAGACAGACTTCCAGTAATCCCCTCTTTGACACTACCACCATGATCCAACTTATTCCCCTCATTAGGCTCAGTTATTCACCATCTGTCTGTGCAAAAAAAATAGTCTGAATATTATTTCTTGCTCATAATGTGGAAGCAATAATGAAACACACTACGAATTCCAGCTTGCTTTTCCTGTATACCTCTCAGGCCAAACGAGAAAGAGCTGGAATTCGTACTAAGGCTGCTGGAGTCCAAGTCCTGCCACAGCCTTGTACTGGGAGCCAGCTGCAGGGACTGCCAGTGTGGGAGAAAGCATTAAATCTCAGCCAGCACTACTTAGGGTCAAGAGTCAGAAGAGAAGAGAGTTTTAGTTATGAATAATGCCACTCTAAAGAAAACAAACCGCGCAAACATGCACACCTGCAACAGCCAAAAGCAGTCCAGGTAAAAAGGGCCACGAGGGTGAGGCCAGCCCTCGCAGGCTACTGCAGCCCGGGGCGCTCCATCCAGAGCCAAGGTGCAGTCTCAAGCTTTGAGTATCAGGACTTAGCATCCTCCCCCCATCTCATCCCCCTTTCCACAGCATAAAAAAGGCTGGGATGGGTTGAGGGTGATGGTTGTGGCTTACCTGGACATCCGAAAGGAGCCCGCTGTCCAGGAAGCGCCCTGGAAAAGGGTGTGTGCAGCTGGCTGCAGGGACACACAAAGGCTGCACGTGCTGGGGCAGGACAGTCCCACGGGGCTCTTGTGAGAAGAGAAAGGGCCCAAGAAGGGGCAAGCAGCCCGGCAGGTCAGTAAGGCAGCAGTACCCTCGGTCTGGGCTCAAAGGAGCTGGGAATAGACACCCACCTGTGCCCGCCCGCTGCTTCGCTACCTGCCAGCAGGGCTGGACGAGGGTGGTTGGGATCAAGGGTACAGGTCAGAGTGAAAGCCCTGACCCCGGGAGGTGCTGGCCACTGTTCCTTTAGGTAAAAACTAGGAATGGTTTTAGTAAACTTCATTCCCCTACAAACTCTAAAGATAGGGATAGAAATACTTGATCCACAGCTCCCAGTTGTTAAGCTGAAGAATCTGGCCTAACTAGCCAAGTTCTGCAATAATGATATCAGCTTTGTCCTTGAACTTACTTGTTTCCGTTCCAATAACTAATTGCCTTTCTGCTTTCTTTTGTGCAGAACATTTATGTGGAGACCCTCATAAATAAACCTGAGGATATTGAATCTTACCACCTAGTAGCTGAAAAATCCATCTGTATGCAAAATTGCTCAGAGATACCAAGAGAAAGAAAGAAACACCCAAATATTTCTGTACACCTTTTCTCCCATCCTGCCAAAGAGAGAATCACAAGGTATTCATTGTCTGTTTTTTTCTTTTATGATTGACAGAAGTGAAGAAAGTCTCCCAAAGGAGCATATAAATAATTTAAGTAACACACGCAGTGGTTGCCGGTACCCAGCCAAATTCACCCCAGCTGTAATTCTGCTTGGCTCTGTAGCATTCCATCTCCAAAGCAGATAAACCAAATGCACAACAGAGAATAAAGAAAGAATAAAAAATACCAGTAACTCACTCTCATAACAGTTATAATATGTCTTGATATAGATTTAAAATCTAAACTGTGTTTTGAGAAAGGTCACAAGGAAATTATGTGCTGAACTGCTCTAGGATCTTTGGATGGAAAACACTACATATATTCTAAGTCGTCGTTAACTACCACAACTTGCATACCATTTCTTTGAACACAGCCAATCCAAAGTACGTGTAAAAGATGTTATAGGAGTATTTTAAATCAGGGCACCAAGCCAGAGAATATTAAAGTATATAAGCTGCCTTCCTGTCTCTAGAGGTTTTAATATGATGAATGCTTGAACTCCTGTTAGCCTTGTTGCAAGAGTTACGATGTAGTAACTGTTCATCTGAGCACAACCAGTCCGTTGTAAACCTAAGTAAAATGGATACTACTCTCCAGTGAAAACTAAGCATTGTTTTTTCTGCTTTATTTTTTCTTTGTTTCTTTGTTGCAAAAATCATTTGAGCTACAAAGAAGTTAAAAGATCTTGATTCACCTGCTGATTTAGAAGATTACATCAAAATGGCTTTGTTTGGTTTTCATATCATTAGGGAGTTAAGGGGTTCTTTTTCTTGTAAATATTCTAGAGAGCTAAATATCTGCACAAATTAATTTGGAAGCTGAAATAAATTTCATTACTTTAAGGAAAACATGGTTTCCTACAGCAGCCTAAGGAAAACCTATGTAATTTTATTTTTGAACATTATACCAGCTACAATCTGAAATAAACCTGTGTTGGAGGAGAGAAGAATATATACGGTTTTGTCTATCAAAGTCAAAGCGCAAAGCGCAAACATCATTAAACTTTTCAAAACCTTTGTCAGAGGTAGAAATGTTCTCTCTGAGGGGAAAATCAAAACAAAAAAATGAAAGATTACTCCTGTTTAAATTCCTTCTATGGGATTTTACCTTTTAAGTCTTCTAAAGCTCCTTCCTAATCCACAGCTATAGAGGCATTTCAAACAACAGAACTCAAGGACTAATTATTTTGTGGTTTATTCTACATATGGAATCATTTACTAAACAACCAAATTGCTTGTGATATTAAGAAATCATTGTATGGTTTCTTAGCACTACCCTAGGTGTCAATAAACATTCTTTTCCCTTGGAAAAATACTGCAACCCATAATATACTCCACTGCTGTGTGTCTTACAATGTTAGCCAGATTTAAGTGTCATTCCCGAACTCGAATTAGCCGCGCAATACAAATTAACGTGACAGCCCTTAGCCAGGTTGTCTGCGGAAGGAGCTGGCTTTCAGAAAGTTGCAAAGAACGCATCTGCCTCTGAAGCAGCCACTGCCCATGGGGGTGTTGCCTAAGGCGATTTGGGGAGAGCAGCTTTCTTCCTACTCCAATACATCCACACCACTCTGTGAACCCCCTTAGAAATCATCTTTGCTGATTCTGCGGCTCAGTAAGATCTTACTCAGTTGCTGCATTATTATTTGTGTGACGTGTACTACCTCGCAACCTCAACGTGTGTTTGGCCTGCTCTAACATTGCTTAAGCTTTTCAAGTGTGTACGCATGTGCACGTTTGAAGTTCAAAAAAGGATCACAAGTGACATTTACTTTCTAAAAGCATGCCAAAACAGCTAAATATGGACCTGATACACGCATGTGGTAAAAACTTGCAATTATGTACAAAGTTAAATCTAGCACAGATTAAAATCACTAAGGACTTTAATGTGAATCTTAACTCAGCAAACTCTACAGAATTTGCTCCTTTTGAAAATCTTATAAAACAAATACTAGATGAAACAAAAGTGATTTTATAGAATTCATAGAACCTGCTTTACAAGTATAAAGAACACGTACTATTTATCTGCATGTGAAAGTAATTAAAATTCAAAGCATTAACATGAATATTAAGAATAACAAGAACTTTAATGGGTCCCTGTGGAGCATAGGCTAAGCTGGTTTGTTTGGCTAAACTCTTTTTCATAAATATAACTGCAGTGGAATTGTGCACACAAGAACAATAAAGCAGAGTGACTGCCTGAAAAAGAGAACCAAATAAATGTGAGCAAAGCAAAAAAAGTATGAATAAATGTAAATCCAGTGTAGCAAATATAAATGAGAATTAAAGACGACTGTATCAGCATGGCATGAGGAAGGCAGCTAAACAAGCCTTGCTGTCTCTCAGCCACTACCTTTATCTCCTGCTTCCTGCCTGTTTCATGTCACAAAACCAAGACAAAAGCAATAAAAAGTAACTTCTGAAAAGATATCAGGCACATACCCCAACATCGTACTGAAATGTCAGCGCATCAAACCATTTTTTCTAGATGACAACTGAATAGACAGTCAAAAGAAGTTTCCCTGCAGTCCACCTCTCCTGACGCTGCAAACGGATCCGAGTTGGCTGCTTGTTAGACAACTAGTTTGCATCAAAGCAAGCAGTTCTCCCTCCGAGGAGTATCTTTTAACAACCTCTTAAGTCTTCTAAGCACCAATTTTCAAATTATGCTCCGAGGACAGAAAAGGCGGCGGTCATCCAATCCCTGCTTTAACCGAAGGATTTGATTAACCATCCAGAACCTATTACCTTGGGACACATGACAAGCTTACATCTCTCTATCTCCACTGCATGGACTTTCAAACTCTTTGTGAAACAGCTCCCAAAGGGCCATATTACAGTACAGTTTTAAAACATGTGGAAATGAGCGATAGTTCTCTGTAAAATGTTACATTTTAACCTAAAACATAAGCCCCTGAATCATAAACAACTTGGACATGCACAGAGTAGGGCAGCAAACTCGGAGAAGTTACTGCGGAAGTCGTCCTGGCGCAAGCCTTTCCCGGTGGTTTTCAGAGGCCTGAGCATACCCTTCGTTAATCAGGCTAGATCCACAGTTGGCTTTCAGAGCCCCTATTTTTCGGCACTTCATTCACGGGCTAGTACAACACACCGCCTTGACTCAGGACTCAGACTTCCATTACGATGTGTGGAAAGATTTGATAACTAAAAGTGGATGGACAAAAACCAGTCTTGGCAGAAGAAACATGGACCAAACTGAGGGGTCGCGTCTGCGTGGAAATCATGGTCTTGAACCTTCTCCTGGAATTTGGTGTCTCCAACAGCCATTGGTGATAAAACAAAACCAGGAGACCAAGCGGTGGTTTTTCAGTTCCATCCCATAGTTAAATGGCTGCAATGTTCATCTGAGACACAGAAGAGTTGTGTCCAGATCCACTCTCCTCTTGAGACACTTTGAAATTTTTGGTCCTACCTCCAATGACGGTGTGGGCTGCTTCAATCACTTGTTAAAAAACTGGGCTTTGAATCTTTGCTTCAATTAACATTTATGTATATAACATTCAGTAGAGCACAGACAGAAAAGAAAAACAGCAGTGACTTTTTTTTTAAATGTTATTTTAACCTGTTGTAAGTCAAAATATGCAAATCATTTCAACATGTAGTAAATGTGTACGTGTAGACACAAAGCCACAGTAATGTCTGCACTGACAAAACAAACCCCAATAATATTAATTTCAGTTATCTGTGGTGAATTGCACTGATGCAACACTGGAAATCTAAATGGAAATGACTTTATCAGACACATGAGTTTATGCTTCTCTCTATAAACAGGTTTTTTTGCAATATTTACTTTCAGCAACATCAGCCTGTCTACTCACACTTTTGAATTGCAGCAGGTTCCTGCAGTATGAGCCTTAAGAATAATAAAACAAATGGCTTTCTGATTCAAGAGATTAGCCTCTAGCACACATAACCATTATTCTAGCTATAATACAATTCACATCTGGTTAAAAGAGATGTAATGTGCAGAGAGGGTCTGTCCATCATGCAGGCCTGATGCATTAAGTCTTTATTTTTCCTGTTCCTATATATTTGCTGTGCTCTAAGGTTCAACAGTGAACGTGAATGGAGGTTTCACAGCCCTTTTTCTTTTTAGTTTAGAGGTCAAACCTACCGTACGAAACATAGGGGGGAAAAAAAATTTTTTTTCTAAAACTAATACATGGTGAAGATTACTATTTCTTACATATTCTATTAAACAGGAATAGTCAGTGTTTACAGTAGGGTCATTACTCAACAGAGAGATATTTTAGTGAAGTGTTTGCCTCCATCACATTGCTGACAAAATAAAGTAACAGCAGCAATGGCAAGTTGAATATATGTTTTCATGAAGTTAATTATTTAAAGTGCAAGTAGTGAGTCTCTCGCAGTGGCAGAGAAAGAGAAAAGCTGCTTTCGTTACAATGCAGACCTGAAGAACTGTAGGCACAGTAAGGACACCTCAAGATAACAGCCAACACAAAAATACACGTGAATGCCATGAGTTCTGTTTTATGTCCTAACCACTACATATGCTTGTTTTCTGACCATGAACAGACTCAAGCAAAGACATTTTTAGATGACGAAAAGAAGGAATTCATTTAGAAATATGAAAATACTTAATTCTCTGGGTTTCCTCGCATTCAAAAATAATGCTTAGAAGAAGTTTCAGGTTGAGTCATATGTGTGCTTTTAAGGCAAACAACAAGGCAAAACTTGGCAGAGGATAAATCTGGATGAAGTCCCATGCACAGTTTCAGGAAAAGGGTAGAAAGGATACCACACTGAGAACTGGATGAACAGCACTATCCACTTTGCCTGAGGGATTACACTTCGCCTAGGTATGTTAATGGCAAAAAAAAAGTTATTTTAGAGTGAGCAAGACTATTACTCTACCTTTCATAAAACCAAATGAGTTAACTCTAAATTCTAGATAGTCTAGAATAGCTAGGTGGGACCTCAGAAGAACATAACCTCATTAAAAAAAAAAAAGAAACTATACTGAAAACCAATTAAATATGAGAATCAAAGAAGTGAACTCCCCACCAAAATTATTCATAAATTTCCATGTAATAATGACATATTATCCAGTGTTTTATTGGGTTTGCTGCTGGTGGAAGAGGAAATGGCAGCACTCTGCACGCTAGGTTGCACGGAAAGTGGCCACACGGGGAGACAGAGGTGATCAATAGCACATCTGAGATGATGCCATGTGTAACTTTTTTTTTGCACAAATGAACATCAGAGATGATGAGAATATCTCAGATGAAATAGTAATAATGCATTCAATACAGTTATTGCAGAGTCTTTAATTGAGGGCTAGTCCAGCTGTGCAGGTCACACAAATGAAAACTGGCTGTACAGTAAATGACATAACATGAAGCTGAAACTTTTATCACAACGTTGCATCCCAGAGACTCGTATTGTCCCCACTCTGTTTAACGGCTATATTGATTAATTGAAAGGAGTAGGCTAAGAAGAGAGAAGTATGTTGGTCAAATTCTTAGTCAATAATACATCTCATGAACATCACCGTAACCAAGAGACGAGATTCAGGAAGGTTTCACTATTGGCAGAATAGAGATTTTTTAGCCAGGACAAATACAAGGTAATCCATCTGTGAGAAAAGAAACCAAAACACGGTGATAAAATACGAGCAAACGTTCAGTGGAGCATTGTGGCCAGGGGAGATCTGGGAGAAAGTGAAGAAAGGACCAGAGGTATATGAACTCTGCAGGGGTCGGTTCTCCAGAGGCACGCTCGCAGCACTCGGCCAGTTTGCTCACGGGGGCTGGCAGCACGCCAGCCCCCAGATGTTCACCCGGAGATCTGACTGATGATATGAAACCTCCCAGGGAAGGCATCCTGTCCTCATTTCTGCACAACATATGCACGTGGGGCCATGGGACCTCCTGGCCTTGAGCTGTCTTACTGCACATCTCTCTGCTGGAGCATTGACTCAGGTGTATCCTGTCCCCTAGCAAGTATTTTGTGGCTGGAGGCCTGCAGCCAATACCAACCATCACCTCAAGAGAGTGACAAGCGAGTGACAGAGAGAGAAGGAACTCATATGATGTTGCTCAACAACCTCTTTCTGCAAAAAGTCTGCAAGAGTTCTGCTTGATTTGCCCTCCGAGTTGCTGATCAGAACCACCACTCAGCACTTGATCCCTTCCCAAAAAAAAGGAAGGAGAGAAAGGAGAAAGGCATTCAGACTGAAAATTTAACATGAGGATCACTCCTACATCTAATTCAGCCTGAGGAAACCTGAAGCTGTTGGCAGTAAATGCTTTCAATGATCAACATCAAGATGTGCAAATCTGGTTAAGGGAAGGAACGTGAAAACTGGCCAAAGTATTTTAAGCAAACAGGAAAGTGAGTTTTTGGAATGGTTCAAGCAGGTATGACTTTTTAAAGTAATAAATTAATTTTAAAAGGAGTAAAATCTCATAAATCAAGCAATTACATATGCATTTTTAAATAAATTAACATTTTACCTTTAAAACATTACTATGGAAAGCACGTGTAGTGAAATATTTCACAAATCTTATTGCTTCACTGAAACCACTACGGCATTTCATAGAGAAGAGAAAGCTAGAAGAAAAGATAAATAATTTGCTATATTTCAACAGGAATGTTTTGGGGTTTGTTTTTTACTTGCCTAGTCATATGCTTTCTTTTTGCCTGCTTCGTTATTAAAAAGAAACTCATTCACTGCGCTCTGAGGCCCAGCTGTGAATCTCAGCTGAAGGCAGCTTAACTTGTGGTCCACAGACAGTACCATGTCTATGGCTGGAAACCCCAGCCCACACGGCACCTTACCCTGTCTTCACAGGGAGCACATCCGCACGTGCCAACCCAGAGCAGTGGGCTGCTGCTGGGAATAAAATAACCCCTTGCAGGCCAAATGAATAATACTACATCCACCAGCTAGTCATCAGATCCCCCAAACCAGTGAAACAACGATGAAGGAAGCTTATCTAAACCACCCTCACAGCAAGGCCTTCGCTAGCCAAAAGAATTCACGTGTCACTGTTATATATATTATTTTGGTGGCTATTCAAAGCAGTGTGATGTAAGTAAATAAGCCTGAGTGCATTGGTGATCTTCCCCTTCCATGCCAAACTCAAAGACACATGATCTTGGATAACATGATCAGTACCCCAGTAAAACCCCTCTCGGTTCCCAGACATACCTTAATAAAGTTCCCGTTGAAGAGTGATGACGTAATTGGGGTAGAAAGAAAACAAATTCATCTTGTGTTAGTATCTCAACAAAACACAAACATGCTAGATTAGAAAAATAAATCTATTTATATATTCTTTATTGTATATGTCCTAGTGCTTTCTGCAGTGGCTTTGCAATCAATTGGTCCTATGTTTGCAAATAAAACCTTTACATTCACACTGCAACAGATTGCATTTCTAGAACAATATACAGTGCATTCGATATCGTATCATGTGTGCATAGCTGTACTTATAAATGTATCAACAAGAACATTAGAGAAATATGCTCCCTAATAGGATATTTTTCTTAAAGCAATCCTTTCATGTTATTACCTTTTACAGGTGGACTGGAAGTTGTTTGCTTTGTTATTTAAGAAACTGCTGCTTCGATATTTTGGAATGCACTGTCAACACTAAAGGCCAAAGGGAATGACATTGATATCACACTCCAAAACCAGCATAACTTGATTAATGGCCTCTATTGCGATGAGGAGTCGCACTGCAGTGCTATGGATTTACCTTCCTGTGAATGTAAAGAAAGTGAGAAGAATGAGAGGACGACAGCTGTGTGGTTAAAAGGCCAAATCACAGACTTTCAGAGAGTGGTATTTATTTAACAAATTAAAGGGGAGGGGGGGGTGTTGTTGGGGTTTTTTGTTGCTTTTATCTAGCCCTGGAACTGACAAAAGGAGCCATAAATTTAGTAGTCAACAAATCTTACGGAAACATGACATTAAATCTTAAATTAGTGTGTACTAAATGAGATCTTTATTATGGGACTCAGTGCCAAAGATATTTGCATTGTTTATACAACATCACATATATCTTTGCAGACAAAGCTAAAAACGCTGCAAGAAAACCCTCGTTTCTTTCAATTTTAGAATAAGGAGTTATAAAATGTTAATTAGGTGCTCTGAGAAATGGGAATTATTTTAACATTTTGGATACATCAAAGTAATTCAGAAATGAAGACATCTAACTTACGTCACCTAACTATATTTCTCTGTTGAATGTTAGAAGCATCCACTAAAGAACAAACAGTAATTCTAGAGTCATCACTGAACGAAACAATTTTAATATTTTTTTTAAAGCAAGCCAGCCATGATAATTGAGGAAAACTGCACGTCCGCATTAAGTATATATGCTTTAAGAGACACATCTTCTACTCCTCACCACTCAATTCAGTAACCATTTTGAAAGGCTGCCTTCGCTTTTATCCAAGGCTCACTGTGTCTTTTGTGTTTTCTCTATCGTCCTTCTCAATGACAGCGTTGGATCACAGAGTCGTAGCATGATTTAATCGTTAGTATCTCAGGAGCTACTAATAACAAACCCGCCTGCCTCTCGACTTCTTTGAGAGGCAGAATTGCCGAACACCTCATCCATCCTGCATCTTCTCCCCGTCACATGCTTACTGAGAAGGCGCCTGCACCCCAACGGGTCACACCATTTCAGTTCCTCGAGTGGGCAGAAACACACGCTGAACAGCGCGACAGAAGAACTTGGGTCTCGTGAGCTTCAGCTCAAGCCAGTGCCCCTGTTTGAATGGTACCATTTTAAAAGTATGCACTGGTAATGAAATTCAGGGCTTGTAGTATATTGGCTTAGGGACTAATCAGCCTTACACGTTGCTTACAAGGTATAAGAGATGTTACGCTGGTGTAACGTGCGTTAGTAGAGTGGTCAGGACTGGGCTGAGTTTGGACCAACGATATACCAATACATGAAAGGCAACAAAAATACTACAGGGTTTATAAACACAAACTGTAAAAAAGCTTAGTTTGTAAACGCAAACTGTAAAAAAGCTTAAAGGAATGTGTTACTTGGACAAAGACAAGACAGTCATGGGAAGCAGTGAGAGAGAAATGGGACAGAGCAGTCTTCCAGCATCTAAAGATCACCATAAAGGTGACGGTGATAAATATTCACCATGTCCACCTGCAATAGAACTAGAAGTCAGTTTATCTTGCAGTAAGAAAGATTTAGCTTGGCTACCAGGAGATTCTTTCTTCCCATAAGGATACTGAATCACTGAAATAAGACATGGAGAAAGCTGTGGAATCAATTTCACAAGTTTAGAAGAAAAGCATAGGTGAAGTTCCATCAGAGATACAAGAATAATTAAGACCTACATTTCTATAGTCAAAGATAATATTTATTTTTATAACATCTCTTGTGGGTCAAGAGTAGTTGTATCTCAATACCTGTATAAATTTTAAAACCTAATGAGCATTTATATTGATTAAACCAGCACAACAACTTAAATACAGAGTAGTAGTCAAATAAACCCACTTGCATACCCTGAGCTAAAACCCTTACTTTAACACATGCAGCCATTCTCCTGTTTGAAGTAGGTTACTGTTGCATCTTGAAGTAGATCTTCACCTTCTTTAAAAACTAGGACAATATTTGCCTTAAGTCTACTTCTTATACTTTTCCATATTTGGTTCCTTATTTTTTGGCTTTTTTTAATTATTCTCAACGTTATATAACAGGTGCGATCCCTAGATGCACCACCAAAAAGACGCCCCACAGCGTGAAAAGTTTCTTCTTCCAAAACCTTGTGATTTAAGTATAGGGGAAGACATAAGAGCTGGTTATAACAAACGGGCAAGGCGACACACAGCGTAACAGCGGGTGATGCGAGTCAGGCAACGTCATTCCTTGCTCTTCGCTACTTGTTTCATTTGGGGAAGTAGGAAGGGCTGAAGAATTTTTAGCAGTAGGCTTGCTCAGAATATCATTTGCACTTCTTGTAACGAACCAAAGGGTGAGATCAGATCCCTAGATTTGAGAAGACCACTGTACTTGTGCCCATGCATTTTTCTACGCATCTTTTAAAAGTATTTTTCAGAGTCAAAAGGGAAAAGGACTTCATTATTTTCTGCTCAGTGAGTATGTACACAAGAGGATCTCATGCATGTATTTGAACTTCTTTCTTCCATTTTGCCATTCAGTTATTCGGAAAACTAGTTTACACAATTCTTTATCTCCTACATCCATTAAAATCAGAAGGATCAGGAAAAGCGTGCAGTTCTGGAACAGAAGTGTGTTCCTTTAAGCCTCTTGGGGAAAAGGGCAAATACTCATATTGCTGATGTGAAACAAGAGGATAGTTTTCTAAACTTATTTCCAGAATCAGAAGGAGAGATCTCTCCCTCTGCAGTATTTAAAGAGGGCAGTACACAGCCACGTACCACAGGCTTTCCAGGGTACAACTGCACGTGAAAGGCTGACCTCTGAGCCTCTGCCCTGCTGAGAAACAAGACACAAGGGACCCGTAGGAACGGTGCAGCTGGATCTCTTCCACAGACACAGAACAGGGGCCAATTCCCAATATAGAAACTCCCAGATTTTGCTGAAATTCACAGAGGTAAATAAAAATCCCTCACCTTTAATTTCTCCTCTGCTTCTCAAATACCAAATATATGGATAAAGCACGGATGCTCTTCAGGAAGCAGACAAACTAAAAATTCATGCACTTAACAGTAAATTTGAGTTTTAGTTTCCAACACAAGGTGGAAAACTCAACATGTGCTGTACGTAGCTGAATCTGAGACATTTTGGGACAGAGAAATAATGGATTAATGAGTAAGCAACAGTGTTGGACAGTCATTTTCATAACTCTCCATGCGTACAAGCACGCATGTGAGACTTCCACTGATCAAGCAGAAGTTGGCTGTTGGGGACTTCATGAATAAACAAAACCTGTAATTCCTTCCTTGCTAATTGAACCCTCACCAAAGCAGGCGGTGCAACATTTCCATCTCAGGTTAGCTTTTACTGCACTTTTAAGGTGAAGGAGAGAAGGATTTTAACAATAACACAGGTCTTGGTCTAACTATCAGATAAACTCTAACCAAAGACTGTTTTCTGACAACATTCACTAAACCTTCTAAATTGAACTAATACTGCCACTGAGTTAATACAATTTTGTACATGTGTGGACAACTTCCCTTTTAAAAGAAACTGGGTACAGGTCAGAAATGAGAATACAATGAATATAGGAACACAGGTCTGCTAATTATTTTTGAGAGACAAGGTAGAAAATGTGAGTTTGGCATTTATGCTCAGCCAGATTATGGGGTAAGGCTATAAAACAGGCTATGATAGTCATTCTTGTAGCCAAATTTCCCATAAGGAAAATGAAAGACATGCTTTTATCTGCTTTACCTCTTCCTTCTCTCTTTGGAAAGGTACATGCACTGAACAGGCTCCCTTTCCTTTGTACATAGGTGCTCCAGATGTTGCAGTTACAGTAGTGCCAGTTGCAGCTGAAGACAAACTTTCACCAGTTCAGGCAAAAAAAGGTCACCCCAGTTGTTCTTGAATAGGGAAGAAAGTCAGCTGACTCCTTTTTGTATTCTCAGTAAGAAATCTGGATCCCTTTTATTCACCATCAGAACAAAGAATAATCCAGAGCCTCCTATAAGCAGATACTTCCACGCGAGATCTTTTCGATACTACTGAGTGCAATTGTAGTCCTTTAAAATGGCATTAATATACCTGCAAATAAAATATACTTAGACAAAGCCATAAGAATCTAGTTGCTAGTCAGAAAATTGTGATGCCGCTAGGAAAACTAACAATAAAAGGTTATTCTCTTCAATGTGAATACTTCACTGATATTTTCAGAGGGTTACTTAGCTAATTCTAATACTTTTTTTGAATAGTAAATTCCAGTCCCCCCAAAAATGTGGTTTCCAATTCAACAATAAAAATGTGTATTAGTTTCTTTTTGCCCTCCTTTTACAAAAAGTTAAAAACAAACAAACAAAAAAAACCTAACCCAATACCAACCAACCAAAAAAAAACCTGACAGAAACTGTCAAGATTGTGGTTTTGGTCAGCCACGGATATTTCCTGAGAACTTTCTCGGGGTGGGAAAGTCTCTTATCCTCATGAAAGCAGAAGAGACTTCCTGTAAGTGGGCATTTCTTTAAAAGCTCTTGCTTCTTCCATTGAAGGGGAAAAGGCTGGTGCAAACTCCCTTCAGCACCTTCTCAACAGTCTCCTCATCAAGCGTACGGCTAGATGGCTGTTCAGAGCATTGCAGCACTGGGAACGGAGTGTGTTGGAACATGTCCTCGTATTATAAAAATGCAAACAGAAGCCACTGAAAACACTAGAAGGGAAAAAATAACCCACCATAAATAATTCTTCTTTCAATTCAGTTTAAAATTTCTAAGCTCTTAAAATTCCCACTCTTTCTTCGCCTCCTACTGATAAGCTAAACTAGTCGCATGTGCTATTTGCTCATATTTAGCACACTTTCTAGTAGTCCTTCACTTCAGCTGTACGTGCACCACTTATCTGCAAGAAGGCAATTGCTTACTTTTTGCCAGACAATTCAGAATATAGAGACATTTCTCATCTAAATGAGTTCAGAACATAATTTTTACTACTGTTCAGTGCAAGAATAGCTGTAGGCTTCCTTAACTAGCACATCAGAAGGACAGAGACTCATAGAGGTTATAAACTATTTTTTTTCTTCACATTTCAGAAGAAATTTTGCCATCCTAGGGCTCTGGGCATCTGTCCCGTAAATTAATGCACAAAAATAAATAGCTGCCTGTAGACATTTGCTTCAGCCCACTCTTCTTCAGCAGCTTTAGGGAGGGGGGAAAAAATAGGTTTTGTAGCAAGCCCAGAAGTTAACAAACCTATGTTCTTGTAGTGCAGAGGAGGAGAGGTGAGATCTAACGTCAAGTACTCCCAAAGGAGAATGCCCTGCAGCAGAATCCCTTCTTCATACTGAGGGAACACTAGCTGAGCAGCTTAGCTGTTTCCGGGAAGGAGAGAAAAAACCACCAAAATAAAAAAGAAAAAAAGCAGCTTAAAAACACATTTATCACAGCCAATGTTTTAAGTAGAATACTAGATGTGGGGCAGTGGTCACGACCCAAAGGGAGCTGTGAGACCCTGCCCCTCAGCTTATGAGACGTGCATGCAGTCTGGGAGAAAACCAGAAGCATCCAGTTCCTGCCCATCCTTTGAATACTAGGAGTAGATACCGATGTCTGCAGAGTCTTTCAGGGTGTTTCTGGCATCAAATTGTTTGCTCATTTCCCCACTGGGTCAGAGCTCAGCTTTGACAATTGCATTATACACACACCAGTTCACCTGCCTTCTGGAGAAAAAAAAAGTATTAAGTTTCCTTCAAAGAGGAACCATAGCCACAGTTGTGAGGATAATTTGATCCACAATTCACTTACTCTGTCATGGACAGTCTTCCAAATGATTCCAGCAGGATTCACATCTTCATACACTTATTGCCATGTCTTCATTCAATGAGCTGGGCATTTACTGCACGGTGTCACTATCATGCTACAAAACCACACCTCTGACAGGTAACAGTTCAGCCCTCTCGTTTTTCTTAGAAAACACCTTCTTTGAAAAGAAGGGAGAAAAAATAATACTTGATAGCACCATGCAGAAGCCCAAGGAGAAGAGAGCTTGCTTTCTACTTCCCCAGAAGTATTTCAGGTCAGGGAAGCTTTGTATCCTAGTCAATAAATCCAGCCAGCTATGAGGAGACACAAAGATGGCTTACAACTGCAGGTCGTGGTGGTAATACCACTCAAAACTATTTTATATTAAAAACCACCAACAAAAGTCTCTCAGGGCAGCATGCTTCAGGAACAGGGATGCTGAAGAACAATTTAAGGTTGGTATGTCCATCCCCACTATTTAGCTGTAAAAAGTTTGGTTGAAGGCCCTAGGCTAATCCATGACTTGCTTTCTGTGAGGCCAAAACTCCAGATGGGACATAGAGGACTTGGTGTCCCAAACACTGCTAGAATAACCCTGGGCCTTGAGGTCAGAGACAAGCGTATAGGGAAGGGCTTTCCCACCTCTCCTCCCTGTACATGATCAGAGGAAGGCTTGAAAGCTCCCTACACGCAAACTTCTAGCACAGCAATGAAGCCCAACTGAGGTGAGCATCTTCACCTCACTGACACACTGAGAACTCCTAACATTTATCCTTCACCATTTTTAAGCCATCTCCTAGCTTCTGTTTCCAGCACTCTTTCATTCAATGCAGGTTAGGATACGGAAAAGGATCACCCCAATCTCCACCTCCCGGAGATCAGAATCTCCAGACACAGAGAAGCACCACATTGCCCCGGGTCCTGCACACCCAAAATGGCAGATGAGTGCACACAGACAAGTGCGGACAAAAAGGGACAAAAGAGTATTGACAGACTTTTATAAACTTTATGTGGGACCCAGCATGTTTTACAGGACACAAGTATTATGATCATGTTATAAATTGTAAGTTCTGATTTTAAGACTAATTAAGTCAAAAAGAAATAGTAAGAGAAGAAAGAATAAAGAAAGCAGTCATCTGTGAAGAGATAAAGAAACTTTTCAGCTCTAATACAGTTAAATAAAGGACATAAAAATCAGGCTTATTTGTGTGACCACATAGGATAACAAAATGAAACCAACATTGGAGCTAGACAACTCACAGATAGAATATCAAAATTAGATACATCTGTTTACATTCAGTTTTCGAAACTTAACATCTGAATTGTAAGCAATATTTATCCGTAGCAGGCTGGCCACCTGTTACTATGTTAGAACCACTATATCAACATCTACTTCTTTACTAAGTAAAAAAAAAAAAAAAAAAAAGCATGTGTGTATATACATACATATTTCAATAATGAACCACAGACTTTTCATTCTTCATAATTTTTTTTTCTTGCTACATTCTATTGTTTAATAATTTCATCTCAGTGTTTTAAGAGGCAGCTGTTCAAAGTACATGATTTTTTTTTTTTGAGGTAGGTTTCTTGATCTCTTCATTCCCGACTTGCACATGGTCAGTATGAGCAAGTAAGGGCCGTCACTGTGCAACCTCAGGTTGCGCTGCCAAGCACCGAGGGTGGAACCTTCCAGGGGAGACCGCACCGCCTGCAATTAATTGCGCAACTTGAGTTTTTCCCAGATGCTTCAGCAATTCACTGCACTCGCTGTCAGTTAACCAAAGAACTTCACAACTTACCAACTCCATACGTTTTCAAATTTTAATTCAGTAAAAGCCTGCAAGAGCAATTTAGGAGCCTCTGACAATTCTCATCAGTGACAAAGCTGGGAGAACTGCAGGAAGAGAGGAGAAAGGCTAGTTTGCCTTCCCTTCACTTCTTCGGTTGTGAAGCAGAAAAATCTGTCAGGACAGATAGATGGTGATATCGTAATTCTGGGGAAAATACCAGCTACAGCTACACTATATAAGTCGGCCAGTCACAGCAGCAGCCAGAGGTACTCTCCAAATCAGTGTAGCTACGTCTGAAGCACTGACACGCAGTCATGGCTGGAAGTAGCACCACGAGATTCCCTTCCCATCTTTTCTTTACTCAAACAGCTTGTAAGTAGAAGCAACAACAGCCTTTCATTATTATCACACTCCAAGACTGAAACCCCACAGTTACTGCACTGTAGGCATTCAGTGAAATTATTTAATTCTCCATATTTTCTAAATCGCACCAAATGAAAAACAGTAACAGACAAATTCTGATTAATGCAATCAGGTCTATTAAACCCTATTCTGTAATATAAAAGCACCAGAATGTTGGCTAGGCATCAATGACACTCAATTCAGCAACAATACCAGGTCTAAACACACGTGCATTGCATCTTGTAAGGAAGATGAGAAACATATGGGCAACACCCATAGTGCGCACCATCTACGCACTTGGGAAAGAATTTGTCGATAAGAAAAGGAAGGAAGCGTTCGCTTTCACTAGCCATGATGACAGATTAAATTAATCCCTTCTGATTCCATGGAAACTGTGAATTAGTTGCAGGATCGAATTTGACACAAGTGAACATGATTTTACACTTTGGTCCTCCAGGACAGCCATTCTTCAGGAACTTGTGCTCTGCTCTGTGAACACTGCGTTTGGCTTCAGGCTCAGCAGAGACGGGTTCTGACACAGCAACCCAAGAAACTGAGATTTGCACACTGAGTAAGTTATAGGTAAGATGCATCTTATTTGAGATTGAAATGTTCTGGTATCTGAAAGTGTTAAGACATATAATAAAATCCAAACAGCATTCAAGTTTGAAGGCTGTCGGAAGTTTTTGTTTGCAGTTATTTCTGCATCAGCCAAGATGCTCTGAAGAAACAAACTAAGCATAGATGTTGTACGCTCAAGAACTAAAATCAACACTATTGTCAAAGTTGGATTTATCCCATATAGTTGGCAGAATTATGACCAATAACATACAACTCTGAAAATTTAAAGTTGACCTCAAAACCCATAGATTTTACTTCAGGTTTAAAAATTCTATAGGGAAAACGTTAAGAGACTCGTTCCTTTAGCACGGTAGAAATCCAAAAAACTGATTTGCACAACCACAGCCTTTCTTGCTGAGCAGCTCCATCAGGTGAAAAAATGTAAGAGGTCACATGAGCCACACAATTTCACATGCACCGCAGAGTTAAATCCAACATCTTATGTTCTGTCCCTGCTGAGGTCTGTTCCCTACCATGTGCACGTATCCATCGGGGCGGGGGGGGGGCAGGACCTACAGAAGAGTCTTCACCGCTGTAAGAATCACTTCCAAAATTCAGCAGTTTACAAGGCGTATCAAGTGCAAAACCAGAGACTTCCTCCCCCCGAGAATGCCTTAAACACTCAGTGCGCTCAGTTTAGCAAGCTTTACTGCTAAATTTCATCTCTGTGTATGCGGAAGAGATAATAGGCTGGGTTTGCCTTTAAAAATTTGGTAGGCAACTACACTGAACATTATACACAGTAAGCATCTTAGTATTTTATTCGTTGCATCTTTTATACAGAATAAGCTTCACTGATATTTAATTCACTGCAGTATTCTGCTGATGTAGCAACAAAAGATTACATTATAAACAAAGAACAAAATTTTGACTTTAATTTTTTTTTTATATGTGTGTCATTTTTTTCAGTTGACAAACAGATCACAGTTACTGAAAAAAAACCCCTGAAATATGCACATAAGCTAAGGCCAATTCTTTTAATCTCCAATTGATAGTTTTTCTATATTTATCATAAATATTGGAAGCTAAACTCCAGCAACTAAAATAAACGTATCTATAAATTTCCTAGCAACCAGGATTCAAATAATGGAGAAAACATACAACAAGAAAATAAGTTTCTTTTCGCTTAAGTTGACATCTGCAATCTATTTACACTATATATGTGAAAATTCTGCTAGATCATGGAGGGTAAGGAATTTTGAAATAACCTGTTAAGCATTACTTAAAATGGCACTTTTGTAGCCCAGGTCTGGGATTTTAAAATTGCTAAAACATTGAAAGACAATACCCTGCAGTATGTCTGTACCAATCTTACATAAAAAAGACAAACTACTCCATAAAGTGTCACTGAGATGCTCAACCAAAAATAATATACATTTGTATCTTTATCAAGATAGATATTACTGTAAAAATGCTCACATTAAAAAATATAGTTGTTATTGTTTGGATTTTCATTAAAACTAGAGGGGACTACATGAGCCAAAGTATGAGGAATTCATATATAATGACATGCTTCCTCATTTTATAGCACTAATAAAAATAATAATAGAGAAAACTCTATTATAAATCTTTAATAATGATGGAATAATTTCCTAGTATCTTTTAAAAACTTTACTATGTGGGTGTATGTGCATGCAAGTCTGTGCACATGTGCTTGTGTACATAAACACACAAACACATAAAAAATATCAAAGTCTATATATTACACATACACACATATCCACATTCCTGCATATAACGCTTCCATAATGCAAACAGTATGCAGGGACTCTTCCATGTGACAACCAAGCGCCACACACCATGCTTACTTATTATTTCTCTTTTTACGTTTTATCCAGTAAATGTAATATCACTTTCATATTTGGCCAAATGTAAGTGTTAAGAATTTTAAAAATCATAAAGTGATTTAGCTATAACATCATACACAAGAAACAACTGATACTGCAAATACTTCTGATCACAAGTTCAACATGAAAGTTCGTCACGAAATGGAATGTAAATTATTCTAAAAATTAGTATTCAAAGGTTAGTTAAATATTATGGCAAATGACTTGGAATTTGTAGAAAGTTTAAAATGTAATTCACATTACAAAGACTGGAGATACTCTAGAGATAGAACTTTTAAATATGGATATGACTGGCATTTATTTTTAAGCTTACTTCTATTAGAAATAGACTTGTTTCCTGTACAGGTGATGCTTTGTCTATACCATATACAGTAGAAAAATAAATTCTTTAGCAACCTAGAAATAGTTTATAAAACTCTTGAAGTTTCATTTTCTTTGCTAAACATGCCAAGATTAGACTGACAACTATAAATAAAAGCTATACAGACAACAGGTAAAGTAGAACAAGTTAAGAATACTACAATTTACAGGACAGACTTTATTGTACTATTAATTCCTGTGTGCTTTGCAATAGGAATAGGGTTGAATTTTCTTTTTTGTTTATGTTTTCTTAGAAAAGATAATTACTTGCAAGAATATAACACAATATCAAGATAATTTATAATATACATGTACTTCCAACAGCAGCCGGGTTTATGGTATCATAGTAATCTAGAATGATAATCCAAGTCATAATTAGAAGTACAATACCTAGGACATAAGTGGGAAAGGCAATTTTTATTTGGGGAAAATGGAGCAAATCAAACTCTTAAAAGCCTTAATTCTCAAAATCATCTATTTACTATAACACATACAAGACGATCTTAAATCTTGTTATAAGTGAAGATTACAACAGTGACCATCATAAAGCTTTTTTTTTTTTTTTAAACTACACAAAACATTCTAGCAGCTGAATGAGCCAAAACTGTTTTCTTCTTTGCAGACCTAAAAAGGTATATTTTGAGCACAAAAGAAAAAAAGCTGCTATGAAAAGTCTCACAGGTAGTGTTTATCTATGGTCTCCCCTTTCATACAATTTGTAACCTTCTAAATTTTTTACCACTAACAAAATAGTTAACCAAAAGATTTAAATTAAGCAGCATTCTTTTACAGCAAATTGGTACCAATGTAAAAGGAAAATAAATGGAAAAAAAAAAAAGAAAAAAGAGATAATTTAAAAATATGGTGCAAAAAAAAATAAAATCAGTCATTTGAATTTTTAGAACAACATACCACAGGAAAAAAATATGAATACAAGTTTATGTGATTTTATATATACACACTCCAAAGAGGTTAATTGTCAGTACCCAAAGTATTTATTGCTATGTATTAGCAATGCATTTTTGTATATCTTTAAAGGGTCACATAAAAATAGATTTAAAGAATAGATTAATTGAAGTCCTAGATTAAAACATTGTTTGGTTTAGAGAATTTTACTACAACAAAATTCATGTTTATGTATGAAAAGTTATATAACCTTATATGAAAATGTCATGAACTATTTTCTAAACACTACATGTATTCCCAAGTGGGAAAAATTAAAATATCTAAAATATATTAGATTAAGTTTACAAGACCATCAATGATCTTTTAAACATGCAGCTGTTTACAGAATTAACAGTTTTACAAAATGTTTAGTTCGGTAATGGAACATAAAGAAATAAGTAGGCAACATCAAAATTTTTGTACAATATTTGAAACTCACTTTTACAACAAGCATGTCCTTGGTATTGTGCTGTAAGAAATAATAAGCAAGTTCACCCACCCTTAACAAACTGTCCACAGGTTTACTTACAAGTAAAGATGGATGGTGAGGGATTGTAAAATTCTCAGCAGTGCATTTTGCATTCTTCCATAAACCATCCTAAGCATACCATCACATAAGTAGCCAGGAGATTACAAAATAAACTATAGCTGGGCTTTAGTTGTTTACACAGAACGCCTGAACGTGAATAAAATTGCCAAAAATAGCATGTTAAATAACAAAAACAGCCATAAAGCAGGCTGTAAGCATTGAATGTTTCATAAATGTAATTTTTTTAAATCATTAAATTTCTATAGAAAAATTTTATTCACAATATATTGTGACAAATCGTCACAGGAATGATATAGTGATTGCAATAAGGTATCATGCAGCAGCAGCTTTGTACTTTATAGCTATTTTTGCTTTTAAAAATTAAACCTCTCCAGTCATGCTTATCACATAGTTTTTATCTGCAGTGTGTACAAATGAGGAACACAGTACGGGATATAACAAAAAGATGTCCAATCAGCTGGATGGGAATTATTTTTCATAAATACGAAGTACATTACTGTATCCTGAAACATGCATGTCTATAGCTTGTCTTTACTGTCCAGTGCCAGGCTGCCTGCAATCATCTTCTATTTATATAATACCAAGAGGGTCTGCTGGTAATTGTGACTGTATCAGCTGAGGCTGCAGCGGCGGTGGTAACTGAAGAGGTACCATTGGTTCCACCATCTGCACTGCATTGGAAGGCGGTGGCTGACACGCCACTGGGTTAGGTGCTTCTACGATCTCGCCATTGTAAAAGAAAAACTGACACTGTTGAATGAAGGTCTCTATAACCGACTGGTGGATTTTGGTGGTAGAAAGGAATTCTCTGTTTTCAAAATCAGGTCGCATCAAAGTAGGCCAGAAACAAATCGATAAGTTATCAGCAGTCATAAAGTTGGTTTTATATTGCTGACTAACCCTGAAATGAGAAGGACATGCACAGAATGGATTAAAACTGGTATACAATCAACTACCAATATTTTCATAGCTCTCTAACTGTAAGCATTATTATTAAACAATCTCAAGATTTTCAGTACTTTCCTCCAGCTATCCATTAAAACAATCATTCCTGGGGGTTTTTTTAAACGATTTTGCAGAATAAAGTTTAGAAACCATGACTTTTCCAGATTTGGATAGCTAACAAATATAAATCTGATCGAGCTTTTAATCAAGAGAGAAATTCAATATTCCACCAACATTGTTAAGTGACAATAATAAACAAACTTTAAATTTCTCAACTAGCTACAGGATTTCATAAAATTAAAATTTCACCCATTAAAATATCTAGAAGAAAAATTACAGAAATGGCTTCCTACTGTAGGACAGCCAGATACTAACTAACATCTATGGCACTCACAGAAAAAGGCATCACATTAGAACCCACGCTAAAAATAAACACAAAACCAAAAAATTCAAGTGTTGATTAAAGCACATCTCTACAGGTTTTTTCATACTGACCAGCAATAGAATTTGGCCAAGCTGTAAAGAACATCATCAGTGGAAACTTCACTAATATCAATACACATTAATTTTATTTTTCAATGTATAACGCAAAGGCTTCCAACCGGGTTTTTCTTCTTAGAAGTTTCCTGCTTTTAAGCAGGGGGCAAAACCGGTTCTTCACGTACAATATAAATTCACTAATACAATACAATTATAAGAAAAAAAAATGCAACAAACCATCCTGTTACCAAATTTATCATCTACAATTAAATGCCTCCTCAGAAAAAAAATGCACTGCTTTCATAGTAATAGGCTAGAAAGAGCAAGGATATTTTGTTTTCTAAAAATACTTTGCATTCTAAAGTAACACCACAAATTTATCTAGAAGTAATTAGTGAGATACATGAAAAATCGTGTGTTAATAAATGTGACAAACACCTAAGACATTCAGCAGGGAACATGCAATTCCTATATTACAGTAGACAGCACAAAGGTAACTGAGCTACAGATGTCCTGCAGAAATAGACAGAAAAATAAAACTTCAGCAACTTGTCAGTTACAATTTTGATGATTAACAAGAGCAGACTGCAAGAATTGCTGACAGCTGGCTGTAGTCCATAGATTCAAAAACTGTGAAAAACCATAGTAAACACTAGAATTAATGCTATAAGAAAATATTTTCACTCATTTACAATGCATGTATAGTGGTAACTATAAAGGGTAGGCTTCCATTTTAACATGTGCATTACTTATTCCAAATAGTGTGAGGGTACACAAATATTGCCTCTCAATCTGTTTTGAATAAGTTTGGTCGAAAGGATATTTGGATACTATTTTTGAGTGACAGTAATATTCATAATCTCTTTCCCTACAAGAATTACATTTTAACTTCATTTACGGATTAAAGAACCCGAAAATATAAATGTAAGCTTAAATCGTGCTTAGCATTTTTATTAAAGAGTTTTCTTCCTACACTGAATTCTGTGTATAAATTCCTCCTAGACTATACTCTAGAGATAGAACAATGACTGAGACTGTTACCAAGAATTAAATAAAATTTAATTCTAAGACATTGCAATAGGACAATGAATTTGTCAGAGTTCTGAATCAGAACTGCCTGTACCTTTTCCCTAAAATGAGTACAATGAAAAACACCAAAAGGGATTTCAAGCTCTATAATGATGTTTCGTTACAAAACAAACTACAACAAGGTAAGTTATAAAACCGGGAAAAAAATAGCACCTGCTACGTAATAAAACTGAAATAAAAGCCAGATCATCTGTTTTGCAGACTGCTTTTTTCCTGACATTTTTGCTCCGAATTTAAAAATCTTTCAAGGGGCTTCTTCAGTTGCATATGCTAAAATGTGTACCCTCTGACATCCTTAAGCACCTCTAGGATTTGATTATATGTTTGGTCTTCTCATGTACCTTTTTTCCTCCCTTTGTCATGAGTTCACTGCTTGCTGTCTCTCTTTAATCTAATCTGATCTAGTTGCAGACTGCTGCTGCGGAAAACAGGTGAAGTTTCATTCTTCCCCTCTTCTTCTCCACCAACTTTCCGGCATCAGACCACAGGGTGCCCACAGGGTGTCTGAGATCAGCTAGCGTATTGTACAGAAAATTAGATTTCCCTTATTTCTGTTTTCCTTTAGAAGATGCCGCAGCTGCATAATCATTAGATCCAACAAATGAATCAGTGGGAACCTATGGCTAGAAGTGAGAAGAGCATTGCACCTCTTCCTGGTTGCAGCTCACAACTAGATTAAACATAACAATCAACTTTATTCTTTCCTGTGTTTAAACTTTACCTCTGTCCTTTCTAAGGGTAAACAAAAACCTACCAACCTGTATGCCACCTCCTACCAAACTTTCCCAAACTGCTTCAGAATCTTAAGTGCTTAGCAAATGTCTATTCACCTTCTTCTATGTTCACTCAAAATGAAAAAACAGAGAGTCTGTTTCTCTTGATCCTGCCGCTTTCCTCCACTGAAAACTCTTCAGGAACTTCAGGCTGTAAACTTGCTCTATGATCAGACTTTAAAAGCTGTACACCTATGTTTTCCCAGACTTCAGAAGCATATTATGCCATATTAGCCCTTATGTACAAAGGGAGTCATTATCAAAGAACAAACATAAAATACAACCAATATCAAAAAAGCCAATGCCAATCCAACACTGTCCTGTTTCAACTCCATCTTTAAAACTCACTTCTGCTTACAGTTAATCCACCACAATTAGACAGCTAGTATACTCTGGAAGGTGCTTATCACACTAAAGAAAAATTCATCGCACTTGGCCATTTATTATAGTCTCATGGTTACTGGTCTCTCGTATTTCAATAGCAAACTCATCTGGATAATACTTGTATTTTTTGTTTCAATAACCAAGTTCTATGCTTGTGGACACACCAAAATAATATCAAGCACCAATCACTATTAACTATACAGCAATACCACATTTTTTACTCTAATGACATATGATGTAAAACCTAAGCATTTAAAACATCAGTTTGTGATGGGGAGAGCTCTCTTCCATCATTTAAGTAGAGTGTTTTACCTCATTTAACAAACAATTCATTTGACAAACAACACTTCCATTTTAATTATATACTAGCAGTAATTTATCACAAATTAATCTCTTAAAAATAAATACAGACTGTAAAGAATTTAGTTACAAGTTCCCTTTAAGATCTGGCATCCACCTATATCTACCTCTCTCTATGCAATTGCTTATGCTCAAGCAGTTTTCCCGTTGAATGGAACGCAACTACCTGACACTGCAAATGAGACAAAAAAAATGACAGCCTTTCTTACTTAAGATTATTTTGTTACTAGCAACCCACAATGTAAATCAGTCATCATTAAAAGAAAGAGAGTGTACTGGAGAGCGAAGGTCAGTGTACATCACTTCTGTTCTCCAATAAGTTCTGTGATTAATATATTTTAATTTGTCTGTAGAAATGCATGTATTAGAACCTATTCAGGATTTTTTAAAATTATATTTAGCTCTTTTACTTGCAGCAATCCAGGTTCTTGATGCTGTACTTTCAGCTGTGCTATGCTAACAGGTGACCAGCTAAAGACTTCTGACAATTCAAAGATTGCCACTCCTCCACGAAAATGTCTATCAGGTCCATTAAGAACTATTGAAACATTTCAGGTAACTAATAACTGTGTCAAGTTTGAGATGTTTTGTTTTACTTCAGATACAGAATTGAAAGATGTTCTTGTGTGTAATATGTAAATGCATAGAATAATTACACATACAGTGATACGATTTTATCTATTTTAGGGATGAATTCGTATTTGGAAAGACTGCAATGGAAAAATTGATCCACTTCCCTGTGAAGGAAACTGGGTAACTTTATAAAGCTTTAGCAAGTCATATCTGTGGTGGAGAGAAGTCTAAAAGTAGGTGCCTAAATTCTAAAGTTTCTCATACATTCAGTGAAAAGAGAAGACTCCTTCCAAACTGCAATACAGAGCACCTATGTTCTGTGTTGACTAAATAGGATAAGTTAAAAGGTCTCATTTCAGCCCCCATATTACTTGCCCAGGTAGATTGTTACAAATACCTGCAAAAACACACACACACCCCAATCTGGAACAATTTAACAACTTAAATGTCATGAAAAGCTTATTGGTGTATGCAGACAAAATTGTCTAGCTGGAAAGCACCATTGCAGACAAGGACCTGAAAGTTCTGGTGGACAGCAAATTCAACACCAGCCAGGAACGTGCCCCTGTGAGGCAGAAGGCCAATGGCATCCTAGGCCGCATAAGGAGTACTGCCAGCAGGTCTAGAGAAGTGATCTTTCCCCTCTACTCAAGCACTGCAAAGGCCACGTTTGGGTGGGTGTTATATTTTAGATTCCAATTAAAGCCAGCCCTGCTTTAAGGCGCGGGGGTAGCGGTGGGGGGGTGGGTTTAGGCGAAATGACTTCCAGGTCCCTTTAAACCTATATTAGGTTTATTATATTATTAATAGCTACTTGCAGAAAAGTGAGAGGAGAGAGAGAAAGAGAGAGAGAGAGATCTATAACAGTGGTGCATAGTTATTCTTTCAAGCTTTTTTTGTTATGTACACCAATCATTCTTATAACTTTATAGTAGCGATGATGTCAGATATTTATACATCAATAAAATCTGACAACAGAATATACAAACCTTTTCTAATCGACATCTAACTCCTAATTTCATTTTCCACATTTATACTCACAGATAAGCAATACAGCATGAAATTTTCAATTCTAGTAGTCAATTCATTGTTACTAACACAATCTTTTTTTGCAATTGTTACAATTTAAACAAAATTTTAGCAGGAAAATACTAAACCTGTTTAGATGCGTTATTACATATTTGAAGACATCATAGTTCACTGGGTGGAATTTCTTCACAATTTCTTTTAACTCATGTAGCCGTTCTGTCTTATCCGTGATTTCTGTAGAAATAAGTGACATTTTCTGACACATCTAGAAAGACATACTGAATAAAGTGTTGCTAAGTTTTTTTTCTAGTTTAATGGTACAGATAGGATACCCACAGAGAAATATCAAGTGAGAAAATATTTGATAAAATTCCTATCTGCATATACTTTTGCTTAGAATAATTTTTTTATTATAGAGGTAACTATCTAAACACAAAAACATTTTTCTGTATTTAAGCAGAATTATTTATCCGTGTTTAACAGCAAAGAATCACTTGATTAGCTCACTGTTGGCTTGCAGAATGATAACTAAACAATGTGACAGGGTTATTTCTTGTTAGATTTTCCTCTGCTTGCAAAATGTTATGACATATATTTCTATAAGATTTATTTGGACTAAAGTTTCATAAAGATTTGGGGGAAGGAAGACATCCACATGAACTCAGAATATCTTGAGCTTATCAGTTATTGAAATAATAAAAATATTATGAATGAGCCTGGTGCAGCTATTTTAAATATACTGTTTAAAGGAGAACAGGGATTTTCATGGGCCCAAGGGAGATTATTTGTTTCAAAGAGAAAATAAGCAACATGTAAGAAAGGACTATGGAATAAAATAACACTTTAAAAAAAATGTTGCTAAAACACTTGTGGAAAATACCACTAAAGTATTGTAGAACCATATATTCTGCAGAATATATTTCTATTCCATGATGATTCATATCATAAAAAGGAATACGAGCTCACCTCTATTACTTGACTGCATTGCTAAAAAGAAATTTTGTGTACCCTAGTACCATAGAAATAATGTTAAATATGCTCCAATATATCCCAAATAGAAATTTAAAGCAGTATTAATGGCATTTTAACAGTAAGTCCACTTATGTTCTGAGCCACTGCATGTTTTGACTGAAATTTAACTGATATGCTTTTAAGAAAAAATAAAATCTAAGTAATTACATTAAACAAGCAATTTGCCTGAATAGTACAGCTGAAATACCACAAATGGGTATCTACACATATCATCCAAAATATAAAATTTCTAATGGACTATATATCAATCAACTCCAGGCCCAAGCCTTAGGTTTACACTAGTATTTTCATGTTTTGAACAAAAAAAGCATTAAGAATATTGTATATCCCAGTTGTGCAAAAATGGGTAGCAGTCTTTTTCTGAAACAGTTTGCTGCCAATAGAAGGAAACAATTTAGTCATTTCACCTGGAAGCGTGTAAAAATGTTTCTAAGACAAAATTAAGCATTTCATCTTGTAAGGAATTCAAAAAGAAGTAAAAAAAAAAAATCTAAAAATTACCATGGTATTCCATAGATGTGTCAGATTTCTAAAGCCTACTTTGAATTTATGATTTTATGAATTCAAGGGTTTTTTCCCTGTTAACAGCTACAATACAGTTTCAAGAGCTTTCATCATATACAGCCCTAACACAGAATGGGGAAAAAAAGGTACATGTAGTACTTTTATTTCATCATATAGTTCTGTTAATTTTAAAGAACATAAAAAATGTACATGTCTAAGTATTTTTAAAAATATTTCAGTGCAGTTATTCCTTTCAACTTACAATGAAGTAAAAATTGTAATAAGGGCAATCAATATAACATAATTAGATCAAGACAAGATTGTTTATTACTTACTTGATGTTTCTAACAACTCCTGGTGCAAAGAGTAAGGAATTAATGGATCTGGCAGATCTGCAAAAAAAGCTTTAAGAGCCCCAGCCACTGCATTTACTGTCACTCCCATAGACTCTAGACTGATGTTATGATCTGTAAAACAAAATTAAACAGCAGTGTAAGAAAAACCTATAGCTATCATTCCTCCTAGTATTGTATGAAAACGATTTATTCAAAACACTAAAAACGAAAATGTTGCCAAACATCTGTTAAAAAATGCACGAGAACCTATGGATAAACTGCATCACTTTGACCCACATAAAATCAAATTTAAGAAAATCTGACAGTAAAAGAAAACAGCAGAAGATTAGAAAAATACAGTTGTCTAATTCTCCTTACAGACTTAAATACTTTTCTATTTGTCATTGACTGGCTTCTGATTAATCAATTTTGCCCAATAATAACTTTTAAATTCTATTTCCCAAAATTTTGTTAAAAACTGGTACAGGGCACAGCAATTTGTAGAATTCATGTAACCACATGAAGCCTTTTAAAAAAGGACACCTAAACATACCAGTGACCGCACACAGCCATATAATCTACTGCTAGATTCCCAAACAACAGAAGCCTTATGGTTTTTTAACTAGAGATATTTTTAGTTGAAATTTAATGCAGTCATGCTACATAATTTTTAAACCAAGGCTCAAAGTGGAACCACTGTAAACCACAGAACTTCAAGTATTTAAAAAGCGACATTTTGGAAATGCTAAATTTAATTTTCAAATGTCCACTTCACATGAAACTCTAGATCATTCTTTAATAAGGCGACTGAAGAAAATCTGAAACGACATAGTGAGGCATGAAAAACTAGTACATTTATTTTCCTTATCATCTAGGAGGAATTTTTCACAAGGCTTAACTTCATTATTAATATCCAAGAACTTTTAAGAAGTGTTTCAATTTTGAAATATCAACTGAGATCATAAATTACATGAGAAAACAGAAGGAAAAAATAATGCTGACTCTCTGTTTTAACTCAAAATGTTAATGATCTACCAATCATATTCCAGTATATTCTAGCATGAGAAAAGGTCTGTTAGAAATTTAGTATCAAGATTTAATTGTTAATCCATATTTTTCAAGAGAGCTTTCAATAAAATAAGAATCAAGCAGTATTACATTTGGGAGGGGGATAAGAGGAGGAAGTGAATGCCTTAATGCCTAGGATTGATGAACTATTAACACAAGGAGCAGCTAGGACTACATTTAAACACTAGAATACCACCTAGAAAATATTTTAACAGTACTTAAAGCCAGCTGTAACAAGATTCTACCCCATCTTTGGTTTATACACAGCTTCATTGGTAATAACCTAGACTATACCAATACAACATACCAGAGCATTAAGTACTCAGTGCTATGGAAATCAGTTTGAAAGTGCAATCCTTTTATATTGCACTTTGATAAATCCATGGAGAATTCGAGTTCTGTTTTGGCTTTAAATAATAAAACCTGTCATTACCTTGATCAAACTGTTTCTGAATGTTGTCTTGATCTGTTTTATTCCCACTAACACGGTACAGGCCTTCAGTACATAATCCTTAGTAGGGGAGAAAAAAATATTCAACAACAAGTTTATATAATATAGAGCAAAACAGAGCCAGTCATAATTAATAATTTAGAAAACACAACTAGGAATACAAATCTTAAGTGCTTAAAAAGTAACATGTTCTATGATTCTATGTTAACCATACTACCAAAACACAGAATACCAGTTGTTTATTGAGTCCACTATTCCACTTAATATGAGCCAGAGGAAACCATATTGTAGGATAACAAGAGCTTGACTGTAAGCATCTGTGGAATAATTTACCCAAAATTATTTTCTTTCTGATCTCTACAAGACTATTGTTATTTGCATTTTTTTTAATCATTAAAAAAAAAAAATCTTAATTCTAGGGTTTGGTACCCACAGAATTTATATTTTTAAAAACTGTCTTCACAATTTGGGCTTAACAACTTACTACTGCAAGCAATAACACACACTAATAAAATACTCCGCAGAAAAATCAAGCATTTGTAATTGTTTCCTGATTTTTTAATTTCATGGTGTAACACACTCCTGTATGAGACAAGGACTTAATCTTCTAACATACTTTCCCTTTTACCATTTATATTTTATAAAGTTTGCATCCATTTCTCCTCACTTCTTTTCTAAGGTAAATTATCATGTCATTTACAAGTCTGTCTTTAGGGGCAGGGGAAGAGGGGAGAGGGAGAACGGTGTTAGGAAGCAGTTCTCCAGGCTTCTCATTATTACTTTGTTTTACTGCTCATAATGGAGTTGTCATAATTACAGCAGCCATTCTAGGTAAACACCATTAAAAAAAATACACCTTTATTATGGACACACACACACACATTTGCTTGCTCCATTCCAGTGATTACGCTTCCTATCACATTGCTATCTTTTTTGCCCATAGCTACTCGCTCAACGAAAGCGTCCATCCTGCTAATCACACCATTACCCAAGATCTTTTTCTTTGTTAATTTAGAACCTATTAAGTAACACAAGCAGTTTATAGTTCCATAATCCTCCAAGTTACCTTTATGGGTGTAAAATTATCTATAAGCCAGATCTCCCTAACAGTACATGGTTCTATTTAAAATTTCACAACTTTTAAAGCTTTATGAAAGCTCTTGGCTTTTTACCATCACAGCCCAGTAATTTAATGCATTTTAGTTTATCAGATCAATACATAACTCCTCTGTCACACCACAGTCACTGAGTGCGCCTTTTAAGTTACCAAGAAACACAAGGAATCCTGTTACAATGCTCAAAGTACAGAAAGCACATAACTGCTTCATACTGCTGGGATATTTATTCAAATTAATTTGATATGAACTCTTCTAAGTCAATTTTTCCTTCTTAATGCCTCATCAATTCGCATGTCTCTACTGTCTGCACCAAGGCTGTTTTAGTAAGCTTTTCTTCAATAAACTTTTATACCTACCATTTAGCTTTCCAAATTCATAGCCAAGAGTTTTCTCTTGTAAATATATACCTCAACAGTCCATTCAAAAAAACTGAGCCTCATTCACTGACGTCCTCAGAAAGCACCAGGAGGTATAATTTGGTGGCACGGGGCAAAAAGCAGTTTCAACAGCTGGAAGGGGTTTCAAACCCATCTTCAAAAGAATGCCCTGAATGTGCTACACACTATCACAGACACAAATGCTTTGCATTCCTCTTCCAGAAGTTGTAAATAAAGAAATACAAAAAAATCACTGGTAGATAAGAACAAGCTAGAATTGATCACGATTCTCTTTTGTTTAGTACGGGAGAATTCTCAGTTTGAGACCCTACAAGCCCCAGGGTATTCTGTGTTTTATCCAACTACATTACATTTTTTTCTGCAGAAAAGGAATTGAATGTGCTGCAATAGCATTTTCTGAGAAGTGTGATCCAGTCACTGTTTAGTAGGAGCATTTAAACCTTGAATACTTGAACTGGGCTACTGGGCTGCTCTGGAGACAGAGATGCTCTACTGCAGTATCTGGGCTTTTTTTTTTGCTTTTTTTTTTTTTTTATCATGTAGTAGACATTTTACTCAGACCAGTACAGCTCTGAGAAACACAGAAAGACAAACATAGAAAGGGTCTAGAGGGGAAGACGTACGAGGAGAGGCTGAAGTCCCTTGGTTTGTTCAGCCTAGAGAAGAGGAGACTGAGGGGAGACCTCATCGTGGCCTACAGCTTCCTCACGATGGGGAGCGAAGGGTCAGGCACTGATCTCCTCCCTCTGGTGACCAGTGATAGAACCCGAGGGAACAGCATGAAGCTGCGACACGGGAGGTTGAGGTTGGATATCAGGAAAATGTTCTTCACTGAGAGGGTGGTCGGGCACTGGAACAGGTTCCCCAGGGAAGTGGTCACAGCACCGAGCTTGACTGAGTTCAAGAAGCATCTGGACAATGCTCTCAGTCATATGCTCTGATTTAGCTGGTCCTGTGTGGAGCCAGGAGTTGGACTCAATCCTTATGCATCCCTTCCAACTCAGGATATTCTATGATTCTATGATAACTTACAGTACTTCAGAAAATTTTCAGGTTAAACAAGGAGATGCCTACCGAATTTAGGCATTATCCAAAAATAGCTAAGTGCTGCAATTCTGGATTCAGCTAACTAAATTAGTCTTTTACATTCCACACCAAAAAAAAAAATCTTGCTTGTATATTTTAGAAAGTAACACTTCATGAAACGGTTGGTCAACTGTCGTTATACTGTTTCTCTAAGGCACACAAGGAGACAAGTTTAATCTGTCTGTGTGCGTACACAGCTAGAAGTCTGAAAGTATAACTTTTAAGTAATGCTTCCATTCTCTCTGTTGATTTTTATTATCCAACCAGATCTCTGTAATACTTGCTACGTCAACATCTTCATCAATTATAAGACACTCTAGTTCACTAGTTTTAGCTTTTAAACTTCTTGCATATCTATAATGTGTACCCATATTGAGAGACAGCACACAGCATTTATTTTTTCTTGACAGCTTCTTAAAAATTCAGTTTCTTCATCTGCAAGCCTGTGGATATTTTCAGAATTCTTATCTATGTTCTTATCCTGCTTCCCTTCTGGTCCAGCTGTAATTTTCAGGATATCATTACTGGACACAATGACCATTGTAATATTATATATCAGAATCATCTGATTTATTTGTTTCTCTGTCCTGCTCACTTTACTACATCTTTAGGTTTAAAGAATTAGATCCTCCTTATTTCAAGTCACAATGGCCTATATTTACTTCAAGACAAAGCTCATCTCCTTAGTCTAGACTATTCCTTTCTCGAAGCACCTCCTAGCGTCTAATAAATTCTCTTCTTGCACCTTCCTTTCTGCTGCCAGTTGTGATCAGGGTTCCATCCCATCTAACTGGAACTTCACATGGGGTTCAAAGCATTTGAAAGAAAATGAGAAGGTAGATCCACACCCACATACATAGCTAGTTTGTAGGACATTTCCATTTTTAGGCACCCTACCATGACCAATCTCACTTTTCATGAATCATTCTCCGCTACAATACTTGAGACTATCATTGCCATACTTACCTTTGTAAATTTTGTGATCTATATCATTGTATAATTTTATTCCACAGACTGACCTGGTGTACCTCTTCTCAACCCCTGTGCTACCCAGACTACACAAGACTAAAGGAACTGCCACCTTACTGATCCAGAATGGTAATTTCTATACACACCTAGAATGTATATAATCACAGAGCAAAGAATCCAAACTCTTTTCAAGTAAGAAGAGTCTAGCACTAAATTTACTTACATAAAATACATTTAAAATTCTACACTTAATGTGTTCTTATCTGTGCATATAAACACTGGCATTTAAAGATCCATGAATTCAATTCATACACTGAAAACCAGAACCAAAAATAAATGTCTCACTGCTTCTTATAATAAAATAATTTATAGAATATTGAAATGACAAACATGCCTAGGAAAAGGTAGTGGAATTCTTTACTACTTTAAAAATGGGTGACATCTGAAGATATTCTAATTTTCCAGGCATATTAGCTGTTTGGTCACTTTGGGCCTGGAGAAAGCTAGGTGAGAGGAGCAGCATAAGTACCCTAAGTACTCTGCAAAAAATATTGACATCTTAGACCTATCTGCATTGTTTAGAAATTCTTCATGTAATTCCCATGATGTTTCCTTTGAAGAGATACCTTAATTAGCAATACAGCTCAAGTGCACAACATGTGTTTATGAATATTTCAAAACATATTTGTTTACAGTTTTCAGTGATTCTGACACACTAATAAATTAACGCATGTGCTCCTCCTCCATCCGTCTGGTAGTCAGTCTTCCATTAGGAGATACAACTGATGCCTGTTTTCTCCTCCTTTCAAGTTTGGTCAGGGTTTCCTCCCTGTTGATTAATTTCAAAGTTGCAAAACACAAACTGGTATACAGTTTCCTAAATACTGAAACCTATTCTATGCCAGTTTTGAAGTGATTACAGAAGGGATCCTCAGGAGGTAATCTAGCCCAACCTCCTACTCAAACACGGGTCAACACTGAACTCACATTGGGTTGCTTATCTAAATCTGATCTTGAATATCTCCAGGGACAGGAGTGACCACAATCTCTTTGGCCAACCTGAACCAGTGCTTAAATAATCCTCAGAGCAAGTTTTTTCCTTTCTTTTTAGTTGAAACCTCACAGTTTAATGATCATTGTCTCTAATCCTCCTGCCATGTACTTCAGTACTTTAGCCTGGCTGCACCTTCTCAGTAACCTCCTCATAGGTATGGGAAGCCACTTTTGGGTATCTCCTCAGCCTGTCCTTCCCCAAGCTGAACAAACCCACAGGTCAGGAGCTCCAACCCCTGACCCTCTTCTGCTAGACTCAACCAAGTTCATCACCACCCTTCCTGTAGTATTTCAGATGAGGTCTAATAAGTGCAGAGTAAAAATGAATAAACACTTCTGTTGCTGTAGTGCCTACCCTTCTGTTGGGACAGTTAAGTTCAGAAGGCATCGTTAGCAGGATGTACGACTGACTCATGCTTGGCTTATTCTCCACCATGAACCCCAGATCTTTTTCAGCAGCACCGCTATCCAGCCAGTCAAGCCCTCAGCATGTACCTCTGCAGGGGTTTAGTCCTTGCAAATCTAGTTGCAGGACTTCGCATTTGTCCTTGCTGAATTCCCTCAGGTACCAGCTGTCCCATTCCTCCAGCTTGTCTACATTCCTCTGAACAAAAGCTCTGACTCTGAATATATTAACCACACCACCCACTCTAGGATCACTCACAAACTTGAGGAAGGCACAAAAAGTATTGTATAGCTATAACTCTATTGTTATTGTATCTATCCAGAAAATATTAATTTGATGCCTCCTTCCTTGGTAAACAGAATGAAATGTAATTTATACCAAACTTTTCACCAATGCATAAAAAAGTAAATCCAATACACCAACTAAAAAAATACTGAAATATTTTAAAAAATCCTCATATGCTAATATTATCAGTAAGCATGAGTAATTTTTGCCCAAATTATTGTAAGTTTGGGAAAGTTAAAAATAATCAACAGTACGTGTTGAATAGCACACAAACCACACTTGAAATTAAATTGGTGGTATGTACAACAGGATAAAAAGGTTACTAATAAAAGACTTGAGGTACAAACCTGCCATAAGCATGTAAACTTTTTACACTTAAAAAAATTAGACATTCACTAGATATTTTTACATGGTATTGCAATATAAAATTCAAATCACACCAACATTTTGTTGAAGTTAAACATTAAATTAGCCTTCATAAATCTGTGTTCCTCTCTCAAACAAAACTATCAGTGTGTCAGAATATCCTCCTTACTCTCTACATAATTCTTAAAGAAACAGAATTCACGCTATTAATTCAGTTAACAAACAGTTTAGCTTCACCAATTATCTCAATTCTGCTGCCTACATGTAGAAAAAATGAGTTGTACTAAAAAAAAGTAATGGTCTACATTGGATAGATTCTTTTTTTTTAATTAGCAGTTCTAATATATGTTACACTATGTCACTAATGATAGAAAAGTATTTATAGAGTCTGTAAAAGGTTACAGATAAAATCACGGTATCTTTACCAGAAAAAAAGTTTTCCTGAAAACATTATACATTTATACCAAGACATTTAGTAGAAAACTTGATAATTCACCATTATCAAGTTACTTACCTGAAAGATAAAAATTCTTTCATCTTGTTCAATGAACCAACAAGAAAGAGCTCTGACAACCAACCAAAAGATTACTCATCCTGCTATAATTACAACGAATTAAAAAATTAAAGGCTTGGATAGAGAAAAAGTTTTCCTATAATCATGGACAATGCATGAATACACAAGCAGAGTTTATGAGATTTAGCCAAGCTTTCCTCATTCCTTATCCAGAAGTGACAGTGTTACTAAATTTAAGATAATCTTACATGGTATTGTACTTTTTTTTTTTAATCAATAGGTCCCAACAAGACAAAGCATTATGCGCTATTACTGCTTTGTATTATTAATATCAGCAACAATACACACTGCTGCTGAAATGGAGTTTCTAATACATAGTTAGTACTTACTAGGTTTAGATCTGCTCAAGTATTAACCACTTCCCTCCCTCAATTTCTACTTCCAATACTATCAAAAAGATTCCAATGGGATTCAAGCCCTAGATTAGCTTCCCAAAACAGTAGTTAGTTGACTACATAAAGCTAAACCAGTTCAGAATTAAACTTCTTGTTGGAAAATATCAAACTAAACAGAAACATACAGAAAATACCTATATCTGTAGGCTCTGACCTAGGGTCCCTTATTTCTACCAGATCTCCCTTTAGCCTGACAGGATCCATATGGCTCCTTCAAAAGAAAAAATCTGTTGATTAATAAAAGGCTAGAATTTTTCAGCTCCTGGATTTACTTTATTTTTAACAAATTGTCCCTCTTCTACTGATGCACACTTTCTTTTTTTTTTTGTGAGGATATTCCAGAGCAGTATGGTAAAACAAAAATCTGATGGTATATTCTGGATGTGCTCAATTCTTTAAGGTTTATGGTGGAGCAAGAATCTTCAATGGCACTTTCTGATACTATCTTCTCATCTAAGCATCCAAAACAGAGAAAACTGTTTTTCACACTGCATACTTTCTAGCATCAGCCACAATTTAGATGAGTGGGTACAAAGCACTGTCTTGTATAATTTCATTAGGCAGAGATCGGGAACATTAAAAATTAAGATTAGCCCTTCAATTTGAGATTAACCGTATCTTCGCAAAAAACCTGTAATTTGGCTACAATGCAAATTACACGTGGAAATACAAAGGGAAGGAGCTGAACTCCATGAAAGTACCTTAAAAGGAAAAGCTAAACAAATATGTCTTCTGTAAGAGAAATACACTGATTAGCCTCATTCAGAAAGAGTTGGAAAAGACTACACTTCTTCGTTAAAAAGACAACGATAGTAAATGCTGGTAATTCAGTTCAGTTAGTACTGATAGTAGACTGACTTGCTAAGAGACAGCTGAAGTACTGGATGACTCCCCAGGGCCAACAGCTGATACAATAGCTTTATCAAATGGGAATGGTACCATTCTGGGACTCCAGCCTGAAGGCAATAGATCCTGACTTGCCTTCTGCAGACCAATCATCTGCAAAACTGTATTTGTGGAATGTTCCCTCAGACAGTCCCAAAGTCAGTGATGCGATTCTATCTCAGTACGGGATTTGAAAGCAATGCCCGTGAACATCCTCCTCTCTCAAAGGCAACAAATACATTCTATCAGAACACTGCTTCAAACTCAAATACCTACAAATTAACCCAATATACACACCAAAAATAAAACTCCCATGGCCAAATATGGAAGTTGCAAAGGACAACTACAGTTACTTACACAGAATAGGAGAAAAAAAATTGTAATATAGATCAAAAGTAGAGGTTTTGTTCCATCTTTACCAAGTGCTTAACAGAAACAGCAGGAAAACTACTGTCTTCACAGTCACAAAGCAAGCATGAAGATGGCACAATGTTTGTCCAGCTTACACATATGGCTAGAATTAAAATTCTCGAGCTTTCAGTAGCTGCACAGCAGCATCCCAGGATGAACTAACATATACTGAACCAGCTAAAGGAAAAGCAGTACCTCCTGAGTCAGGCTTTTGAGGAGTCCCTCACATTTTGAACACATCAGCAGCTTAACTAAACATCTTATCCTTTAAAGACAAGTCATTAGAGGAGAATAAAAGCGTTAAATCTTCTGGGTCCTTGAGTTATTTGATGACTATGAGGGAAAAAAAGACAAAGAATCATGTTCCCACACTATTATAGTTCTCTCTCTCACCCCATAAGCTGGTGAAAATCCTTTGGGAGAAATACTGCGCTTTCTTTCAAAAAAATCTACCACAAAGTCAACAGAGATCAGAAAACATTGCTTTTTAAGCAAATACAATTTTGTTTAGATCTAGATTTATAATTTTGTTGTTCAAAAGCATTCTTAAAAGTTAAACATGCTCAAATTTAAGATATTACTTCTAGATTCTACAAACTCTTGAAAAAGTCATTTGGTCTTCATTACTAGTGAATGTCTGTTTTATATAGCTCTACATGGTAGCTGTATGTAGCCATTTTTAAAGAATACAAATTCAGACAGTGACTCACCCATAAAATTATGGCGGTTTGGACTTTTTTCCTTTTTTTTTTCTTACATACAGTAGCAAATACAAAATATATATTAAACTGCCTATACCACTCTATTACTCCTGGCCCTTCTTCCTCCTTCCCCATTTTTTTTTTCTGGGTGAGGTGGGGAAAGCAAAAGCAACAGGAAGGAAAACACAGCTCTTACCTTTAGGCAAGAAATCAATAGGAGGTAAAGGTTGAAGACATTTATACTTGCATCTCTGACTCCCAAAAGATCAGTGCCTGAGGTTTCACCTAATTTTTTTGATTGCAATAATTCAGTATATAAATCTTCAAAAACAGCTACTAGGCTCACAACCTGTAGTAGTTCTTCTGGAAACACTATTACAGATGGCAGTAAGACTGAATTTTAGTTTAAGAAAGAAAACCCTTCCATTTTACTCTTGCTAAAACTGTTACTGACATCTTACAGCCAAAATTGTATTACAGAACTCAGAAAATGTTGAAAAAAGGTGCTGTTTCACTTTATGCTAAACAATATCGAACTGCAGACACCCATCAAAAGCTGGTCCTGCTTACGTTTCAGCCCCAGTCTCACACTCTCATTTGCTTCAAATACAGCATTTATGCAACTTCAGAGCAAGCAAGATGTAGACACTAACTGAACACTCATGCTCCCCATCTTCAAAAAACAAAACAAAACCCCAAAAAACCCCAACCACAGGCCACTCCCAAACCTTAAAACAACTCTCCACTCCAAATGTAGTCTTCTTTTGGACCACCAAGATCATCCTACTCATCTCATGGTCACACAGTAAATAAGCTGAAAGCAGCAAGAGAGGGGACAAACACACAACGAGCGACCCAGGGAGAAAGGAGATGGATGAAAAAACATACTGTGAAATTTTCCCCTCGTGCAAACACATATACATTAATATTTTACCTTAAACTGAAATCTGCAAGTTAAACAAACTGCTTAACATTTTTCATATGGAATTACACAGTATTTTGAAAAGAACTGTTTCCATCTCTGTAACAAGTTAAAATGCTAAACCAGGTTTACCAGCAAAATAAAGCAAGCAAGCTGACTAATTAAGCCATACCAAGTACCTGTTTTCTGCAAATGGAAAAAGTGGATTTCAGAGCTATTTAATATATGAAGTAAAATACAGTGGCAAGTGAGACATGTAAGACTGGAATGCAATTGGGTTAAAAGTCATTTGGCATTAGAAAGTGATATCAGTTCTTTAAATTACAGGAAACAAATGTTAAACTTCGTTTGTCAAAAAGAAATTAAATATTTGTGTAAAAAAAGACAAAAGACCAACACGTATTAAGTGTACGATTCAGAGAACATATTCTACTTTTAAAATGTGCTTTTCCCATAAGAGTTATTTCTAGGTAATAATTCTAAAAGTACTTTAAAACAGAAAATGTAAGGCTTTACTCATTCTGCAAAGTAGGAAAGTCTTTCCTCCAACAGTTCTCCTATCTTACCTGTGTCTTCAATGAATTGCACACATTTTTCAACAAACAGAGGTATCGGTTTCTCAGGTGTAACCAGATCCTGTAGAGGCATCCCAAAGTAATTACTTTCCCAGTTTCTACGGATTGGAGGATTGAATGTCTTAGTTTTCTTTTTTGGCTACAACAAAACAGAGTTATTTAAGTGATATTCAAGTAATATTTTAACTAACTCACATTGCAATCATTCAGTAAAAAAACCCAGATCATACATCTATCAGACATCAAAATTTCTCTATGGCAAACTGAATAAAAATAAGTGTGTTTTTAATATAGCATATGTTAAATAAAAAGCACTCAAATAACTTCTAATAGATTTGGTCACTTTTGCATCACATTAGGAACTGGATGACCCAATGCGCCAGTAAATGAACTACTGTAGGAACAAAAATGAACACACTACTTGTTTAGAGCGCTATGACAAGTCTTTACATGCTTTCTGCACCACTCACAAAGGAATCTACATGAATGACATTTGAACCAGACCTCTATCGAAATTTTTTAGGATAAGATTGTGAAGTGTCATATCACACACAAAAGAATTTGTGTGTCTTCTGTATGAATCTCACTAAAGATACTAAATAATCTTTATATTGCAACTATGCTGGAAACATGATGATGCAGAATGTATAGCAATCAATCTCAGACTTAAGAGCTACAGGCACCCCTATTAAGCACGATTGCTTTGTTACACGTACAGGATTTTAGCCAAAAGGAGGTTTGTACCCAGTCAAATCTAATAAGACTATGAGTTTCATATGGAGTTTTCTTGCTTGTTTTGATTATTTTTTTTCCCGACAGGGACTTTCATCAGTTCAACTGATAAAACACCTTTGGATGATTACAAGAATTATATTGTATCAGATACCATGTTTCATCTCTAAATGTTGATGAAAATATTCAGAAATGACCATATAAAGTGGTCAATCAATTAGCTGTACAGTGGCAACTGAATGATCATCATCATTAAAATCTGGCATTTTATCTTTAAGTTTACATACAGTAAGAAGTTAGTTAAAAGCAGTTGCTTTTTCATATGAAAGCTCTTCAGTAAACATCTAACAGTACAAAATAAAAGAAAAAAAGCACAACAGCTAGATTTAAATTTAGTAACAAGGTTTCTAGAATTTTATAATCCATAATAAGACTACACCTCAACTAACTATTAAGACAGAACATATCTCATTTCTGGTTTACATATCAAGAAGTCTTGAGCCTCAATCTCTGTGTAAAACAAAAATCCTAACAACAGGTTAACTTTAGACTATTGTACCATCAAATTTACTTCTCCAACACTTGATAAAAAAAATTTTAAAAAATTAAATCTGTTAATCAAAACCTTTCAATAACCTAATTAAACAAGTAAGGCTTTTTATGTGGAATGCCTCTTTGTAAGACAGCTTGTGCTTCTTGAAATCAGTGGCAGAGTACCCGTGATTGACCATGGTAACAGAAGGCTAACAAAAAGTTAGGCTTATTTTTCAAATTTGGATTTTTATAAAAGGTTTGGCACTTATAATTTAGAAGAAAGGAGCATTTATTAGACAGTTATTAAAAACATTACAAAAAATTTGCTCTCCAGCAATTAATTTCTCCCAAAGTTTACATTAACTGAAAATTTAATAAAAACCTTAGGGGAAAAAACTTCGGATAAAACTTTAGGATAAACTTTCATGACTGAAGCAGACATTATCTGAAAGCATTCTTTTCAACTGTCAACTCTTTGCATAACTTTTATTCATCTTGGATAAGATATCGGTGGTTCAACCAGTATGTGCCTTCAGGTTAGAAACAGCTTTTTCTTCCTTCGTTCTCATTGTGACAGTCCCCTGCTTTGAAGTCCCCAGTACTCAACCTGGTTTATTGCCCATTTTCTCTTTAGTGACAAAATAGTATTCATTTAGGCAACAAATGTATCCAGTTCTGATGAAGGGGCCAAGCTGAAGCTAAAGAACATGCAAAATTCAGTAAAAACATTTTTGGCAAATGTTGAATGAAAGACCATTTTCGAGATACATACATTAACACAATGAAAAAAGCAAAAACAAATTGAAATTATTCCCCACACCCCACCAGGGGTTCAGTGCACACCCCCACCATCTTAGAATAGATGGAGCAACACTCAGACTGTGTATTTCAAGATAGAAAAAGACTGTGTGTCTCTTTGATTAAGACATAATATTAGCATAACATAATTATAATATAAACAAATTTTGTTTGTGTGAGTGGTAAGCAGTCTGGTTAATGGAATAATAAACTGGGATTTTATGGAAATTTTATGACAATTATAATAGTAATTATTATTATCTGTGTAGAATACCTGGAAATAGTATGAAATATCAAATATGTCTGCAAAGCCAGAATAAATAATGTATTTCTCTAATAATTGTCCTGCATTTAGAAGAATAGTTGTAAGGGATCGAGATATCAAATACGACATTATACACACAAAAAAGCAAAAATGTTTCTTTGATGAAATGTCTACCTGAAACAATCAGTTTAATCTCAAATTTGCAAAGTGAGAATTTGTCTAAAGAATTTAAAGAATAAAGAATAAAAAATAAAGAAAAAAGAAAATAAAAAAACCCCTGAAGTCCTTTTCAAACTGATCTAAAAGTAGAGTAGGAAAAGAGATGATCATTGCAGGGCTATTCTACAGACATGAAATTAGGATTTCACAAGGCAGACAGTTACAATAATAATTTTATCAGCTATTTCCCATTATGTAATTTGTCTCTCTCCTGTCCAATATTTATTAAATTATCTCTCTTATTATTTCCCTTTCTTTTGGGGCATGTGAGTGGGTAAACTCTCCAGTGACAGCATAGACCAAATCTTCTTGGAAATAACACTCACCAAAAAAAAAAAAAACCCCCAAAAAAATACTTTGGCAAATTAACAACAAAACTTTAAGGTATTAAAAAACCACCATGTTATTTCCTGATTTGAGACTTCCATACTTAAGTTGCACGTCTAGACTTCTTAAGCAGAGAACTTGTTCTGAATGAAAAGGCATGTTACTGTGCAAAAGACCTGATCTTTGTCAAAAGATCAACTGACTTCAGGAAAAATATACAGGTCTTATTTCTAACAAAAATAAGCTTTAGTTAAAGCTTTCTTTTAATCCCTGTTCCCCACCCTGAGAAAACAGCAGCTTTTCCGATCCATCAATCATAGCATGGATCTTTTAAATGTGCTAGGCAAGATAATTAATACCATAAATATTTCTGTGTAAAATTAACTTTTAAAAGTTCTCTAATGAAAAAATATTTAAACAAAAACACTGTTAAACATTAAATTATTTAAACAGCACCTGAAAAAGGTAAATAATTTCTAAATTCCTAAATTTTGACAGAGAGATTATGATTTTGCTCTGCCCAATATGCCTACTCTCCATGATACAACAGTCACCAAATACTGCATACAGCGAGCACTAATCTAGGCACAAAGACAATTTTCTATACTCCTCCTATATCATAATAAAAAAGGACTAATAGGCACCATATTAGAGACAACAAGAACCAGCACAAAAGTTTTGTTAGTTAATCCTAGCAAAAAGCTCATAGTTTCACATACCACTCTCTCATGTCAGTAGTTAAAACACAAGCCCAACACCATAAAGCTGAAATCCTCAGTTTTCATATAAATCTGGTTTTTTTATAATTGGTTGCTGCACTAACGTTGAGCTATCTAGCATGGGTTTCACCACGTGCTTCTTGCCAAAGACAACTTCTCGTCATACTCTAACAGAAGTTAACGCCAAACCTCCAGCTAATCCTTACATATTTTGGCAGGAAAATATTTTAACTCTGAGAATCCCAAACTTGCCTTGCATTGCTAATACCAAGAAGCATTTATCTGCAATATTGCTTTAATTACAGTAGTTTAATCACTAAAATGTGTGTTGCAAAAGATCAGCTGAAGCCCTCTTAACAAAGGACAAGGTAGACATGAAAACATGTATTCTAGCATGGCACAGTATCCAATTCTTGATTTCAAAACCAGAAATATTATTCTAAAAATCATAAACCCATGAAAATGTAGATTTAAATTATACTCTAGATTAACCCTCCTGACTGTAGGTACCAGGGAACCAGCTAAGCAGTACTCAGACTTCAGCCAGCTGTGAGTCTTGAGTACAATGCACTTAAAAACCTTTTAAAATCAACTTTGAAAACTAAAAAAAAGTGTCTAAACCTATTTATCAAACCCCTTTATGGATAGGCTGCTCACTCTAGTAAGTCCTCTGTGTTCAAGAGGGGCTCCCCTTCTTTTTTTCATCTCACTTCCATCCCACCAGAACTGCCATCATAATTTATTTATCAAAGGGGAAATTCAGCCACTTCTTTACCTCCCACACACTTCACTACTACTTATAATACAAAGGAAATTTTCTGCCTGCTTCATTTGCAGTCAGCCCTAAGGTCATGGAGGGCAGAGTCAATATTTTTGAGACTATTAAAGTACTTCATAAAACCACGTACCATGAACAACATTCATTTTGTAGGCTTAATAAAGTATTTGTAATCTCTAATTCATGGCTAGCTCATCATAAACTATATAACATATGAATAATGCAGATGATGGTCCCTAACATACTCTCTCTTTCTTCCCCTCATGCCTTCTGCCATTTTTACAGTTCCAGCTTGTTACACTAAGTTTTAAACTACAGAGGCTCAAGAAGGCATATGGCTCCAAATATGCATTTTCAGAGTGCTAAATTTGAACAGATGAAAACTGAAAGTACAGATTTTGATATTTCCTGTACTCCTCAGGAGAAGAAAAAAATAAAATAAAAATCACTGCACATTCCAGTCTGAAGTAGACAGTACTTTGCTAAGTCAACCATTGAATTTACACAAGAACAGCTGAACAAAAATGTAAGCTGATCTCCCACTTGTCACATGTTTACAATAGTTTTATTAAAACTGAGATCAACACACATGGGCTATACAGTTCCTGACACTATTTCAGTAATAGTTTCAACATAAAATTTCACATAGTTTTGAAATTATAATGAAAGCAAACAAGTTTGAACATAGAAAAATAGATGTCAAACCTGAACTACTTACATCATGTTCTAAAACAAGTCAAAGTAAGATATCTGCAAATTCATTTAGGTGACAGTGGATTTTTCTTGTTGAAATACTGCAACAAATTTTCAGATTAATTTAAATTAAAAGGCATATTACAATCATCTTGGTATAAAGGAAAATGGAAAGAATGTAATTCACAATCTTATTTGGAAGCAACAAATGCTGTCTGCAAACAAGGTTACAAGGCATAATGTTTTAAAGCACTGTTTTTCAGATTTAATCTAACAACACAGCTGGAAACTCCAGTCACACACACAAAAAAAGATCAGACCTTGAATAATAAAACTATTGACTATAGGTCACAGAACAAAAATAGTGAAACTTTTTCAGATTTAATAACTTTTAACAATGACATGTCAAATAATTATCACTGCTCAGTTAATTTACTGTTTACAAGACCTGTGTAGTTAGGATTTTTCAGAAGTACTTCAAATAATGTCTTCCATAAAAAAAATGAAAGATATTCATACGACTCTTAATCCTACTTTTACAAATGTATTAACAAAATAATTCTTCCATAACAAGACAAGAAATCTGCAGAATTTATTTCAAGATGAAGCTCTGCCTTTCCCTTTGCAGAAATTTCTTCTGGATATTTGCTGTTCTTGATATGCTGGGGAGGATAAAAACTAAAACAACTATACTATATAAGAGGGGGAAAAATACAGTTAGACACTCAGCATATCTCAAGTTTTCACAAAGATAAGACTCTAAATTAGATGGGTAAATTTTTAATACTTATAAATTCCATAGTAAAGATAAATAATAAGGGTATTAATTGTAACTAGATGCAATAGCTATAGGTTTCCAGATCAGGCAGGCTTCCTGCTGTACAGGGAATTACTGAATTAAGACAAGGGTCAAAAATAACTTGCAATTACTTAATGTAGTAATAGTAATAATAGATAATAATAATTGATAAGTAATTTAAAAAATATTTCTAACAAGCTTGTTAACACGAGAAGGACATGGTGAAAAGAATGAAAAGCCAAGGAGCACTGGGGTTTGGGCCTCATATCAATGCATAAACTGCATGACAGTTGCAGCTTTAGGGTTATTGCACACACATGAAGAGGTTCCTCCTGTCTGAGGTGTAAGAAGGCTTCCTCCTGCAAGATCCTTATCCTCTAGGAATGTTCACTGCCCTTTCATGTCCTGAAGTTTTCTTCATTTTCTCTCTGTTGCTCCATATCTCCAAATTCATCAAGTTAAACTAAAGACAAAATTAATTTATAATATGGCCTGCAAGGCTGCTGCTTTTAGACACTGTTGTGTACCAACACACAATAACATTTTATACTAGACCTTCGTATTACAGTGTTAAAGATTCTAATTGAGATAAGCATCTACTCGTAGTTCCCACTTGGCAATTTTTGAAAAAGACACAGAGATGAATGAGCACATATCTCAGCTGGAGAGGTGTAACTTGGCAAAGCAGAAAAAGCTGAGGCAAAGTTGCCTATGAAGTACTCTGTGCTTAGTTCCTCCAAGTTTGTGAACACTGGTAAGGAAACAAATAATCAAACATAGAAAGCATGTTGATATAGGGGAGAATTCCCTCTAAAGAATGCATTTAATCTGAGAGATACTTTGTGTAATAACAGAAAAAAGGACTAGGTGCTTTTTCACAAGAGAAACTTTTACAGAAAAAAGTTCCATATTGGACAAAAAAAAAAAGCACATCATAACCTAACAAATATTGGCATACAACATGCACTAAAAAGCTCTGAAGCACAGTGTGCACACGCAACTCCACATCAACTTGGCTAAAAAGTCCTATGACTCTGAAGCCAGTCTGCTTTCTTTTTCTCTCCTCCTCTCTGCATTTTTTCCATATACTTCCTTACCCCAAAAAATATTAACAGTCCACTTGTTAACAGGATATGTAACGCTGTACAATAAGTTTTTCAGACCATTTAGAAACATGACAATAACATAAAATAGGACAGAGGTGGGTATATCACAAGTTAGACTATGCTAGACTGATTCAACCTTCTCCATTGAAAACATGTATTCTTTTCCAGAAGCAAAGAAACTACAATGATCAGTTGGTTTTACCAATCTGGACTTTAGTAAGGCATTTGATGGCTGCATATAGGAATCTACTGTGACAACTGGAGTAACAGAAACAGGATGGTATTAATATATATATTAATATATAACCTGTACTATGCAGAATGAATGTGCATGTACTATAATGTACATGTACTATGTGTACATAGTATAATTATCCATGTACTATAAGCCACCAGTACTATACAGTGGGCTGTCATTAGCTGGAAATTTATGCTTCTGAATAGCAACAAGTAGAACAATTCTGAGTATTTACTTTAATAACATGTGTTCACAATAGATTTAAAAAAAATTTGGTACATATGTGTTAGCAAATCAGTCAAACAACAACTTAATTTCAGGGTTGTAAAAAAGCACTGTTGTTTTTCCTAATGTTTGCCAAAACTCCCTTCCTCCCAGCTCTGGCCTTCCTCCCTTCAGTTTTTTACCTGAATCCTATAATCAGTCTACGCCCATCTCCTGCCTCCCTACATATGTCCTAGTGCCCATACCTGTATATGATTTCATCTTGTAAGTTGGGAGACTGGGGTCTGAAAGCATCGGGACAGAATGAGCATCCTTCAGCAAGGTCACGTCTCTTTCTTGAAACACATTATCTTCCAATGTCCGTCCCCCCCCAATTTTTTTTTTTTTTAATTCTAAATGTAAAAATCTGCATAGGCAAATTCTGTCTCTAAATGAAACCTGCTTTGCATAACTGAAAACCTAAGTGCAAAACCCAGAAATGACTGTGCATAGGAGCTTCCTGCAATACCATACAAGAAACCCACCCAGAAACACCACATCTCAAACTCCTCAAACCAACAAAGATGAAAGGAGTATCAAGAATGTTACATCCTATTTGGGCTTTAAAAAGCAACAGCATTACCACAAAGCTAGTTTAAAAAAAAAAAAAAAAAAAAAAAAAAGAGAGAGATCAAGTTGTAATCTTTGACAGAGATGAGAACCTCAGACTTCAAAGGTTGAGTTTTTCCAAATTCATTTTGTTCATAAGATTTCTGTATTTCAGAATCACTATAATTATAGCAAGAATAGTTACATGTGTATCTTATGTTCTCTTTACATACAGCTGAACAATTTAGAAAAAGTATCAGTAACAGCTTTAAGAAATATTCAGAAAGGAGTACAAAAGTTTTATTTATCCCTTTCACATTCAAAAGGTCAAAATTCTCAAAAAAAACCAACAAGTAATCAGTAAATAGTGGTGCACGAGCATCCCTCGCATGGACTAAATAATATTCAACAAGGAAAAGACCATTCGAATAATTTCTGAGTTTTTGTAGTTAAAGACTTCTAGCTGATCATCTAAAACAACACAGGAAAACATGGTGAATAAGTTCCAAAACTAAAGAAACCTGCATGCCTCTTGCAAAAAAATCAACAGTTAAAAAACCCAAAGGAGTATATTACAAACTAGAATGACTCATCACACAAATGGGAACCACTCTCACTTCAACGTAATGCAAGTCAACACACATAGAAGTCACTACTTATCAAAAGCACTAAGCACTCAACATTCTTAGATATTTTGAATGCTTGCAAACATTTTAGCTATCAAGTTAAATTTGTTTTCTCCATCATTACAATAATTTGTACTTCTACTATTAAAAGTTTTCTCCAATTTGAAAGTATCAGCCCTGGACCACAACTAGCAAGTTAAAAAACAAACAAACAACACTAATAAAACCAAGAGGTAAGTTAAAGAAAACTTGAAAGATGTCTCTTGTAATCTTCAAGACTCTTAACCAATACAAAAATTTAGAACAGCCTGAAGCTTCTGACTCAGGCTGCCTCTCAACAGGCCAAAGCCAAAAGTAAAGGCTTTGGTAAAGATATCAGGGCGTTTCCTGACACAGTGCCAGGAAGAGTAGATCCCACTACAGTAGGTCTATACAGTTCAAACATAAATATCCAACTCGGAGGAACCTTCTGTCAACTGAACACAGCCGAGACATTAGGAGGATTATGAATACTGTATTTCAATTTCTATGTAGCAAGATTATTTCAATCAAAATTATCTAAATTATTGTTTTTAATAACATTTAAGCTTCCCCAAAAGAATAACTTCAAAGTATTTTTAACCGAATGATTTTATACCCACAAGACATCATTATCTATGCTTATGAGTAAGCCTTAAGAAAATGTAGTGCCCTTTAAATCAGTCATGTGTAATTCAAATCACAGCTGCATACTACGGAGTACAATTTGGAATTTAATCCATTAGTAAAATTTAACTCTGGTTCTACTTGAACAAAGCTTATTTCTAAACGCTATTCAAGTACTGTCAGATTTAAGCTAAAAGGGATGTTTTTAAAATAATACAAAAGACAATATTAAAAAGGTCAAGTTATTTTGAGACAAGAAAGAAAATCTAACTGACCAGGAAAATGCCTGATTTAATGTTACACAAAAACTATGTGCAAGACAATAATCTAGCTTAAAAATTGAAATCTAAACTATAAAGAGTATGCATCCAGTACCTGTACCATAACACTACCTTGATATAATAAGTTTTAAAACAGTAAGTCAAAAAATAAGTAACTATGAAGAAAAAAAATCAAAATAAAACATAGACATTTTTCAAGCAGAGTGTCACATTATTATTTAGAAACCCACACTGGGCAGGCATTTTGTTCCCTTTGGGGTTTTTTTTGAATAGAGAACTGTACAGGTAGCACAGCTTTCAACTTGATTACTTGCTTGCCCACACCAGGAAAATGCAGCATTCTGTAAAAACACTATACAAAGTTTCCTTTTCGTGCTCTTGTTTTAGAGTTCCAGGTAGACAACCAAGAATTAAAAAGAAACCACCCCTTTCGTTCACCAGCCCTAAACTTCATTCCAACAGCCGGAACTGCAAGAACTGAAAGAACCAGTTCTACCCAAGTACTTATAAAGCAGCTTTTTTTTGTTTGTTTTTTTTAAAAAAAAAAGTTATGATTAACAAGGAAGGATCTGTGGACCAAATTCTGCCTTCGCTCACTCATAGGAAAGAGAGACTGCACATGTACAGAGGTGAAAAGAACTGAAACTTATTGAACAGCTGATTAAGTAGACAAACCATCTCATTCCCTCAGGTTTGCTAGTTCCGAGCAAGTTAAGTAGAAACTTGTACAAGAATCAAACAATGCTACATCAAAATTTTAAATCACCTCTTTCAAAATAGGGTGACACTCTTGCATAGTTTGACTCTTCCCTTCTTACAATGCACCAGAAGTTGTAAGTAGAATTTAAATCAATTGCCTTACCTTCTTATCTTCTTTTACTTTGTGGGTTTTCTTTTTCATTTTTTTATCATCCAATTCTTGATCCGATGTAATAGCAGGGTTATCTATGCCACCCTTCCATGTTTCAACAGGTGAAAGAAGTGGGTCTTCTTCACTTCCACGATGTCTTCCTTTTCTTTTAGTTTTAGAGGTGGTGAAAGCCTCATCATCACTTGCATCCGAATGTGTTCTCCTATAATAAGACTTAGCTTTGCTGAACAGAGTCTTAGACTTGTATTTGTATTTTGAAGGCCTTCTTTCCCCATGACTTTTGGACATTCTGTCAGAAAACCCATTTTCTTCCTCGCCTTGCGTATTTATAACAATTGAGTTTCGAACTTTAATAATACGATTCTGACTGTCATCTGGAACTGCGTAGATATCATCTGCAAAGCCTTTATGTTTGTAAATAGTGTCAACAGGTTCAGCATAGTTGTCAGATTGGTCTGTATCTTCTGGTGGTGCTGCAGGCACTCGAGAAGGTTGTTTCCTGGGGTTTTTGCCAATACCTGCCTCAATTGTTTTCAGGAGGTTAGGATCCAGCTTTTTCACATTTGTTCTTGGAACTAGTGGTTTCGGTTTTATTGGAGGAGGCACTTTATGGTTGCGTTCATGGTCATGACAATTGAGTGGTGTACTGTGAATAGGATACTCATTTCCTTCCAAATCCAATCGGTACTTTGAACGGTCACTAGGTGCTGGGAGTAACCTTACATCATCACCAATTGGACTGTAAGGTGGTGGTCCTTCAGTATCATCCTCTGAATCTGGATAATTATAGTCAAGGGAACTTCCTCTGGGAGATCTGGGAAAAACATCTTCACTTGTATGAGTTGTTTCCCTTGTGCTGTCTGACATGTAGGAACTTTCAATCATGTTCTTTTTCTCTAATACATCACTGAAGAACAATGTGAAAACCTCAGTTTGACGATGATATTGAGATAATGAATATAAAGCTGTAAACTTAGCAGTAATCTCTGTTGCTATGTGTTCTCCTTCAGTCATGAGTTCCTTGATTGCTTCATTCTCAAAGAAGTCTGCCTGGCTATCAGTAACAGCCACTAACTGGACAGGAATTGTATCCTGAACTTCAGAAAGAAATGCCCGAAGCATTCCCATGGATGCCTTCCGCTTCGCAGAATAGACCAGTATATATCCGTGAACAAGTTCATCTTTCCTGACACCAATTGATGAATGATATGATAATATAGTTATCTGTATTCGACGCCTCTTTTCACCTATTATTTTATCAAGCATCAAAGAATTATTCTGGCCAGCCTGAGCAGCACTACAGGAGTGAGAGTCAAGGAACGGTGAAAGAATAAGATCCACACTAAACGGATCACCACACATGGCACACATGACAATTCTTAAGTCAGCTTCTGACAGATCTTTAATGGTGGGAACTGGACTTACAACATCAAAATTGTGTTTAACTGCTTCCAGTACTCCCCTCAGAGCTTGTTTTATTTGGGTCTCATTAAATTTGCGTGGATATGTACCAGCAGGCACATCTACAAACGGACATTGTAATTTGTTGGCCAATTGCTGTCCCTGATGTCTCAGAATAGGTAAATTCTTGCTAACACTGTCCCTCTGGTTAGCCAGTATTAATGTAAATGGAAGATTAGCCATATACTTGTCTCTCCTTATCTGAGAAGCTTCAGCCCTTATTTTTGCAATGCACTCCCCAATAAAACTCAGCGATTCAATAGAGTTAAACACACAGAAACAACCGTGTGGTTTAAAGGTTGAGGTCCACAATTGAGTCAACAGGTATGGGGATTTTGCATCAACTGGCCTAAGATCTAGTTCATATATTTTTCCATCTAACGCATATTCATCATCAGTGGACTGTGTCCGAATTTCATTTGCCAATTCTTGCGCAAGGCCATCTTTGCCCAAAATGAAAAGATTGACTTTATCAATGTTGGCACTATCATGGTATAAATTTGAGCGGCCATGGTCTAGTTGCAGAAGACTGTTGGCAAGTAACTGCTCTACTTTAATGTCCGTGCAATTTTGGCCACTGAGACAAGTTTCTTTAGTTGGGTGATAAACAAATCCTATGTGTTTAAGCAGTAGAGATTCTCTATCAGGTGCAAGTTTCTGTAAAGCTTTGTATCGAGGTTCTTCACTCAGAACTGCATGAATTTCACTCATTTTATCTGAACTTGGTGTTGCATTAAGATCCAGGTCATAAAACAGCTCTGAATGTTCAAAAAGCATTTCCTGAAACTCCTCTTTGGCTTTTTCAACAATCTCCCTCTGATGCCTACCATACACCTCCTTACTATCTGCATCAGTGATGTATTTGAATGCTTCATCCTCCACTACAAAACATAGAACTTCTTCCCATGGCTGTCCGGGTGAAATGAACTGGATTTTCTCAAGAGTTTTTTTGAATTTCTCCTTCATTTCCACCCTCCTTTTTTCAGATATAAGATGCTGCACATGATTTTGATAAACTTTTTCTGCCTCTAGCGTAGTCAGAAGGTCAAATGGAATCCTTCTGTCATTCACTTTATCTATATGGTCAGTTTCATCCCAGGGTGTTTTTTCAAGCACTACAAAACAGGACTGGAAGTCAGGCCTTTTCTCCATTAACTTCAAGGCTTCTGACCAGCTCAAATGTTCAATTTCATCAAGATTTGACAGAAGAGTATTAAGAGCTCTTGGCAATGCGTTAATGTATTCTTCTTTTCTTTTTCTAATATGCTCCTGTTTAAGCTGCTCTATGTGTTTTGAAAACGTATTTTTGGCCTTTTTTGTTCCTTCCAAATTTATGTACTCCTCATAATCAGGGTGGTTTTTCAGTTTATTACTAACGGTCTTCCAAGTTGCATGATAGTCTCTCACAGTTTGGACAAGTTTTTCAAACTTATCTGTTGCTGTAACAACTAACTGTCTTTGAGTTTTATAGGCATCCAGATAGGGAATTATTTTAGGTTTACCACGAGTTTTATCCATCATTTGTACCAGTGCAGTAAAACATGTTTCAACATTGACATTGAATCTTGCCGATGTTTCCACTACGACAAGGTTCTTCTTATTTGAAGCAAAGGCCTGAACCTCTCGCAGATAATGATCCACACATTCATCACATTTCGTTGCTGCTATTATTATGGGTTTTTTAGATTTTGAGAGCTGGATATAAAGATTATTCACAAATTTAAGTTGATCATCAAACTTCCTATTGCATCCTTGGCTTACGTCAATGCACAATAAAAACCCATCTATGCTTAATTTCCCTTCAGGCATTTGTTTTTGCTCAAAGTCTTGCTCCAAGCCTAGCTGATCTGTGCAAATGTACATTAGTTTTTCTGCTGATTGCAGTTTAGAGGCAGCTGCACGTTTTATATATGGTTGTAAATTCGTACTCCGATGAGGCAAGAAAGTCTGATCATCAATGAACTCAGTCTGTTCAATTACATGAATTCTGCACTCAATTCCATCCTCACCACTTTGTGTTACGTCACCCCAGTACAAAAAGTGATCATTGTTAACAACTCTTCCTCCAAAGTCAATTGTGCTAAGCACAGAGGTATGCTCAGGATAATATTCATCTGCTTTTGAACGAACGAATCTATTGCACAAACACGATTTTCCAACTCCACAATTACCTTTGTCCTTTTCAGTTCCAGACAGTCCAACAACACTAACAGCATAAGATGGGGGACGTGGCTCTTTGTTTTTTGCCATCATAACTTTCCTCTCATCCTTTTGCAAGTATCAAGGTAACTGTATGTGGTTTTCATTCTGGAAAGGTTCCTACAAATTTAAGTTGTATATCCAGGGTTCCAGAAATAGCTTTCAGTTGTTCTTGCTTTAGCTTGTCATTGAGAGAACCTCAGATGATTAGGATGAGGAGCATCATCTTCCTACAGAAAACAAGGGGGGGGGGGGGGGAGGAAATTTAAAGATTGCAGGTATTTCTTTCTAATATTCACGAGAGAAGAGATTTTAAAAAGCACATATACTTGCTCACCCTGAAATTGTTTTCTATGTATATGAAAATCTTACCACCACTTTAAATGAGGTCTTAAACTCATAATTCATTAATGTTAATGCTATTTATAAATTTTAAAATAAACAGGCTTTAGGCATAGTTTAATAACAGTTCATCACCTATTTTGATAGGTGATCAGCATACTTCTAAAAAAATAAAAAACCACCAACCCCCCCCCCCCAAAAAAAAACCAACCCACACCCCAAATCACTGTTTTCCTTCATAGCTTATGGGCACTAGGCACAAGAAAGCATCTTCCACTATGATAAATACAACACAAAAACTCTAAACCAAACCAAATATTCACTTATATACACTTTTATTCACACTCATACTTCTACTAGATAGCATGCTTACCTGCATGAATAACACTACTTCTGTGTACATTTCTATGTTTGGTTTTAGGTTTCAGTAAAGAAACTTTCAAAATAAGAAGTTGTAAAACCAGGATGTTGGCAATATGGCTCAGTCACTACCTATTTGCCAAAGTAAACTACTTTATTTGTATACAAAAAGTAAACTGCTTTTAAGGAGAAGTTTCTAACCTGAATTCTACAGAAAAATACAAATATTGTCCTACAGATACTAGGTACAGAAAAATAAGACTTATGTCTGAGATTTTAAGATTACAATGTTGTATCATTCTTTCCATCTTTAGAAAAAACCAAAAACTTTTAATAACCATAAACAAAACCTACTATATCTACATTCAAACTTCCACAGAATTATTACAAGGTTCCAGTGGCTTTATTGAAATTGTCATCAAGTATAATGATTACCACTAACTCTCAGTTATTAATCAGAAGAGTTTGCTTATATACATACTGCAATTGGAAAGCTATTTACTGTTTTAGAAACAATAACATTATGAGGAAAACATAAAAAATTGAATGGCTGAATGACTGGGCGCAGCAGGTTGCAATCAGTGGCATGACGTCTAGTTGGGGGCCAGTAACTAGCGGTGTACTCCAGGGGCCAACACCGGGCCCAACACTGTTCAACATCTTCCTTAATGACTTGGATGACGGGGTAGAGTGTACCCTCAGCAAGTGTGTTGATAACAAAACTGGGAGGAGTGGCTGATACACCAGAGGTTTGCGCTGCCATGCAGGGAGACATGGACAGGCTGAAGACATGGGCTGACAGGAAACTCACGCACTGCAAAGTCCTGCATCCAGGAAGGAATAACCCCATGTACTAGTATATGCTGGGAGCCAACTGGCTGGAAAGCGGCTTTGCAGAAAAGGACCTGGGGATCCCAGCAGACAGCAAGCTGAACACAAGCCAGCAATGCGGACTTGCGGCAAACAAGGCTAACGGTATCCTGGGCGGTATTAGACAAAGTATGGCCAGCAGATCAAGGCAGATGATCCTTCCCTTCTACGCAGCACTGGTGAGGCCACACCTGATGCACTGTGTCCAGTTCTACAGTACAAGAGGGATACAGAGCTACTGGAGAGTCCAGCAAAGGGCCACTAAGCTGATTAAGGGACTAAAGGCTGGGAGAGCTGGGACTGTTTAGTCTGGAGAAGAAAAGGCTCAGGGGCATCTCATCAATGCATACAAATATTTGGAGGAGAGGTGCAAAGAAGGCAGAGCTAGACTCTTTCTGGTGGCATCCAATGACAGGACGAGAGGCAATGGGCACAGACTGAAACGCAGGAGGTGCCATATGAGCATTAGGAAACACTTTTTTCTTGTGAGGGTAACTGAGCACTGACACAAGCTGCCCAGAGAGATTGCAAAGTCTCCCTTACTGGAGATACTCAAAGCCCACCTGGACATGGTCCTGTGCAACCTGCTCGAGCAGGGGGGCTGGAGAAGATGACCTCCAGAGGTTGTCCAAAGGTACCTCCTACATCGTTGTAAAATTTTGTGAAAATATTTTTCTAAGAATATTTTTCTCATTTTCTTGGTAAAAAGACAGCTGTCACATGGCACTATAAATGAAAGGTACAGACTACTGTACTTAACATATTTGGTTTTACATTTGTGGAGTACTAAATAACAACATCAATGTATGTAAACAAACTTGTAAATAGCCCTTATATGAAGAAAAAAGTATAACAAGCCTCAATAGTGAAATTTTAGTCTCTATTCCAGCTTTATTTGTTATGTATTTTGTCATTCATAGCAACAATTTGTTGAGAATGGTACTGTAGTACCTTCCTCTAGTTTAAAAAAAAGGATGTGTAGGATCTGTCATCCAAAAAACTCTCAAAATCTGCTTTAATACTTGTAAAACTACTTCACAACTGCTAAAACCTATCTGAGTTTGAAGACACGCAGCAGTAAAAGCAGTATTTGTATCACTAAAAGTTGCAATAGAAGATAAAAATATTGAAACCTTTAATATCTTGTATAGAATCAATGCCTGGCTAACAGAGCTTTCCAACTAACACCTAGAAATAGAAAACTGACATTCTGATTAGAAACATAGTATTTATGTAATGATATTTGTAATGAAATTCATTGACCAAAATATAAAATAAAGAACACATATATAAAACCAGCTTTCAGTTATAGAAATCATAGTCAAGGAAAGTACCTTTTTCATGATAAAGTATCAATTTCATTACAAAATGAAAAGGAAAGTAAACTTGGTCTAATTTTTATACTTGAGAGTTTTTATATTGCAAGAACTGAAACTTTTATGCTGTCTTTTAGGAATGATTTTTATTTTTTTAAGTCAGTTTACTCAAAGCCATATTCAGAAAGAGAACTTGTATTTTAAATTTTGCTTTTTACTGTTTCCACTTTTTTATGGTCTTAAAACACAGAATTTAGAGCTAACAGAAAACGGCTCTGGGAATAAAAATACTTAGCAAAAGTAAATCCTTCACAAGCAGTGTTTATATTACTACAAATAAACCCAGTGTTTTCTTTCTAAAGCAAAGCTTATCATAGTAGCATCATTCAAACTATTTAGAATGAGAGGTTTAGTCAGCACTTCCACTATAAAATGTTTTCTGTTTACCACAGCACAATACAGATTTGACATGGACTAAACTAGAACACAAAAATCTTCATCGAGGGGATTATTTAATTTAATCAGGAAGACGCTGTCAATTTGCAACTAGTTTATAAGAAACAATCAATACTTTCAGATACCCTACATCCTCATGTAGCAAAGGTTGTTCCTCCTTCAGCAATAAATGTTTTGTCAAATCAATACATTTTTAAGTGAGTAAGTACAAAGAGTAAGGTGAAATGGGGCACTGACAAAGGGAAAACAAACACAGCCTCTCAGAAAATTTCTGACATGGAAGATTTTCACCATAGTGAGAGTTGAATCGGTAAAGCTATTTAAAATCAGTGTGGTTTTCTTTTCATTTTTTTATATAGTTTCTACTCTGCACTGATTGCACAAAGCAAAGTCACAGAATGAAATGTATATTAATTTAGAAATAAACCTGGTAAAAACCTGACATCATAATGGTTTAACATTTAATATGTATTCTTTATTAAATTGCTCCCCAAATGGAAGATTTTTCTTTTCACTACAACACTAATTTAAAGGTACTATATCGTTTGTGCAGTTTTAAAATATACACACTGGAAATTCACGGTAAGTTAGTTCGATTATCTTACTTCAGTCTGCCTAATTCTATTATAACAAATTGAAAAGACTCCAATTCCTCGCCCCCCATCCTCTTCATCTTTGTCACAGATTCCAAGGAGGGGTTGTTTGATTTCTCCAACTAATTTCAGTCTTCAAATTGAAGATAACAGAGCATTTCTGTGTTTAAATAGAAAAATTCTGAAGAACTACAGAAGACACAAAGTGTATGGCATCACTGCAAGAAGAATCACTGCACCATAGGACCTTGTCTCTACAGGCTTTTAGATTTCCACATGTAGTTACAAAGAAAATAAGGTGTATCATCTTATACTTATTCACCCGCCTCCCCCCTTAAACATAAGACTATGAAGGCCTAAAGCCCAAACTTACCCCTAGGAAAACAAGGTGCAAAGCAAGATTATTATCCTGCTGTGATCTTCCTGCAGTAATGTCACACATTTAAACAGCGTCCTTCAGTAAGTCCTTCCCTGAGGAATCTGAAAACAAAAAGTAAGATTCATTAATAATTTCAAAATTGTGAAAGCAGAAGTAGCAATCAGAGAACATACAACACTTCACCTCTGCACAAGGATTGTTTTCCTCATTTTAAACCCGTAAACTGAACTCAGAGCTCAAGCTGGTCTTCTTCTAAACTTAGAGGCTTTAAATCCTGTAAGCATGGCTATTAATACTTGGGACAGACAGGGCACAATTCTTAAGTGACCATGATTCCATAAGTTCAACTTGGTATTTTAACAATACCTAGGTTGCAGAAGCCTCTTCTGAAAAAAAAGTGAATATAGCGTCTCAAGTAACACACAAAATGTGAGATCTAAAAATCACTAATCACTTGTAGAAGAATTTGGAATTTAAAATAAAACCCCCACAGGTTTGTAAGATGAAGTTGGTATAGGCAGTAAGTGCAAAATATATAAAATGAATGTACGTCTAAACACATTTATATAAATTTTATTATTGGAAAAAAGTACAGTCTACCTCAAAACCCTTTTACCTTTACTACAGCATTTCTAAATAAAAGTTCTCGCAGATTGTGACAAATCAGAAATTGAAAGCATAATTATATTTGAAGATTATGAATTCTCAACTAGGATACAAATTATTAGTATAACCTTCATAAGTGTTGATTTTATGGCAGGGATGCTGCTACAGAGTAACCAAAACCAGAACTCTCTTCCACAGAACTTCTTCAGTTTGCATCCACACAAAACCCAGACTTTGAATGTCAGGACAGTGATGCATATATTAAGATGCAAAAATGGAAAGGAACTTGAGGCACTTGCACTGGATCATGATGTAAGCCTCTTTTAACTAAGGAAAGGTATTATTTTTAAGCAAGATGTAGCACCACACTGTATATGTGCTAAACATAACATCAAAAAGGTATGGTAGAGCTTTTTCTAGTTTTGTCGCTTATGATTATATTCTTAGTAATTCCACTTTGCTTTAGGAATAGTACAGCTAAATGAAAAAGTCTAAGCTTTAAACTTCCTTTTGGACAAAAAAGGTTCAGCAATAGTGATAGGCAACATACCAATACCACACTAATATTGCAACTCTCAACTTGAGGTACCAAACACCACCAAAATCATTAGGCAGCAGGCTATCAGTCCCGCACCAAGCCTAGCCTAGCTGCAAAGCTAAACTCTATCACTTGAAAGAGAAGACAGGAGGCAAGTCACGTTCCCTGCCCTTATCTCCTAGCTGTTCACAGCTAGGTGAGCAGAGCAGATAGTTGCACATGAGGAAACAGACTATGGGACTCTGAAGAAGAGTATAGGGAAGAACAGACACACTGAGAGGAAAGCGTCTCTGCCTGACAGAATGCATCTGGGGCTTGGGGGCAGGGGACACCAGCCATTGTGCAGGTCACACTGCCGCAAGAGAAAGCTCAAAGACAGACCCCCACGAGATCAGCCAGAAGCATTAAGAGGCCAGAGAAAGCACTATTTTCAAATACATGTCTCCCAAAGTCTTCTGAGATGAATTCTAAACATTAGCGTAGAATGCTGTATTATTAGCAACTAATAAATACTAAAATAGTTAATCACCTCTCATTATTTAGTAATCGTGGCTGCACAGGAACTTGTAGATGGGTCCATAGCCAAGAAAATCCCAGATGTTTACCATCTGCAGGCCCAAGATGGCTGAAGCAGAAATGTCATCTGAAAGACTCTACAGAATTGCTCATGATCAACAACTATTTAGGCAGCAACAAACAATGCCAACAGGGAAAGAAAGAGTGTTTTCCCACAGTCCTTTACTCACTCTGTAATGTTGCCTAGATGCAACAGTTTATGGACCAGTATTTTTCAGGGTTAGTTCCAATTACCATAGTCTTGTGACAGTGTTTGTAAATTAGCTGGCCAAGTGAAGAAAAGCTCACATGAAAAAAAAGGGCCATCACAATCTAGTCTGCTTTGCAGGGTATATGAATATACCAACAGAAAGTTAATGTGACCTCTACAGCAGATCACAAAGTAAATTCAAACACATTAGATATCACTGAAATGATTTGTAGGACAAGTTTTGAATGCATAGCACTTTCGAGTATCAAAGACCAGGATCTCAAGGAAGTTACAGCTCTGGATTCAGGTTACTGCGGACAGTAAGTTTTTATACCGAGTCATCCCTCACTTCACACTTTTTGAGAACCAAAACTTGGCTTTGGAAAATATTTAGTATGGTATCTGAATTTCAAGGCCTATCAGCACATCAGTAATTACTGCTCTACCTAAAACATGCCAGAATAACAATTCAATCATTTTCACTTCGAGAACCATAAAAAAAAATCTAATGTTGATGTAGCTTAATGTAATGTTGTTACTTCTCTTTCAATATTTACCAAGAGGTATCTTTTTCACTCAAATAAGCATAAAAAGAAATAAATCTTCCCTTCAAATCAAAATCCTTTTTAGAAACTAAACCAGATACAAAGTATACTAATGTCATGAACAATTTCAATTCACTGAAGTCTGTTGAGGTCCTACCCACTTAATGTGTCCTGTCCTCTTTACTAACATCACCAATATTCTTGCCTTCACAAGTGCTAGTAATCTTAATTATGTAACCATACTTGAAATCTTCGTTATAAAAATAAGGGTAAAGACCATGCTCCCTGGTAAAATTCCGCAAGTCCCAGCCAACACTAGGAAAAAAAGATTCAGATTGCTTATCAGAAAATAAGCTCAATTAAGTAAAAACAAGATAGTAAAGGACAATGCCTTGAAGTGTCTTCAATAGTGATACTCTGAGTGAAAACGAATACAGTTTAAGCAGTATGGTGATTAGTCATGCTAGGTAAATGAAAGATGACAATGGATTACCCCAACCGTGATTCATTTCAGATTTGGTTAGTATGATGGCCCACTACCACCCCTAAAGAAGTTATGTAGCCTAGGTAGTTCTTTGCATACAAAAGCAAAGTAATCAATTTATTAAAAAAAGAGAAGAAAAACCCCTGACTGCCCAACTTCATACTACAAATGAATGCAAATCTGTGTTTAAAACCAGAAGTTCAAAGCTCTCAGTTCTTACTAAGTTTACTAAATTTCTCCTATTAATAACAATACTCTGAAGACTGCCAGTGTATTACCCAAAATTAAAATCAAGGCCTCAACTTTATTTCTAAATTCAAAACAAAACATCATTTTTTAGCTGGAATCTAGCATTTCAAGTGCCATCTATTATCATTGTTGCTATTCACCAAAAAAACCCCAACAACAACCAAAAAAAAAACCCCCAAACCAACCAAAAAACTACACAACAAAAACCCGTACAAAACCAAAACAAACCAACCTACACAAATTAGATCAAGGTACAATAAACAGGTAAACTGCAAAGGCTCAAATTATCAGTATTGCACTAGCCTGAACTTAGGCCTCTTGAGTTACTTATCTACAAATTTCTAAATATCTGAGAGCATTCAATATGTGTTCAAAGCCTATATTTAACAGGAAAGGAAATACTACAAGTTTACAGGAAAAATAAACTCTTAATAATTTTCGCACAGGAGAAGCTCCTAAAGACATGCATACTGGTCACAGAAGTTTCTTAGTGCAAGACTACCTGATCAGGCTTATTTACAAAGTTATTCAGGAAGAACACAAAAGAACTAATGGAGAAATTTTACAAAGGGGATCCAAGAAAGAACTGATAAAATAGAAGAAAGAAGAAGCAGATGAAGAAAGAGGGATCAAAGTAAGGACAGATAAAGGGCTAAAAATTCATTTCCTGCAAAAAGAAAAATTTAAATCCTGGCAGCAGCAACTTCAACAAATTTCACTGATCCACATATCTGGATCATGTCATATTATTTTGCTTCATGAGGAACTGCAGTAGAGAATCCAGGACCCGACACCATAAGTTTTGAGACTTAATTCAAACAGTAGTTTGTTGTTTGACCTTGTACAAGCTGTACGTGTCATTTTTACCTGTGTAAAATGAGAACACTGGTTATCCACTTCTTTCTTAAATTATGCAATGAGCAAGTAAAAAGTCATATGTTAAGCAGCAAATAATATTCTGCATAATAATCAGCCAACCTAAATAGATTAATGCTAAGAAGCAACAATATACACATTTCCAAAATTGTGCACGCAAGTATTGGTTTTACTTTTTTAAATGCAAACATTCTTCTGTTATGCATGTATGTTAACTGATGCAGAATTGAAAAAAAGGTGTGGGAATGGTAACTGAAAGCCAAAGAAACAACTCTAATTTACCACAAAATGTAATGTGCAGAACTAGCCACAGATTAATTAAATTGGCTTCCAATAGAAAAGCACAGCTAATACTCAAATTCAAAATAACTTCACAACAATTGCTTCAGATTTTCCTGCAAGGAATTCTGAACTCATTTTTCTTTAAATATTTAATTTAAATCCTCAAATATAAGGAAGTGATGAGAGGCTTCAAACAATAATCTGTAAAATGTAATGCCCTTACAAGTACTTTTTAAAACTGATGGAAAAAACCCAAGAATATTCCAGCTCACTTACAGTGACTTTTACACTAAAAATTCTCGGGGGGAAGAAAAAAAATAAAATAGAAAAAAAATCCCACCCATCCACGAACGATTAAGAGTTTTGTGCACCCATTAAGTCAGAAATAATACATACAGGGAAAATCAAATGCTGACAGTCCTAATGCAGAATTCCCAGTGTTATTTGGACTCCCTGAAACTAAAGGCTTTCTTATAGTCATGAGCACGGTGGAGTACTTTAAAAGCAAGGGGAAGCTTAGGTCACATACTGCGCTATTTAGTTTAAGCACCGAGTTAAAATGGACAGAGAACCGAAGTTCTCCCGCAGCGGAGGAGGCGGGCACGGCCGGCCCGACTTGCCCGGGACCGGCATGCTTACAAAGCCCCCTAGCGGCCGTGCGGGCCAGGCCAGGACAAGCAGCTCTCGGCGGCGCGGTGAGCTCTCTTCCCAAACAACGCAAGCTCCTTCCAAAAGCGTTCTTTCGTTACCGTATAGCAAGAACGCACCACGGGCTTTACTCTTATAGGTATGTCATGTCCATAAATGTGACTGGTTTCAGTTTGGTAACCGGCATAACTATGCCAGCAGAAGTTAATGCTGAGTATTTGGCTTCACAAACTTCCATTCTTTCAGGAAAGGTCAGGGAGTATCCCGCCTCAAGGATGCCTTAGATGTTGTAACCTTAAGAACACACCACATATTAGTCTACTAAAAGTAGCGACGTGGAGTGTTTTTAAGTTTTATGCAAAATATTCCTGAAGGACGCCAGTACATGGGATTTATCTTCTGTTAAGAAAGTACTTTTGGAAGTCTTAAGATACCATCAGCATCCTTTTAATATCTTTATTAAACAGAATGGAATTATTTTTGCACCATCTACTCAAATAACAACTCCCAAAGGGGAAACTTATACAGAACAATCTATTATTATGATCAGTCCATTTCTTTCCTACAAAGTTTGCACACGGAAAAACACCTACAGCTTTAGGAAAGCACATTTTATCTTTAACCTCAAAAACATGCACAGCATTTGATTGTTAGTGCTAAATATAGCATTTTAAAACAATTTAGTCTGAGCCTAAAGTATTTAATTGGATTACGTTATACATGCAACACCTTAGCTAAAATAAAGTTGCATTTGGTTGCAATTATTTACATTTTTACAGTGCTGGCAGCTGCTTTATATAGTGATACTTTTAAAAAAAAATAAAACCACCACCTACTATTTAAGCGCCACTTGTTCCAAGCTTAAGAGTAACTTGTTACATTAAAACAAGCTAGTGATAATGTAACAAATGCTTAAACAAATTCTGATACTTTATGTACTATAGACTCTTAAAAAAAAACTACTGTATTTACATCATACTTCCTAAGCTCTAGTAGCACTGAGCTTCAGTAGAGTACTATAAATAGAATTTTAAGAATTTTAGCACTTCTTAATTTTCAAAGAAGCACATAGGAAAATAAACCCTTGTGAAAATGCACCTGGATGAATATTTGTAATAGGCTCATTTTAGATATGTACTATAAATTTTAAATATGTATGGATTTTTTTATAAAGCACTTAACTCTGGTCACTAATGTCACTGCTGAAAACAGCTGTCATACTGAAGAACCTTAGAAAGGTATGACAGCACAACAGAAAAAAGCTACCTATTAACTCCTCATTCATTTATGAAGTAAGTATACAAATATCGGTGCTGTAACTGGCTTCAACGCACAGGTTTAAAATGGACGTCCAATTGACCAGCAAATGCTGCTCTCTCTTTACTGCTTTTACTCTGCAGGGTAGAGTTTTTAAATTTCTGTCAAGGATCTTTATCAAGGAAGAAAAAAAAATCCTCCAGTTATCTGCACAATACTAAACTAAAGAATACACACATACCCCCACAGGCCTATTTTGGTCTAGATTAAAAACGTTTCCCTCCTACTTATTAAGGAAATATTCCACGCTGATATCAAAAGCGATACAGGAGAGGGCAAAAGGGGGGTACAGAGGAAGGGTGGGGTGGATTCTGGGGGGAAGGTGACAAGTATGTCTTCCTTTTATAAGTAAATGGTCTTTTTTTCTATTTTTAATTAAAACAGTGTTTTATACTCCTTATGTCCTATATTTACAACACCGTGGCATAATATCTGTATATCTGTGGTGCTTTCCTTGGGTGGAGAGAGTCTAAAGGTTATGCTGGTTGAAGGGATACAAAATGCTTGAAAGCTGCAACACTGCAACTGGCTACCCTATTTCAAAGCCTTAAAATCCACCTGGTGGAAAAACAGAATTGCACACACATCATTAGGAGTGAAGTTTTCTGAAATTTAACATCGAGCAATATTTGAAGGTGAAAGGAAGGAGGAGAAGAATTGACAACTATTCAAATTCAGTAGAGGAGGAAAAGGACAGAGAAGATGAGAACGAGTAGAAGGGGGCGATGAGGAGGAAAAGAAGTACAGAGAAAGGAGAACAGAAAAGGGGGGGAGGCAGTGGGAATAGAAGAAGGGAGGAAGCTCAAGGAGCAGGGGGAAGAAGGGAATGAGGAAGGAAGAAGAGAGGAGCAGGGAAGCTCCCCTTCCTGCCTTCCTCCCTCCCTGGAGAGCCGTGACCAGCTGGCAGCCTCGTACAGCAGGCTCCTCAGACCCTCCCATTGCTCAGGCCTTCATCACCTGTCTGGGACCAGGCACTCCACTCCCTGCCCTTCCTGCCTCCCCTCCCTCGCGTGGAGGTGCCGAGGGGGACGAGCGGGGAAGGAGGAAGGGGGGGCCGGCTCCCCTCTCCCCACGCCAGCCCCAGCCCTTTGAACTGGTTACAGCCAGCGGCCGCCGCACCAGCTCGCCGGGCTACAGCCGCCTCCTCCCCCCCGCTCCCCTTCCGCCTGCCGGGCCGGCCGCTCCGGGCCGGGCCAGGTCCCACGGGACCGGATTCCTCCCCTCACCTCGCGCCGTCGGGATCCGGCTCCTCGGCGGCGGCGGGAGCGGCAGCATTCCCGGGACGCTCTCTCCACGCCGGCGCCCCCGGCGGCTTTTCCTCCCCGCGGGGCTCTCTCCGCTCTCCGGCCCGCAGCTCCCGAGCGCTCCCGGCCGCCGCAGCCCCGTCCCACCTCTCCGTTCCCTCCCCGGCGCTCTCGGCTCAGTAATGGCGGCCGCCGAGCTTCCCCGGCTCTCGCTTCGCTGACGGAGTCTCTCTCTCCCCCTAACTTTACCTCAGCAGCTTCCCTCCCCTCCCCCCTCCCTCCCGCCGCCGCGGCTCAGCGCGCGCCCGCCCGGCCAGCTGCGCGTGCGCGGGGAAGCGCCTCTTCCTGCTGCCGCTGGATTCCCTGGGAAGCCTGGGAGAGGGCGCGCGGCCGGCCGCCAGCTGCGCGCGCACGCGCGCCGCTCCGCCTCCCCTCCCCGCGCCCGGGCGGGCACGCGCGCCGGGGGCCTCGCTTGTGCCCCGGTGGCCGCATGGGTAGCGCGAAGAGCCGGGAGGCGCGGGGCTGTGGGTTCTAGTCCCGCCTCGGACACCAACGCGGGCCGGGACGCCGCGGCGTTCCTTACGTGAGAGCGGCGCCGAGGTGTGTCCGTCCACACGGCGCGTAAGGCGACGGCAGGGCTGGTTCCCGAGCGCGGCCGGCTCGGCCGAGGGGATGGAGGCAGCTGGAGCCCAGCCTGTGCTCCCACCCAGCAGCCGTGCCTCCAAGGGAAGAAAATGGCGATTGGCTGGGGTGGGATTAAAAGATGCCAAAATGCTGCATTGGTCAGCCCTGCTTGCCCACTTCTCTCTTGCCAGCCCGCCTGTAACTTTAAATGATGTTTCCCAGGTTTAGCCAGTGTAGCACAGCACTTCTTTATTTTTGTTCAGTCGTGAAATACGTGACGCCTGGCAGCAGAGCCCACTCTGTGGCCTGCAGAGGTAACCTGCGCATCGCCTGCCAGGGAGCTGCCAACAATACCAGCCGCCTTGACAATTCCGGAGTCAGATTAAGCAACCACACGTAGTGCACGCTCTTCAGCGTTATCCCCATGTGCCGCCGTTTTGCTGGTGGCTAGCGGGAGGTAAAAATCCATCTCCCGCTCTCTGAGGTCTCCTGGGTTGTAATTAAGGCCCATGAAGGATTCACGCGGTGATGGTGTTGCGAAGCGGCCAACGCAGGTATTTGTGATTCTCCTTTCGGAGCTGCATTTCCACAGGTAGTGGTAGATGAGGCATGGGACACAGCGAAAAAAATAGTAAGTAGGTGCTAGTCTATTCTGTCCACTGCCAGAAATAGCATCTGTGGGCATCATGCACGTACACCCTATTTCTGCGTATGCAGAAAAGCATATTCTGTGCATCATTGACTACTAAAGATCGTTTTCATGTATACACGCAAAGGAACAAATCAATAGTTTACTAGCAACCTTATTCTTGGCACATTCCAAGTTTTGAGGGTTTTACTTGTAACCATAATATTTAATAACACAACGGTTCATTCTGTGCAATTTTACATATTGCAAGCACATCTTAGAGTTTTACATCTGAAAATTATGAAATTAAAAGTTTTGAAAATTCAGATCCTTTCTCAAGACAAAGTGCCTGTAAACTTGAATTTTTGAGAAAATTCTCACTAGCTAAACCTAGTTAATTTTGTGTTAAATTTGAGCAAACGGCCTTGTGCGGACGCTGCCTTACAGGAGGGTATTTCTAGAAATACTCATCTGAGGTAGGTCCTCAGATGTAATGTTATTTGACACTAATCACAGCATCTGCTCAAGAGTTTTTGCAGTCACATCCTAGTTCTCAAAAAAAAACCAAAAAAACAAAAAAACCCTACCCAAAAAATGCCAAACAAAAACCAGGCAAGCTAAACAAGCCTAAAATCAGAACTTACTTTTTATTTGAATTGCCTAAGTTTCTTGGGTTTTGGGGGTTTTTTTTGTTCAAAATATGTACCTTGGGGTATTAAAGCCCCATTTCACATTACCAGAATTAAAACGTTATATTCATATGAAACAAAAATCCAATTTTTGAGATTTCATAGCTTAGAAATTTAAAGGAGTGAGATCTGTGTCCTTATGAAACTGCATAGATATTAATTACCTGAAACAGTTAATGAATTTTCATAAAGTTCCATGTCGAAGACCTTTCATGTAGAAGACCTCTCATGTAGGAATTGATTGTATCACTTACTTTGATCCTGATCTGAGTCCAAAAAAAAACCAGCCCCTCAGCAAAATGAGTAGGCTTACATATGTATAGATGTAAAAAAAAAAAAAAAAATTTAATTAAGCAGGACATGAGCTTGGGAATAGCAGGAAGCCTCTCCCAGCAAGCTGAAACCTGAAGCATGCAAGGACAGCGAGGAGAGTGTCAGTTAGAGGCAGATGACAACACCGTTAGTTACAGGGAGCATGGAGGTGCTGTCTTCTCAAGGATGCACAGTGACCAGGTGAAAAGCAACAGGCGCAAGTAGCTTCCCATGATGTTAGTCCCCAGCAGACACACCATTGGCTCCAAACGAGTCCTTGGTGAAAGAAAGGAACAGATTTCCAGGCAGAATTAGATCAGCTAATTCTTCTTCCTCTGACCCTAAATACTCCCCAAAAAATTAATGTAACAGAGGAAGACTTTAAAGTCAGAAATTGATTTTCATATAGATTTCCTCACTTCACTGCGATAACAGGAAACTGATGTGCAGAAACTCCATTTGCTTGTTGCCTTCCAGGAAGCATGCAAAGTTCTGGCAGGCTACAGTAGGCAGCTTGCTATGATTTTGCAGAGATTATTAAACCCTTTGATTTTGGATAAAGCTACAAAAAGTCAACAATTATGGCCAATGAACCAGCAAGCAGGGTTATAAGCAGATTTATGACACAGTGTTTTTCCTAGACTATGAAATTTACAAGATTTGCAGTTTAGTGCTAACTGTTGGGTAGAGATATACACATAGCCCATTTCAGATGCATATTAAGAAGACGTGCAAGGTTTATAAAGTTTCAGAGGGAAAGCGGTGAGAAAATTGCCAATCCATGAGAAAATAGTAGTCATACAGGTAGTTTTATGCCCTTATGAGAGCATAAGAATTAGAGCTATAGGGCTACTTAAAGATTTCATGTCACTAATGAAGAAATAAGATAAATGAAAACAACTTGATTGAAGTATTTTTGGTATGAAATTTTATTAAAAATAGTTCAGAAATATTTGTGAATATTTGTCAAAAGAAATCTTTAAAAAAATCTTTTCCATGACTGAGAAGCAGGGAGCATTATAACTTAGAGAAGGCATAAAAATAAAGTATAATAATGAAATTCAATTAATAATTCAGCTAGGCGAGTGTTTTGTTAATTATACAGAAAGACATTTCAGAAAAATGTTTTAGTAAACTTTGAGGAACTCAGAAGAAAGTCATTAATGATGTGCAACATTTGTTATTTATAACGACTATTGTGATTTGAGCCTTTTTCTGTAGCAGATTTCCCCTTAGAAACACCCTCATACTTCAAGGGCTGATTATAAACACAAAGCAAGCAATCACCTTGTAGATATCTAGAAGCCTCTGCAAGGCAAGCAAGTAATGGATAGTTTGCTTGTCTTTCCTTTTGGACAGCAGGGCCCTAGGAATACAAAAGAAGAGCAGCAATCCACCATTTCCCAGCCTCTTTCAGTCTCTTGCATTAAGCAGGGCCAAACAAGAGAAAAATTCATATCTCACTTTCCCCATGTTTCTGTTTCAAACCCCAAATCAGATCAGCAATGCCCACACTTCTTGTGGGTACAGCATTTTCTTAATTGCCTTCGCTCTTCCATCATCACTTTCTTTACACCACTTGGAAGTGCAAAGCAAGGAAAATTACCAGTGTACTGAACCAAAAATCAATGTGCCGTTGTTGGTTGTAGAACATGAAATCTGCACGTATTATTTTACCCCAAGCTGCTTTTCAGACCTCTTCCCCAACACTCCTCATTAAACAGCAGAACTGCCAGGTCTGTCTCACTCCAAGGAAAAGGCATGTTTTGCATGACGTTTAAGAATCAAAGTTACAGCACCTTCTCTGTGAGAAAATCTTCACACACTTTGAAATTGTTCTACTATTTACACTCATGTTAATTCGTTGCATTGCGTGTAAAAGCATTGTACAGGAAGAGAGGGCAAAATAGAAATGTAAATGCTTACACCATCATCTCAAATTATTAAGGAGAACCTGTTTGGTTTCTAATAGAAGTCATTTAAATAAATGCATTCACTTACTAAGAGACCCATATCACTGCATAATTCCATGGTGTTAAGGGGAAAACTCAGCAGCATTATTGATTTTCTGGTCATCAGTACACCCAACAAAACAGATAGCAGGTAGAATATTCCCCTTTCTTTACCTTTCTCCTAACCCCACCCTTGTTCTTGATTGGCAGTTTGGCTTTTGTGATTGTGAGTTTTTTTAAAATGAATCTTGTATTCATTTTTAAATTCAATACTACATTGATCACCATTTTTTATTAATTTGGATGATCCATCATTTCAAAAGGAATGTAAGGAGCATGATTAGTGATTGCACTGAACCTGGCTTATGCAAAATCGGGCATTTTTTCCCTGCAGTACTCTTTCTCTTAAGGATTCTTCACATAAATACAGAAAGCTATTAATAAACAATCAATTAGCCATATATCACTGCTTGGATTTCTAGAAGTCAATTATTTTGGAAATAAATTATGGAAGATTTTCTTCCCTTAAATTTTTATTGACTCTTTGTGCAGCAGGATAGTTTTATCTATTGAAAACTGAAAAGTAAATAAATATTTGAATATGTCAGTGCACTGCTTTATACAAGTTGGCTATATGCAACAGTGTCTCCTAGAATCATAATTTTGTTTAATGATTTCTATGTCAAGGTTATTCTTATGTATACTCACAAAATTATGTACGTTTTTCTCATTCCATGGCTTCACTATGGTTTGGGTAAGTGTGGGTGACAGAACCATCATTCTTTCCACATCTGTAAGAAAACTGGGTAGCATCCAAATGTTTTTTGTTGTTTTTTTGATTATTTATCTTTTTCTCCCCACAAAATCCATTATTTTAGATGATGTTACTTAATAGAGGGCAGTGTGTAGGCAAACCATAGGAACTGAGCATGGTCAGTACCTCTGCTACTACTTAACAGGTTTTTTTGTTGTCTTCCTTTAGATGCTGAGACATCACGTTCTTGGCATCCTGATCACTCCTCTGAATCAACACGGTGCTACTTAACCATATTTCTATGTACTACTGGAAAAATACTCACTTCGTAGGGGTAAAAAAAAAAAAACAAACCAACACTTTTGAAGGGGACTTTGAGCAGAGCATGTTGTACAAGCAAGCTCTTTTTCCTCTTCCTCTGTACTCATGAGCAAGGCACAAAAAACTCTGCTCATGAAAGAGCATTAAACTGGAATCTACCATACTAAAGAAGTTGTCGAATGATTTCAGTTGAATCAAAGCATCTATATCACACTCCAAATCAGGAATGACAGCTACCAGATTCACATAATCAGCTCTTTGTGCCATGGCTCCTTGCCTTTTTTCTAAGCCATGATACGTTCCACTCTGCCAATATGAAGCCCATGACTCTTGGAGACTGCAAAATCCCAGAGGAGTGCAGAAAGATCGAACAGAGCGTGGGAGAGAGTGTACAAAGACATGGAATACAATTCTCTTTCTAAGAATTAACTGGAAAAGAAACTTAGCTAGATGCCTTACATGTTTTACTTTAGAAAAAGAAAGAAAAAAACCCTTTTGGGGTAAGGTTAGCACTTATGTATATACTAATGAAACCTAAACACTCAGGAGAGAGCTATTGCCTAGCTAAATGTAGAGAAGGAAATAACCAGTTGTTTCAGTTTGGTATTTGACTTACGATGAGTCAGTTTTAACTCCTGCTCCAAACTCCTGGCTGCTCTAGCCCAGCCTCACAGCACCTTTTGCTTCAGCAGAGCACCAGGCCACCCACAGCACCCCACACGCACCCCTTGCTGGAGGCTTGCAACAGGCATGCACACAGCATCTCTCGAGCCCACAGAGCTACTGCTGTAACCCACACCGGTTTGGATACCAGTTCCTATGGACTTACTGATGATAACTCATTTCAGTACAGGCGTCAGTCTGATGAAGGAAGAAGAGGATAGATTTTTATGAACAACACCTCTTCTGTTGCTTTCTTGCTTGTTGAAATCAGTGAGTGAAGCACTGGGAGCTGCTGAGAAGAGATTACACTTATCACAGGTGAACAAGAGGGCTGCAAGGAGAAGATACCAGAAAAGACTCCTGGGGACAAGGGCATAAAGGAGGCTTGCTTTTGCTATCACCATGTCTCCCTATGTGCTTTCAGACAACTCAGGCTTTTCTGTTTAGAAGCACATTGGTTGTAGGAGTAACTGGAGAAGAGAGAGCTGGGAGTAAAAAAGATTTTCTTGCTTGCTTTCTGCTAAGTAATTAGTATCGATATGTTTTTGTTTCAGATGCTTCAGGGATAATAGAGCTTTAGGAAATGGGTGGATTTCAGTTGCCTGTTTGCTTTACAGCTATAACTGAGAATTTCTTTTTCTAAAAGGGGGGAAAAAAAAAGGTGCTAAATGTGCCTCGGGAGAGGTGATGGAAAATATTATGACACTAGTCAAGATGATTGCAAACACGGTAAGGCTGAAATGTGTTCAGCTGACCTAACTAAGCATGAATAATACATCTCTTCATTTGACTACAATATTACTGGTCAAATTCCAAATATATCAAGGTGATTTCAATAACCAAGTTGTTGTAGTATCAGATACTAACAGTTTAGTTGTTACAAGAAAAATATGCTAAAATATTAAGTTTCTAAAAAACAGTACTAAGCATTGTGTTTCAAAGCAGTCTTCCTTATAGGGCAAGCACCTTTCCTTCTCTAATAAAAAGTTGTCAGACACCGCAGTTTTTTAATATTACAAGAAGAGCAGTTTCCTCCAAATTAGAAATATCTGAGGAGATTTAAAGGCAACAAATTCTATGGTAAGGAGCGGGAGGATGTTCATTTTACCAACAGATTACAGTTAGGAAATGATCACACCATTGATTATATTGACTTCTACTACTGAAAATATCCTTGTAAAGATATTTTATTTACTTAGAAAAGCAAAACCTTGGGATCCTTAAATCCTTGGTGTGAAGAATGTGTTTTGGAGTCCTGGACACAGCAAACGAATACAGCTATGGAATATATCCTCTAGAAACCTATTGTTCCTGCACATGTGTTCTATTTTTTCACCAAAAGTGTATGTGCCTCTTTAGCCTGTGTGAAGAATGCAGAACAGCCATGTTTTCATAATAGATGCTAATTGCCTTGAATAGATATGCAATTCTCTCCTTTTGCCCAGTGGTATGAATTCGCGATAACAGGCCTATTCTTCCCATTCTCTATATATAGACTATACAGTCTGCAGTCAAGAGAACTACTCTGCTGAGTAGGAACAACTTACAGGCATATACATTTACAGGAACTGTCCCAATAAAGAACAACATAGACATTTTTTCTCATTTGGTGTCTGAAAGTCATTCTTTGCCATCTTTTTCAGGTACTTTTTTTTTTTTTGTGATTTTCTTAGTTCCCATGGTTTGTTCCTCAGTAATTTTACACTGTCTTTTCCAATTGCATGATTATTTTATACATGTATATTGGTAAAGCTAAGAAAAGTCATAGGGTAAAATTTTGGTCTAGTTGGTACAAATGACATAATTTCCACTGGCTGTCCAAAAGCCACGATTTACCTGACTGGGTGTTGCAGAAACAGAAGTAGTAGCAGAGTACCTTATGTAGATATGCTGTGCTGACAAAACGAAGTTTAAGAAGAGCCAGAGGAGCCGTTCCTTTCAGGTGGTTCTTTCATATTAAAATCTTAAAATACTTTCTTCTTACAAAAATGACATTTACCTAATTAATACGACAATCAGTGCTTCCACTGTGATCTTTCTTCCTAGACTCCTGCCTTTCCAGTTACGTACGCATGAGCGCAGACTCTCCCGAGTACCACGTCAAATGGTGCAGCAACTGGCTGAAAGGCTCTGCTAGGAAGGTTTTGTTGCTAAACAGCTGCTCTTCTCCTTTAGCGTTATTCATGAGCCTGCCAACTTCTTCCTCTTCTGACAGTGAATCTGTTGTGCACATGAAAGAGGTGTGGCACTCTATCTTTGAACACATGAATAAGAGAAAAATATGGTGTTTATTGAACAGTAGCTATCAGTATTACCATTTTGTTATCTTATAATCTAGTCCTTCTTTGCAAAGTTTCATCTTAATAAGACTGAAAGGAAAACAGAAAATAATCTTTTTAAGTGATAGATGTATTTATGAATTATAAACCTTATTACATCAAAGAACTAATATGGCACCAAATTACTTTTGCAGTTAGGGGAATTTTTCTTTTTAGTAAAACAGAAAATTAAACACATTTCAGTCATTCTGGGTATTTTGAGGTAAATCAAGTATTTAAGCTGTATTCATAACTTTCATATAGATTTGCCTATGCAAATCATTTAAATTAGAGAAGCTACAATGATGCTATCTTGTTAAAAAAAGAAAATATTTTTTTTAAAGAATCAGTCACTCTTCAACATTCATGTGTCTGAAATTTTGGACACTATAACTATAAGCAAAAATAAGCACATTCCTCAGATTCCTGCTCACAAAAGTCATTTCTGCTCCTAGGAAGCTCCTTGGACTTCTATTGTGCCTGGCGAACAAGTCAGATTTTTTTTAACAAAAAGAGCAAATTTACACAGGAAGTGGTTTCCATGATAAAAAAATTTAATAAATATTATTTATTCATAAAAATATATGGAAGGAATTTCAAAACTGCTAAATGTAATTTAATACAGTCCAGAAGTGAAGTAATTAATATTTTATAGAAATGTCTGTATTTCGAGACACATTAATCACACAGATTGCATTCAGAAAGCTGACTAGTTGATTTTGCTCTTTGCTTTAAAAAAGAACATTTATTTTCACTTTTCTAAAAGTGTCATTTTAGCTTTGTCTGAAAAATAAAAGTAACAGTTCATTTCCGTTTGCAGTTAAATACATTACCTGGAATACTTAAAGAGTTGATGGGATAGTTAATGGTTGCTGTGTTTCAGAGAGTTGCCAGCCGCAGGACAGGTCATTTTTGCTGAGAAACACCCCACAGGAATCCATCCGTGTCCTTAGGCTTCACTGGGTTCAACCAAGTCTCCTGTTTAGTCAGTGGGATGTTTGCCAATAACGCCACTAGGATCCAAATTTCCTCCATCATGCATGTATACGATTCATTAATATAATAATAATAATAATAATCCCCAGCAGAGCTGAGCCAAGCCTACGTCAAGAGTAGAGATATGGGAAGAACTCTTGCCCAGATACTTACATGGTTTCCCCACCTTCTGTTGTGATATGCAATCCACTGTGGTCAAACAAGGAAAAGAATCAACTCTTCTGTCAGCTGTCAAAAAACCCTTTCCCCCTCAGGAGAGGTGACCAGATTCTCTGGCATTTGCCACACCTTTGTACGTCACATGAATTGCCGACATCTGCCTCAGGCTTTTAAAATGTCTTTCAAGAGCGCTCTGCAGGAGTTACAGTTGCTGGTCACGGTACAGAAGCATGTATTAATTTTGCCGTTAAATTGCTATGTGGAATCGACAAATTGCTTACGGCCAGATTTAAAAAATACCAATACATATATAACACAATCATATCCAGAAAAATCCTGTCAACCTACTCTCAGATCACTCTGTGTTGTTTTGCCCAGTGCCTTCCCTTAGGAGTAAGGAATCTTGGACTCTGGTCGCAGTGCTGTAAACTATGTCGGTTCTTGTATTTTTCTCCAGCAATTGTCTAGTGTAGGATGGATAGGAAGACCAGCATTTCAGCATCATCCTTACAGCTACTGTCCTAACCACAGTGTCAGGCTCTTCCTTACTCTCTTAGTCACATGAGTCTTTCCTTCCTTCCTTTCTGCCCGGCAGCACAGCTCCAATAGAAAACTCCAATGGAAACACTTGCCTCTTGTCTGGGATTTATTTCTGCGGAAATAAAAGAATTTTGAATACTCTCCATCTGAAGAGAAAAGCTGAAGACGGCATCGAGCATGTACCCTTCTCTGTTTCCCTAAATGACTTTCCACTGTGTTCTGTTCCACAGCTCTTTGAACTAAGAGGTGTAGTTGCATGTCGCCTAAGGTGGCTTCCCCAGCTTCCTTTGGGCATCACAGAATCACGGAACCTTTAAGGTTGGAAAAGACCTCTAAGATCATCAAGTCCAACCGTCAAGCATCTTTACATCACTCTCCGTTCACCAGATGGTGTTTTGAATAGCAAGTCTGCATGAATTGCTAAGGGGAGCCTGAGCACCTAGTCTGGTTTTGGATCCCATTCTTAGCACTAGGTACCTTAAACTTGAAAGTTGTGGCACCTAATTTATAGGTGCTTTTGCCTTTTACTGTAACTAATTCTTCAGTTTTACAGCTCAGATTTTCAGCTCAGATCCACAAACAAATTGCAATGTCATCTCTTGGGTTATTGTTAGGCCTTATTAATTTCAGATCTCTAAAAACCTAGAAACCATCAGAAAAAATGCAGAGTAGTACTCTTGCTGTCATTATTTTTTTTAAGGTAATAGGTCTGAACATCCCTGTATGTGTTACCTTCCTACATGTTGATAATTCTTTTGAGCCAAGCTTGACATGTGACGTTTGTAAAGTTAAGCATCTATTTCAGTGATTACAGGGTCACAGCTTCTCCCTGCGTACAGGATAAGAGGAAATGACATTAGAAGAAATAACATCCATCATTATTTTTCCATGCTTTTATTTTTCTGTCATGCACTTAAATTCCAGGTAGGCACTTAATGACTAGATAGGTAAGTGGCTTTACTAAGATATGCTATATATAGCAGAATGATTATAGTTTCCATTTGTACATTAAGTCTATAGTAAACAATGCATAGGGACCCCTAAAATAACAAAAGATGTGCTTTCTGGTTCCATTTTCTAGAAAGGAGGATACCTACCTTACCTGATTTAATTTCAGTTTGGTAGCTATAAACTATAGATTGTGTTGTGAATTTCTTTAACAATCTTGACTGGACAACCTGAACAAAGAAAAACTAGTAAAGAATTTGCTGTAAAATAACTTGCAATAATTTAAAAAAAAATTACAAAAAAATTGAGGAGAAACTTTTTAGCAGGGCCTATTGTGACAGGACAAGGGGTAATGGTTTTAACCTAAAAGAGGGTAGATTTAGACTAGACATAAGGAAGAATTTTTTTATGATGAGGACAGTGAGGCAGTGGAACGGGTTGCCCCATCCCTGGAAACATTCAAGGTCAGGTTGGACGGGGCTCTGAGCTACCTGATCTAGTTGAAGATGTCCCTGCTCATTGCAGGGGGATTGGACTAGATGACCTTTAAAGGTCCCTTCCAACCCCAACCATTCTATGACTCTATGAATTTAGAAAAGCATGTGTTCGTGAGATTATAGGAAAATTTATTCCTTTGCATAGAGGTTTACCATTGTTTAGCGTTCTTTTTGGTTTTGGGTTTTTTGTTTGGTTTTTTTTTTCACTGAATGGTTATTATATTCTCTTCATTTGCTCTTATAGTTGAAGTCTGAAAACTAGTTGCTCTGCTGCAGTTTTCATAAATCTTAGAAAAATCATATTCTTAATATAAGATTCATGCTTCTGAGTAAATCAATAAATCACCTCCAATTGTTTTCATTTCTAAAGTTACAAGATTTGACAGTAACTTGAGAAGTTAAGTCAGTAGTTTATCTATCATTAAAATAAATGTAATCTATCAAATGATTGCTATACATTCTCCCGTGTCAGGTAAAGTTTCTCCTTGGTTCTTGGTAGTTTTCAAAAATACCATAGTCACCTTCTTTATTCATCTTTTAAAAATACATTTTTAATAAATCTTCCAGAAGTATGTAAATCTGTGGGGGTTTTTGAAGCGTGATGATCTTAGGACATTTCAGTAATGTATGTACTGTTCTTATGGCCTTTTACATTTTAATATAAATGTCAGTAGTTCAATTCAGTTCAGACTATCTATGTATTTTTATGCTGTAATCTAATTGAGCATTTTCACTCTATTTCCTCTCATTCAGATTCCTTGACTGTTTGTCATAACATAGACCAAAAGCCTCTGACTGACAGATTCAGGGGTTAGGACCAAGACTATTAACAAATTCCTAGATAGATCCATATATTACAGAGGAGTAATGAATTAATGGTACACTTTAAGTATTTTAACAGTACCATCAGCCATCAGCTTGCATCTGACCATGAGACCATCACTATCATAACATTTAGCCAATTTTGGCAAAATTCTCTTCTCATTTTAAAAGATCAGACAATACTGGGGATAAGTAAAGTAAAACTATGTTTCAAAGATCTCCAAATAAATTTTAAGATTTTTTTCCACAACTATTTCTTTTAAAATGCTAATAAAATCAGGTTTCTAGTGGGATTGCTTAAGACCTTCAAGGATCTATGCTGAACAAAGTAAACCTACTTTTTAAAAGAATTAACATGTCAGGAAAGGAATTTCTATTCTTGTTTTTTAATCACTTTCAAAAATTATCCAAGCCTGTAAAACCACATTCTGATACCGTCACCCCTAGCAGATTTTACCCAGTATTTGACATTGACATAGTTTTCACAACTTTATTTGCAAAAACAGAAATAGTGAATGTCTCAAAAAAGAAAAAAAAAATGGCTCAAGCATAACCTGCTGAAGATGGCAGCACAGAAGTACACTAACAGAAAAGAGCAAAACACTTAACTAAAACCTTATTTGAACTCTAAGTAGGACAATGTCCTTTTATTTGTCAAAAAAAAGTGGTTAGCCCAGGAACTCACTATCTCTTCCTGATAATCACCAAGATGAATAGTAAGAAACCTTTTCTACTGTTTCCACATTCCTAGAAGAATGTGCATATTCCTTTCATATGAGGACCTCTCAGCCATGATGTAGAAACATGACTTTTTTTGCTCCTACTTACAGTTTTTATCCAAGAACTCTTAAAACCTGCAGGCAGTACAAAATGCTCGGTAGCTACATTTGAGAGCACTTCACCTGGGATGCAGGCAACTGCATATTTTTAAGTTCAAACAATTTTTTCTTGCAGCCCCATAACCTGGCAGTAGGGCTCTGTCCATGATCTACCATCACAGCAGTATTTGTCAGGTTGGATTCTTCAGCCTACTAAGCCTGGATTAAAGGGGATCTAAAGGTTTGCAAATTACTAGGCTAAGGAGACTGACTGGCCTTGTTCTAGACACCCCTGGAAGGCAGCAACCAATGGCTTCCTCTTCTTCCAGAAGGTAACCGAGGTCAAAGCAAGCCCCAACACAAGCTAGAACTCTTCCATAAAAGCAGAAAAACTACAGATCTTGCAAGCAGCCACTGATCATGGAGTGAATGATGCTCCTGGTTTACTCTTCCTTCCACAAACTAATCTTGACAAGTCACTGTGGCAGGGACAGCAAGGAGAGACACAAAGCTGCCTTTGGGGCATCTCAGGATTCCTTCATGCCAAAGGTACCCTTAATAGCACATTTAGAAATGCATTGGAGTTACTTTATACCATTTTAACATGCAGTGGGGATCTGTCAGGAAGATGTGGAGATTGCATCTGAAAGGTCAACAGACCTAAACCATTCCTTTTTTAGCTGTCATTCGGTTTCCTGGCAAGAGGTGACTCAGAGAAAGGATCAAGGTTCATGGCGGATAACATCTGAATACAAGTTCCAGTGCAGTGGTTTAAGGTAATCTTTGTACAGGCAGGGGATTACCCTCAGTTATCCACTCCAACTGGCCCTGCTTTGAGCAGGACGTTGTTCCAGACAAGGTCCAGAGATCCTTTCCAAACTACACGATTCTCCAGTTTTACAAATATGAATCACTGTAATACATTGCTAGTACTTCTGTACTCATGTTTGGTAATGGAAGTACTAGAAACTCTATATACCCTTTCAGAATTTGCATTTTAAATCAGAAAGACTTTGGAAAAGAGTTGCAAAGCTTCGGCGGAAGTTTGGAAAGTGTGTCTTACACTGTACTTTTTACTTCTCCAGTGTACGTCAGAAACAGAATAAAGGCTGACTTCTTTATGCTCTCTATGTATTTGCGCGGGAGGAGTTTTGGATAGTAAAGGACTCCTCAGTCTAATAGTCCAGGGAATAATAGTTATATGTTGCTGACTTTTTTATTTCGGTAATCAATTCATTTGATGTGAAGTAGTATTTCAGAACAACCAAGAAAATTACAAATTTCAGTACAAGGTGGCAAATGTATCTGGAAAGAAAGAAAGATGAATAGGAATGTGGAGAATTTTTGAAATATAAGAATATTTCATTTCAACATTTGCTCAATGTCTTTCAGAATTGCTTCAATTTTTTCATTAAGGCATTTTTTAAATGAGAGATTAAGCCTTTTCTGTAGCACTTCTAATGAGAAATTGAAAAATGTTTTAAAATAAAAAAGCTTAAAAGAGTTTATTTAGCCAGTTGAAGAAATAAATCTATATATTCCCAACATGAGCTTCCACCCATATTTTATGCAGACTTACTGGCACATTCACGGGGTTCTGGATGGATTATTATCCTGTATCTATTGAAAGAAAAACCCCACCGCTTGCCCAGCATAAGTAAGAGATACAATGAATGAAAATGATCAAACTAGATAATTGGGAAGAGAAACAAGGTGCAGATATTTAAATGTAACAATAGTCAATCTTTAGAGTGGCTTACCAAAGCATGTGGAGTTTTCTATGCAAACAAGATTTTATTGTTCTTTAAAATATGCTCTAATTCAGTTAAAGTTATGGTCTGTGCTATGAAGGAGCTGAGACCGAATGATACTGTTCTCTGGTCTTAAAAATATCAATGAATCTGGCCAATAAAATTCAGCGTCAAAGGATTCTCAGCAATCAGCCACAAGTGCTGAATCACTTATTGTAAGAGACTGGAGCAAGTGCTTCTCTGTTGATTTTTACATCCAAAATTGACCCTGTCAGAATCAAATCTCAAGCTTTCATTTCCAGAAAAGAATGAAAATGGAACACAGTGGAGATAGGGAATCACCTAGAAGAATACAAAGGTTTGTTTTGTGACTAAGCATTAAATTAGTAGCAATAAATATTTACAACAGACTGGTCCTGCAAAGACTTGACGCTCCATGCCGGCTGGAGACTTTAGTTCATAGCAGAGTTATGGAATTTTACACTCCACTTTCATTTGTTCACGCAAAAATGACTAACATTACCATTGCACTGCAGGACTTCATTGTGTTTTACTGCAGATACTTATATTCGTTTAGCTCTGTTCATTATTGTGGCAGTGTAATGTATACTTTTGAATATATTAATCATAGCTATAATGGGACATAAAAGAAACAGAATATGTTCCTGTAATAATATATTGGAAGTTTAATTTCAATTTAATGTGCTCTAAAATCAGACAAATTATAGATACAAAGCATTTAATTAAACTGATTGCTCTGGCTGTGCCCATTCTATCTCTGTTAACAGCACACAGATGCATATATCATTTGCCAGATCCAGTCCAGTGCCCTGGCCTTGGCAAGGCCCATCAGGACGTCCATCCCGTGCTGTGGGAGGAGCGCCATGAACTATCTCACAGGTCTTTGCAATCTACAACCAGAAGCTTTTATACTATGCAAAGTTCAGTAAACTCCCCTGCCTCGGATATCTCCTGTGATCACCCCAGCGTGCTCTAAATAATCTAGATCTCATTTTTTTGCTGTCCTTCACGCTCCGTCCTGAAACTGAAGGGCAGCCAGACCACTTTAGGGGCACCCTCCACCTCTATCAGATGTCTAGGCAAGCTGGGGGCATCTAGCATGCCTCACCTGACCCGTACCCATGCACCCGGCCTGCCTCTGTCTGTCGACAAGGCTTCAGGTATAGTGCAAAAGAGTCTCACTTTTTTAGAGTGCCAGGCATCAACAAGAGAAGCTAGCACCAACCACAGAGCATTCCAAACCTGCCATGGCCAGAAGTCTTTCTTAGCTGTTGCAATGCCTGGACAAGGATGAAGCATATGCGTGCGCAATGCGAATCTAGTGTTACACATTCCTCTCTGCAGAAAAATTGAGGAACCTACTTTCAGATTTTGCCACTTTAAATGTACACCTACAGCCAAGTTAACAAGCTAATACAGGATGCCTGGAAAGGGTTCTTCTGTGTTTTCTCACTTTCAAGTGGCTCAGGTGCCCTGACCTGTTATAGTAACCAAGTTCACCTTCTCCTGTCCAGGTATTCTGTTCTTTTTCAGCACACATAGTGTGGCACTCCCTTCCTGAGCAGAGACATTCATGATGTTGAGTTACCTGCCTGCCCTACAGATGGTACAACCCTTGGGCTACGGATCATATGGCCCTAACTAGTCTGTCAGAGTCCACGCAGGGAGATACCAACAACACTCCCTTCCCAAACTTCCTTATTCTCAGAGGATAGATGTTTGTAAGCCTTACTAATGGAGCTTCACCAAGGACCTGGCGGCATGGGGACCTAGGAGACAAGTGGGTGAGACATTTATCCAAACTGGCACATAACCCTACTGTTGTCCCTTCACCTGGGATAACTTCCACGGAAGGAAAGCAGCAGTCACCAACTTGTCCTACTGTCCCAGCGGGTGGCCAGGAAACCCCTTTCTCCTTCCTAGAGTTATTTGATACTGTGCAGAGCCATACCCTGTTTTGCTGGTGAGCTAGCAATGAGGAGGTGAAGCAACCAGAATGTGACCAGAACCATGCGTAGAAAATCCCCAGGGGGAAGGATGCTAACTTGTGCCTCAACAAGCCCATGACTCAAGCCAAGGCCAGAAGAAGGGGGAGGTGCCTGAGAGGATGTCTAGCTAGGGTGGGGAAGGCCTGATCACAACCAGATCATGCCATGTAATCATAACAGAGTCCTGCCAGGTAATTGTTTACCAGTCTGAATGGTGTATTTGCCTTCAGCAGTTGCATGGAACAACTTGAACATGCTACCATGGCAGCTAATCCAGCTGGCAGAGAAGGGGGAAGGAGGGTTGTGTGCACAAGTCACCTGCAGGTGCCTGGGAAGGTCTATGTCCCTTGGGAAAGAAACACCTTCTAGCACTGCAGTCAGCCACAGCAGTAACCTGGCCGTGGCACAGCTTGCTACCAGGTGGAGTTGCCAGCCAACCTGCTACCTACCATTGCTTCTCTCCAGCAAAGAGAATGGCTCCATCCACAAGCAGTCCAGAATTCCCTTTCGTTCAGGAGAAGGGGAGAACAGATGGATAGGGAAGGGGTGAGATTTTTCTGAAAGGCTCCCTCTCTCACCTGAGACCTTTGCCTTGGTCTTTGTCTGGCTAGAACTTGCCCATCATTATCAGATCACACAAATCTAAGCAGAGCAGTCTCCCATCACCTACACAACCCTTGTTTCCCACTCCCAAAAGATTAAACATACCACAGCTGAGCTCCTCTCCAGATGTTTAGCTGGTCCACATGTTCCTTATGAAGGGGAGAGGAGGAGAAAGCAGCTACAGGTGGGTCTCCTGGATTCTGGAGACTTGTCTGTCTGCAAAGGTTAGTGTCATCTGCAAAGGTTAATGTCACAGATGTGGATACTTCTTTGGACTTAAAGCATAACTCTTCCTTGCTTTGTGGACAGCCATGCTAGGTCGGCTCTGCCATGCTCAGAGTACGGTCCTGTCAGGCAGCCTCCTTGCCAGAGCAGTGATGAATCCTCATGTCTTTGTACTGAAGAGTCTCTGAATTTCTTCTGAACTTAGGTTGCTCCTAGGTGTTTTGCTACTTCTCTGGTGCCAAATAGGTGGGACCGAGGGACTTTTTACAATGTGTGCCTGAGGATGGTCAATGTGTGCAAGGTGTGAGGGCATGGTAGGATTTAAGGAGCTATCAAGACTTGGCAGACTTGCAAGTGAGTTGCACTCACTGTTGTGTTGCCCTGTTTGTAGGGAGCACTGGCATGCAACTGTGCATGACGTGCAGCATCTCTACCTGCACAGGCTGCCTTAGAAAGGGAGCCCAGGATGCGCTCCAGCGCACCTTGGTGCCTACGCAATGCAGATCAGTGATGGTCTAGGACGCCCAAACAAAATCCGCAATGGTCTGGTTTGGCAGAACAGATGAGCTCTCAAAAAATGTTGCTGCTAAAAACATAGCACAGCGTCATTGGAAAAAATAAGTCTGACCACAAACTTCAGGCCAGACTTGTCTGTCTCTTGCCGTGTGCCTGCTGACACCTGTTCACACCATGCTTTAGGTTCCAGACGTGAGCTGGGAAGCAGGAAGCGAGCAGGCCTGACACTGAGAAAGGACAGCTTATTTTGCAATTCCCCTCTCGTTCCTCACCATGAGAATCATTTGTATTTACCAGAAAGAACTGACGAAGGGAATGAAATGTTAGGATGAAGTGAAATAACACAGGAACTTAGAGCAGAATGCTGCTCAATCACAGTCGGAGCTAGAAAGACCTTCAGAATGAGTGTACTGTGTTTGAAGAGAGCCATGCTAATTCCTTGTTTATATGATAGACAGAGCTGTAGAAGAGCTCCAGATGAAAACAAACTTCTAGGCTATGCTGATGTTATATACACAAGCTATCAAAAAAAATGTAACGCCAAGAAAAGCGTGATATTATGTGAAACCAATCCATATAAATGTTTCATATTGTATATATCGTCCCTGGGAAGAGTACAAAGGATGTGTGGATAGGTCTAATGTGTTGCTGAATTGAATATTCTTCAATTTATTCCATAAATATATATTCTATATATTTATTTACTAGCAGACAGGTAAAGCATACTGGATTTATAAACCGAATTTTGCTTTTCAGGCCTGCAAGTTCATAATATGTGTGTAAGATATTTTCGCGGTAAAGATACTGAAAACAAACTTGTAACTTGTCTTACAAAGATAGCTTTGAAATTAAGAAAAATATGGGGCAAAATTGTATCTTTTTCAAATTCATCATTATTAATTTTCACCAAAAGCGCAGTTCATAATTTAAAAAAACTTTCTGGACATTCAAATAAACTGATATGATTCAGCTGAATCACATACCGGTTAGTAGCAATTATAGAGTGTTTTTTTCTGCAGATATTGCTATAATCAGGTAAACTTTTTACAACAAAGAGTAACTGGCACTTTTTGTAGGATAGTTCTAAGTAGCTGGCAATTGACACAGTAAATTCTTGAAGATGACCTTGAAATTTCCTTGAAGAGAAAAAAATTTGACACAGAGAGAGAGGGGAGACAGAAGAGGCGAGAGATCAGAAACAAACTGAAAGATGGGCAATGGTTGGTGCAGGAATCCTCCAGAAAAGTAAAATGCTGGATTCACTGACCTGCTCCTCTGCTTGTTCCCTATCCCTTCCCTGAGAGGCTCATGAGTTTTCCCATGTTTTCTACTGTGAAGAGAGAAATCCCATCAGCTTCTGCTTGCAGACTCTTCCTTAGTGACATGGCTCTGATTGCATTTGCAGTACTTTTGTTGTAATAGAAAGTGGCATGAAAATGAAATGCAGAGGAGAGACCAACCCTTTCGACAGGGGATTGTAGATATGAGGCATTCATTTTCTTTCTTCTAAGGCAATCATTTTGTTTGTCAAATACAGTATTTGATTCTTTTCCTACTGAAATAAACTCTCACAAATTTAAGTAGTAAAGCAGCTTTGAACTTATAGCCACACCATCAGTACAGAAATTTTTTTCTCTACTAAATGCTTAATTTTATCATTTTCTTCACTGTCACTGGTTGGTTTTGAACCTATGGTCAGATGAGGAAGTTTGATACAGAATATTTTCAATTTAAATGGATTTCTCTGCCGTTATAAAAAGAAATTTGCTCCAAGTATTGACTGTAAAAGTCATAGAGCTCTAGATCATTTCCCCTGGGAATTTTTTAGTATCCTTCCAATTAGTCAGTCAATAGGATGTTCTTATAAACATGATAGTTTATTCTTCTCTAGGGATTTCCTTCTATGCTCTTCATCCAAGATGTTTCCAGAAGAGGAAGAAAGCTTTTAAAGCATCTACTCCCCCAGCACAGCATTTATGATGACTAATATGCATCCCATGCTATGAATGATAAAGAAGCAACTGCACAGTGATTTGTTCCTTTCTTTTAAAAATATTTGCTGTATTTTATTTCTAGTCAACTGTCTCTTTTGGTAATACTCAGACAAATGGCAGTGGTAACCAACTACCCTCAGTGACTTCCACCTAGTATTTTTCTAGGGATGGTAAAAATGATACATATTTCCAGTTACCTAATTTAATATAAATTCTTATTCTCTCTACTGCGTAAACAAAAAGCTCCTATTATTCATATCAACACTTTTTGTTATTATACTTTTTATTAGATCCTAATGCTCCCCCATATAAAGTAGGCTGTCACTGTATTTACATTCCAAAATATATGTAAATTCACATGCAGAAGATACATAGGGTACGTATCCCAGAGACTTCAGATGATTCTATTCACATCAATTTTTCTTCATTCTAGGAAAAAGTCTAACAATAAAATCATTAAAAGGTCCTTCAGGCAGATAACTGTCTTCTAATTACATGAATATATATATATATTTGCATCGTTTTACTTAAATGCAATATATTTACATAGGATTAAGTTCCTCAGTTAAAATAAAGGTCTGTGAAAGATTGTATATATTTCTTCAGTGCTATATTACACATTTTCTTTCCCAGAAAGAAAATGCAGACTGGTATGGTTTGTTTCTCTTACCACTTGCGTTGTAGGCAGGTGAGAGGGCGGGAGCGTGGATGCCCGGGATGAGGAGGCTCACGCCCTTGCTGCTGAGGGTCACCCACCGCAGCCCCGCGGAGAGCACCGTGCTCTGCCCCGTGTGTTGGCCGGCCCCCTGTAGCGTGATGCTAGAACTTTACAATCTTTGGCCCAGACATAGCTAATATCAAGAGTAAAGAACAGTCATCGAGACTGCTGTTTTGTGCCATACACAGTCTGTATGGTCTGCCCCTCATTTTGCTTACATTCAGCCTACTAACTCTGGAGGGTGGAGTTGGACCAGCTTGCCACTTGAGCAGAAATCTGACTCATCCGAAGAAGACCAAAAAAAAAAAAAAAAAGATGATGCATAATAACAACTAAAATACTGTCAGACCAGTGAATTAAGTAATTTTGCAGCCTAGATTTCATATAAGGGATGCAGTGGAAATATATGGGACAGAGAGACAAACAGGAGCGTCATTTTTAGCATCTGACTGCAGGTAAACCGAATGGTGTATGATGTGAAGCTGCACCCTGCACTGAAGGGGGCAATTAGGTGAACTGCATGACAGATTTACAGCATGTTTTCAAAGCACAGTTCTACAAATTCTCATCCCCCAAAAATGAAATCACGTAAGTTCAAAATTACCAGGAGTGAAACAGCAGAGTTTTAGAAAAGCTATTAAGTTGAAATATAACAGAAACGTATTCACACAGCTGTAAAATCAGGGGCAGAATTATTCGGCAGAGGTTTCTATTAAATAAATGAAGTATATTTAAAGCCAGATTCTCACCTTTGGACAAAGCTCAGGTAGACCTGCCTTTCACAGACAAACCCTAATAAATAAGTTGGTCAACAGCATTTTCCAACTAAGCTGAAGTTTTTGCAGTCCATTCCAACCTAGAGAGTTAGCATAGTGACATATACTCACGCAAACCATATTTTTGCCTCATTCTAAGTCCTGTGAGTCATCTTAAAAAAGAATGACAAAAAATAGCAATAAATGGCATGTATGAGCGCAGCTTCTTTCAACACAGCATCACCTACACATAGCTCTCTCATAGTGTGAGATACCACGGTCTTGGGGGGCTTGATTACATAGGCAAGCATTCAATCCCCAATATACACTTTTGGGTCTAATGTATACTACCGTATTATTCAAATTTTGGATGAAACACCTCAGTTTAGCAATAAAAGTCTGGTGACAACCCTAGAGAAGAAAGTGAAGTTCAATTTTAAAACCAGACCTGTTAGAAGACAGTATTTTAGTTGTTATTTTGCATCATCTTTTTCTTCTTCAGGGAGTTTTGTTCTATAATTAGCTTTTTTCTTTTTCTAATTTTTGGTTATTCAGAATAGTTCTTGTAGTAGCAAAGAGCTGATACAGAAAGGAGCTCATAATAATTCAGAAACTTTCAAAAAGGAGGAAATGCTTTTCTTTTAAAAATAACAGGTTTGGATCATGCAGCATTTTAGCATTTGATGTTCTCCTTCAGAAGACTCTTTGTTCTGGAGAAAATATTCAGTGAACACCGAATGTTTTCACGTACTTCTAAAACAAAAGAAAAATAACTAACAGTAGAGATTTGATACAGGCTCCAGAGCCATGGAAAAACAAACAAAAAATTACTTAAATTCATGTTTACATCCCTTCAGTGACAGGAAAAAAGAACTCTTTTAAACATGTGTGGTTTGCCTTTTATTTCTAAACAAAATAAAATCTTTACATCACAAAAATCACACCCCTTCAAAGATGTGCTTGTAATTTTTCATCACAGTGGCTGCCCACAATGACTGTCAGCAATGCTGGAGTCTGAGTCACTAGACTCAGGAAAGCACTCCTGGCAGAAGGTCCTTGATCCATCTCCTGTAGAAAGTCAGCAGTGACCATAACCCATGAGGTCCCCTGTAGAAGACTGCTCTTTGGGACCATTCCATCAACTTTTACCCAGGCAAAACTCCCACAGACTTCCCATGGACAGTGTTTTATCTGCATAAGCACTTCAGGCCCGGGGCTTGAGTGCCGACTTGGTGCTTCACCAAGAACAGTGACAGGTCATCCGTTCAAGAGTTTCCACTGTGTCTTTCACTATGATGTCCAGGCAGCCAGTCCAAGATCAGTAAAGGAGTTTGTTTGCCATTCAGTTTTGATCTATCATCCTATGATATATTTACTCTAGTTCCACTAACCAAACACGTCTTGAGGAAAAAATGTGTATAGTAAAAACTTTGCTGATATAAACGATCGATTTATAGGCATAGGTAAAGTCGTAGTTAGTCACCCGAGCATACAACGAGGGTTCATGATTTTGGGGCAGATTTGGTCCCAGGAGAAGTCCATGAGATTACTTGCATTAATGGTGCTTATGGGAATTAAAATCCCAAACTGTTCAGCTTCATGCTGCAAGGCCAGGTGACGTGAGTGGGAATGATACTGTGATGCAGAGCTGCAATGCCAGAGTTGGAGTCTGTAAAAAAAAGCATTGCAGACTCCTTTCTCTGACGATCTTCTGTTGTGCTCGTGTGGGGTTAGGCTGCCAAACAGTTCACTGCAGGTGTCCATACAGCTATGTGCTGCCATTGATACAACGATGAATGTCAGCTCATTGGTATGTTCAGCCCCTCATCTTACTGCCTCCCTTTTGTCCCCTACTCTGTTTGAGCCATGAGCTTTGCGTTTCTGTCTTCATGAATACACTAAACATATAAAAGATTGCAAGTAGTCTGAGAGCTTTTTAAAGCTCAAATATAATTAAGATTTGGGGTAAGGAGTACCCAAAGTTTATAGGTGCAGAGCTGCTGTCAAGGGAAGTGGGGCAAAATAGCACAATGTTCTGCATTTCTTTCAATCATTGTTAAATGAGTTACATTTCTAAAAAGAATGACTATGCATGCTCATATTTGCTATACGCATCATAATTAGAAACTCTCTAATATTTGCGACTAATTCCTTGGTGATTAGAGCAATTGAAAAACAGAACGGGAGGGACCATCATAAATCCAGACAGAGCTCTCCTTGTGACTCTGAGCGTAGGCTCTAAGGAAGAGGTTTGGAGCCTCCTGAGAGGTGTGGCACCTCCTGTCTCATGAAGCCCCTGTGACTGAGAAATTGCATATGCTTTGTAGTGTCAGGTGTGCAGTAACACAAGAAACAAAAATCACTATGATTTTTCAAAATGCCTGTATGCCTGCTTCCCGGTAAAATAACAGTGCCCAACATGCAGATGCTTTTGAAAACTGTAATAGTAGACACCGCACCGAACTATTTAAGGCATAAGTACCTGTAAAATCTGTCCCTTACTGCCCAATAATTTTTACAAAACCTTTTAAGCTACAGAGATAGGTCTCATTCTAGTGAGTTTGCTGTCAGACTGGAGCTCACAGTCTAGCCATATTGCAGCAGATTTGCCCTAGTGTTAGTCCTTATGCTGACACTTTGATAAACTAGAACTCCAGCTCTGATGAGAAACAGTGTGATAATAATCTCTGCCAAACATTCACAAATAGAAAAGAGAAGTAGGGACAGCGGTGTAATGTATCGCTTCCTGGCATTAGAGACAGTTCCTACTGAGACATCTGGGCAGTACATCGTGCTCTTGCTTTCTCTCTTCCTTGCATTCTCTCTCTCTCCCCCTCTCTGCTTCTCAAACACACTTTTAATTTTGGGAATCAGAAATGTAATGACATCCAACCCATAATTTAAGGTTAATTTAGCATTAAGTTAAAACAGAAAGTCTGACACCGACGGTATACCTCGTTCTTTAGCATAAATCAGGAGTAAAGAGCTGGGAAATCAGACCCTGTAATCATAATGAACCAGAAACACTGAGCATGATCAAATCAAACCATAGTCTAAATATGTGTAAATTAATTTTATCAGAGATTCACTTGATTTATTTAATTTAACTCTTATAATGACACTCCTTGTCAAATCACCTTCATTACTTTGTTAACCTAGGATTTTTGATCGAACACACTGAACCCAGGACTGTATCTAAAGTTATTTCTTTGGCTGGCCATGGTGGGGTTTTTAATTTAAAAATACTCACAAATTCTTGAGCTGTCCTTTCCTTGATGCATGACGCAATCAAGCTTCCCAGGTTACTTACAGCTCTTAGCATGCTGTTAATTACAGCAGGCGACAATAGTGACAGACACACTTCCAAACATCTTCCTCTCCAGTGAAGCACACAATTGATGTACTGTGTCACTGGCTGCTTCAAGTAACCAAAAGAAAAAAAAAAAAAAAAGCAAAAAAAAAAGCTACAAATTCAAGCAGAAGATAGTGTGCACGTACCTTTTGGACCCTGATGGTTAATTAGTATTGTTAGAACCATTAGAAGGTTCTGGTCACAATTCACTGGCTGAATAACTGTACATTTTTAACTGTACAATTTGTGTGGTGGTTCCTTCTACAGACATAACTTGTAAAAGATGAAAATAAAAACCATGTACAGATGACATAAGAACCAGTTTGTGGGACAGTATCATAGGGCTTATATTTTGAGTTTAGGAGAATTTCTGTATCAATATGTTCATGAAATGAATTCATAACTGGTAGATGAAATACACCAAAACCATGAAAAATGGATACAGAGTAAAACTTATGAAGACATACAAATTATTTTAGGAGCCTAAATTTCATTCTGAAAATTGACTCAAAGCTCTCAGGTGTTTAAAAAATGTTTATATAACTGCGGATGCACATAGGCACATACTACTGAGCTTTTAAGTATCTACACCTGTTAGAGCAATTTTTAGTATCCCACTAGGATCCAAAATTCCAAAAGGACCTCAATTATATTGTTTCTAACAGAGGTAAAGCCCTATAAATTGAGGACCATCTCTCCAAAGACATGTTAGTCTGTACACATATGCATACTTAGATTAAAGAATCCTGGAATTTATGTAGGTCTTTTAAAGTGTATAATGAAAATGCAGGCAAGATCCATCAAATCTTGAGCTACAACTGGAAGATTCAACATAAATAACTTCACTTAGGCTGATATTTCATCTAAGCAACTTTTAATCATTCACCATGAGAACAGTAAGAGACATAAGAAAAAAGACTTAAATTGTAAGAAACATTTCATACTTTCCATCTGGTTCAAGAGAAAATAATATTAAAATAGTTCAAATCTCTTCTATAATTCTTAAATAACCTTGCTCCATATGTTACTTGACAGGAAAAAATGGGTGCCTCTATTAATACAATTCATAAGAAACAAGGCATCGAGATCTAAGCTGCTCATCTCTTAAATTTTGTTGCAAAATAGCTGTTTTCCTTTGCTGAATACTCAATTTGGAGTAAATGCAGGATTCCCTTGTCCTGTGGCTCCAGCTTTCAGGAGGAATTGTGAAGATCATTGAATCATAGAATGGTTTGGGTTGGAAGGGACGTTAAAGATCATTTAGTTCCCACCTCCCTGCCATGGACAAGGACACACTCCACTAGAACAGTTTGATCAAAGCCCCATCCAGCCTGGCCTTGAACACTTCCAGGGAGAGGGCATCCACAGCTTCTCTGGGCAACCTGCTCCAGTGCCTCACCACCCTCACAGAAAAGTATTTCTTCTTAATATCTAATCTAAATCTACCCTCTTTCAGCTTCAAGCCATTACCCCGTGTCCCATCACTGCAGGCCCTTGTCAACAGTCCCTCTCCAGTTTTCTTGTAGGCCTCTTTAGGTACTGGAAGGCTGCTATAAGGTCTCCCTGTAGCTTTCTCTTCTCCAGGCTGAACAACCCCAACTCTCTCAGCCTGTCTTCATAGGAGAGGTGCTCCAGCCCTCTCATCTTCATGGCCTCCACTGGAGTCACTCCAACAGGTCCGTGTCCTTACGTTGGGGGCTCAAGAGCTGAACACAGTACTCTGGGTGGGCTTTCACCAGAGCAGAGTAGAGGAGGACAATCACCTTCTTTTGATGCAACTCTTTGAGTGCGATATCCAGCCAATTGCTGGTCCATCCGTCAAATCCATTCCTCTCCAATTTAGAGACAAGGATGTCATGCAGGACAGTGTCAAATGCTTTGCACAAGTCCAGGTTAATAACATCAGTTGCTCTTTCCTTATCCACCAACAATATAAACCCATCGTAGCAGGCCACCAAAATTGTCAGGCACAATTTGCCCTTAATAAAGCCATGATGGCTGTCATCAATAACCTTATTTCACATGTGCCTTAGCATAGTTCCCAGGAGGATCTGCTCCATGATGTTGCCAGGTACAGAGGTGAGACTGACTGGCCTGTAATTCCCTGGGTCTTCCTTTTTTCCCTTTTTAAAAATGGGGGTTATGTTTCCCCTTTTCCAGTCAGTGGGAACTTCACCAGACTGCCACAACTTCTCAAATATGATGGACAGTGACTTAACAACTTCATCCGCCAGTTTCCTCGGGACCCACGGATGCATCTCATCAGGTCCCACGGACTTGGGCACCTGCAGGTGTCTTAGATGGTCTTGAACCTGATCTTCTCCTACAGTGGGCAGTTCTTCATTCTCCTAGTCCCTGCCTTTGCCTTCTAGAACTTGGGCAGTGCGGCTAGAGCACTTGCTGGTGAAGACTGAGGCCAAAGAGTCATTGCGTACCTCAGCCTTCTCCATATCCCAGGAAACCAGATCTCCTGTTCCCTTTGAGAGATGGCCCACATTTTCCCTAGTCTTCCTTTTATCACTGATAAATCACCTATAGAAGCTTTTCTTGTTGCCCTTGATGTCCCTGGCCAGATATAATTCTATCAGGGCTTTAGCTTTCCCAACCTGATCCCTGGCTGCTCAGACAGTTTCTCTGTGTTCCTTGCAGGCTACCTGCCCTTGCTTCCACCTTCTGTAGGCTTCCTTCTTGCCTTTGAGTTTGTCCAGGAGCTCCTTGTTCCTCCATGCAGGCCTCCTGGCATTTTTGCCTGACTTCCTCTTTGTTGGGATGCATCGCTCTGGAGCTTGGAGGAGGTGACCCTTGAATACTAACCAGCTGTCTTGGGCCCCTCTTCCCTCCAGGGCTTTGTCCCATGGTACTCTACCAAGAAAACCCCTGAAGAGGCCAAAGTCTTCTCTCCTGAAGTCCAGGGTAGTGAGCTTGCTGTGAACCCTCCTTGCTGCCCTAAGGATCCTGAACTCTGCCATTTCATGGTTGCTGCATCCAAGGCTGCCCTTGAGCTTCATGTTCCCCACTAGCCCCTCCTTGTTGGTGAGCACAAAGTCCAGCATGGCATCTCTCCTTGTTGGCTCCTCTATCATTTGGAGAATGAAGTGATCATCAATGCATCCAGGAACCTCCTGGAACATGAGGCTGCTCTTATTTGTCTATAGAAGGCCTCATCCACTTGGTCTTCCTGGTCAGGGGCTTGTAGCAGACCCCCACTATAATGTTCCCTGTCCCTGCCCTCCCTTTAATTCTGAACCGTAAGGTCTCAGTCATCTCCTCATCCATCCTCAGGTGGAGGTCCATGCAGTCCAGCTGGTCATTGACATAGATGGCAACAACCCTACCTCGTCTCCCCTGCCTGTCCTTCCTAAAGAGCCTGTATCCTTCCATTTCAACACTCCAGTCATAGTGTTTCCATCCCACCACGTCTCCGTGATGCCAATGAGATCATAGCCTTGCAGGCGTGCACACGTCTCCACTCCCCTTGTTTATTCCCCATGTTACGTGTGTTGGCGTAGAGGCATTTCAGTTGGGCCCCGATGAAGCTGACTGACTGGCTGGAGTGGCTGGAATTCCTTTGTGCTGCACTTCAGTGCTCTCCTGCTGACCTGTGATCCTTCTCCCAGCTCTGGGCATCTATTGCTGGCACTGGCACCAAACTGGTAGGAGTGGAATGGATTGAGGTTCCCCTCCCCCAGCAACTTTAGTTTAAAGCCAAAGGTGCCAAAGGAGGAAAATAGGAAGAAAAGTGCAGGGTGTTAGGACTTTCCTGCATGCCTACTCTTGTTCAGCTGTTCTGTCTCCTGTCAGAGACGTAGAGTTGGATTCTGATTTTAGTGATGATTCAGTTAGCTCAGAGTAAGTTCACAGTAAGTTCACTGATGGGCATGGAGAGTTCCTCTGCATTGAGACCTGGGTCCGCAGTGTGTCTCCTGGCTGGGTGAAGGAAAGGAAAATAAATATTTGCGTGGAGCTAAGAGGGAGAAATGGGAATGCATGTGTTTGAAGTGCCTTTTTATTACAGCAGAAACTCCTTGACTTCCTGCCTCCCCCTGAAATTGAGAGGGAGACGTACAGCACAGAAATAGAACAGAAAGGAAAACCTTTAAAGTGTCTTCTGTTTTATCTTTAATTGAACTGTGAAGTCTATTTTCTACTTTTCATTATCTATATATTTCTCTAATACAAGACTAGTGAATAATTTGAAGAATAAATGTACAAAATTATTAAATTTAATTACTCAACATATTCATTAACATTTTAAATGCATAATTTTTATTATTTCTGAATAAATGCAAGGAGTACATTTTGTCTTATTTTAATGTTCTGTGTGTAAAAATCTAACTGGAATACTTTTATTATTTAAAAAATTAACATGCGGACTGTACCCAAATAACAAAATACATGAATTAAAAACAAGTAGAATAAATATGTTATATTAGTTATCATTTGCCTACGTGCTGGTATATCATCTAGTCTTCACATTATGAAACACTACTGAAAATGCTACAGATTGTGAAAAGAGCTATTCCCACCCATCATCTGTGGTGCAAAGCTTCATTTCTTTTAGTCTATTGTCCAACAAATCTTCTCTTATTCACCTTACTCTCCAAATCTGAAAATATGCTTTTATCTCATCTTTCAATTTTTGGATAGCACTACGTGGTCTGAAGATAATTTTCTGTGAGGTGACAACATGAAACTTATAAACAATTTATGTCCGTGTCTGTGCTATAAGAGCATCTTTAATTGTTAAAGTAGAAACAATCTTTACAGCCTTATGCAGAAATACAAGTAAATTGTCCCTGGGTTTCTAACACTGCAGAGATATAGGTTATTAAAAAATTATCAGGTTTGGGGTTACAAGAATAAACCATAACAAAAACATTTATATTGTTTTTATTATTGTGAAAGTCCTCTTAACAGTCTACACATTTACCTAAGTTTAATAACTTCAGATTTAATCTTAAACTGTTTCCTCATTTGTCTTTGCATTCCTCTGGGTAGATTTGAGGACAGTGGAATAAATTTTTCATATTCTGAGTCCACTACAGGGAACAACTCTACCTCACACTGCACCAGCTGAAGGAAAGCTGCATGCTTGGGCAACGTCTTGCTGCAGCGCATTGCAGCTGATCAGAAGTCCACAGCTCTCAGTCCTGCTATTATGTTAGCCTGGGAGAGACCCAAAAAAATACGAGGAATATAGCAACTTTTCAGTAGTGTGTGTCCTAAGCCTTCTCTTGAGTAATTTATCACCTCTGAAAACAGTATGCCTCAACTCCCTGACCTAAACCGGTGCATAGAGCTGCACTATATTGTTCAAAGGTTCTCACGGATGGTTGCCGCGGGGTGTGGGTGACTGTCTTCAGGAGGGTCATATCTGGGCACCGGAGAACTCCACCTACTGAGTGCATCTACATGTGCTGCAAGAATAGTGGCAGTATCAGTCTCCGTCACAGCAAGCAGCATCTTCCTGAACAGGCGTGAGACAGAGATTATTCAGAGTTGGAGTCTGAGCAGTGTGTGGGAGAAGGGATCTAACAGGAACCATCAGTTGAAGAGGTGGATGTGCACATGCATGTCTTTGATCACTAAGTCTTCTTCCAAAATGGCCCATCCAGTATATGAGTTTTCTGTAGATTTTAGAGAGGCCTAAATTCAAGATTGTTTTTCAAGCCCTCCCTTGACCTGCAGACATTGTGCAGGGCTATAAGTGCACAAGCGTGGGAGGGGGGAATGAGCTGGATTTCCCCTGTGTTAATATCCAGGACCCATCAGAAGGTCGCGCTGCGTCGGTCAATTCAAATAGTTAAACAGTTATCACTTAGGTATAGCACTAATGTCTTATTAACTGCCATTGTATTTTAGAAATGTAAAAGAATCAGAATGGTAAAACATACTTTCAATTCCTATAGAAATGTTACTTAATCCTGCTTAAATCAAATTAATCTTGTTTAAGTGCTGGTGTAAAAGCCACAGAATGAGGCCCTCAAATACATCCTTATAGCAATTATCATTGTGCTAGCAATTCATTGTTCCTCTGCTCAAAAGGATTTTCATACAATGTATGGAATGGGCCCTTCACTTCTACTCAAATCATATTTACTAAATCCACAAGTTATTTTCTCAAATTTTATTTCATAGGTTGCATTTTTCTCCCAGATTGAGTCCTATTTGTACATGTACTGTACATTGACATAAAACAGCAAAATAACAACTGACAGACACTGTAGCACTGCAGTAATTATTTTAAAATAAGGCTGATTTGTTCTACTGCTGCTTTCCCTGAGGCCAATAACTGGAGGCTAGTTATACTGCAATTCAACAGGCCGGAGGAGGAACACCTGTTGCATATGATTATTCTCTATTAAAATGCAATGAATAATTCAACATGAATATTTTAAAAAGCAGAATTATTGTCATGCTTCTCAGTTCTTAAGAAAGTGTCTGTAGCTGGAGAGAGAGAGGGTCAGGTCAACCCAAAGTATTGGCCATGTCCTATCAGGTATATTAGTCCATCCCTTTCTTACACTTACCAAATACACAATTGTGCTTTTCCCTATCATTGATAGAGAAGAGATACAGCTTCATTAACCTGAGTTCTGTTGATTTTCTACATTATATTATTATTATTATATACATAGATGTAAGCAAGCTGAAAAACCCCAATTGAGCAAGATTATGGACTTATACAATGGTCATTCCAAATAAGCAATTCCAAAATTAGGGCAGAGTGATTAAGGTGAATTTTATAGTGATGATTCTCATGTTTCATCTGAAATAACTTTCCCATTTCACTGAATTCAACAGGTAAGTTCCTACTGGTTGCAGCAGAACGTAGATAGATGTTACCTTCAGGGTCAGTGATTCAGCATCTTTCCCAAGAATTCCTTTGTTGCTAAAATTTCATGAAAGCTAAGTTTTGTGCATTGACGTTTTTAAGCATACACCACCTTTGGATTACCAAAAGGTCAAGAGATCACAAAAGGCTCAAATATGTCAACTGACTAATGGAAAATGCTGAGCATCCTCCATTAAATGCACATCAAGAATGCTCAGCAGCTTGCAGCGCTGGGCTCTCATGAAATAAGAGCAAATGTCTTACCAGTACAAATAGATACAAAGTTAATATACATATTTGTTTTTTCTCACCCAGCTTTAATAATCTGAACTCTCACTTGTTTCAAGGTAGGGAAGTTGCATGTTTTCAGCCTCAGGGAAGGATGTGCTGAAAGAGAGGTGGAGGAGCTCTGTTCATTATTAGCAGTAACCATAACAATAGTTGTACATCCTGTGGCTCCTCGAGCACTGGCTAAGCCATCCAGGCTCCGTCATGGTACAATTTTAACAAGCATCCTCCTGAAATTCAGACAGGGTTGCTGTAAATTTAAATCACCAAAACTTCCACTTCTAAAAGCTCATTCACTCAGAATATGAATTACAGGGCCAAGTTCTATTGTTCTTTCTATAGCTTTCCACATTTACTGGAAAGACAATCAATAGTACCCATGATTCACAAAGGGAAATAACACTTTTGTTCAGATGCTGCCTACTGGCAGATCAGACAATGAATTCAGTAATATTTTCAGTGATTTTTAATATCCTTTCACAAATCAATCACTAAATTCATAGCCTCAGAGGGTGGCCTAATCCTGATTAGACCTGTATGAAAATGCTTGTCTTCAGGGGAAACAGACACATTCTAGCATTGGGAGTGATATTTCTAATACTTCCTATGTTTTGCAGTATTAAAAAAATATATTTTAAGGAACTCATTTATTTCTGTACATCAACATTTCTTCTCAATACTGTACCAAAAAGAACTTTCTGGCTTTACAATGAGGTAGAAAAGATGTTATCAACGTTCTCACTGGGGACCACTAAGGAAGCTCCTCTCCCCTCCACTTCTTTACTCTTTTTCTACAAAAGGCTTACAGCTACTTAATTTGCAAGCTGTCTCGCAGCACTCCTAAAGCATTGTAGCAGGCTTTGCGATCATAAGTAACTTTAAACCATCTACAGGTAGCATCTCTGGAAGTGGGCAGTTCTGCGTTTTTTCAAGTTTAGGACTTAGAAAGTTTTCACAACTTTTGATTGGGCTGGGGAGAAAGATTGTAGAGGGTCTCTATATTAATTTTCACAGTTTTCTCTAAGTCATTTTGTGCAATATTTTCTGTTTATGGAAGTTGCTAGCATAGTTCTTTCAGCAACTACAATTTTCATGTTGACAATCTTCTCTCTACCTGAGAAATTCATACTGAGTCAGAGCAAAAACAAGTTGAATGAACCTTCTCTAGGTCAGGAACAGGAGGACTTCCTAAACTAGATGTTGGATCTCTGTGATCATGTTAAGGAGATTCCTTATTTTTCATTGATTATTCCAAGCATTTTTTGGATTAGACAACATCTTCGGTTCCACATCTGAACTTGTACAATTGCTCAATTTCCTTTGGCTTGGTTTAAAATCTAATTTCACCAGGTTCCCCTTTATATTGTGAGACATATTCATTAATTATTTCCCATTTTCTTTTTCCATATCATTCGTGATATTATGGACATCTATCCTCCCCCTGAAGTCGTACTCTAGCTTCATGTAGACGTTAGGCAAAAGTTGATTATTTTTATTGTCCTATTCTGTTCTTCTTTCCTAATTTTTCAACATTAATTTAGAAATTAAATCATCAAACTTAATGCAATAGTCAAGATCTGGGAACACTATAGGTCCACAAAGTGTTATAGTAATCTTTTTTGGTTTGCTCTCAATGTCTTTTCTAAATTTAATTAAATTCTCTATGCATCGTTGTGTTGTTTTCACAGAGAACCCACAAATGTTTCAAAGTGTTTTCCTGTGGCACTGCAGTTCTGTCCCATCGATGTCTCTCAGCAGTCCATTATAGCATCCAGCAGACAAGTCCTCATCATCACCACACTGTCTGCATTTCTGATGAACAAAAGCTACATAACAACATCTTGCTTTCCCAGATGTAATGCCATCCCCTGTAGTGACCTCCTCCGTGTCTGACGAGTTGGTTTCACTGTATGAGTTGATAGGAATATCTCCATAATTACACATGGAACTATTAGTAACCCATCTTTTTCCATAATGTCATGCTACGGGTGTCTCTCAGCGTCCACCCAGAGCGTCCACCCATTCACTGCCAGGCTGCCGAAGCCATCCCTTAGGATGATTGCTCTTATGTACGGGAAATTATTGCTAGCTAAGGAATTTTAACTTTTATCTTTTAAACAATAAGAAACCTTACCCTAAGTTTATTCATAAAAATGATATCCCTAGAATTTTAATTTCTTTGAGCTGCTTATTGGTTGAGAGGGTAGTGGGTTTCAGCTCTCACCTGAATCACAAAGTATTTCCGTGACATATAGATGAGATCATCATATTTCTGGTACTATTACTTTTCCTAAAGACTTGAACTGGCAAACTATTGCTGCAAGCTACAAGTACATGATAAATACATCACATCATTCTGTGCTCGCTTTACCCTTCCTTTATAGGTTTGTATTTTTATTGCACCTTTGCCATTAAGTTAATTTAAAACAAACAAACAAACACCATTCTGTCGGAACCTAACAACATAATACAATTACACCATAATATTAAAAATCAATTTGCCTTGAATCAGTTTATTTGGCAAAAAAATACCAGATAATATAAAACAGTGTTTGACATCAAACATTGAAAAAGATACGTGGAAGCAGAATTTACCTCTCTAACATCTATGAGGTTTACCTTAGTTACCTAGTCACAGAGTTCTGCCACCTCCTATGTTCTTCCTACTTAGCTTAGTGAAGTCTTTAATCACTTTTCTGATCCTCTCCAGTTCTCCCTTCTTCCCCATTCAGAATATGCCATACATTGCTGACACTGTTCGATTTCCTCAGGTGGTGGAAGGGAAGGGACTGAGCCTGAATCTCTGAGGGTAACTCAGTGCCCTAGGCTACTGAGGAAGAAACGAGACCTGCTTCTTCTTGTGCCTTAAAAGAAGGTGGTGGCTATCACAAATTTATTTTTAGAGGGGTCAGCAATATTTAATGCATTCCAGAAATACCTACAGCCTCAAGCCTGTGAGAAGAAAAACGTCTACTCTCTAGTTTGTGATTTTGATTAGACATGAGCACAGAACTGAGACAGTTTGGGGCTTGTGCAAAAAATGCCTGGAAAGCTTTAAATCAAAAGATACAAATTCTGGTATCTTCAAGATCAGCTGGCAATTGAAATGGAGGCTTTCAGCACTAAAATATTGGATATAGGCCTCTAAATTCCACCCAAGTTCCACTTAAGGTGCCTAAGTCCTTTGCTGGGTCTGGCTCTAAACTCCTTTAGTTATATGAACAGGAAGGAAGAAAATCAATACTTCAGGTCCAAATGTGTCTGGAAATAGAGTTAATCCATTACATACACATTGTGTCATAATGAAACAATATAAGAATTCTTCTCTTACTTTGGAGAACTCACAGCTGCAATATTTCAGCTCTACTTTGCAGGCTTTTATCACAGTTTTAATGAAGTGTAGTTGGTTTTGAAGTAAAAGTCTGTCAGTTTTCATGAAAAGAATTAGATTCTTGTCTTGCACTGCCTGATCAGCTTTAAAATAGGGCTTAGTTCTCATTATCCTCTGAACAATATATTTTAAAGAAATTAATTGTAGTGATACATTTTAACCTGATGTGACGACAGGCTCATTATCAAGAGTAGTATGCTAGCAGGCAAAGATGGATTATCTAAAAAATGGGCTCATGGGAAGGAAGTTTAAAAGATTAGACTGTCTCCTGGGTAAAGGGTCTTTTTAACAAAGTCAAAAACCTTTGGGAATGCTCTGCATGCACTTGCACTTTTAATAGCAAAGATGCCTTTCATTTCTACAGAAGAGGCTGTAAATACCACAAGTGTAGCTTCTTAGACCATTATTTATTGGTAGGAGTTAAGCAAAATCCAAGTAGAAAGCAATCCAGTGGGTAACTGCCTGCCTTCTGTGGCCTCAGCACTGTAGCAAGCATCATGCTCTCAGGTAGGAAGAGGTCAACATTTCCCTTGAAAATTTCAAATTTTGATGAGATACACATAAGATGTTAGGAAAAGAGGAAGACAAAATAGTTAGATTTTTACTACCTCTGGTTAGACCTCTACCACCTCTAGTTTTTCAGCCGTCACTATGAGCTCTCATTCTCCAGCCTTCAGCCTACTGAACTCCTAACCATTCAATTTGCACCAAATCCTGTCCTATATTTGGTGATTGTGTTGGCTCTGGCATTAGCACCCTGCTTCCCATCTTGTCCTGGTTTCAGCAGGGATGGAGTTAATTTTCTTCCTAGTAGCTGGTGTAGTGCTGTGTTTTGGATTTAGAATAATGTTGATAACACACTGATGTTTTAGTTGTTGCCAAGCAGTCAAGGACTTTTCAGCTTCTCATACTGCCCTGCCAATGAGAAGGTGGAGGAGCCCAAGAAGCTGGCAGGGGACACAGCCAGGGCAGCTGACCCAAACTGGCCAAAGGGATATTCCATACCATATAACGTCATGTTCCATATATAACTGGGGGTTGGCCAGGAGGCGATGCAGTTCAGGAACTAGCTGAGCATCAGCTTTGAGTGGTGAGCAATTGTGCTGTGCATCACTTGGTTTCTATATTTTATCATCATCATCATCATCTTCCTTTTCTTTCCTATTAAACTGTCCTTATCTCAACCCACAGGTTTTACCTTTTTTCTTTTCGATTCTCTCCCCCATCCCACTGAGAGGGCGGGGAGTGAGCGAACGACCGTGTGGTTGTTTTAGCTGCCTGCCGGGTTAAACCACAACATGTCTTCAGTACTTTGTGGCAAAACTCTCATGTGGGACTCCTCCAGCAGTGAAGGCAATCCCCTGGGTGCTCTGGCCCCGTTCCTCAGCAGGAACATGCCTGCCCACCCTGCACCTATCAGCCCTGGGAATCTGTCAAAGCAGCAGAGAGCGCCAACAAAAGACTTGAAATGGTCGTTCCTTACAGAGAAAGACTATACTACCCACTGTCAACCAGTGTCTGTGAACAGAAATAGCCATGCTTTATACATTTCCTCCACCCTCTGCCAACCTTCATCCAAACACTCCTAATCAAACTGAAGGCCGTGATCAGGCTCATTCACGGCTGGTGAGGGAAAAATTGATACTTCATCATGCTGTGCAGCCAGCCCTGCAATCTCTAGTAGCAGTGCTTCTCTAGAGGGAAACAGGGAGATCCTTTAATAGGAAAATGTAGTATTTGCTTTAAACAATCTTAACTGAGAAGGAGTTACTAATGCATCCTAGCGGCTTGACTAAATTGGAAATGGAACAGGCTGGAGAAAAATCTGTCTCAGGCAGTTTTTCAGGGGGAGAGAAGAGCGTGTCAATATTTTTGCAGTCTCTCCAGCACCAGTTACCAGAAGACTGCTCTTATAAAGGCAAAAGGGCAGGCAAAGCCAAGAACTAAACTTTAATAACACACAGATTTTTAAATTTCAAGAAAATAAAAGCCTTGAAGGAGACAAAAAACAAAAGAGGACAACCTAAACTTCTAAAAATATTATTGAATATGTATAGTTTTCACAGGAAAAAAAAGAAACAAGGAAAAGAAGCAAGTCACAGGAGAAGAAAGAAAGACTTTTCAAAAAGAATCTAGAGAATCCAAAACATCTTAGAAGAGAGAGACATGAAATGTCTTCTCTACAGAAGATTTGTATAAAGGGGGAAAATCCCAGCAGGAGACCACCTCTGCAATTAAAAACAGAAAAACTACTATCAACAAATTCCACTAGTTACCAAATGTTTTTCATTACTTCCGCAGTGGAGGCTTCTGCCTTGAACTACGAAAAATGCTTTGACAAATAGCTTCCAAAAACCCAGCTTGAGGAAGCTACAAAGTTGTTTCATTCATAAGCAGAGACTACAAATTACTGGCAAAAAGTCTGGCTTCCCAGCTGCAAGACAAAACACCCCAAAATAGTGCACTCAATTAGGTGGGGTTTTTTGAAGGAGTGGTTGCTGCCTAGCAAAAATAAGGGAACTGATTAACATAATATATCAGGCAAAGCATACTGAAGAGCCAGCTGCAGATTTTGTAATAGAAAGAGGCAACAAATTTGAAAGGCGTTCTCTCTTTGGGATTATAAACCATTGAAATGGTTTATTGACTGTGGTGGTTAAACTTCTCTATAGCCTCCTTGAACACCAGTCACTTCTGCAGAAACTTTTTATCAGCAATAAAAACAGAGGCTTCTCAACTTTCTGTCTCTCCTTCTTGGTCCCTCTCCTCTTTTGCCTTTCCCTACATACACATGGGAGTAAAAAAGAATCAAAAACATGGATACGTAGGTAATGCCCAACCTGTATGTAAATAGCTTGTATTGACTGTGAAGAACACGGCTCAAAAAGAAATGGTTTTATGAAGATTTAGATTTTTCTGAATGGGTGAATTTTTCTATTGATATATGTAATTAAAACTTCATTTTTAAAGGAAAATACATTAGAGTGAAGGTTGATCTGTAATTTAAGTGGAGCATTTGAGGCCTCATCTTCAAGTTAAAGTAAAGTACATCATGAATGCAAAAGATGCAGAAGAAACACTTCCCTCTTCCTTAATGGATCCTACATAGAAAGCTTCTAACTGGTGGATTTTATTTGCCCTACACTTTTTTTTACTGACTTGTTTCAGAAAGAGTGATAAAAATTACTATGATTCTCACAGATATTTAAATAAAATTAATATGAACACAAATCCTTGTGTTGTGCAGTTAATATTCTCAGTTTCCTTTTAATATTATGACATTTATTTAAACAGAGTGGCTGGTGATCTACTACATTTTTAAACTTAGCCACAGACTATCTGTGAATTCAGGCAGAAAATATCTTGAACACAGTGACAAAATGTGGAATATTTATTCTACATGAATATGCAAAGAAAAATTCTAAATTTGTGCTTTGAATTTTCTCCAATTTTGCTTCCAGGCACCAATTTTCCACCCTTTCAGCAAAAATTTTGAGAATACTAAATAAATAAATAAATAGCAAACCAAATTCCATGGATAAAGCATAACTTCCTTAAGAAACCCATTTTTCATCTGATTTTCATTGAAGGGATGTCAGTGTGTAAACAGTGCATAGGAACAAGGATGAGGTTTATTCTGTGACTTTGAGAGAAGCCTCCCTGACTTTGTAACTCTTCAACTTGGTGATACCTAAGAGCACATCCCTGAAATGCCTCTCATCTACAACTCAGTAACAATTGCTCCTCAAATATCAGCAGGCACTGCAACAGCTAGCATCTCTGCCAGATACATAGAGAAGTGTTGCAAACACTTGTTCCTAGTTAGAAGGATACAAAAGGAAATTAACTCATTAGGGTCAGGGTTGATGCTACACAAAGAAATAATAGTAGGGTACCAAACTGGAGCTGAAAGTCCACCAAAGAAATAGCCATCTGTTGTTTTCTTTTGGATCTGGAGCAAGTCATGTAACTTTTCCATCACAGGAGAAATGAAGATATTTAAGAGCAAATGCAGCCAACTATTCAGATCATAGAAAAGGCAGCAGCCAAACCAGACACTATTGCCTAGGAACAAGTGACAAAATGAGATCTAGTCAAAAACACTCTCCCTCTGACCAAGAACTATTTAGAGGAGATTCCGCGTACATAAAGAGAAACTTGTGGCTTTGGAGGGAGACAAATTGAAAGTGACATTAGCTTTCTAAGCAAAAGGATTGAGAGAAATGCCACTAATAATTCAGAGGCCAGCTGTTCCCCAGTACAATAACCAACAGATATTTTCATCAAATAATTGTTAAAACAACTGGACAGAATTCTATTTTAAGCTTGGTTTTGTTAGTAGTGAGGACATTTATAAAAGAACTTGGTCATAGGAAATAACCGTGAATTGAATGATCTGAAGTTGATGCAATTTAAATGGATGGAAGAACAAACAAAAAGCAAGGGCTTTAACTCAGCAGTCTGTAATAAACTTGGGCACTAGCAGGAGGTGAAGTAAAGCAGCCTGGAGCTCAGGGCAGGCTGCAAAACCTAGCTAAGAAATAGAGTAAGTTAGCCTCAGCAAACCTAACTGCCACAGTTAGAGCAGGTCATGAGTAACGTAACTCAAAGCTGCCATGGATGTTTACATTGCACTATTATTACTGCAAGAGTTTCAGTGCACATAATAGTGAAAGCTCAGGACTTAAAAGGTCAAAATTTAAGGAAATGAGGGGACTAGTGAAGTCAGCCAGGCGAAAAAGCTCAAAAACCTCTTTCTTCAGGAAGGCGGGAATGTCATTAAGTCAAAGGCACCAATCCTATCTGGAATTGATACACTAAGGCTGAAGATTGTAGGAGAAGTCTCAAAAACATTACCGAAGATAAGGAAATGACAAAAAAACACCAGTCAGCCAAGACACAATTTACTGGTCAGGAGGCACAAGAATAAAGTCAACATATTCAATAGTCAAAGGAAATGAAAACAATGCCCATTTTAGTCATAAAACTGAAAAGCAGGGAAAGATAAAATTAGGCTCATTATACAAGAAGGAAGAGGCAGTTATTAAAGATCATATAGGTATGTTCCTAAAATTAAGCAGGGACAGGTTGGAAAAAGGGGATGGAACTCGTCTCGACTTGGAAACAAATCTCCACGTGGGTCATCTCCTTGACTGAATTTCGAAAGGAGGGCCACAGAAAATTCCAGGTCTGATACAAAGTATTAGCAATAAATTTATCAAATTGAATGGCACCAAGTAACCAGAAAATCACATATGTAGTACCTACATGTGAAGTAGCAGGGAAGGGAAAAGAAGAGTGGTCAGGGCCACTACAAGCCCATTAGACTGATCTGAATAAAATGTAACAAAAAGAGTTGTGAAGGGGAAAACAATCTGATCTGAAGGCACAATAAAAATGGAATGAAATATAACATTAGTTTACTTAGTATAGTTAAATACTAACAAAATCTTATCTTCCTTTTCCAAGATAACCAACTGTCTAGCCAAAGGTAATGCAGTATACCTACGCTAATTAGAGTTCAGTAAAGTGCTTGATTTGAAAATCAAATGAGAAATGGTTAGTGACACTAGAGAAAATGTTTTTTTTTAATGAAAATAATACTGTTGATAACAATGTGCAGCAATATCATGTATGCTGTAGTTATAGCCCAGACCTTTACAAGCACTAAGGAAAGGCTGAGAGAGTAATTTCTCTGTCCAATTACAACAAGAATTTCATTGATATTGTTTCATGGTTTTTATATGCTTACCAATCCTGGAGCAACTTTTTGTCAGTTAGATGAGATAGACACTGGGAAAATGGAAGATTAGCTGATATTTCTTTGCAAAGTAGAAAATGTTTTTGAAAACAACGCTCAGCCTGAGTTTTCACCATCTTGCTGCCTGAATACCCAGATGGCGAGCCATAGCCTTTATTAATGGTAGTATTTATTGTCGTTTGCATAGTTGCATATGACCACATAGAGTCACAAGAGTAGAAATTAAACTATTGTGTCAATTATAACAGGTGTACTGTTTGTTTGGCTTTTCCTTCCTCTTCCCATTGTTACCAGAATGTTATTGAGGAAATAAGAATTTATTGACAGTTGCTCCCGCTGTTTATTTTCTGCCAAGCACTTCAGGGGAAATACTTACTCTTTTGCAACAGTTGTTTGATGCTATAGCCAGATGTACACGATGGCACAGCCTGGTAAAGGTGGCTAACACTGACCAAGATTTCTCCAGCACCGAGGAAGCTGGCTCTTTGCCGTGCCTTTTAGCCCACCTGGTACTACCAGTCAGTGAGAGGAACTAAGGGTAACTCTAGTTGCCATCTGCATTTAGCAAAACACAGACCTATTTCTCACTGAGCTCCCCTTCTTAACGGTATTTATTTATGTAGCATTTTGGAGGAGTGATGAAGTGGATCGGGATAAATCCCTTCTAGGGACAGAATGTCTCTCTCACCGTTGTGAATTCCTCTATTTGATATAACTTCTATGTGAGAGCCACAAATAAAGGCCAATCCACCATTCTGGGCACCTTAACAGATTACCAGGCAGAGGATTAGGTGTGCATCCAACTGCTATGGAGCAGCGTATCACTTTCATAAAGCTTTATCACATCACGTGATTCACTGAAAGATTTGATATGGAAAATCAGCTTGGAATTTTTTCTTAAGAGAGAAGAAAATAGCCATTCTGCAAAGGAAGCAATTTATAAATGCTTTGCTAGGTCTTACTTATAGTGCTTGGCCATTATAATACTATGAGTCTTACCGAGTACATACTTTTACACTTACATGTGAGATACAATAGCACTCACAAGGGGACCATGCATGGCGACTTTGAGGTAATGCAGCCATTGCTAGCATGCGTAAATCAAATAAGCAAAAGAAATTGCAGATACTAACAAAACCATCTTTTTTTCACAAAGAAAAACAGAAGAGAAAATAATTGTGTGAAAAGCTGAAGGCAGAACATCTCTAAGCCATCCTCCACATGCAAAGAAAATTCTCCTGCAAGCCAGCTTCCCATGTGAGCTAACCCCAAATTCAGAAATAACCCCCAAAAAGCAGGGAAATTGAAATAAAAGCCAATGTAAGATGGAAAGCCTCTGGGATATATTGTCAAAGTGACTCATGAGGTTTCAAGTCAATGGAAGTTGACGAGTGAGACCGAAATTCTGTGTAGTGCTTTAAAAATATACCCTAAGGTACCAAGTAAAGAAACCAAGAGCTAATCCCTGCATACAAATATCATACTGCAAACTTTACTTACACTTTTTTTGAAAAAAAGGTCACAAGGAATAGATTTTTCTGTCTGCCCCAGAGGGCACAAAACATTTGGAGAGAAGCCTGCCCTGCAGAGAGAGGCAGCTCAAATCTGATGGTTTTAGTGAAGTTTCAGTGATGTCCAGCTCTCCTTTTATTCCTCTCCACTTCAGACTACGCCAACCATTACTACTGGTGTGGTTATCTCTAAAGCACATGCACACCTGCTGTGTGTGCACTTTCGACCTCTGGATCCACGCACAAATCTACGATGGTTTTTCCTCTCACTTCTCCTTTCCCTTTCTTGTCTTCAATTTCTACAGTTCCATCGAGGCAGGGACATGTAATAAAATGATCTGTGGCTGAAATATTTCAGAAATCAGGACACTTGATTATTAAACATATGCTAAAAATTATTGCTTTTACAGTTGCATTTTTTAAGAATTTATTTTTTGTTTGTGGTACAAACAGGGAACTGAATGAAATTTCAAGTAATAAAAAACTGAGGCAAATCTGCATGCAGGCATCTAACAAAACCTATTCAATTGTTTATTCTTCTGAGTCATGCTGCAGTTGGGAGTGAGGGAGAGGCAGAAAGATGACCTTTGTATTTACTGAACGCAGTGCTGTTGATAAAATTTGTATCCTTTTAATAACAATTTTACTTCAGTATCATTTTGTCCGCTTAATTTCTCACACTTTTTATTTAATATAGACATCGGCACAAAATTGGAACACTTCCTTTTTGATGACTTCACCTGCTTCACTGCAAGTTTCTCATCTGGACTCGGAGACCGATGACATTTGACACAGGAATGTGGCTTTCTGGGCTGTGTTCGGCACAGGCTGAGATCCTGCGCGTGATAACAGAGCGCGCAGCCCCGAACAATGGCTGGCCGTGTTCGCTGGGTGGGACACTCAACTGGGCTCCCTCTTCCCTGCTGAGAGATACTGGTTTGTTTCTCTCCAAGAATGTACTGCGTGTTTACAGAGTAATTGTTGCAGTGGATAAATAAATAGCCATATGCTCTAGACTTTTGGGCAGCAGCAGCATAAATGGTCATTTCCTCAGTTACTTCCTATGAGCATGTTCATGTTATCCTCATCACAGGGACTACAGGCAATAATAAACTATGCTGCTGTGCCAAAGAGCAGAAGAACTTTAATCTTCTTCCTAGAATTCAGGCATATAGTTTTAAACTTTGCTTGGTTATTTTAGCTGCAAATTATTGCTTAAGAAATGATTCCAGCATGAGGAATCTCTAGTAGGTTGCTGCAGTGCCAGTTTGGTTTTGAAAGGCAACATTTGAAGAACCAAGCCAACTAAATTCCAGAAGGACAGCACTCCTCAAATGGCAAAATTTCCAGAAGTATCTATCTGCAAAGGCACTTCTTGAGACTGGACAGGCACTGAGAGGTTTTCCAAAGGAATATTTCTTTGCGACATTTCTAGCAGTGCTTTAAGATGATCTTCCCTCGTAAAGCAAAGGGATTCAATTCTTCTCTGTGTCCAAATTCCACTCAGCTGAGCAGCAGATGAAGCTATTAAGATAACAGCCGTGATTTAGGCTGATAAAACCCTGGCATTAAAGTAGCAAAGGACCTGGTCTCCCATATAGCACTGGCACAAAAGCCCTTAGGAGTGGCAAGTCAGTGAACTGTAATAGAGTATGCAGTTCTGCTCCAGCTCCCGTCAGATGTACCAGAGCATGGACACCCGCCCTCTCTGCTCCGTCATACCCCAAGGGTCCCTGGCACAGGTGCTGCCTTCGTTGAAAGAATAGTTCCTGCCAACCACTTTGAACACGCTCCATCCACTTGGTCCCTCTGGAGGGACTAAGAGCTGGGTTGGGCAACCCTTGCAGCATGGAGCACTTTCACGGTAGTCTCGAGGACCAACCCTGGGAATGAGCACACACCAGTCGGGGCAGAGCCGTGCAGCTCGGTTCCCCGGGGACGGTCTAATTGAGGACTAGCAGATGGCAAGTGACACAAAGCAGAAGTTGCTATAGTTAATTGAGTCCAAGCAGGCATTAAGAAACGAGTACTCTTAACACTGTTTTTACCCATGGCTCTCTTTCAGACATGACTTTGTTTTCCTCATGAGCAATGCTAAGTGTTGCACAGGAAATTCTTTATAATGCTCCCAAAAAACCTATTAGGTAAGCTAGAACATTTTTCTACTGCTAATCCAATGCACAAAAGATCATTCCCCCAAAAAAATAAAAGGTATCTGTAAATTAATCTCACCCTTTACATTGCATCTACTTCACCCTCTATGCAGCTAATCTGCTCTCCCTGACAACTCCCGTGTCTAGTCGCAGTGAAAAATTCATAGTAAACAATCTGAAGGCAATCAGGGGTTGTCACTTGGACAGTGAAAGCTCTGCCTGGGCTGACAGACCAACGCCACGGAGTTCAGGCCTGGATGCGAACTCTGCAAGGCTCTGTGGGAAGCAGGTTCACACAGCCTGGGTCCCAGCCACACCATTAAACTGGAGTGCAGAGGTTGTTCTCTCCGTGAATCAAAGCCTAGCCTTCAACATCTAGAAAAACTTTTTGGTGCATCACTGATTAGATGGTGATTGCTGCTGACATGAACTTATAGGAAACCTGGGACTGACACAGTAAGTATTGTTGCCTGGAACTAATGGTTAGATTCCTGATAGAAGAAAAAAATCTATTTTAATCACTAGCTAGTCTGATACATTATTTGATTTCAAGTAATTTCTCTTTCTACTTCATTACCTATTATTAGTGACCTTTTTTTTCTTTCGGTTCCATTCAAAATGAAGAATGTTTATACTGATTAAATTTTACCAGCAAAAAGTTTGCATGCAGGGAATACTTGAGGACAGCTTTCACTTTTCATGTCAGTGGAGTCTTTTCTCCAGCATTCAAAAAGATGTTAAGCCCTGCCATACTACCATTATGAATATCATAATCATAAATGTGTATGTGTACATCCACATTCACATACAGAGCTTTTGTTTTACATGTAAAATGACTGAATGGAATTTTATTTTGAAATTATAAGTTTGGACTTAAGGTGGGAAGTTTTAGCTTTTGTTTTCATTGAGGCCAATATCTACCACTCCTGGTACTTATGAAGGGGAAGGAAAAAGATTTTTAGTTATAGAGCAATCTGCAATAGATGCAACCCTACAATAGATGCCTCTCTGTTAATGGATGTACCATGTATGTGGTGTGTGTATAGAGCTATAGGTATATATTTATATGCACACATAATATGTATGTATTATATTAGAATATATAAATATATTAGCATGAAGAAGTTTATGAGTGCTAAATAGTCTCCAGGTATTTACTTATGCATGATTGTGATTAGAATCTTTAAATAACATTTATGACTATTAACTGCCAAATTATACTAATTAATGTCTCTCCTTTCTCCTCTGTAGGTGAATAGCAGCTGCGTTTTAAGTTATTTTACACTTAAATTATGCATTTCAAATGTAGGTTTGTATACATTTGTATTTATTTATTTAATGCATTTAAGAGTAGACTATAGTTCTTCCCTTGCATTTGAAATGCAATAATTTTAGTGGGAGTCAAATATTATTGTGATATTATAATTCAAAATTGACATTAATTTCCCCACAGACTGTTCACCTCTAGAAAAGAAGTTCATACAGTTGATTTGTTCTTTCCTGCACAATGATGCTCTTATTTTATCTGACATTCACTAAAAATAAATGTGTGTGAATGAAGGAATTAGGTCACCTAGTGACATTACCGGTGGTAGAAGAATATTCAAGAAAAAAAGTTTATATCCGTGCACACCAAGTAGTATAGTTTCATGCAATAAAATGACAGGACAGCCGCAGTAGTTGGTTCCAGTCTGGAGCAGAGCGAGGGATGCCGTGGTTACTGGAGGCAGCGGTCCCTCCTGCCATCAGGCAGTTGCACTACACCAGGGCTTGCGGCAGCGTTGTACATTTGCTGCCCTGAGGCTGTGATGGCTTTTGGCATAATCAGGGAAGGGTGCCTCATTTACAGCCACGTTTCTACCGCCAGCAGCCCAAGGTCTCTGCTGCTCGGCACGCAACACCCCTGCTGATGGCAGGGCAGGGGTCCGCGAGCCCTTGCCCTGCTGCCCATGCAGGGAATTTGCACCCCACCGGAGCCTGAAAACCTTTTTGCACCACTCCAGGCGCTTTACCTGGCGCAAGGAATGAGACAAACTATGAGCATATGTTGGAGATAGCAGTAATAACATACTTGCTCCTGTCACATCACTTCAGTCCCCGGCTCTTTAGCCAGCTCTGTGTTTGTTCAGTGCTTACAAGGCCTCTAGGTTCTCATGGGTTTTTTATTTTGGTGCATGATAGTACACACCAGCTCGCGACCTGGTGCACCACCAGCCTTGTTTTCTGAGAATCAGGCCTGTCAGAGCACATGTACCTGCTAGAGATATTTTATCTGATGACTGGGATATCCAGTATATACGCAGTTAATTGACTTCATGACTTGCCCATTTGGGCCTGCCCTGGTGCAATGCCTGCTCTGGAATAGGATTAGAGAAAAAAAGACAACTCCAGTCCAACAAGAAAGGAGTTAAAATAAAATAACAATCCTGGAAGACAAGATGAGGCTTCTCCTTCATCCCCAGGTTTTAGGATGGCCATTACATCATGGTCTTTCTAGGAGAAGTACTTAGCAATAGAAAGCACACCTATAGTTTCAGAGTAATAGTAATGTAATTGATTCCTTAAATTATGAAAAGCAGCATTATCTAAATTCCTTTTATTTTTTTTTTTACTTAATGGGTATGACACAGATAAAAAGAAACAACAACAACAAAAGAAAAGGTTTAGAGCTTCCTGTGGAGTCAGGAGCTGTACAAATCTGAGCGTGTTCTGTTTGACAGACAAAGCTGATACAGACAGTTTTACTTATTTGGGGAAGCAAAGAATTCGTCACGTCAAACAACAAACTGTTAGCTGTGGCACTGAGTCCAGACAGGAGAATAGTGAGGAGCCTTGACCTTCGTACCTACAATGACTGAAGAGTATGTAAAGAGGAAGAGGGGGCCTGTCCCTGGGTACAGTTTTTCCTTTTCAATCATCTTTGACTCCTTACTCAACTGGTCTTTTGTGATTACAATCTTCCCTGTGTCTGAGAAGTATCATTCTATTTGGTTTCCACCGCTCTACACCTCTGCCTCCAAGATGTGCTGCAGTGTCCCTCCTAAAAAACAAACATGTTCTGTGTGTAAAACTGACACAAACTCTCCTGGCTTAGGGAACAAGTTCAGGACCCACACCGAGTTCCCTATACATACTTCACCACCAGTATTTTGGGAGAAATCCTTCCCCACTGTAGTGCTTGCAGTGCCTTTATAGGCATCTCAGGATTTATGCAATCATATTCATCAAAGCTGCTGTACACTGAATTTGTAGGTACAGTGGTAAAACAGCATGAACTAATATCTCGTGTTGCTAGAGCTGCAGTGCCAGCCACTATAGGCCCAGCTCATATGAAGCATTATAGTGCCAGAAAACAGAGTGACCCAGAAAAACCACATGTAATCTGGTAATCTTTATATATCCATTTACACTGGATCTGAATTCAGTCCTGTGCCTGTTTGATAAATGATGATCTTTAGCAATATCACAGTGTTTGATTCACTGCAATGAGAGTCATGTGCTGAAAAACTGCGTGAGTCGAGAATCTTTCAGTGCAGTGAGGAAACGCATCAATAATGAAAGAGCAAGAACAGGTCACTTCTAACAGCAACATGGGACTTCACAAACTGCAGTCCATATGGAGTGCTTTTGCTATGGTATAGAAGGAGCAGGGGTCCTGTGTGTACTCTTTTGTACTGGGTTTGTGGTATAAGACCACCCTTTCTTTAGGTATGCTACGAAAATTACTTGTAAAGAACAGGAAAGGGCAAACAAGGAATTTTCTATTTTCTACCTTCTATCTGTACCATGTAGAAATCCAAGAAGGAATTAATTCCACTCATCGTGGGAATTGTCTGTAGCTCTACACCAGCCAAATTACTGCGAACAAGGCAAGCGAAAGCTACACGTGCAGATCTGCTTATCTAGATCAACCTAGTGGGCAAAGGTGCAGAAGCCTCCTCATACCATGGATTTCCAGGTCCCTTCCTCTTGAAAGCGACAAATTTCACTGAATATACACCCAAAAGGTTTGGTCCTCCAACCCCCCTCTCAGGAATTTTGCTGCTGGCATGCAAAAGCAGCCTCAGAGAGTGCCTCCAGGGCAAGTTAAGTCAACCTAAGCCTTTCCCCCTTGTTTCTGGCGGAGTGTTCCTAGCTTTGCTCATCCAGAAAGCTGATCTAGCCAAGAAATAGGATGAGTTTTCATCACTTCTCTGAAACAAGTCATTACACAGCCACACGAGCACGAGAGCCCACAGAGGGTGGGAGGAGAGGACAGGCTCTCAGTAGCCTCAGTCTATAGCCTGAGATATTCTGGATGTGCATATTCAGCATCTTCAGCGTCCTAACACTTCGCAAAGTCAAGCTTTAATCCATGTCAAAGAAAATTTTCTCTGTTGTTGCAATACACAATTCATCAGATAACTGATCACTGTTCATACACATCAATTATTCTGAGACTGTTCTCAGAAAGCAAGTGTATTTACGGGCTAGTTGTCTAATGAAGCTTGCATGAAATCTCTACAAATGCAAAATGCATACTCAACTCAAAGTGGACTTGTTTGTGCAGAAAAACCTAATTTTTTTGGCCATAGCAAACTTAACACGGTTCCAGGCCAGCTTTATTTGTGCCTCAGCTCTATGCACAGCGATCTTTTCATAGCACAGCAGCTGCCATGCTGACACGTGCAATACCCTTACACCAAAATGACTATCTGTCCTACTAAAATGCTCTGATTGGCTCTGATTTGTTGTGAACTGTACATTGAATTTTGATGACACAAGATTTTATTGTGATCCTGATAGACTGTGTTGATTGTTTTGGTTTTTACAGAGGTGAAATCTCAAACTGAAATGTTATTCTGAACCTCAGATAGATAATACCGAAAGATCTGTAGTGAGATGTTGTATTTGACACAGCTGAAGGCTGGAAAAATATGGTTGTAGAAGTGTTCAACTCTTCCCACTGCATATCATCTAACTCAAATGGATACTGTTATTGCTAACATAATGCATTTTTTAACAACAAATCTTTCTCTCAGGCATATAAATTACTGCCTGCACAGTTTTGTTTTTATTTTAGTGATCCAGACAGTTTCCAAAATAAGGAGAAAGCTGAAAACAGAGTGCTTCTGTTTTATACTGTAGGACATTTTTTTATGCAGCTGCTAAAACAATGGCAAATATCATCCCTGTCCATGAAGATAAAGTTTCTGTACGTAACACTGCTCTAACTATCAATGCTTTAACCCCAAATATATTCGGTATGAGTGTAGAAAGGAGAGCACCAGAGCAACAAGAGCAAAGACAGAGGGCACGAGGCCTCTCAGAGGATGGGCATTATGCATTTTAAGGTAACCTGGCTAAGGAGAGGGAAATCTTCACTGAGTCACAAAAATTTTTACAAAGTTCAACCTTTTGCAAAGAAATTACTACCGTGCTTCATTTTAAGTGGCTGAATAATGTTTACAAGGATGTTTGAAGATACCTTGTTCTTTATTTCCTGTGGCTGTAAATGACACTTCAAGAACCAGAGAGTAAAAAAATTCTCAGTAATTTTGCCTAATGAAACATCGCTTTTTATCCAGCATGCCACTAGAGATGAGTTTAGTCTTTTCCAGTGTATTTTAATAGTACAGAGGTAGGGGTACAGCCATGACATTGGTGGTTGGTTTTTTTGGTTGGGGTTTTTTTTTTCGGGGGGGGCGTACAGTTTATATATTTAAAACTGGATTTGCTAAAAATCCTGAAATGCAGATGCCTAAACTAAAGCAGCTAATACCACATGGAGTCACTCCTACAAAGCTGGAGATCCTTGACAGGTCCATAGAATCATAGAATCATTTTGGCTGGAGAAGTCCTTTAAGATCATCAAGTCCAACTGTTAACCTAGCACTGCCAAGGCCACCACTAAACCACGTCCCTAAGCACCACATCTATGCGTCTTTTAAATACCTCCAGGGATGGTGGCTCAGCCACTTCCCCGAGCAGCCTGTTCCAGCGCTTGATAAACATTTTGGTGAAGAAATCTTTTCTAATATCCAATCTAAACCTCCCCAGGTGCAACTTGAGGCCATTTCCTCTTGTCCTATCGCTTGTTACTTGGGGAAAGAGACATCTAAAAGGACGTGGCCTTCTCACTGTTCAGCACTGCTTTGGAAAAAATCAGAGCCTAATGAAGCATCTGCCTTGTGGCTAAGAAACCATGGCACCGCATCTCACAGTGCCTCGGCCAGCACGTGAGCGCTGAGCACAATCCTGCTCCTCGCTTTACAGCCCTAAGGCCAACTTCTGAAGTCCTTATTCAGTATGTTTCTGAAACTCTCCCACTGAAATAAGCCATCCATTTCTCTTTCCAGGGTAAGAATTTGTTTTGCATGTAACCTGTTTTATTCTCTTTTTCTGCACACGTGTCTGAAGCCAGGCCAGCTGAGTGGAAAGAAAATGTATGCTTAATCTTACTGGATCCATTTACAGCACTGGAAGAAGCAGACCAGCATTTCAGCATCTAAGCTATTTTCCAAGCCCTGAAGAAGGACTTTTGTGTTGGAGGCCCTCTTTGCTTTTTTATGTCCTTAGGCTGTCATAGCTATAACAGCAGTATTACTACAGCATATAAGGTTTATCACGTACAACATAAACATAACACCTAAAAGTAGAACATCTAATTTTCATCCCAGAAAATTAAATCTCTGTCTGTTGGGTATGCTTTTTCAGGTTTCTCTTTTTTTTTAGCTAGGGAGAGAGCAAGTTCCAACCTTCTCTTGTGCTCTGACACTTGCATTCACATGGCACTGAAGGGAGGCGGTTTGGGAAGTATCCATTAGGTCCAGATAGACTGTTTATTAATGCAGTTCTTCGAGGTCTGTTTGTAAGAAAAGTATGTTTAGAAATTCAACAGCCAACATCTTAAACCTGGACACCCAAAATCAGGTATCTGTGGTCGTATTTTGTGAGATTTCTTACAAGTTTGGAGGGCCTGCTAGGACAAAGCTACAGCTTTGAACAAGTGACTAAGCAGCCTGCAAAGCTTTGCCCCAGAGCAGAGGAGGGAAGAGGCCTTCTCACGCAGAGCAGAAGGCTACCGGATGGCTCCTAAGCCCTGCCCTGACCCCTCTCTCTTCCCTCGGAGGAGCTCTGCGCTGTGCACAGGGAAGGAACTGCTTCCCAGGAGCAGAGCATCTTGGCAGCACGGTCAGCCCCTGCCATAAGGGACCAGAGGGCACCAGGGGAGTCACCGCTCAAGTGCAGCGTGTTGTGTCCAAGTTGCTGCCTCCATCTCTCAGATACACATGCACAGGCTTCACATCTTTTAACTGATTTGGTTTTTATCAGATGGGATGAATCTTGGCTGAAAAATATGCGGGTTGGGTTTTGCATTGAGGCTAACATAGATTTCAGCTTCTGAGAAGTCAAGACGAGGACAGAGACTTAATCTATATCCACACGATTCACACACATGCACATATAGGTATGATATAGTATGCTGACATCAAATGTCAACATTTAGCTATTCCATTTATAAGGAAGAGTAAATCTCTTTCAAACACACACACACAAAATCTTCTTCACAAGCTTTTTTTTTTTTCCTTTTTATGATTCAATTAAGGAAGTGATCAAATATATTTTCTTTCCTTACTCACTTCCTTCTCAAGTAATGTTCTTATTAACAGTGTTTCTCATCATCAGCACGGACATGAAGGAAGCACTGTGAATAAACAGAAGGGAATTTGGACTTCAGGACACACTTTACCCCAGGCTTTTAGCATGCGACATAGTTTGCTAGAAGGCAGCTTTGATGCTGCTGTTCTTTCCCCAAAGACATCCCTCATTACTGAATGCTACATGTTGCCCTGTTGGTCTGGAAGAAACATTTCATTAACTACAATATCACTATAGATTGCATCTAGTTGCCATAGAAACTTTAGAGAAGAAGCTTGAGTTTAACCCTTGGAATGGACTGAATTTTTCATCCTTATAGCATTATAACTTAAAAAGATACCATGTCTCTTATTGGCCTTTATCTTTCAGTATAAAAACTGACAGCTGCTGATAATTCATACAGGGTTGATGGCTGTGAAATATTTTTATTACAATATCCATTTTTTAACTGGGACACTGCAGTGAGGGACAAAATTGCTGTTGAGTTCATTGCAACTGTGATTTCCACCTCAGCCAATCGAAGTCAAAGACTACTATAAAATTGACATAGAAAACTCCTTTTACTGGTATGTTCTGGTGGAAGAGAGAATAAGCCAGCAAATGTGGATGCTGGTCATGGCTTTACCACAATTTCTGTCGGTCACAATTTGTCAAATGGGTGCAAGGACGCTGAATATTTCTGAGGTGGTTAGAGATCCTCAGGTAGAAAGTGACTGCTTATGGACACTCATTTGTTTTCTTCACGCACTAGAAGATGCCTAAGAGATATTTTTCTTTTGCAAATAAAGATAACCCTCCAGCCCAAGACTGTAGACTAATCCATACATCAGGCTCTGCAACTCCCTAGGCTGCTACTAAAATGGTGTTTTCTTTTAAATGAGACTCTTTCCTAGTGTGCATGGGAAGACAACTTCATAGTGTTTTCACACTGAAGAAATGCACTGCTGTGCTCCAGATCACGCTGCTTTATCTGATAGCTAAATAGCTCACTCAGTGAAGAAGCATCAGCTCGCTCTGAAACTGGAGCCACAATCCCATATCTGTCTGCACTTTGGACTTGAGCAACAAAGCATTTTTTCTTTACTGGTTTCACTTCTGTAAAATGAAAAGCCTGCAGATTAGGGCACTTCCCATTCACATAAGTGTAAGGGTAAATTGTGCAGTGTATGCTATTATCACTCAATAAAGAGTTCCTTCTGCTTTGCCAGGCTACATAAAAATGTGAAAAGCCTAGTCTCCAAAAGGTCTCAAGTTCTCCATCTCTCTTTTTCTTGTGTTCTCATTTCCTCACTTATTAGAAATACATCAACATCAACAAATGATAGTTTCAGGTTACAGCAGTGGAAGGTTCTGGCTTCTTCTCCTGCCAACATTCTTTGCAGGGTGGCTTTTGCACACTAGCACTTTTGTTCTGTTTGCTACAAGCTCCTTTAAGTTTGTAAAACTCAGCCTCTAGTTACAGCTGGTTTTGTTCCCAAGGAAAAACTGGAGCAGGATGTGCATGTGTGCATGGGGACGGGAGAGCTTGCACCCATGCAGTTTTGTGACTATTCTATGGCAGGGTTGTGGTGGGGGTTATATTTAACTTGGTAACAGGTTTTGTTATTAAGATCCTCCTAACTACATTGCACAGCCCTTACTCGTGTTGATGGACCAAGTAGTGTCACTGAAGTCAATGAGGCTGTGGTGCTTTATTATTTCAAATCACATAATGATCACTGTAATAGGCATGATCATAATGAAACACTTTCATTGGGAAGTCAATGCATTATTTGTGCAAATGTTCACAAGCATGAATGAGAATTGCACAATTTAGCCCAATACATACTATTTTCTGACAAGTTCAGTATCTTTTCTTGATAAAAACTCCATGAATAATACTGTCTCACATGTGCAAACTACACAATGAACCTGGTTCTGCTTGGAATGTCTAATTTGTCTCAGTGGCATTGCTCCAGAGGAATGTATTTAACTCTTTGGAACCACTATTAGATTAAGACAAATTTGATGCTTTCAGCTGATTGACTAGGGATGATTCAAAAAAAGAGATTTTCTGTCCTTGAGAAGCACTTTTAAATAGCAGTATTTCATTTGAAATGTCTCATAGCTGTGGTAGTGCCTTAAAATGGCGCACCTATGGAAATTCACATGAAAGAAATAAGATTCGGTATGAGAATTCCTGTTAGAGGACAATTATATGACTTGAAATAATGAGGTACCACAGTGAAAAGGGTCCAGTGAATACAGAACTCATTAGCGAGTAGTTTCATATATAATTAGCATTCAGTGTTTTGAAATAAGAAGACAGCCTGCTACCCAGTTATACATTCAAATTTAGAATTACGAACATCAGTAAACCCAGTAAGCACAGGAATTCTGCAGGGAGCTTTCCCACTGAAGGTGGCCCCAGCAGCACACATAGGTAAAAGGTTGAATTTGGCTGGGACAGCAAAACTGTAAACAGAGAGCTGCTTATCAAACATCCTGTTCTTGCACCAGACCTAGGCAGATGCTTAGCTTACAACAGACACCTTATTTTTCTGACAGCATTTGCCATTACACATTGGATAATTCAAAGCTGTATTTCCTTTCTCCTTTTCTACTGGCAGCTAAGTTTCATTCCCATCTCTTTTACTTCCTCCTAAAATGACACAACTTGAACACAAACTCATAGCTGCCAAAGGGAAGGATGACTGATCGCAAGAGACTTCATGCTTTATGCAAATAACCATCTGAAGGGGACTGCGGTGGCTTCACACCTGAGCTGGCTGGAACGGGGGTGCAGGACCCACGGGCTGAGACCACAGAGGACCAAGCCCTTCCACACCAGTTAAGGGGATTCCTTCTTCTGCTGGGTTGTGGGATGCAGTAGACCTGTTTGCTGTGGAAGGATAGCAACATCAGTCTGTACAGAAAAAACATGGCATTATTTCTCATCTCTGACTTCAGTCCTTGTAAAGGGGTTCAAAAAGCATGAGGAAATCACATTGATTCTTTGGCTGCTGTGTGTCTGAGTTACTCTGGATATGTCTGGATGTAAGAGGAAGACTTTGGCTATTTTTCTGGATGTCTGATACCCTGGTTGGAGTGGACAAGAACTAAACATGATCAGGTTGACTCTAAATGTACGCACAGTGAGCCTGACATACCCAGAAGTTGGATTTATGGCACATGAATGGCATAGTGCATGCACGCAAATGTTTTTTCTTGTGGAAATCCTGGACAGAAGTATGAGAGCTCTGCATTTTGGAAAGAGGCAAGTTCACTAGTGTGAAACTTTAAATATCTGAAAAAGTGAAAACAGTTCAATGGTCAGTAGATACCAAAGATAACTAGCTCAGCATTTGTTGGTACTGACTGATTCGAATACATCAGTTCTCTGAGCTGAGGAAAGGCTATCCCGTTATCCCACTGCGTCATCCTAGTGGGACAGGGCAGTGAGGGTAAGCACTGTTGTGACCTCTCCCATGCTCATCCATCCCTACAAACTGACTGACTGCCCAACCATGGAGTGAGCAGTCTCACAACCAGCCGACTAGCTGTAAGTCGCAGTATCTCTAGAACTGCTCCCTCCGGCTCAGGACTTCTCCACTTTGTCTGTGACTTGAGGGTCATAAAAAAATCACTGTATAATGGTTCAGATTCCCAAGAACTAAGTGTCATATTAATGATCTGTCCTTGTATTTTCAAAATGCAGCAGAAACGTCTAAGAGAAAAATCTGATCTGAAAAGTCCCTAAATTCTCACACTCAGTAGGATGTACATTTAATACCAGTCAGGATTTGTGATCTTATAAATTTGTTGTCTGACATGACTCTGAAACTTTGTGTACTTAAATTAGCTAACAGATGTATTTCCACAGCAGTTCTACCTGCAGACATCCTGCCACAGAGAGACCAGATGTCAGTTCAACATCAGAAGGAATATCTCAGAGCCTCAGAAGAGCAAATAGTTCCTATACAAAAAAGGAAAAACATCTGTCTAAACAATCTTATAAAAACACTACAGCATTCTAGAAAAAAATAACCCAAAATCATGTAGCAACACTTACTGCATTTACAGAGTCCCACTACAGAATATTATAGGCTATTGTTTTCAGGTTACTACTGTTTGAATTTTTTAAAACCTGCACCTTTTGAAACATGCTGAGGCATCTTTCCACAGAGTCAAAGCTCATATCCATTAGATCTTGGTACCCTAAACTACTATCAACCAAAATAATTTGTGAAAATTAGTGGCTTCTAGTATTAGTTTCCTTCAGGATAAGATTGTTTTTTATGTACATGTGTATTTAACCTAATTTTAATAATAAATTGATAGTTACCTCTCAGATATGACAGAAGAGCTCATATATGGATGATGTTTTAATTGAATCTAATTTAAGTTTAAAAACAATATATACACTACTGATACTGAATGGTGTAGTCCAATATCTGTGTGTCCTGGGTTAGATGGTGGGGGTCCTGACTTTGTATAGGTTTGCAGGTGTGTACAACAGAAGGCACTCAAATCTGTGCTTCAGTTTCCCTTGCAAAAAGGGGTTAGGTTTAACTAGGCATGCTCGCTGAGGTGCATGAATGAGAGTGTACAAATGAAAACCATGCATACAAATTAGGTGCTTTAGAACTAAAAAAAAAATATTAGTGATGTTAAATTAAGTTTGTGAGGTTTTTTCACTCAAGATATCCCCAAGTGTGGAAAAGATATTTTTGCCTCATTCCATCTCTCTGACTTGGACTCTGACAGCTAGCCAGAGCAACTCTCTCAAAAAGGAATGTTGAGTATCGGTAGCAAATACTAAGGGATGTAAATTCCTAAAAACCAGGAACTTCTGTTTATTTTCTTAGAAATTGAAAAATAAACAGTTAAAATTGAATCCTCTTTCATTTGCCTTTTGTTAAATTCTCCTTTTATTGACTAATTTGCACAGCATAGCCACCCAACTGTTGTTTGTAAACAAATGGTTAAAGGATTAGAAACATGCAGCAGTCACCCTGCCAGCCTTATTGACGACTTCTCAAACAGGCAAGCCCTTGTAGAGGGATTTAAGCAAACGAAAAGCATTATTTATCTATAGAGACTGAGAAATGAATTAATTGCACTTGCCAGATTGCAAACAGTGCTGTATAGAGGAAATAAAGAGGGATTTAATTCCTAAAAGTGAATTAGGTTCAACATTTTAAGCATCCTGCTGCCTTGTGAGTCCTGGTCCCAAGCCCACAGTTTCATGTTCTATAAAGAGAAATAGGTGCTTAAGAACGGGGTTCACACACATCAGTTGACAGACCAGGCAACAACCCAAGCTTTCTAGCAAGAAACTAGCACAAAAGCCGGAGCTCATGGACTTTGCTGTCACTTTCTAGACTGCCATAAAGATTCACAGTTACATCCTCTTCTAGACATCAGTGTCCATGTCAGATCACTCCTGTCTTGCAAAACAGAGCATAAAACCACTCAGTGTGTGGCAGGCCCTCTGGCACTTCACAGCCTGGCTGTGCTCAGGTGAGCAGGCAGCAATTTAGGAGGAGGCAGGGCTCTCCCTTGCTTTTCCCTCTTCCCTCCAGCACACTCTTCATGTCAAGCTCTGCCCAAACAGTAGACTGAGGAGGGAACAAAAAGCAGATGGAAAAAAACAAATTATCCTGAGAAAGTAGGAGTAGATTCCAGCTACATTTTGACATAACTACTTCCTACACCACCTCCTTCCTTCTCAAAGCCTTCCCTGGTCATTTAGCACTGCCACTTCCTGCTGCTAGAGGAAATTGAATGAAATAGTCTGGATAAAACACTTAAATATTCATTAGGGCAAACAGCTTAAAAGAACAGTCTAATAGCCTTAGTAAGGGCACATCCTGGGAAGTCCTGAGCTTCAGTTTCTCCTCTAATGGGCATACTACTACTTATACGTAACAAAGCAATGTTCAAAGCAAAGTTCAGCAGGTCTTTCCTGGACTACAGACATACAGACACTTTACAATCACTCCATGCTTCTTCACAATCCAAAAGAAAAAAAAAACCCACCAAAAATTAATGGGCAGGCACGTCGACATCCTGAAGTTTCCAATGGGCTGAAACATAGCCCTGAAAGCCTGTCAGAGATGAGCAATAGCCATTGACAGTCTCTTTGGAGCTTTTCACTTCCACGAGCACGGCCCGTCTTTACTGCACCTGCAGGCTGACATGTCATGACAGAGATTCTTTTCCAAATATATGCGTGGTCTCTCACTGTCCTTGCTCTAAGCAGCACACCTCCTTGGTCAGACAACTAGCAGGGGACAGTCATGGTTCGACTGTTGGTTAGCAGCATCCTGCAGGAGAGCTCAGTGAGGCCCCACCGCCACTCATCAGCTGACCAACCACTTCTGGGGGGAGCAGGGAAGAGCCTTCTTTGTTCCTGTTTCTTTACGATTAGGTTGAAATTACCCAGTAAAATAGCTACAAAGGTGAATCTTGATTCGCCAGGGTGGGCAGAGATTTATTCACAGTGTTAGATGTGTTAGATTTTTTTCCATGCTTCTCCCTTCATTGCAGGGCAAACAACCATTACCAATCTTGTTAAATGATGGAATTTCCTGTTCAGGTTTTAAATTATCCCCCAACTGAATGTTTTCCTGGTTTAATTGCCAGGCTTTGGAAAGAAGCCTAGCACCCAGGCCCTGACAGGAGTGCAGCTATGCAATATCCAGCTGGCTGCTCTCCCAAAGCAGTTAGAGCAGCCACTGACTAGAGAGAGATTTACACCCCTGTGGGCTGAAATACTTGTAGCTTCTCTTGCAGAGCTCTGCCATCCCCTGCTACTGTAACCCGCACTTCCCAAGTAACTGTGAGGAAAAACTTGCTAATTTTTTTTTTTTTTTTTTTTTTGCATTGCATTGCATTGCATTGACCCTGGAAGTCTTGCCAAGCCTTGGGAGAGCTGGATGGGCAGCTGGCTGCTGTGTCAGTCTGTGAATGCTGCTAGAGGGCTGGATGATGCTGGGATCTGCCCTGCATGCAGCCTTGCTCCATGCTGGCTGAAAAATCTTTGCAGCTGAGTTTCTTCATGAGGAAGGGTGGTAGAGAGTTACAGTTTCTGATTTTCTTTGGTTTAAACAAAGTATTTTCACTATTACTAATGCATAGGATTCATTTGTTAGTTAATCTGCATCCAGAAAAAAAGATTTCACTTCTTATTAACATCAATGTGATGGCTAATGTGCACTCATTCAACTTGATTATGATGATGGTATAAAGCCCCTGTTATTCTTTTCATATTGTCCCTTTATAGGCACAGGGCTCGATTCTATCCCCAGCTCATTTGATTACTGCTATTTTACTCCTAAGCTGAGCTTGAGGTAATTATTAGCTTCCCTCTTTTATTTTCAACAAACGCTCAGTAATTCAGTCTCCTCTGGATTGTTTTGCCTCTCCTGGGATAGAAAGGGTGACAGAGAGAATCAATCATTGACGTGAAAAGGCTGTAGTGGCCTCAGAGTATTCCTCTGTAGTGCACACAGGGCCGTTGTGCCAATATTACCAACATCCTGCCTGCCCGTCATCGCGCTGCCCCGTTTCCCGCTCACCCCCTGCGCTTTCCTGTGGCGTTCTCAGGGAGCTACTGGCGTCCCAGCGCAGCAAAATCTCCTGTGCAAACTATGCTGAGTACAGATCCCAGGTGTAAAACTCAGATCCTAGTGATGTAAACCCGCTCATGACCACTGCATTGGTTTATGAGCATACCTCTGCAAGGTTACGACAGCGATCAGTCAGGTACGGCAACAGCCGCGGTTGTTCATGGGGCCAGCTCCATAATTTTCCTGGTACTTGCACAGCCTGTGCCCATTTCCCACAGCTGGTTTTACCAAAGAAGCCGCATGATCTTTGTCACAGTGATAGGGCAAGAAGAGTTAATGTCGAGTGACTTAAGCCAGACCCAAGTCTGTACTGCACATCGGTATTTAAGAGCCGGGACTGAGACCAGAGCCTCACGCTACACCTGTTGTTCAGCCCATTTTCCTAGGCCAGGAAGCCTTTTCTCCAATGGGCAGGGAAGCCTTTCAGCCCTCAGAGGGCGAGAGGCTTATTAAGAGAGTCTGGCCTTCCTCTTCAAAGGCTGCATGAATGGAAAAGTACAGGGGCGTCAGTGCCAAGCTCCTCAGTTTGCCTGGGAAACAGCTGTAGCAGTTTAAGAAGTGAATATGTCACAGCTGCTCCAGACAGTAAATTCCTGCTGTTTCAATGTGATGAGAAGCAGAAGATGAATGCATGAAAACTCTTTTATATATTTCACTACAAAGTTAAACCATTACCAGTACGGCTTAACTTAATCTGCCTGACTTGGCACTGAAATGGGCAGGAGGACTAACCCAGTCAACCCAACCTGCTCCTCAGCTGAAGGCCAGGAACCAGTAGCTGAGAATCCAAGGGCACAACCACCATGTAGCTGCAGTCCTTACTGTATGCCCTGAAGATTTTGAAACAGAAGCACATATCTGGGCTTGGATTGTTCCTTTAACCGTGTGTTGCTCAGGCAGTGTCTTTCAAAGGATGATGGGGATGGATGGGGGGGTGTTAAATGCCCCGTCACTATGCCAAGGCCCCAATCCCAGACCTATGGATACAATAATGTCTTTAGGTTTTCCAGATTAATGTCTTTTAAAGGTCATTAACTAGCCTAAAGGGTTAAAATATATCGCAAATGAAGGTTAGGTTTTTAAAAGAAACCTAATGAGTTTAGGCATTCAAATCGTATTGAACTTAACATCTCAGGCTTTATTGAGCTAATTATCTGACCTCCAGGCAAAGCATGTACATGACTGAAGTAGGCTCACAGCTACCTGCTGTTTGCTGTATACGTTTTCCCTTATGAAAGGAGACATCCAGACACTTCAAAGAACATGGAGTGTGAATAAAATGGAGACCTTGTCCACCTCGAGTTGCCTTAATGGCCAAAGAGACTTCTGGTGAACGTTGCCAAAGAAAATGGCAGGGAAGATTACACTGAGACGCAAGATGTCCCAGAGAAAATACTGACAGATGGGAACTCAAAGTTTAAGAGACAGAGCAGAAGCAAGGCGGAGGAGCGTGACTTGCTATTTGTGCATTACTGATTTTGAAAAGCAACTTACTGGCTTTTTTTTTTTGTTGCAGGCTGTTACCCTGACTCTTGGGAAGCCGGGTACATCAATGAAATGCCACTACAAATTATGTTTTTGTCGGCTCCCAAGAACATTGCATTCTTAAGACAGGAACTGGCAGAGTTTGACATCTAGTTAGTGTGGAGGAGGGTAGAAGCAGTGTCCAGAAGGGAAAGGTCTTGAGGCACTAGTTCCAGGAAAGCCTGATAGATTGTAAGAATAGAAATCAAAACAAAGTGCACCAGAAGAGTAAAGCTCTAGGCAAGAGATGGACCTCTATTGCTGAAACACAGGCTTTTTGCACCACTGAAGGAAGATGCACTTCATTTTAACCCCTGGCTGCTCTCTCAGAGAAATATCGATAGATAAAACAACATACATGCACAGGAAGGAGAAACTGTGTATTCTGCCTTGGAATATTTCTCCTTCAGCTTTGGTGCAAAGTACTATGTTCGGTGGCAAAATAACTGTCGTGCAGTATTTAAATCCATTGGGAAAAGGAAAACCTCAGGACAAAGTCTCAGTAACATTTCCAGAGAAGTTTTCCTCCATTGTCCCAGGTCACTGTTCCTTATCAACATATAAGAGGAACAAATAGTGTTCTACATTTTGCCTACCTGGATTTAAAATGTGCACAGAGTGAATATATCCTATATGTTCACGTTTCAGTATTGTCACAGCTTGCAGCTGTGGGTCTAATAAACTGTAAGTTGAATTACTTAGGGTGTATCAGGAAAACACGGGAAGGACAGAAGGTGAAGCTGAGAGAGAAAGGACAATGTCTGAGGAAGCAGAGTGACCAAAGCCCAAATGCATATGGAATATACATTCAGAAAAATTTAAGAACATACAGCTTTGGGAAGGAATGGGACAGAAGAAATGGGATAGTATCATTGAAGGCGGCGAGTGGGGACCCTTTTCTGACAGTTTTTGGCTTTCATGGAGAACAGTGATCAAAGATGTATGGTCAGAGGATTCTGCGCTTCTCCCAGCTAAACAGGATGATTAAGTATAATTAATAGACTCATTAAGAACAAATACAGCTGACTATACTGAGAAGTTATGAAAAGTAGGAGTGAATCAGGCAGCGACTAGAAGACCGTTAACCTCATCCTTGCACAGGCCAAAACACATGATAAATGAGCCTCCATGAAAGGGAGGCAGCTGAGCAGTATGTAGTGCAATATAGGCTGTAATGTTCAGTGATAAGAAAGCACAAGCATGCAGGATATACACAACTCGTGAGGAATGTCTGTGATGTGATAATAAGTTTGGCAGCTGTGCACACCACTAAAAAAAGAAGTTTCTCTTGTTTCTATTACAGCTTGTGCAGTTACCACATTCCAGGACTGATAGTGGGACTGAAACAATTCATTAAGGAAATGGACACTATTTGCACATAGCCTTTGCTGCTCATCACTTTTGTTATTTATTTAACTCTGGTCACTTCTGAAGTCCATGGCCAAAATTCTCCAGAAAGGCAAAGTTCCCAGTGACCCTACTGAGTTGTATGGTGACATGTTTGTTCCTTTATAGGGAAAAATGTTTCTTATCATCACTTTTTGCACTCTCCATTACATCCAGTGCAAATGAGGTAGAGAAGCTTGGACTATTAATGCCTGTTAGAGGTTTGGCTTCACCTTCCTTATCTTTGCCCTTAACTGAAAGACAAGCTTTTATCTAAGAGATGGTTTTGAAGAAGATTAAGAAAAGTCTCTGCTCTGCGACTACTACATTATTATATACTGTTCTTTCATTGAATACATGTTCATTGTTATTTTAAAATATAAAGAGTTTAAACCAGAATGTAAATATTTGTATAAACATGATGATGTTTAAAAAGAAAAGCCATGCAATTCTTACCTATTCAGTGGCATATACGATCATTGTCTGTAGGAAACCAGTCTTGTTTTCATTTCACAAGTCATTTTTCATTTATACAACAAGTTACACCTGATTCAAGTTGGTAAAACAATACTGAGAATATATATTGGGCAAATGTATGGACTTTTTAAAAAGTGCTTATACTACTACATATTTCTAATCTTTAGCCAAAGTATATTTGTGAGAGTTTCTCCTGAATTAAAAGCTTTTAACATTTTGGGTTTTTTATTGATAATCTAAGAAAAAATAATCTTGTTTTATTGCTTTTTATCATTTATAACAATGGAGAGCCTGGTGTTTCTCTGTTCAGCTTTCTCAGATATTAAATTGTTGACAATTATGTTCTTGCAATGAATGTAGAGTCTGCCAGTTTTGATGCTGACTTCACTGTGGGCAGGATAACATGTTTGAGCCTGTTTCCATGAAAGACAGTAGAGAAAACTCCCCTGAATTTTCATGGCACGGGATGAAGACTGTTAAGGATGACCCATATCGAGTGGGTGTTAGACAGATCTTTGTTCAGAAGTCTCCCGAAGTTTGAAATGGATTGATTTGGTTGGCTTGAATCAATTCATTAGCATGGTTTCCAGTCAGAAGCATATACCCATCTAGGTTTATGGTTAACACTGCAAATATAACACTTTAAAAATCATGTTGTAGACAGCTCATAGAGAATATAGTGTGTATGGCAGCTTTCTGGTTTAGATCTTCTAATGGCAACACATTACGGGGTTGTGTTTGCTTCAGGTTTCGTGTTTGCTTTCTAAATGCTATTGGGTCAGTGTTTGAAGAACTGGTATATCCAAACTAAAAAAAAAAAAAAAAAAAAATCAGTTGAGAGAATAATAGTTGTAGGGTGCTTGGATCCATTTCATATTATTTTAGTGAATTCCAACCTTACAACACAGGTGACATCAGTTAATAATTGAAGCTGGAAAGCAGATAGGGAGTTTAAGTGCAATTACTACAGCCAACATCTGTAAAAGGACAAACATTAAAGTCACTTGTGGAATTTAACCCATCCTCTATTTATCTGTTGTCAACACTTATTCCTGTTGATATGACAACGGAAAAGTCTTATTAATATCATGAAAGTAAAAGTAGAAGCTTGGAATTGCCCACACCCAGTAATATGATCTGTGGCTCAGAAGGGGATTTTTCTGCTAATCTGGCAAAGGAGTAATCAAAAGGATTTTTATTGATAAAATTGAAGATGATAGTACAATGGAAGTAAGCAACTGTGCTAGAGAAACACTATCAGTCACGTACTGTTTTCTGGATTATGCAAAAACCAAGAAAAAGTGAAATCTGCTCATAGGCACCTTATGATATCTGCTCATAGACAGCTAATAAAGAGCAGATAGCTTAAGGAATCACAGCAAACAACCTAAAGAAATAACAGATATGAAGGAAACAATAAGAGGAACATGCATTTACAGTAGGACATCTGTGAGCTTAGGCAAACGAGGTAAAATCAGCTATTGACAGTAATTCACAATAAGGTAAAGAAAGCACCAATTCAAGTGAGGAAGAAAATCTCAGTATTCCCTACTTGCTCTCAGCTTACTGCTTACCGGTTGACAGTTCCACACGGTCAGGTCAGTAGAAGCAAGTAGAGAAGATAACTTTGAAGTGGAGTAGTTGTTTAGCTTACTGTATGTCCCTCTAAATGCAATCCAGTGTTTGTTTTCATAGAGTGAAATCCTCATTATCATCTCTAAGTGTTTGTAACTTGTCTAGTATATAAAGAGTGCTATCATAAATAAACACAGAAAAGCCATTTTAATCCACATTCTTATTCATTCCTAAAATCTCAGCTTATGCAAATTTTTACTGAATTTAATACGACTTTCCCCTAAGTAAAGGCTGAAGGCACAAAGAGATCATAAATCTGCTTAATATCAAGCCATTATTCTTCTGTTTTTATATGAATGCCTATTCACCTCCAGAAGCTGGATAGAAAAGTGTGCTTGACAGGCCAAAGACATGAAACTCCAGTACTGTTACCTGGGGTTCAGGTGCCTGGAGCTGAAAGCCTACCAACACATACCTCGCAACACCCCAGGGCACAGCTGGGCCCGGGAGCAGAAGTTGCAGTACCATTGTGAAACTGGGCGATTATGTCTTCTGCTGTATTGTGGTGCTTTGACTCTAGTGAAAAGCCGTTCTTCTCTTGCAATCGTTGCAATCATTCTTCTCCGTCCTCTCTACAGAGAGGAAGCCAAAGAGACTTCCTCTGCAGAACTGCCACCTTTTTCAGGTGAAATGATAGTGCTGGTGGGAACATGGTATTTCAGTGTAACCACTAGCCAGGGTATTAGCAGTCCTTTTCTACCAGGAAGGAAAAAAGAGAAAGCTTTTGTCTGGCTCCCTCCAGAAACTGTGCCCATAATAGAAATGATCTGCATCGTACTTTCCTGTATTGCCTCTCATCGACTTCAAAGGTGATCCTGGCGTTTCCCCCGTGTTTCTTGGCACCACTGAATTTTTGTGGTATTCACATAAGGTTGTTGTTTTGTTTTTTTCTCTGTGCATGCAAGTTTTCTCTTTGGAAACCATGACTATCTTTTCACAAGTCCTACAGGTTCTTCTGAGTTGCCTCATCTGTGATGGCCACTCTCAGTCCTGTGCCATGGCCTCTTCTGGCAGAACAAAGATGAGGGTCCTTTGGGAGACTCAGAGCTGAGCATCAGTCACTGAGACCAGCCACTCTTAGGCAAAGAAGAGCTCCACAGAAGGGAAACATAGTGCTTTCATAGCTCTTGCAAACCTCCCAGGTTGGTGATACTGCATAATATCATGCAGAACATTTTCATTTGCTGATGGCCAGGTGCCAGTTTGGGTGAATCGATGGGTCTGCTGTTATTCCTACACTGGGCATGACTGGAAATAGTCTTTTGCTCTCAGCCTGAATTCTTTATGTTTTCACTGGTGTATTTACAAGAGTGTGAGAATGAAGTCTGCAGGTAGGGCCGATGGAAACAGTAACTAAGGAAAACAATGGTAACGAAGAAAAACTTGCCCAGACCAGGGGGTTTGCATGTATTAGCTTTAATGCAGACGCCTAGAGATATGAGAACACATTGCATTGCCTCCTTCCTCTCTCGGTTTGTTCTTGGTTTGTTATTTTTCCTGACTGCTGCTGCTGCATCAAAGCACTCTCAGAGAAAAGGGCCTGGCATGACTTGCCAGGAACAAGATTGTGCTCAGGCACGAGGCTTTGATCTTGAAGATTCTTCAGCTGTCTACCGTGCACAAAGGTGCAGCCTTGGTACAAACTAGCAGAGGGAAAAAATTCTGGTGGTGAGTTTTGCCTGGTGACTGAAGAGTTAGTGCAGGTCAGTAATAAATGCTGCGTGCGCAGTTTTCCATTGCTGATGCAGTTTTAAAACACTGAGCATATGCAGAGGAAGTCCCCGCATGGTGGTAAATTGCTGCATGCAGATTTTTTTTTTATCTTTCTATGTATTTTTAGAGATGTACAAGAAATGAAATCTTCAACCAGCAGGAAGTGTGAAAAGAACTTTCTCTGCAATATGAAGCAATCAGTGTTTGTAAACCAGATATACAGAGAGAAATAAATAGAGAGGTAGAGCAAATGTTCATATTTTTTCAGGTTCTTCCACGTGTATTAATATCCAAATCACTCCTAGAAAATTCTCTCTACTCACCATTTTAGTATGATGCATTTGCAATATTTCTTTGATTTCTTGATTTACAGCCATGGGGACGAAAACCAAACAAATACCTTTCCTTTGTTTTCTAGAACTCCATGCTTTTTTCCATTATAAAAACCAACCTACAGACTTTTATATCACAGAGATAAAAAAGGAGATACAGAATGTGCTGTGAACTAAGGATAAGTGATATCTCTGTGAAATAAACAAGCACGTGTCCCCCAGGGAGGTGCAGCATATTTAGGAAAGGCTGGAACCTCACAGAGAATTTTTCAGTAGCATTAGTGTGATGCTATCTGTGACCTAAATCTGTTGGTTTTGGGGGGTTTTTTCATTCCTGTTTTATTCTGTTCAAGGATGGACAGAACCTCAACAAGTGTTTTTAAACCATCATCAATAAACTAAACTAAAACTACAGCTACAGATGGCAGCGTGCACATCAGCTGGGTGTTTTTGTCAAAAGCAGATGCTTACAGAGAACACCACAGGCTAAGCATACAGCGTGCAAAATTTGGCCCAGCATACTTAGCTCCAAAAAGGCCAATATACATATCTTAACGCTCCGGGTGAGGTTTTAAATGGTAAGGCATCATTCTACCTTTGTGTTGGGTAACTTCCACCTTTACAGTTACAGCAATATAGTAGCACTTTTTCTAGATTAAAACCCATTTTTCGAGTTTGAAAAAAAATGAGGGTAGCTGATAGAAGTGACAGTGTGTTAATGTCGACATCTGATGAATACAAAATGCAGGGGGAATTGCTTGTTGCTGAAATACATTAGATCATAGCAGCAGCAAAATGTAGCAGTGAGACGCCACCATCATCATTTCAACGTCTGTTCCATATAATTGCAGAGTGACTGCAAGCTAGCAGGGAAAGCTATCTGTCTTTGGGAGTCTTGTAAATGACATGCTATTTAAAATAAAACATCGAGACTATGAAAAACATTCAGAGGCTTTTCAGCATCTATTGCATTGTGTACAGTCTTCTTGGAACATCGTAAATGCAGTTCTCCGAGGAAGTAAATGGTTGTCTGAAGACACATTCCTACCAATGCCATTAACACAACTCATCAGCTAACAAGAACATACTCATCTGTCTAGACACAGATGATATTAGAAAAGTAATCACCATAGATCAAATTCATGTCCCAGTCCTGAAGGAGCTTTGTGTGGTTCGATTCTGTACCTGCCCTGGCCCGCAGTCCTGAACGCAGGCGTCCTCGCTCACTGATGGCGTTAGTTACCCAAGCTCTGCACGAGCAGTGGAGCTCCAGCTGTCTGGACCTGATGAAGTATTGGTCTGGTGCAGATAAATAGAGAGCTCATTGCCGACCAGAGCTTTAAAATGCCAAAGAAATAGCTCCTCGTCTCTCCTTCTCCCCTGGTACTACACAGAATGTTTAGATTAGCTTAGCTTAAACACACAGCTTTTTGAGAGGTAAAGAAAAAGGACATGATTTTCACTGAAGCTGGCAAGACTCTGGTCCAAATACAGAAGCACAAATATTTGCTTTTATATATAATGCTCTGTTAATCATAATGCTCGCTTTTTAATATAATGCTGTTATCATAATGCTCTGTTGCTCATCATTGTATTCAAGCAATGTTTTATGCTTGATATTCATCTGTATGTTTAATCCCTTTCTTGAATTTGTGCTAAACTCTGCACTTCTTTGAAATTATTTTGGTCCAGAGTCCCAAAATCACATTGCACCTTCGTGAAAAGGTATTTCCTTTGATCTGCTTTTTTTCCACTTTTTTCACTTTTTGTCTGTACTCTCATGTAAATGTGATTTCTTTTTAATGATATTTGGGATAGGATGAATACAGTTCTGGCCAGCTTTCGTAGCTTTGTTATGTAAGTGATATCATCAATACAAAGCCCATTTACCCTGTCTTGCTATATAATGTAGCAGAGGCACAAGTGGAAACAGTCCAAGTCTCCTCTTGAAATTGAAGCTCTAGTATGGGCAGTAGGGCACTATCTTAGTTTCTGTCCTCAAATGCACATTACAGAAACAGCAAAGACTCGGAAATTAAATTTATTGAGGAACTCTAAGTTGGCCTTTATGACTGTGAGCTTAGCCTAAGGACATGACCCTTGGAAGATTTATAAGCGAAAATCTAGAGATAGAAATGATGGTACTTAACCAGTTCCATGTAACTAGTAAGTTGAATGAAAACTTAAATTTATTTTGCTCAAATGAGAGAAGTAATTGTCTCAGGATCTGTTTGAGACACTGTAATGATTTTTGGATATCCAGGCTGTGAAATGTGTTTGACAAAGGCTGGTAAGACATATCTTCATCCCATTACAGATTAGAAAAATGCATTGTATTATGTCTGTACAACTTCAAACATTGTACCAGATATGTGAAAATGTAATGATGGTTCTAGTGATTATTTGTTTCAGCAATAGCTTTGTATGATTGCAGATTGAGGTAAATTCGGATGCCATATGAATATAAAACATGAATATCACACAAATAGTGCGTTTTCTGTTGCAGAAGTCTTACACTGTCCATGAATATGTACGCATTGGTCAGAGCACATTTCATAACAGTCTTGTGTCAATTTTGGTTTGAAAAGTACAAGTGCTATGTCATATATTTGGAGTTTATGTGGCCTTTTTATTTTTTTCTTTGTTACAACTCACCTGGTTTTTTTTTTTCCCCAGAAGTTATTTCTATAGTAATTTGAGAAGTAGAAGATTTATAGTTGAAAGGATTATCAAAAGCTGACATTTATGTGCACCTACGTTATGTAGCTTTGTAAATAAGTATGACACGATTTAGTAATATTTCCAGAACAGGGTTGGAGGGAGTAGCATGAGCAGATGATGATTTTAACACCTACATTTTTAACATCTGCAGGGTGAATATTTCAAGTGAGTTATTGGAGAGAAATATTTAAAAACGTGGGTAATAGAAGTTTCTAAACAATCTATGCTTGTTTATTCCAAGTGTAGCAAAATAACCATAGAGTTTAAACAGACCATAGTGCTCAGAGTGATTTTGTGTCTACTGAGTCACTGCAAAAGAAAGAAAACAAGAAAATGTTTGAAAAACGGCAGACTGGCTCCTCAGCAATGTTCTTCATGCACAGCTGCTGATAGATAACTGTATTTTGCTCACAACTGAGATTCAGAGAGATGGATGGAAAAAATGTACTCTTAAAATCCACATTTTAAAAAAGAGAAGAGAAAAAGGTTAGTATAGACGAATAAACAACTCCAAACTAAATTAAAATATGTGTTAAATATATTTTCCTTTTCCTTTGGGACAATTCAAAAACAATATTCAAAAACCACCATTGCTACGTTACACAGATCACAGCTCTCCATCCAGATGGAGGTAAACCAAGGTATCTGGTCCCATATGAAAGTCTGGGATCCGGGAGCAGAACTAATCAAAGATGAAAGTACAGATTCTGCCCTCAGCGTATCTGTCATCACATGAACCTGTCCGAGAGTGACACTGCCAAATGTCTCTGTTTTTATGTCAGGAAGGAGAACCGAGGCCCAGGATAGTCCTTCAGCTTCATCACCTACCCCAGAGAGAGGCTGCACCTGTTCACGGACTTGAACTTAATATATCCCACTGATTGGTCCCTCTCCCACATTTAGGAGTCTAGACAACCATGTCTATAGTCATCACCCCATGATGGACCAGTATTGTCTTAACTCAAATCACGAGGATTTCTCCAAAGAAGAAGTTAACATTAAAAAAAAAAAAAAAAAAAGGGTTCCAGGCAGCCAGATTTTGTGTACTGCAAAAACCTACTACTGGCACACAGGACAAAAGCAGACAGCACAAAACATCATGAACTAAACTTGACAGTTAGCACCGAGTCTGGCCCCAACAGCATTGATCTCATTAGCGAACACACAAAGCTGCTTCTGGTTCAACGCCGCCACAAGCTGCACAACATGTGCCTGAAGTTATTTAGTGCATCACAGACCAGAGAGGAAACAAAGATGGGCAATGCTGTATTCGCCTTCTCATCAGACACCAGATTTCGGTCAGGCACCCCAAGTGAAATCAGCTTCATTACCGATCATTTATTTCAAAGTAGATATCAGTGCATAAGTATATCCACAGGTAAAGGAATTCTTACTCTTTTTGCAATGATGGTAGAGTCCACAGGTTTATCACCTTTAGAGATTCCAAATAAACAGAAGCAACAAGGTCAGGACTGAATTGCCAAAGCTCCTCTCCTCATTTGCTTCCCTAAGATTTGTATAGGCATCCCAGATTCAGGCGTTACATGCAATCCTGCTGTGCTGATTTCACACAAAATGCCAACGAGGACCTCATAGCAGCGCTCATCACTAATGCAGCTGCCAGCCCTCTGGTAATAAGAATCCCAGTTCCACCAGTGGTCCCAGTTCCACCACAATAACCTCGCAGATACGGGCTCATTCTCAGCCCACTGCAGCCAAGAGCACCTGCTAACTCTCTGCCATTTGCTACCTTTGCTTGTGACATGCTGGGCTTTCCCAGCTTCCACATGGATTTCCACGGTTTTCTGACACCTCAAGATAGATGAGGAGAAAAAAGTGGAAATGTGAGATAGAGAAAAATGACAGAGAAAAATGAAGGCTGATACAAACAAGCTGAAAGATAAAAGATGCTTCCAAGTTTATCCTGCAGCATTCCTGTAAGGCGAGAGAATTTTCTGTTCTCCAGTGTTGCTGCCTCATTTCAGTTCCTGGAGCTACTTTGAACTGATAAATCACATCATCAATCCCACATGACAACATGCAGCAAGGCTGGACAGTAACTGCTGCAGAAACCAACCACTTCACTCTAAAGATCACATGTAGCTCAGGAAGATTTTCTCTAACTCTAGTTTTACCAAACCTGTGTACACTTACACATCTGAATTCCTACGTGGTTTTATATTTATGCATCTCATGTATTTATTAAATATTCAGAATACTTAAGTACCAGGTGGTGCTCATCTCCTTATCTGTCTGTATCATAAGCTCTCCACTGCCCTCAACAAAAGAAGGAAACATACTCAAAAGCGTAAGCTAGGTCACAGAAGAAAGGATATAAAATAAAGGCAGGGGCAAAATCAGAAAAGGACCGAATGAGATACAATTAGGAAGAAACATCCATGGCAACAAGAGTGCATTTCTATAAATAGGTTATTAGTAAAGAGAAGACCAAGAAAAGAGTTGGTTTGCTGCTCATAGAGGAAGACAGCTGTCAGTAGAAGCTCTGTAAGAGGTGAAAGCATCGAATTCATTTACCTGTAGTCAGTTTGCTAACACTAGTAGTACCAACAACACATGGGTTACTATCTCTACCTAGAAGAGGAAAAAAGACATAAGAGAGTACCTGGATGTTTTCAGTTCACCTAGCCAGGCTGATTTCATCATGGGATACTTGAAGAAGTAGGTGAAATAGTGTCAGGAGCATTAGCAGTTCTCTCTCAGAGCTCATGGATAGCGAATGATGAGGTCCAGGAAAAGGAAGAAAGAACAATATTGTGCTCTCGTTTAAAAGAGGTGAATGGAGAGGTTAGGAAATTTCAGAGCAGTCTGTGTAAATACTGTAGCAGCAGCAGAGTTTTGTAGCTTAGATATAGTGTAGAGATACATGCCAGAAATGGTTAATAGAGACACATAATGCATTTTATTAAGCTAACTGATGTAACTTTAAAAAAAAAATCAGAGATGGTTTCAGGAGAAAAAAAACCTTTTATAGTAGTCAAGAAAAATATTGGAGCAAATAAACAAACTACTTCAAAGAACTCAGAAGAAAAGAAAGAGAGAGAGGGAAAGAGGCAGAGATGAGTAAAAGCCAATAATGGATTTGCCAAGAACAAGTCATGTCAAACTATTGTAATTTCCTTCTCTGACAAAGCAGCAGACATGGCAGATAGAAAAGAATAAGTGCATGTCATATATCTTGACTTATTAAGGCTTTTGACACTGTCTCTCATGACATTCCCTAGCACAAACAGGCTAGGGAAATACAGTCTAGATGAAACTATTTGAAGACAGGTGCAGAACTGCCTGGGAAAAAACCCACACACTCAAAACCAGCAGAATGTCACTGTCAAAGTGAAGGATACAGAGACTGGGTAGTGAGATCTGCAGCGATCTGCGGTCTCCGCCTAGGTCTGCTCCTACTGAATATTTTCACGGGCAGCCTGAACATGGGAATGTGAAGTGCATTTATTGCACCCGCAGGTGACAGAATTCTAACAGGGCAAAAGCCATTTGGGTGACAGGAGAATTAAATAGACCCAAACCACAACCAGCCCACCGTGCTAACATGGCTTACCCACCACTCTAAAAATGCCAGTGTCTTCAAGGTCCTCCCATCCTTGGGCTTAGCAGACCCTGTGAGCAAAGCAGGGGAACAATAGAGCAATTTTTTAGACTGGATTTACATGTTACTCTAGGTTCAAGGAAAACTGTAAACCATATGGGGAGCATTGCAGAAGGGTAGATGTTGGGTAGCTGGACTTTGGGAGGATAGACATGAGCCAGGTGAGAGTCTAAGTTCAGCTGGAGAGGGGCTAGACCAGGAGGCAAAGAGGAGCAGAAGATACAGCAGCGTGGCAGGAGGCCAGGCACATGTGCAGGCAGCAAATCACTATATTCGTAATTAATCATGACTTCAAGTACTGTCGCATAGGAACATGGCGGGGGGAGGGGTATAACAAGAGACTGATAGGCCGCAGGACCCACATGCCTCAAACTCAGGCCAGTTGCCTGTGTACAGACATCACGACTCAATGCAATTCCCCTGCAGGTATGATCACATGCGGCCATGCCCACCACAGCAGACAGCTTCTTCTGGGCCATCCACGAGCACCGGCCCGATGTCAGGTTTTGTGGCCCTGAGGATGCCTGCACAGACCCTCGTAGGTAAGTCAATCACTGATGCTGCAGTCTGCTCCCAATATGCCTGCTCTTGCCTGTATTTCTGCCAAGAAAATCACTGACGCCCTTCACAAGGAAGTCTCTTGTCTATAAATAGGAGAGACATGGATTTGATGGCTGCACCGCTCAGTGGATAAGGAATTGGCTGGATGTTTGCACTCAAAGAGTTGTGGTCAATGGCTTGATGTCCAAGTGGAGACCAGTGATGATTGGCATTCTTCAGGGGTCGGTATTGGGATCGGCTCTGTTTAACGTCTTTGTCAGCGACATGGATGGTGGGATTGAGTGCACCCTTGGCAAGTTTGACGATGACACCAAGCTGTGTGGTGTGGTCGACACGCTGGAGGGAAGGGGTGCCATCCAGAGGGACCTTGACAGGCTGGAGAGGTTGGCCCCTGCAAACCGCATGAAGTTCAACAAGGCCAAGTGCAAGGTCCTGCACATGGGTTGGGGCAATCCCAAGCATGTCTACAGGGTGGGCGAGGAATGGATTGAAAGCAGCCCCGAGGAGAAGGACTTGGGAGTACTGATTGATGAGATGCTCAACATCAGCCGGCAGTGTGCGCTTGCAGCCCAGAAAGCCAACTGTGTCCTGGGCTGTATCAAAAGAATTGTGACCAGCAGGTCGAGAGAGGTGATCCTGCCCCTCTACTCTGCTCTCATGAGACCCCACCAAGTACTGTGTTCACCTCTGAGGCCTCCAACATAAGAAGGACATTGAACTGTTGGAGCAAGTCCAGAGGAGGGCTATGAAGATGATAAGAGGACTGGAGCACCTCTCCTATGAAGACAGGCTGAGAAAGTTGGGGTTGTTCATCCTGGAGAAGAGAAGGCTCCAGGGAGACCTTAGAGCAGCCTTCCAGTACCTGAAGGGGCCTACAGGAAAGCTGGAGAGGGAATCTTTACAAGGGCATGTAGTGCTAGGACAAGGGGTAATGGCATTAATCTAGGTAGATTTAGATTAGATGTTAGAAAGAAATTCTTTACTGTGAGAGTGGTGAGGCACTGGAACAGGTTGCCCAGAGAAGCTGTAGGTGCCCCCTCCCTGGAAGTGTTCAAGGCCAGGTTGGATGGGGCTTTGGGCCACCTGGTCTAGTGGAAGGTGTCCCTGCCCATGGCAGGGGGGTTGGAACTAGATAATCTTTAAGGTCCCTTCCAACCCAAACCTTTCTGTTATTTTATGATTTCCCAAGACCATGGCATTCCCTTTCTTCTCCCTGCAGGGGTCCAGGGATCTCTGGTGAGAGAGATTGTGATAAAAAACTGTAACATTTGAAACTGCTTTATGATGAGAGTCTGAGAAGTTTGTTTATGCCGTGTCCGAGAATGATTTCATACCACGTTATTTTGAGAGTCATGGAAGTCCTGCTGGTAGATACACATATAACTTCCGGGATTGCTTTATTGTAGTTACACCCAAACTCCTGCTTGCAAATAGTGCATAAAGTAAAAATAGCAAGGACAAACCCCCACATTACTTATTTGAATATTTTCCTCCTCTTTTTTAATATTTAAATGATCCAGGGAAAATATTGCTGTGGTCTGATTGACCAAACAGTCTTTATAGGCACCAGTCCGGAAGACTAATGGGGTGGAGAGCTATTGCAAAAAGCCACTGACAAGGTACATAGTGACATCCTAATAACTGGCATTAGCTTCTGAAATCACATACTAGGCACGGTAAAAATTATCAGTGCAGAAATTATTATTGTAGCTAAGAGGCGAGCCCTGAAAAACACTATTCATTTTAATAGCAAATTACTGGGTAAGTCTCAAAGCTGAAGGAGGAGCAGTTGTAGCTCACACTATTCCTGTATAAAGTGACACAGATTTATAGCCCATAGGATGCAAAATTTTCTGTCTTACACAGACCAAGTACTGCTGTTTACCTACTATATAGATTTGCTCAGCTCTTGGCCAAGGAAAAATGTGTCGTAGTTCTATTCTGCCAGGGAAAACCACAGCAAAGGCAACGGGAGTGGGTAAAATGAAGGAAAAAGAAAAACAAAACAAAACAAAACAGAAAAATCAACCCAACTATATTTATACTGGTCATTTTTCTGTTCTATCCCAACTGAGATGTATGATGGAGTCTTTCATCAGAAACTGAATAGCGAAGAACACAGTGCAGAATAAACACAGTTAATTTGCTCTTATACATGCAAAAACATAGAGCTAATATTTTTAAAATGTTTTTATTCATCTACCAAAACATATAACCTAGCCTCTGTTTATTGAGTGAGCTAGCTTTGCTCACCAATATTTCAGCTGAATTTTCAAAGAGGAACACACAGAAAGAATTTACCTGCACTAAAACTTGGACAGGGGTGCTTATCTTTAAAATACACATAATTTTATTATGATTATTGAACTGGCGCGTTACCTGCAGCATTTACTACTCAGAACTCATTGCTTTCCACAAATGAACAGTAAACATCAGTAACATGGGCATGTACATTTTGCATTAGATTTGGTGCCAGGAAGCAGATGAATGAAGCTAATCAAGTCGCCTATCTCGTGATTGTTTTTACAGTTCACATCCAGCTGAGTTTACAGCGTAGCAGCAAGCAAGGGGTATAACAAAAGCATTTCACAAAGCAATTTGAAAATGTAATTGGTTTAAGTCATTGTCAAAGCCAACGGGGCACAAGTTTATAGGACAACTGGTAGCAGGGCACAAATACTACTTGTATGAAAACTACCGAGTGTTTAACTACATGGAAATTAGCGTGTAGTGGCAGGCTAACAATGCAGTGAGTACCATATCATTACAAGATTATAGCCTTCTGAACCACAAGGCAAGAATACAGGTTATATGCTAATTAGTTTTGGATCCACTAAAGGTAATTACATGGTAATCTCCACGTAGTTACATGGTGTTTAATAGGAAACCCTATTAACTAATCGCATAATTAAAGAGTAATTGCATGATACTCCTGCCCTGTGACATCCATGGTGGCCAGATAAATTAAAACTGATGGAATTTCATGGCATAGCCTGTTCCTGTTATCAGACTTTAGGGCAACACGATGCCTCTCAAGACATTGAAGTAGACAGGAAAACGTACCAAAAGTCAGCGTGCTTACTGCTCTCTCTGTACACAGAAAATAGCACCTCATACGCAGAACCACTGTTTGTTTCCACAAAATTACTAGGAAGGGAATCTCACCACGTTCTTTGGTTTTGTCCTCACTTGATTTTCCTCTTTTCTTTCTTTTTTCCCCACTTTTCCCTATAATTTCAGTTTCTGTAGGCTCTCAACCACAGCCATCCTCTTTTCTGTCAGCATGTTTAAGGCAGCACTGAGACACCTGTTGCTCCTTCACCTTCACTTGCTCGGAATTTTTTTTTCCCTTTTCTTCCTTTTACTAAGTTTTCAGTACTTTCGCTTCCTTTTTGTTGTTATAACTTAATCGACTCCTTTCCTTCTTTAGTTTTCCTTTTGCCTCTTCTGCTTTCTTTTCCTAGGGACTCTCTTCATCTCCTCTCCTTTCAGCGGAGGATGCTGCCCATGCAAACAATGAAGTTACTGAAACTCTCCCCTCAGACTTTCCAAACCCAGGGCTGCAGCCAGCGAGACTCCTCCACGTTCCTTCCATTAGCCAGGCATCCTTTCTGCTTGTCCTCAGCAGAAGTTCCTCGCTGCTGCCACAGTCTTTTCTCCAGGCTGATACTTAGACAACATTTCTAACGATTCCTAACAGGTCACACCACTGACCACAGCAAAAGTTGCACAGCACAGCCAGCTGGGAAGAAGAGGACGAGCAATGCAGATCAGCACATAGTGCTGGTCGAATTTCAAAATGTCTCTCGCATTAACTGCTGATGTTGCAAAAATTGTTTCATTCCAGAGTGGACTGAAAAAATGGAATTTCCCACAAAACTGTTAAAAATCCAGTAAATCAAAACATTTCATCCTGGTTTTCATCTTTTTTTTTTTTTTTTTTTAAATTCTGCATTTCATTTCATTTCATACCAACTAAAATCAGGGTTATATAATAGTATGATCTACAGTAAAAAGCAAGTGTAGGAAAAAAAAAAATCAAAATTGATGTCCCCTGCACAGTTTCAATGAATAAACATTTTTCAGAAGGAAAAGGTCCGTCCAAAAGTTTCCAACCATATATAATACCAAGCCTGTTTCTGGGGCTTCCCCAGCCTGTTGGGGACGCAGAAATCTCCATTCAAAAATGTGAAAGCAAGCGAAACGTCAGACTAATAAACTGTTAAGAGAACAATGTGCAATCATCCATGATACAATGGACTGTGAAAGGACTATGCACTCTGCTTAGTTTTAAAATACCAAGTTCCATTCACTGCTCTATTGAAGCCCAAGCCTCAAAATGTTGCTGAGCTCCCCCCCCACACCCCCCGGAAGGAAAGAAATGCCCCTTTTTTTTTTTTTTGACAGATCTCATTCTGCCTGACCAGAGCACAGCACAGTGGGTACTGCCCCATCCTCGGTAAGTGAGGAACAAAATAAAGATGGGTACAAATACTGAAGAGAAGGAAAGCTCCTACAAGCTTCACCATGGTAGAGCCCCTAAAAAAGGTAAGTGAAGTTATGGGTCAGTGCAATGCTATAGGAACATCTATATATATTGAGCTCACAATACTCTCCATAAAAATATAATAGACAAAAGAGAGCAAAAGTGATGAACATTGGTATGATACAATACAACCAATGTCCTGTTCTCACTTTATTGTTTCATATTTGTCAACTCTTTGGTTTTTACAAAGATCCAGAGCTGGATTTACCCAGCAATAACCAAGGACCCTGGTGAGTCCGCGGTTACCCTTGAACTGCCCACTGCAGCCCACTGAAGAGCGAGCTGTGCCGAGAGGAAAGAGAGCCCAGATAAGTGCCTAAAAAATACATTAATTTGGTGTTTCTATTTTGCTCGGCTTCTGTGATACCTTGGTGGGAGATACAGCTGCTTCTGTCCTCCCACCTGAGGGAGTTCGAAGGACCGTGACAGACTGGATCCACTCCATTGTGCCAGTGAACCAGTGATGTTAGGAAGTATCATTTCTTTCAGTAAAGTTGGCCCACAACTTTTAATTGTGTAGCTCCTGGAAGGATACTGAAATTTCTGGAAAGTTTAAAGGTAGGGGTAATATCTTTTGTTACACCAACCGGTGGTGGTGTAACTGGGGTTTCTTCAGTTCTACAGCAGTACTGCAACACCAATATGTTGAGTTTATACTGAAGCTCCTGTTTGCAACCCAAAGGCAAACTTTCAGGGTTGAGGGCTTGATCAGTTTTTTCCAGCTGATTTCCTAAAAGATGCTGTCTCCACCTGCAAACTTCACATGGCTTATATCGCTGGTCTATATCTCAACCGCAACAAAGTACTACCTCGAGCAGAGGCAGCCTCACAGTGCACTGCTGTTACTTACAGCTTGAGATAGTAGTAGGTGCAGGTTGGTACCTGATCAGGTCGAATGAAACTCCTTGGTTCCATCCCACTGTGAATTACGGGTCATGGCGGTAGGGCACTGTATTTTGTGTTAGGGTTTCATACTCATGGCATCACTCTGTTAGCATGCCAGATGATACCATCTGCTCTAACTAAAGAATTGGGGGGGTTCTTCATTTCTTTTTCATCTGACTTTACCTATATTTCAGTCCCATAGCTCCCAGTATAGTCCTCCAAAATACAGGTTCAGAGGACATTGTGAAGCTAAAGGGAAGGAGGGGGAAGGGGGCAAATGAGTGCTTTCATGGCCATTTCTACTTCGGCTTCGGAAGGGAAGGGAGACGTAAAGCACTCCCGAGTCTCAGGGCAGGTTTTACATTCTGGATCTCTGAGCACCTCATGGTGGTTCAGAGAGAAGAAAAGAAAGGCCTGTACGTGTCAGGAGAGCTCTCTCAAAGGGAATGTGACCCTGAAAAATGATGTCTGATTATGAAGCGTTTTGGCACTGAAACAGGTCTGCTGGGCCAGCATATTCACACTACACGGCAGTTCCCACGCGTGCAGCATGAAACGGGCAGCTTGTTAACTAACAGTCCCCTAAGAGCAGGGGAACGTATTAGCGTATGGATTTGGCATCCAGGTTAGCCAGTGCTGAGTCAAATCACTGGACAATTAAGTAAAGCTAAGCAGCAAGCACAAGTAGCTCACAGTATTACTTCAATTTGGAGATAACAAAGACTTATTAATTAACAGCAGTGATTACTAGAGTAAAAGAGGCTATGAACTTCTCTTTTTTTTTTTTTTTTTTTTTTTCACTATAACAGCCATGACTGAGGAGTACCCAGGGTTGGTGATGTGTAACAAGTATGGTCAAAACTAGGTGCACCAAAGCCCAGTGGAAACGGGCTGGACATTTGGAAAACCGGCGCTTTCCTAGTCTGCGTGAAGAGTCAGTCACCTCGGGCTCTCAGGGTGGAAGGGACACCTGACACACGTATGGACAGCACCGGAATCTGAGGGCGAGGTTTACCAACTGTCGCTTGCCACAAGCAGCAATTTCGGGCCATACTTCTAAATTTATAGAGAAAACGCACTGGCTCACTTGGCAACTGTGATCAAGACATTTGACTTGGCCAGAAACACCGACCTTTACATGTTTAGCAGACACCAGTTATTAACACTCATGCTGTGAATATGCTTCCTTGTGTGTCCTCCTTTTCATCTCTCCCTCCATCCTGGATGGGAGCGCCTCACCTCTTTGCCCTTCACCGCACACAAAGGCTGTTGTTACTGAGCAGCTCTTTGTGCTAGCACTTTTTCATCAGACCAAGGAAGAAGAAAGCAAGAGGAAGTATAAATAGGAAAGCACTACGTATGAAGAAAAACCCTGAACAAAAAAAATCAAAAAAGTAAATTCATATGGATCAGTCACCCCTTCACCTCTCAGGTGGTAATGCATCTTTGAAACAATGCCTGAATCTGAGGATGTTAGGAACACTGTCAAGATGAAGGGTTCTAAGAGAAGGTAAAAGAACTCAGCAGAATGTATTAATATGTAATCAAATTTAATAATTTTTTTTAAATGTAAAATATTTACAAGCCCAGCAGAAGCAGTCCCTGGGGCCTGGAGAAAAAAAGGCAGAGAGCTTGGGTTTGTAAATACTTTAAATTTTAAAAATTAAGTTCAATGACATGGACAAAAAAGAAAAAAAGGTAGACATAGAGGTTGTGTGTAAGCCACGTAAAGTAACTCCGAGGTCTCAGGGTAGGTTTTACTTCCTGGCTCTCTGAACACCTGATGCCAGTCTAGCAGGAAGCAGAACTTGGACTAAGGGATGCTATAGGCACGAGAAGATTGCAGCACTGGTAACGGGAGGAGCAAAAGGGATAAGAAGGTAGGGAGGAGGGGAGGACAGGAGCTAGAGAGAGAGAAGGAAGAGAAATGGGAATTAACACGTGAAGACTTAGTTTTATTCAGTCGCCCCTTATTGATGAAATACTATTTTTCCAAAGGTTCCCAACCAGCTGACGCGGTGTCTTATGCATCAGGGACACAGCTTCTTTCAGTCTCAGTGTTGTATGTAGTGATCCACTTGGTACGAAAAAGCAGAAATTGGAGGAATGAAGCTATTGCATACAGTTCTCACCAGCCCTTCAAGTGTCAGCAGGAGGTTAGACACAGTGCTGAGAACACGCACCCACCCAGCACCCTGCCGCTGCCTGGTACTCCTGCAGCACCCACACCCATCGGGGCAGGTTTGGGCCTCCTGCAAAAGTAAACAGGTACCTTGCGGCAAGGGGTGGTATTCTGGAGGGGGGGCAGTTTTCTATGTTTGTCTAATGTCAGAGGGGAAGAGGATGTTTACATCCAGCAAAAAGTCCTTCATTTTTTCACGCTGGTCCATCTAATTCAGGAGACAGGTGAGCTCCTTCAGAGTCATTCTGCCTGAGATCTTAGTTCACGTAGTATTTATAGTTTGTCACGTTGCAGCCACTGCCTGTTTGCTGCCACAGGATTTCCTCTTTCATTGATTAGCCCTATTCACAACCTTATTCATCCAGTGGCCGCAGCAGCTGCACTGAAACAGGGCTACAGAAAGCTAATCATTTCTGTCAGCATCTAAGCAATAATTTAACAGCAATGGGGTTTTGCCCTGGATCTCCACAGCCTGCAATTTTGCCAACTTTCGCCATTTCATTAAAACACTCCTAATTTTTTTTTCCCATATACTGCACCTCTGAGAGTTCATTATGTTGACTCCCATTAACACAAAATAGTAAGGTTCTAGTCTCCACAGTTGCAGAAATCTGTGAATACAGTCTCAAAGAGAGTTTCAAAAACTGTAGGCAAATAAAAAGGGATTTTTTTTTTCTTTTGTTGGATGGTTTGTTGGCTGGTTTTTTAGTTCTTCCTAAGCAGATAATGAGTTTTAGGCAGCCTGATGGTTTGCAAATTCAGGTTTGGCAGTACTGAACTTGGGATCACCCCAAGTCAATATTAGTTCTTGATTTTCTGTTCTCACCTTTACTTTTGTTTGCCTAGAACTGGAGGTCACATCAAGAAATATAAAACATGTGTTTTAAAATATGAACTTTTCTGAGACCTACGATGGACTTTATTTTAGCCACTCGGACCTCTTTCTGCCCTGGAAATGAAGCCAGAAAAGGCCAGAGATGACTGAATTCTCTCTTTATAGCATCAGATGGTGCCAGTTGAAGTTTGCGAGGGCTGCCACAGAAGAGGAACCTTTTGATGTCTGCAATCATCTGGTTTCAAGTTGAATAAAACAGTGCTTTGCACTTCCCTGTCATTTCTCATTTCTTGTTTAATTTTAATCGTCCCAACTTATGCAAATTCACCAAGCACTTACACGGTCACCTCCGTCAATCACTCAGATCCCTATTTTGATCATGCTCCCCCTGCAATGCTGTTTAAAGCAGCAGGTCAGAGGACAGAATTCAGGATTTGAAATTTTCCATTCATTCACATTGTGCAGAAAAAAATCAATACTCAGCAAGCGTCCAGATGCCCTGACAGGCCATATACAGACTGTGCCAGCTTGATAATTATAATTTCTGTAGTAGGTATGCCATACATATAAGGAGGTGTATCATGCATAAAAGCATATTGGAAACAGAGAGGTTATAAGCAGCTCATCAAAGCTCCAAGCCACAAGGAAGTAACCTTGAAGCCCAAATCCAGGTAGTAAAAATGTAAGCTCTAACCACAACTCAGTATAGAAAAAGAAAAAATTCAGTAACAGCCATTAGAAAAACTCTGGATGACTGGACTGTTGCAGGCTAAGGCCATCATTCTAATGCAAAATCATAAAGCAAAACTGACTACTGGTTTTGCTTCTTTAAACTATTCACAGTCATCAGTGACCTTCCAGGGTCGGGCTCCCTGTTCAGCATTTCACTGTCTCAGTGTATTGAAAAGATGTCTTCCTTGACCTTTGCAGTTTCCCCTTTTGTGAGCCACCTGGTACCTTGATAGAAAATACAGATATCTACAGCAGATACAGAGAGAAAAAAAAAAAATCAAACTCCAAACTATTTTCTCACTTCTCTAAAAAGAAAAAAAAAAATCTCAAACATAAATTCTTAATGCTTTTTACAAAAAATAATCATTTATTAAACACTGTGTGCTTATTAATAAATTACAAGGGAACCAGATGTAGAAGTCACTTTGAATGTGTTGTTGAAGGTGTTTATGCTAATAAGCAGAAGCAGAAGCAGTTTTAGATGTTTGTTTGCATGGGGAAAATACTAGCATAAGGCTGTGCCAAGCAACTCTGAAATAGAAGTGATGGATAGTTACCTATGGTTCTTAAAGAATATCTGGCAATATTTCTTCACACACACTCAAGATGACCTTTTGTCTTTAGAAGTGATTTCCACTCACCATTTTCCAAACCAATTGCTTGGCAGCCCCCTATCCTAAAGAAATGTAGTTCCATCCTTACATGAGTCATATCTAGACAGTTGAATCAATATAAAGAATACAATTTTAATAGAAAAAGTGTTTTAATTGTTCTGTGAAGGCAGTATTAAATCACAAAGTCTTTTCTTCTTTTACTATCTCTGGCATAATAGAAAGAGTTATGGTGGTGAGGAGAAAGAAAAGCGCTCCCATCTAAAGGAACAGGAAAAGTGAATTCGTCAAAAATGTTGAGGTAGGGCCTTCATTTCGTTATTTTAGCATAAGAGGTGAAGAAGGTATCTCTTATATTACGGCTCTTTCGGAGGTACCTTCTGCTCCTCAGAACAAACTCGGGGTTAGCAAAGAGGAGCGTGAGGCACAGCAGGAAGTTCCACTGCACGCAGGTGCAGGCAGCGACACCAGCAATGCCCGACCCCAGGCATTTGCCATGGATGTTTACAGCCAGGTCGATATGCAAAGCAAATACGAAAGCCTACAGGGTTTAGGTGGAGTATTATTAGGCACGATACATAAATAAATGTACCGAGTATTGTGTCCTTATAGGAAAGCAGCTACGCAAATGCCTTATCGTTGTATGCATGCTGAAATTATAGGCACAGAAGAATCTGGACTGAAAAAGCTTCCAGATAGTTTTGGTAGCGTGGTTTGCATCCCTTCCTAGAGACGGGTTTACATCTCTTCACAGGCATTCAGTTAGTTCAGACCTGTTTGTTCCCTGGAGCAGGGATTCTTTTGTATGCCAAATGTCAGTACGTGGGTATTTTCTGTAGAAGCGGTATACCTTCTAGGTATGCAGGCGTCACTTCTTCAGGATGCAAATGAAAATGACATCTTTGTACAAACTGTATTTAAGGTAGTTGAATCAGAGACTGAGATAATTCCGTTCCTTCTGTTTATTTTTGTAACATTACAAATTTGGACTAAAGCCCAATTTTTCTCTTCCTGGTGACAGCGACCTGATCCAAGCTGTGATCTATGCCATCTCCTTGTATTTTGTTTTGGCAGTATAACAGAGTGGATTTCTCAGATGACACATCTACCAAGTTTCCTTGCCTCTGCTGTTAACATTTGTGACAAACCTATTTGTTTTGTAGATCTCAGGGGAAGACTCCAGGGGCAAATAATCATCTCAAGACTGGACAAAAAAGAACAGAGGTTGCAAGGCAGATCTCTTATTCAGTACATCCTGTGGTACCTTACCTGGCCACACCAACGGTGCTTTAAAAAAGGAGGAGGAGGAGGATTGCTCCCTTTTCTTTTTTGAAATCTCAATATTAGCATAAGCTGGGACAAAATAATGTTGTTATAAAAGCAAATTGCAGTATATCCTGAAATATAAATTCTACACTTTTACAAGAGAACGTTACCAAAAAAGTCACAATCAATTAGTTGGATTTAGAAGCAATTATATGTGGTAGATATCCGATCATTCGATACTTAGAAAAAGATCTGAAGCAACTGCACACATATTTATTTTTGTCATAGCTTTTCAAATTCATGCACGTAATAGGAACTGCAGAAATAATTGTAACACTGGGCTGGTATACAATATACTAAAATTTGGAATAAAAATCCTTACAAAATACATTGTAATACATTCCAGTTTGAAAATCAAAGCCTTACTATTACCATTCTGTTTTGAAAATGTAAAGAAAAATGTATATATATTTTAGAAGAATAAATAAATGTCTTGAATAAAAGCCTATTTTACCATATCGTATGGGTAGGCATTAAATATGAAATTATCAAGGAACGTAAGTTTCTTGGTATCTGTCATGAAGATAAAGCCAAGAAAAAAGGGTATTTTCTGGTGAAGAACTAAATTAATGGAATCTACCTCAAATGACTATACTGCTTGGATTGGTGCATTCTGAAAGTCTTCGCCCAAACGTTGCTGCCGGCACCAAAGCCTCCTGCTATTTAGAACTTACACCTAAGACCTAGCACATTGTTCTCCGTTGAATAACTGAGACATTTCAAGAAAGCAGAAAAAGGTAAGAACCAGGGAGGTTTGGATTGCTTTTTTTTAAATAATGAAAGACAAAAGAAAAGTCAATGGAAAGAAAGTCACTGACTTTTGGAGGGGAAAATTTTTTAGGGAAAAAAGTGTTCATTTTTCTTGTATCTGCCTCTCTGTGGATGCAGTTTTCATGTTTTGTGTGGTTAGTTGCAAAGAAACAGTTCAGTAGATTTCTAACAAATCTAATCTGATTTTTTAAATCCTTTTCCTATTAAAGATGATTAGATAATCACAAGATAAACAGCTATGGGTTGTTTCATTCTTCCACAGCTACTTAAAGAAAAAACCTTGTTGATGGAGCACAAGGATGGCAATGGTGGCCATCCTACCGCAAAATTGTTCGTGCAGAGCTGCTGAAGAGTTTAGCGCTGTGACTTTACTCTGACATTAAAAAGGTGACTCTACACGACACAACAGCTCAACATATTTATGATCTGTAAGCTCCTTGCAGTACAGAATGAACCTTAGGGGTAAAAAAATCTGCCTCCAAGCCACTTTCTTTTAGATTAGTAAAGGCTGTTATTTCATCCCCAAACGGAAGAGCAATGTTAAAGTTATGAGCAGAAACATCCCCTTGTTTGGGGAAGTTACGGCAGGAAAGGTGATTCTCACGGTGACTGTGAGGAAAAAAAAAAAGAAGTGAAGTTTCTCTTTGGAAGAGAGGAACTAGATCAAATTTCTGAACTGGAGAATTATTGCATTAGTTACACATTTGAGAGCTTCCCTATGCAACCACAACTCTACACCTCTTCTGCTCTCCCTCTTCCTTGCCTCCTAGTGAAAACCACACTTCTACGGGACATTTGTCTTTAAACAAAACCTGCAGGCTCCTGCGCATCTGTATTTCCATGCAGTCCCGGTACTTGCCCTTGCATGCAGGGCTTCGTCCCTTGCTGAAAACCGTCACCACCTTCCCCTTCCATTGGTGCGGCACCCGAGCAGATCACACCTGAGATACGCATCTCTCACCAATCCCAAGGAACAGGCAGGCAGTGCTGCCCGGGTGTAAAAGGGGTCTGTAACGCCTGGATTTGATTTGCAAACTACAGAGAATTAAAGGGTGAAATCCATTAGGAAGCAGCAGGGATGAGCTGTGCCCTCATCGTGGGCTCTAGGAGATGAGCCTTGCTCAGCCCGTCCCTGAGCCCCAGGGCTGGTTGCCTGTTCCTACAGCCCACTCTGTCTCCCAAGGGGTCACTTGGTTGGGAAAATTGCCCATACTGAGGAACGTTAGGAAACGCTCCTCCATTTCATAGCCCTCACAGTGACTTAAGGGGGCCGATTTTCCCCTTTCCAGAGAGAGCTAGCGTTTTGGCCCCCTGTAACGCAAGGAAGGGGGTTGGTCCAGGGTGCGCATTACAAACACCAACATTTACAAAATGTTTTGCAGTCCATACGAGCATCCCTTTAGCATGACCTGCTGGGCAAGTCAACGGCACCGCACAACCGAGACAACAGCATCGGTACCACAGCAAATCGCGCCGTTAGGTTGAAATCTGGATTGGTTTGCAGAATGGGTGTCCCCCCAGAAAGAGATGCTAGTCTGCAGATGATTGCTAACTGCTAGCGAATACACTTAAATGGCATCTAACCCTCTGAAAGCAGCGTGATTTTCTGCTGTTGTCAGATCACTTGACATTGCTTACACCAAAACAACAGCTGAAGAAAACATAATGACAAACACTGGTAATGAGCAGTTAATACAAGCTCCAGGATGAATTAGCTTTGACAGTATTTCTGCTCTTGTGGAATCGCTGCTTCACAAGAGTATCTTCCAGTGTAGCTTGTTAAAAGAGCACAAATGCTCAAAACTCCCTTAGGGGAGGCAAGGCTTGAAGAGAGAGATGATGAATCAGTGCAACTTCTGCAACGCGTGCCTCCCCCGTGCACAAGCAGAGCTGTGCGCCTCAGATTGGGAGGTCAGTCGATGAGTTTTGGACCACCTGCCAAATTAAAGTCTCAGATGTCTTATAGGACAAAATCCCTTCGGCATCTCAAGGGTTGAATCCAATTGTTTGCGTACAGCAATACTAATAAATTGATTTAATCAAAATGCAATAATCTTCTTGGAAGGTAAGGCACTCTTTGCTAGGAAACTTCACTGCTGCCAGGCTTGTCAAGCAGTAACTGGCCTCCTACAGAGAGGCAGTGATCTCCACAACACATCACGGGAGTGAAATGGATTCTTATTCACAACTGGGGACTACAAGTCATAATAGTTCTAATTTGCAGAGATCACTACTCTTACAGCTTGGCTTTGAGATGCAGGCAGCTTCTGACCTTCTCTATGCTACAACACAAGCAACGAATAATCCTCTTTGCATTTTATGTTGACCACTTTTCTCCATGGATGCAAGGCTCTATTATTTTACATTTTAGTAGCACTAAGATAGAGAGCACAGGTTATAGAAAATATGCATTTCACATGCCCCAACAGAAACTATAAAACTGTAACACAAACAGTTTTCTGAGTTTTGTTTCTTAGTTGAACATATGAAACATTGCCGCTTCTTGAAAAGAAAACAGGTTTTTTTAAAGATTATGAATAACACAGACTCAAAAGAACTGGAGAACAATAAAGCATATTAGTTAGAAATGTCTTCGCATTTTGCTGTAAGTATAGCTAGCACACATTAAAATAAGTAAAGGTTTTTTTCAAAACGTACAATAATTAAAGAGAAACCAAACATTTGTATTCCTTCTCCTATTTTTGCAGTTGAGTCCCAATGGAAAGCAAGACAGATACTCCATGCGTGAAAGCACAAAGGGGTGTTTTTATAATATATGCAGAAGAAAATAATTATTCATTTTACAAAGTGATGCAGTAAGTAATATAACTAAAATCATCAGTGACCAGCGTGTTAACAGGCAACCAGATTTTGATGACACAAAAAGTATCAGGATATATTCAACCTAATTGAAGAATAACATGCAACATAGGCATGGATAAAATGTGCACACAAGGCCCACTTATTTTTTTATGATTACAATAATACAAATAGTAAAAATACAGTTTATCGAAGCCACGTGCCTTAAAAGTGCTCATTTACAACGCTGCAAAAGAGGGGTCTTCCTTGTGAAAAGGCCAGAAAAGCAGTAGAGAGGTTCCAGCTTTCCTCCAAGTTTCCTTCCTTACTAGTTTCATGTTCAAACACGATGTGGAAGGCTATTTCCTCATAGCATTTTATTGACCTTCATTTACCTCGGTGTCCCAACAGGCCCTTAATAATTCCTTCATGGCACAGAGGAGAGAGGACAGCTCTGCCATCGCCACGCTCTCCCAGTGCCCAGGCAGAGCTCTTCCCAAAGCGATGGGCTTACACGGCTCAGGCGTCATTGCTAGAGGGTCGTTCTCGGTGCGGGATTCTATCCCGTGAATATTAACACTTTAGGATTTGCAGGGCCACACGCTGCCTACAAGTACCGCGGCATTACTCAAATGGAAAGTAAATCAAAGCAACAATCACAGCCCGCAACGACTACCGGGTGCAACCTGGTGCAATTTAAGAACATGGTTCCCAAGTATTACACACAGCAACTGTTCTTCCGCAAACAGAGTACCAGCCGCTCACAAATATTGACCAGTGCCAGCCCCGGCACGGATATTGTACAGCCCGATAAGAAGCACTGATCCATCAGAGAGTAAACAGATCCCTGTTTTCCTGGGGAGAGTAGATCACAATGTGAAGAATAAACATTTTGGTGAGTCACTTCCAGTGTTGGGGACAGGTGAGAGTACAGTATAAAGGTTCAACGCTGTCACAGTGTAGGGTGTGACTTTTCTCAGTAGCAAATCACGGAATGAGTTTGGAGTTCACTCAGGAACTTGTGTGGCACTGACTGAATGCTGCCGGCTCCTCCAGCGTCAGCGCCTGCACACGCTGCGTCAGAAATCTGGTTCAACAGAAATCTGGTTCAACAGATACGTTTTCATGATCCTTAATCGTGACAATTAACTCATGTGCTTCTCGAATGTCCTTTGCATTTTATCCGACACAGTTCATTATTGTTCCCATGCCAATGAAGGTAAGGTTAAATAAAGACACTCATATACAAAAACCCACCCCCAAACCCAGAGCTTCATGGTGCTTGTGTGTTTGTATTCTCACGATACGATGATTAGCGCTTGCTTAGAAGAATTCCAATCCGACTACCAAAACGATGTCCAACTGGCATCTTACTTTATGGTGACTGTAGTTCCTGAAAACTAAAGAGAAAATAAAGAACAACCCCATTGTTCATTTTGTTTTGAAAAAGATATATAATCTCCCTTCAAAGCATGAAATTCCCTCAGGAGTATGTACAGGAGCCTCTGTACATAAACCTTTTTATCTTTATCTGACCAACTGACAGTAGTCAAGTGCTGGAAAAGGAAATGTGAAACACTTTGTATAGAACAAATTGACTGGGATAGGATGAAAGTTCAGGTTACTGTATGTTAAGCTCTGGTACGGTAATTCAGTAATTCAAAATGACTCCTTGGTTGTTGGTATCAGCCAAATGTCAGGAAAAGTACTTTGTAGTGATTATATATCTTGCTATTGTATTCCACTTCAGCTCCTGTGGTAAAGACAGCTAAAACGCTAACTTTGATGAAGAACCACCCCGAGATGGCACGCTGTCTGGTGCAAAGCAGACTGACCAAGAACTGAGACGTCCCGTTTCTCAAGTAACGTTCTGTGGCAACTATTTGCAACTATTCTGGTAAATATATTTTTCAACAGCTTCCCTAAGATGCAGAAATTGTGTCATCAACGAGGACTCCTGATGAGCTGCAGAGATCTGACGATTCTGTCCTGTCACCTTTCCGAAGCACCAGCATCAACATTTTCCCGGGGTGCCGGGCACCCCAGGTCACATATTCCCTGACTGTACCTTTCTGGCAGGAGCGGGACAGATACTTTCCCAATTTTATTTCTGACAGTATAAATGTTTTATTTCCTTTCACATGGCGGTCACGTTTACAAAATAATCAGACATCCCCTGCTTTGCCCTGACCCATCTGCCTTCACTAAAAATGTAATTCTGCTCGTATTCTTGCTGTGCCAGACAACCTCCTGTTGCTTCCCGGCGTGAGGTCATTCCAGGTGAATACTGGTACGTCATCCCTTGCCCCTCCTGTCACCTGCTGCTGCAGATTCACATACAGGAGTCTGTACCCAGGCACTGATGGTGAGTAATACTACTTGTCTGAGTCATATTGTGAAAAAGGCAGAGCTTTTCAGCCAGTGGAAAGCAATCCGTTTCAACAGCAGAGAGTTTGTCCAAATGCCTTTGTTACTACTCCTGCTTTCTTAAAACCCGCACTTAAAAAGTGTAAAAATAGGAATATTTTAAATAAATTACTCTAGCGTGTACAGTTTTCAATGTTCACGAGCTACAAGCTCTTAATAATTAAAAGGCATTTTATCAGCAGTTTCATTTTATATTAGTGGAGATATATTTCCCATCAGGGTAACAAAACCAACAACATTCACCGAGACAGCGATTCCAGTTTCCTGTATTAACCCAAGAGGGAGGAAGGCATTCAGCATCAAACAGCCCTGTCATTTCTTTCTCTGGAGGAATGACTTGCTAGATGCGCTACCAACAGGCAAGGAAAACTGCTTGAGAAAAAGAGTTTTATTTACGCTGTAGAGAAATTAAGCCAAAAGTGAAGTAGCAGCATCTGTGTTAATAAGAAATGCGTTTGTAAAACACATGTTTCTAAAAATGTGCCAACAAGCAACAAATTCACAGGCTTTCTTTAAAAGCTTCAGATATTAAGGCATTACAAAAGAGATGCCAGTTAGTGCTGGCACTCACAAATACATGTGGGTTTATCAGACTGTTTTCAAAGCCTAGATGCTTACAAGGCACATTTCCCCAGCCTTTTAACACTTGTTTTCAAAAGTAACTCTCCAAAATAGCCATTGGGTCCTATTACCCTGCAGGAGGAAGTGGGGAGTGTGAACCCAAACCTCCCGGACTCCATCTGAAATGTAATTAATGAGAGGCCTCAAGGTATCACAGACAAAAGGCTGTTTATATGGAAATTCCTTTAAAAAGAGACACGGAGAAACTTCCTGATTCAGCAGATAAAACAAGGCGAAAACTCATCCTGGCCTGTCTGACCAGCCTACAGACACCCGCAAAAAGCTTACTGCGGAGCACGAAATTGTTCCGGCTCCTCAACTCTTCTTCATTTTAACAGCTTCCCTTAATGAAATGTAAAAATATTTGCAACATTTACACACTGGAGGAACACTCCAAAATTAAATCTACAGACTATGGGCTTGGCTTAATAAGATAGTTTCTCACCCTGTTTATTTCTCCCAAACATGCAGCCAAACTGGGCTTTAAAAATACATTAATAGTATTTCTTCAATATTCATTGGGGAAAAAAAAAAAAAAATCCCTGAAAGGAAAAAGTACGCATAAGTACCATGAAAAAAGTCATTATAAATAAGCTAACACTTTTCAGAAAAAGTAACTAGAAGTTTGTATTCTTAAAGACGACCTTGTGTAGTTACAGGAAGCATACATGGGGGAGGCACGTGTGAGGAGTCTCCTGTCTTTCTCTCATAGAAAAGACAAAACCTCTGGACCACAGGAAATAACACAAGTTTTAGAAAATCCCAGTGGTATGAGTGAAAACACTTCAAATAAATCTGCAAGCCCTCAAACCGACGTTAAAGGACAACAGATGTTCTTCCCCCCCACCAGCTTGTTCGAAGACTCACGTACTCCCTAGGAGAAGTCATTTATTTGCATTGATTAAAGTGGGTATTCAGATCCAGACTCATGCAAACGGAGAAACTGAGAGGAATAGGTGCGTAAGGAACAACAAGCTGTGCCTGTCCTCTTCTTGCTGAAAAAATAAAGCCTCCCTGAATAAGGAAAGATAATGGAAAAATACAGACATTTGAATATACCTTTTCTTCAGACTTAATATCTTTATAATGTAAAACAGAACCCACAAAAAAAAGGTAAGTCTTAAATTTAGGCTGAAAACTGCTTTCAGAATGAATTTTTTCTTTTGCTGTGTTTTTGTGATATGTGGCTGACATACCGGTGCCTTTGCTGATATGCTGCCAAAATAAAATATAATCATCATTATAAGTCCTGTCATTATAAGTCAGTTCTGAAATTAAATCAGCAATTCAGATTCATCTTATTGCCAAGCATTCTTAAGCAGGAGCCTTTCCCCCTAACCATCTCTGCTAGGAAGCATTCCTGTTAAATAAAAGTGACAACAACAATGTAGGCCCAGATGTGGCCATTAGAAACTAAAATGACACATGGGCATCAAAATCCAAAGGCAGAACCTCCCAGCCTTTGCTCATCTATAAGCAGCTACAATGCCAGACATTATCCTAAGAATTCATTATTTTATTCACAGACTCATTAGGTAAAAACCATCAATAAAGCTCGAAGCAAGGATCAGAGTCCAGTGTAAGTCATTGGGTTAAAAAATAATTAGCTGTGATTAGGATGATGTTCCTTATTTCTTCCACAAGTGATACAGCTTTATCAGAAAAAGTGGCGAACGCTCCTTGACGCTCCTTAGCAAAGACTAAGCCAGGTGGCTGAGGACCTCTCCAAATTTCAGGAGCTAGGGATTTGAATCTTCTGAGCCAAAGCCAGGCGTAGACCAAGTTTCTTGCACCTTGGGCAAGTACGGCAAACCTTGTGGAAAAGCAAGCATGGAGATCCTACCCCCATCAATGATGTCTGGAAGGACGGGTGCAGCATCTGTGACTTGGGTACCCGGGCACGGAGTTCACGGAGTCCGGGGGTTGGGGATGCTCTGACAGAAGCTTTACACAGCTGGAGTAAGTACCAAAATCCCCTTTATATTGTCACACAGTGTCTTTGGTGCCTGAGGCTTTGCAAATCAGTTCTGTAGCCCACAGAGCCTCTCACAGCTCTTTAATCTTTCACCTAAGCAACAGAAGGGGTTTCCCTTCTTGTTGCTCTCCTGCTGTTACTGTCCCACATATATTCTTGCACCTGCAAGCCCAATATTATTATGGCAGGGTCTCTGGGAACCTGGCGATATTCCCACTGGCATAAGATTCACCTCTTTACTCCCTTTTTTCCCCTTTGATTGCAGCCTTTGGTTCACATTAGGGGGCCCAATAACAGCCTGAAGTTTACCAACAAACCAGCATGCAGCACCTGCCTCGGATCAAAGCCTGCTCTGGTCAGAACTAACGGCATCACAAGCAGGACAAAGCCAACAGGGAGTTTGAGTAGATCCAGGTGAAAACCATACACTTCCTAAGGGAAAGATAGGATGGGGGGATTCACCTGCTGCATTGGATCCAAGTGAGTCCAACTAAGTCGAAGCAAGTTCAGAATTACAGGGGGGGTTTGTTAATACACCGAAGATGAGCTGCTTCTGCCATTTTTTCATGGAATCATAGACTGGTTTGAGTTGAAAGGGACCTCAAAGATCTCCTAGTTCCAACCCCCCTGCCATAGGCAGGGACACCCTTCACCAGATCAGGTAGCCCAAAGCCCCATCTCTGCATTAATGTTATTTCAACACCATGACCACCAGTCAGAGCAACTGAGTTGTAGTTTAAACTCAAATTGAATTAGTAGAGAAAAACTGATTTGCAAACTACTTTCCTCTCCTAACTTCAAGTAACAATTAAAAAAATTGTTCTTGTTATGAGAAATTTAACATCTGAAGGATTGCACAAACCATTGTCTGGAAAGCTAAACTGTTCACAATGACCTGAACATGGCAGTAAAGGTTGTATAGCAAAATACCTCATGACACAAACAGTTCTATACTCTCTTTCAGCTTCAATTTCATCAAAACTGAAACTTGTGAAAGCCAGGAAATGCATCGTGTTAAGACAGAGCCCATATGCTCCTCACCCAAGACACAAGAGGAATTATCTGCAAACACAACAACTGTGGTCACTATACAAAGGGCCATGCCACGAAAGTGAAAACAACTCTGACAGTGATGCACGGCGATCTCGGGAATCTTGCTCTTAAGCTGCGCAGGAGGTAACCCGGGACTGACATTTGCCTCCGTCCCCGCTCGTGCCTGCTTGCCCCTGCGCCTCCCCAGCCTTCCTCCTTCTTCCTCTTCCTCTGTGGGATTTTGCAGCGTGTAACTGCAGCTTACAGTGCTACAGACTTTAATAATTCTGTGTTGGTAACCCATGATCACAGTAATTTTGCAGTAAGTCTCCATTGCTCCTGAGCAAAGAGCATCTACCCGTACAGCTCAGGAAAGCCAGGTCCAATCATTAGGATTAGCATTTTCAGAAAAAATGCACAAGTACACTAGGAAATATCACAGAGATGAAAGTAAAATATTGGAGTTGAAAAGAGCAAACAACACTGTGTGTCAAGCCTATAATCTGTATTTATAAACTATGGTTAAATGCCACTGTCTCCTGCTCAACCTCTGACTGATCCAACCACCACCACCCCCAATCCAATAACTTGTGTCAGGGATTTTATGAACTAGGATTTCAAATCTAGTATGTTGACTAGAATTCATTAATACATATTTAACAGTGTACAGTACAATAAAAATAAATAGGAGTATGTGTTTCTATAACATTAAGTAGCAATAACACTGTGCCAATGCCCTTCAGTTCCTTTGCAGAAGGGCCACGAAACAGATAGTTTTTTTACTCATGAGAATGAGGAAAGTAAAGCAAATATGTTCTCATTTTAAATTTGGTTTGACCATTGCTATCCTTAGACGCAGAAATGTTCTACCTACTCTGTACAATTACGCATACTTTCTTTTTAAATGACTGACCATTTTTAATTGATAAATCAGATTTCACCCACTACATTGTGCAATCCCTCCACAAAAATGTTAATTAAATATGAATTTTCCGTTTGGCTTAGAAACTATATTTCATCATTATAACCAGTTTCTTGATAAAGGCATTCAAAATAGTTCTGCAGGTGAAAGATTCAACAGAGCAAAACTGCAGTACTTAATTAAAAAGGAAAAAAAATGTGAAAAGGAGTAAAAATAAAAGGACATTTGAAAGCAAATTTCATCCCTCAACTAACCCAAGAAATAATGAGAAAGAAAAGAAAGGGAAAACAACCGTGTATCTGTACACTGATTGTTCACCCAGTCTCAACATGAACTGGGTGGCACAGACAGTCACAAACTTTTTAACTAAACGAAAATAATAAATACACAAGTTCAGAAAGTATCACAGTCTTTTGGTAAAAACCAATCAGAAATCCCAGGTTTTCTTCTGAAATTTATGATTATACTATGGCTAAACAACCACAGGATTCCTTCTAGACATACATATCAACAATTACAATATGTAAAGCAGAAGTGAATAAATAATAAGTGTAGAGATAAACTCAACTAAAAAACCCAATAAGTTATCAACAAAATATGAAAGGGCAGAACACTAAGCCAGCTTGAGTTTCTGTAAAATAAATTAGATAACTGAAAGGAAGTGAGTATCTGTGTCAATTCTACAGGCCTGGGATAATATGCTGCTGAAAGCTGAACACTGATATGAGATCTCATAGGGGAGGGTGCGGGTGAGGAGCTTCAGAGGTTGATTTGAAGCAAAAAAATTAACAGTTTGGGACTATATAATTTACATGTTTACAAAATCACCTAAGCTTGAAATTCAACTCATAACTTGTGTCTAGCTTTCCCATGTAAATTCTAGGTACGTATTACTTAAATATTCTTAATGTAATGTAAATGTATACCGACCTTTTATGTTATATCGCTTCGATAAGAAAAAACAACTACATGCAAAATTATGAATAATTATTTGGACTGCAGTGAAAATCTTGGTCTCATGGAGGACAACAGCAGAACTCCCCAGTTTGGTTAAATTCCCAGTATGGTATGGTTAAGAGGTATGTTTAAGATACCCATACTTGATTGTTTAAATTAAAAAGCCTAAATGTCAACTCAAACATCTAACTGTAAATGGAAACTCATTCCCTGAAGGCATATTCTTACAATTCCACACACCAACTCAAAAATAAAGATTGCACAAATATAAGGCAATGAAAAAACAAACCAGAAGGCCATACAATTTGAAGACCAAGTTTTTCTTTACTTCAAAAATATATCTTTACATTCAAATTCCAATTTGTTGCACAGTAATAGGAATATGCAATCATAAATTTAATTTATCTTGATCATTTGCATCCCCTGGCAAACTGAGCTCAGGCACCACATCTGGTTTTCAGTGAAGACCTTGGTTACCTAGTCTTCTATCTGGGTCCATTATAATGCAAAGAAGTCAAGAAATAAGCCTCGGGGTCATGTAATCCATTCTCCACTAAACTGTGAATTGCCTCCTGATCGAACGTTATCCAATAATGAATGAATTTGCTCATGATCCATCACAAGAACTCTTCAGAGTATACGTGGAATTTTTTTTAATTTTCTTTTGAGATGAACACACAAAAGTATTGCAGTTACATAACTGAATTTGCTTCTTAAAAATATGCAGAACTTAATGTCAGCTTGATAGTTAACCAAGTAAAAAGCTGAACCCAAATTGACAGAAATTAGAGTATTGCAAATGTCAATTTTTAAGGAGAACTTATCCCTCTCATCATTCTGCTTGGCTGGAGTGGCGGTTGTTCATTCTTGGCCTTAAAACAGGACACATGTGAAAAAAGTACTTCATCCTTGTTCGCTTGACGATGTTACAATCCAGCAGTTAAATATTGTCTATCACCTTTTGCATACTTCAATCCATCTGGACATGGCCAAACAATGATTTGAAAAAAACAGTAAATATCACAATCATAATTTAACCTCTGGTAAATTAACTCCTAAAAAAGTTCATAGAACTAAAATATGACATCCACAAAATTAGGTAGCAGAACTCTTCTGCATTGGTCGCACTAAAAGACCGCTTTTTGGTAAGTTTCAGCGATAAACACTTCAAGCAGGAGGTACTGGCAGTCGTCTTACTATTTCCATAGCTATCTTTAGATAGGCTTTAGCCTGTAAAAACAGAAACATATATTTATAAAAAGGAATATTTTACATCTCGTTAGGTATCTGTTCTTTCACACACCTTCAAAGAAAAACAAAAATGTTACAATAAATGTGTTCAATTTAGCCAGTTGCATGTTCAGGAAAAGCGATGCATTAATACATAAAATAAGTACAAGCATTATTTAAAATATTGGGGGGGGGGTGTAAAATTCAAATTTGGTATTATTCTGAGAATAGAACTTGACTGAACAATTTGTCTTAAACAGCAAACGGAATCAATATTCTTCTGGAGGAGAAAAGTTGAGAAAGAAGGAGACTCTTTAGTCCCACATGTACTATTAATTATAAACTTCCCTCACCCTGAAGACTGAGCTGCACCGTGCACTGGATTTAGATAAAGAACCAGAGAAAACAACGCCATTCCAAAAAAAAATTTGAGATAATTAATTCATTACAGACTAGACTACACTACAGAATTTCATATACAGACATTAAAAATTAAAAGTATTTTCAAAAAAAGACATTTTTTCAAAAGACTGAAGTGGGTATTGGAAAAAACTAATTCCGCAACACCAGAATCCATACAGCAAAATCTCCTTCTCACACCAACCTGTGGCATCTGGTCAGATACTGTCAGCTGGAGGGCAGAAAAGCACAGAACTGTAAGACTATCAGGAGTGATCCAAGTAACTGTATTTCTTTTAACATCTCTAAAAGCATGACACAGCTAGGACCATTATCAGTCTAACATCAAGTATTCAGAAATTTAATGTCAAGAGTCACGTATAAAAACACTGCCTAAGGTCCAACACAGAACAAACCACAAAATGAAACCAAGTAATTCCTGTACCAAGCACAACAACTTGTAGTCAAAATGGAACATGCCTTTTAGAAAGGTCTCCAATCTTGATATAAAGGTTTTCAACTAAAATAGTATCTTTCTGTGTAATATATATAATCCCTTGTACGTTGTTCCAGAGGCAGATTACTTCCATTGTTAAAAATGTACACCTTATCTATAATTTGAATTTGTCATGCTTCAATTTCCAGCTTGTGCATTGTGTTCTGTGTTTGTCTAATACAATAGAAAACTCCCCTGCTATTCAGCTGGCTTCTACTCTGTTAGACTGTAACCAAGCTACTTCTTCACCTTCTCAAGTAAGTCTGCATATGGAGCCCACATTGACAACCTTCCCTGTTTTACTAGAAGAAATCACCAGAATATTCCCTACTGCACTGATCTCTCCTGCCTCCTGCAGTGCTCCTACATGGCTCTAACCTCGAGTTACACCTTGTGCCCCTGCTGAGCCTTTAAAACGGCGAACAAGCTAACAAATGCCTGAGGCCAGAGCTTGGAGGGCAGGAAAAGAAGATCTGTCTCTCACTTGGGCCACTATCACCAACTGTGGCTGGTCTGAACCTTTTGCAGGGCCAGATACCCTCTTCCAGGATTTGCTCCTGGCTTGTAGGGTTTTCTTTTCTGGCACTCCCAGCCTCAGCACCTCACAGTGTTCACATGACCTTATAACTAAAGTCACATAATTTTCTGAGTTCATAAGGAATGCAGACACCAAGCTAGAATTGTTTTCTCCCATAAGTGTGACTTTATGGCAAGAACTATAAGAACTTAAATCACAAGCATGAAATTCAAACTTCTCCTATAGGTATAATTGCAGTGCAGTTGGGTAGCACAGCTATGCCTGTGTGCAACACCCACCACACTTAGCTATTAATTCCCTGGGTGGTCCAGCTACTCCCCAGCTAGCCACTTGCCTAGATGAGATAATGGACCAACTTGAAATCAGGTGATTGACTGAAGTCAAGCTGCCTTTGCAGTTAAGTTTTTGACTAATCAGTGTAGAAGCACTCCAGGTGGATGACCTTTCAAGAGTCCCACAGGCAACTCCCACTTTGCACAGACCAATTAAAGTGTTTTAATGAGTCAATTAACAACCTGCATGGAAAATGTGGCCCCTTCTAGAGACTGCCCAGGCTGTTCCTGCTCCAGAGTAGACCAAATTACACACAGAATTATAAATACACCGTAGAAATTGTTCCTGCAGGTGCAGAAACAGAAAAATAGGACAGTGGGTTTGTACATACTTAAGATAGGAGATGTTCTGCATATAAATCAAGATAAACAGCAACAATGGATCATGCATATGCTGTAGTAGTCATAGAGGACCACAGACTAGCTGCATTGTTAAAACAGCACGTCAGGGAGTCTCATTTGATCCAGCCAAAGACACCACTGGCAAGGGTGCTTGGAACACAGAGTTCCGTAACCATCCAGATGGCAACCAGGTATCCTGTTTGGGAAACTTGATTGCTTGTGTAACTGTTACCCTATGTCAAGATCCCAATAAACAAGATATTTTTTTTCCTCCAAAACACGGTTAATCAGTGTCTGGGCAACAATTTCACAATGTACACTGACTTTCATTGACCAAGTAGCTGATCTGTCACTTCATAACAGCAGGTTCCTGGTACAAGTCTTTGTAGCCAGCATGCTAGGACAAAGTAGCCCTAGTGTTATCAGCAATCAGTCTTACCTGCTTTATATGTTGAACAGACCAGCATCTCATCCATGTCCTTCCAGAACTCTACCAGTGGACCTGTCTTTGTCAAAAATCAACTGTTTTGAGCCTTAGCTTCCTATCTTTGACCAAATCATTCAGCTATGAGCGAGGACCTATCAGCAGAAACATACATCAACATACGTGAAAAGTCTAAACGGAATCTCGGTGACTGACTAATATGCCTTTCATTACATATAAACAACCCTACATGTACTGAATGGTTTCTCCTACTCAAGAACTTTTCAGTGTGGCATCTGTAGACAGAGAGCACAGCTCAGTTCAGCTGTTTACTCCATCATTACCAAGCAAAAGAAGATGGGTTGCAACTGAAAATGGAGAGGGTTTTTTATTTCCTTTTTGGGTGAAAAGCCAGAGGAGAAAAAGTAGAGGATGAGTTCTTATTCATCACTCACAACCATTGTCATTTTAATAGGATAAAAGTGAACTTTACAGACCAGTTTTTCCCTTTACGGTTTGGAAACTCTAAAGGAGTGGTTTAATGACTGTCTTTCTGAAAGCATTTTTTTGCAGATGGACAACTTTATATTTAACAGTAACGTATCAGTTAGCTGGAAGCCAAACATTCTCCCTGCTTCAAGAGGATGAAGGAGAAGTGCACAGGAAGACAGAATACCCTAAAAACAGACCAGACTTGGTCATTATGAATGCTGCCTAAGTGGGGTCTGAGAGCAGCACTGAGTAAGGCAGAGATAGAGGTGGAAGGTGACGTTCAGGGAGTTGAAAGAGCTGGATAATGGCCACGTGAGAGACCGTTCACCTCTCAAACACTGCTACAAACACTGCCAGAAGAGAGTGCAGCATTCTTTAAATCACAAACCTCCTTAGACTGAGAGGGCACGGTAGATGATGAAGTGACTAATGACAGCATTAGATTTTGGGAGTAGAAAATGGATAAGTTGTAATGAAGTTCATCAGGAAAAGGACTGAAAAGTACTACTTAGCCTAAATAATCAGAACATCCTGATTCATTACTCTGTCATGGGATAATAGACATGGGGTAGATTTAAAGTGCAAGTCTTTTTATTAGCTCATCTAATTAAGCCCTACGGTTATCCCAGAGAAATGTGAGCCTTTCAGTTATGGCATTTCATTCTCCCTAAAAATCTTACCCATAAGGGAAGTATGCATCACTGCTAAGATTACTGCAAACTGACCATACAGGTCATAGCTGACTCTTCCCTGTTCTCATGGATTGGATTGGATTGACCTGCTAGTTTGCCTTTCACTGAAATGCAGATCTTAGCCTGCAAACAGCTCACTACCATGGCTTCCAGTGTCTAGTGCAATGACCACACAAATACAGAATACAATTTACCCATCAACAAAGTTAAAGCAGGTAGGAGTCGATATCACATTTGCCTTCACCAAAACCACTGCATACAAACAACTTCAGACCAGCAACTCAGAAAAAGCACACTGATTCTATCACTTGGTTGCAGGCCAAGTACACCACAGAGTGTAAATCCCAGTACTGACATGCTTTCTAACTCCCATTTGTGATTAAAAGACTCCAAAACTATTAAGATGCTTTATCCAGCCCAGCAATCCAAGGGAGAATCTATGCAAGTCCCTACTGGAATATCAAATGCTGTGGATGCTGCTATAGCTGTAAAGAAGGATAAAGTATTTAAATCTGCTCAGCTGAGCTGTTAGGAGCTTATACTTTATTCATTGCTAAAGAAAACTAGCAACCATGAGCAGTGAGCAACTAATCAAATAGTGACTATCACAAGGACAAATACTAGACTTAGTTACCGTCTGCATGGAAATAATGATAGGTGATAGCTTTTGTTCTTATTAACATTCTCTTTGCTCAACCACAGTCCATTTTCCAGTTCAATCAGACTTTTAAATAGCTTTAATTTTCATGGAAATTGCTTGTTACTTTGACAGAACTCAAACCTTCAGTGCATGCCTGGAGCTGCCCTCCAATGTCTGTATTTTACTGTGGTCAACTCAGAAGGCACTAAAAGCATGATGACAAACAAAGCTTTAAGTGAGCCTCCACTTCAGATAAAAGCTTTGTGTCACCCAGAGAAATTCTTGATTACTGCAAGAGGCCCAGAGCCTTTCCCACTCTGTCTTCCTCTGGGCAGTTCTACCATAAGGTGCTGCTTTGCATATATTGGCAACTCCTGCCAAGCTGCAACAAAGTCTCAGCCCAGAAACGGGACAGTCAATTCATAGATTACAAGACAAAATGGAGGAGACGGGTACATAAACTGGATGCTTCCTGAATCTAATGCCTAAAAAAAAAACAAATTCCTTAGTGCTCATGGAAAATTTCCTGTTAATCCTATAGCTCAGCAGTTGCAAAAGCCAAGCCGTCCTCTGAGGGAGCTTCAGCTGGGAAACACTGCTGGCCCCAAGGTGCCATTATGCATGTACATCACTCAGGTGCCATTATGTACATCAAAAAAGACATCCCGGCCACAAAACATGGTTAAGTAGAACAGTGCAATTCAAATGCAATATAGTAACATCCTTCAAACAGACTGTCCTACCACTCAGCATTTTCTTCAGCAGAGTGAAACGTAAATGAGGGTCTGATGATGCATTGTACTATCTACACCCTGAACGAAGGATTCAAACCTACACAGACCAAATGTTACTGTGATCATTCAAAGGAAGCCTTGATGATAAGGCATATTATAAATCATATCATGCAGCCATCTTCAGGGTTTGCTTTTCTTTTAAAGACATCGCACCCTGGAGAGAACAGTCTTTAAATGGAATTATTGATGGCAGCTAAACAACAGCAAACATTATTTGCTACCACTACTTCAATTTTTCTCCAACTATTTCTTGCAAGCTTTAAAAGGTTGTACATTTTTATCCTGCTCACACATCACTCTTTCACAGAGTTCTACAAAAAAAGTCTTTCTGAATACAAATTCCACCTGTCTCTTTGGATAATACCACAGTAAGGCCTGTAACATTTCTCATTTAATTGAAAAGGGATTTTTAACCAGACTTACTTTCCTCTGCTATGTCAGACTGCTGATGCCTTGTGCCTCTGTTTTCCACCTGACTGGGCTTTTTCTCTCCCCTTATAGATCTGTCTGCAATTGACTGGCCTCAAAATCCTTCACCAATATACGTGAATATATGAAATCCAAAATCGGGCTGAATACATTTCACATTGTTAAATGTGAACTAGACAGTAACAGAACCTCCCCCAAGAAGTACGTGGGGTTTGCATCATACGCTGATCATTATCACAAGCTGGCTAGGATGACATGAAGCATGTTTTCCAGCGACAGGTCATGGCTTCCTTGCTCTGGGACAAGCTTGGCTCTCCTCCTATCCAAGTCATAAATTCCTCACCACACTGCATCTAAGTTTGTGCATACCTGCAAAAGGCTGTGCAATCTGAGGATCCAGCACTCTGTAAGTTATATATGATTCACCAGGTTTGCTCCCTTTCATCTTCCCCTACTTTCCCGATAGATTCCACTTGATTTTTACGTAACAAGAGGGTGAACTCAAAGCATTTTTCTTTAATAGATTCCAAATGTTTTCCATAACAACATGTGGCAAGAAAACACTAAGGAACTAACTGACCATTGTATGTTTCTTGGAATTTTTATTTTTTATTTCCAAAAAGTAGTCATCATCTTCATAGTTTCTGCCATGAGGGCTCACTATCTCTTTAATAATTGAGATGGGGAAGAAGGTGAGATCTAAACTTCATTCTTTCATGACTTCTCTGCTATCTTGACTGCATTATCCCTGCTGAACCTTAGAGGTCTATCATCTCTCCTCCGCAGTTTTCGTGGTTTTTTGTTTTTTTTTTAAATGATGAGAGACATCATCTACTCCTTGCCTCAGCCTCCAGCATGTCTCCTCCCTGAAATGTCTATCCCAACAAGAACCCCTAGCTTTTAGAACGTAAATGGACACACTGGTACAGCAAATGTATTTTGTACTTCCTTGAGCTCCTTCTTTGATCTTGAGATAGATGGGAGTTTGATGCTCAACTGTCACAGTTAGCCTGTCTCTTCTAGCAAGGCATTAGAAATTCCACTGTGCCATCAAGGCTGTGATATACCCAAAAGTTTTTAGCAGGAAGTCATCACAAGATAACCACCAACTGTCCCATATCTGTCAGGGTTTTGTGCTCAGAGATGGAAGCGCTCTTAGGAATCTCTACTCACTTTTTCCCCCAGTACTGATGGAGAGTTCACTGGGCATTTAAACAACTCATTTGGTGGAAGAATTACTCCACTGCAATTTGTCATATTCCGTATCTTTTGCTGTATATCTAGTCCTCTTATCCGCAAGTTTCAGGATGCCTCTTTCAAACACCTGCTTTGTTGCTGGGTCCTTCTCATGATACCTAGGAGGTTCCTCTACATCTGAGCATGATCAATTTCATGTGGTTTCAGCGATTCCTCATTTCTTTTCCCTATTCTACCTTTTTCCCTATGCCACCATTTCAGCAGTGTTCCTGATTTTCCTTTACTAGCCTTTGCTGTCTGGAGAATCTCTCATATGCTTAGGTGAGCAAAAAAACCCAAAGCCCTAGTCAGCCAATCTACCTCCATGGCTTGATGGAGGAGGAAAATGCTCCCCAAGTTTCTTGATTATCTCCAGAAGGGTCTGGTTAAGTCCTCACTGTTGATTAAACTAAGAAATTATTAGCTTCTTGTAGAGGATCTTAGATAACTCCCAATTGCTGTGGTCTGTCTGCTCTCTTTCTGTTAGACTAGCCCCTGCCGCTTGTGCTAACATGCGAGTACAGCAATACCCTGTTTGTAAAGCACGTAACAAAGTTTTGTCAATGAAGAGTGCTTAAAAAAAGCCACAATTTAAACAACTAAGCTGACAGAAACACTAACACAGACAATGTTATACCAAGAGCAAAATCATTTTACCAGCACTGTTTATTTCTCCTTGTGGACTGTCTCAAGCTTCACCAGAAAAAAAACTCCGGCCATTAAACCTTCACCTCTTTTAGCTATATAGTCAGCCCTTTCCGTAAGCAGACAAGTCTTACGTATTCTGTGCCTTCCCTAAGGATAAACTTTCCTAGTTCACACATGTGCAATTCTACAAGTAATTTTCTTTTTTCTGGAAAGGTTGTTTTGGTTGTTAGTAATTTCCTTGCCAGTTGTGAAAAGGAAGCTTCCCTTTTCCACCAACTATATCTAAGTTTTAAAATAACAAATTTAGACAAGTTTGTTTACACATTTTAAAATTCTAGTGTAGAGTGACAGTTATATTTTTATATATCAGCAAGGGAAGTTGAACCCCATGGCAGGTGTGTAAGCAAAAAAAAAAAGTATTAGCTAACATATTTTAGAAACACATTTTATTCTAGTCTTGACAGAGCTTAGAAGGTGTTACAGCATGCTGGGTTTCTGAGAAGTCAATCACCATCCTTATTCCCCACTGTTTGCATCAGCTAGGTATTATTTCAGTTCTGTGATTCTGCATTTGATTTGTAAGTGTGTTCTAACAAAAACCAGCACAGAAGTTTGTATTAAAAAACCCTGTAAATTTAAGGGACAAGAGCAGAGATAATTTCAGCAGCTCTGCGCACATTGTTCTCTGTTGGAAAAATTGTGATTGTTAAAGCACGAATAGCCACAATTTTAGTTTATTTGAGAAACATGGTGATAGGTGTCACGTATTAAAGATTAGAATCTGACCTTATACGACCTCTCCCACCATCAGTTATGTGCTAAGATTTTACTTTTTCTTTTAAAATTTAAGAGAACAACACTAATTTTCTGTCTTTAAAATGAGAAGCAAACTGCAGATAAAGGGAAATTCTTTTTCATTCTGTAGAGATTAGTGACATCTAAAAAAACTTCATTCTCTGAGGAGAATGATTATCTCACAGACACAACGGCAGAGAAGAATATTAAAAGTTTTCCCCAGAGTCACATATATTTGTCAATCTTTATTCTTCTTCATATTTAACTTAATTGCCACAAATGGTGCTTATAACCCCTCCTTTCATTACCAAGAACATAGTCCAAGGAGGAACAGATGGCAACACAACAGACTTTCTTGTCTTTTTTAATTTTCAGAATGCTGTCCTACATGTCTGAATTTTTAGATTGATAATCCTGCAGGCTACAGACTCTTGGTTATTATAGATTTCAGATACCGTGAGCTGTGAGCCTTCCATCTTGGTTTACTCAGCTGTTCTGCTTCAACTTTGACCTAAGCTATGCATCTGTTCAAACCTTCACACTGCTGATCAAACTTCCCAGATAGAAACTACTGTATTGATTATAATGATTCCCTTTCACAAGGATCTAGACTCAAGATCACTACATTATTCACACAGGATCAGCATGGGCCTTGCCCAAGCCTAGCAAAAATACTGCATTCAATTAGAAATCGAGAGGCCCTAGCGTGGCTGCTTCTCTTTCAAAACAAAATGATGTAGGACAATTTTAAGACTGTCACTGTTGCTCCAGAATCCCAATCAGTATGTTAATAATACTGGATTATTCTCTCTTTTTTTTTCTTTTAAAAGACTGTGAAGGAAAAAATATTTCAGCATGTGCCTAGCAATCATGATACTAGAAGGGTTACCTTACTTGTACATTTTACCTTATCTCTAATTGATTCTACCATCTATTATCAGCATTAATCACTTTTTTTTTATGCTAACATCTAAGCAGCAGTCAAGAGTCAGGCTGTATCATGCCATATACTGTGCAAACAGAATGTGGCAGACAACACCCTGCCCTACATAGCCTGGCAGACAAACTCCAGCAGAGGCACCAGACAAAATACTAGCCAGGAAAATCTTATTCTATCAGTGTTAATGAAGTTTTATAGGTGCAACTGCTTTTCTTTACAGACTTGCATATTTGACTCCCATCACCTCTACAACTCATATTTTCCTTTGGCAATAAAACGTTATGGTAAAGGCACAGAAAAATCCATTTCCTCATGTGTGCAAATTGCTCCACTTCCTGCTGAAAGCAGCCCAGGTACTGACAATACGCAGGTTTTGTTCCAAACATCTTTTGATAGGACCCTCTGACAGTTTCCAGACTCAACTACCAAAGGCTCCACTGACAGTTTTAGAGGACCTGCATTAGCTGCAAGGTCTCATGAGGCTTGACACTGACCTTCCTCTTCTTGGCATGTCAGAATCTGGATCAAATCTTTGCTGTTCTGAATGATTCAGACTAATTAAACAAAACCAAACCCACAGAAGCAGAACAGATGACCAGCATTCCAAAATGAAGGGCCAGAGTTACTTGATGATACTACCCTCTTTTACTTTATTTCCCTAAATTACATTCAGATACACATTTCTTTTCAAACAGCAGTAACGAGAAGCGTTCTCCATTCACTCTTGGGGGAGGGTTTTTTGTTGTTTTAAGTGCAGTGCATCAAACTTACAGCATCACTTTCAGGCTGTGAGATCACAACTGGCTGTCCTGAATCACATGTCTCCCGTATATTAACATGCAGTGGAATGTCTCCTGTATCAAAAATACCAAGACACAACATATGTGAAGACCTAAAATTTCTTAAATGTTTCATTAAAATAGCCCTACAGCAACTTGAAATCAAATTCCATTTTGGTATATTCTTCAAATTATTTAATCTCAAAAAATCAGCATTTAAAATGAAAATTCGCTGCAGTACAGTTTCTGTACATCCATAATGATTAATGCCAACCATATTCTGGATTTTTCATTCTCTGAATAGGAAGGACTATGCTTTGTAGTCATTTATTAGAGGTGGCAGTTTGCTTTTTTGCCTCAAATACACAGAAAAAACCAGGCCGATACACAAATTATTTTGCGTGCATTAAGAAAAATTACTTGAGTGTTAGGCAAATGCTCATCATGCAACTTACTGTTCAGCATATCTCCTCATTGCATATTCTTTTCAATGCTGTTTTAAGATTTTAATCACTGTTCAAAGACTTCTTTGAATACTTAATTTCCAAATAATGGCATTTGTTATTGTCCTTATTAGGCCTTGGATCCAATTAAAAGGTAGACAACTATTCAGTTCATTCTTCTTTTCAACAGAAATCATCTTTATATTCTGCTTTTATAACAAGCAGAGAACTGTCAGAGAGGAAAGGAACGCTCTAAAGGAGAATCAATTAGCAGCCCTATTCCATTCTGAAACGTACTTTCTGAAATAAGGTTTTTCAGCACTAAAGAAAACATGAAGTTCCCATGTTTAGTTCATTGCTTAACAGATAATTATGAAGTTAAATGAAGACCAACATTCTTTTAGTGGAAGATGGAGCTACATTGTACATCATGGATGGATGTAGACAGAACAGCCTACCTTAATTCAATCTTGACTCATCTCAGAAACTGTATCAGTTTAATTCATATAGTTTAGCATTTATTAGCATTTAACATTTATTTAACCCAAACCAAGGCCAGTGTAAACTACTGAAGTTCAATATAGTCAGAAAAAGAAACATTAAGAAAACTGTATGAAAATTAACACAGCTTAAGAGATAAAAAACCAGAACCGAAAGCAAGCAGGAATACAAACAAAACCCCAAACAAATTGCTAACACAAAAGCTGTGGCTCCATGATTAGCAAGCTGAATCTTTGAGGAACTTCTATTTGTTATTTATGATGATTATAGTCCATTTCCTTCAAATATAGTTGTTTCTTATTTGTTTCAGTCATGAATAAATTTCTTTAGGCATAAAAGTTTGTTCATTTGTTAATTAAAAAAATATTTAAGGAGTCCTTTCAAAGTTTTTTTAAGCTTAAATGTTCTTAATAGAATAATGATAACTTCATAAATCTCCAGAAGTCGGTTCCTACCATTATTTTATATAGAAACTAATCTTCACTTTTTTCCCAAGGGGATGCTTTGTTCATGAAAAAAATACTTCTTCACTATCAGCTTAATAACAATCTCAGAGAATTACAAAAAGAACTGCCCTACTACAAAACGACAGCCTCTCCTTTTCCTCAGACTTAGCAAGATGTGCTGGTACTACAGGAGCATACCAGGACTTGTGTGAGCAAAAGTGCAAGTCAGAAGATAAGGCAAAATGCATTCTTAATTTAAATAAAAAATAAAAAATCAAAACCTTATAAATTAAGCAGAAGCATAAAGACAGCAAAAGCATGTGCACAGCTGTTTGGGTGATAAGGGTTTGAGGAAGAAGAAATTTTTGCACTATTCTTCACTACAGAATGTGATGGGAACTTGCCATTTTTCTGTTTTTCTGATACTAACAATTATTGCTGACTGCAAAGAAAGGGTAAGTGCTGAGAATAATTTGCATTTATTATAGAAAGTATAAACAAAAAGAACTTTAAAAATCTGAGATTCATTGTTGCTGGTTCTATTAGCAGACACAGTTTAAAAAGTTACGAAGTGCAAAGGTCAGGATAGACTGTACAGAAATTATCTTAGTATTATGTATATCAATGGTATAGCTTTCTGGTCACAGTTACGGTCATCAAACTTCAAAAAAAAGAAAGTAAAATGGGGGAATTTCAGAGACAGGGAAAGGAACAATCAGCAGCACAAAGTCTTTCTCACAAACTTTGGCACGCTTTCCTTTAGGGAACAATAAAAAGACAAGACAATCAAAAGTATATGAAATAATGAACTACACTCAAAGTGTACCGGCAACTGCTCATTGTCTTCTGTCATAAACAAAAATAAAGGAGGTATTCAGTAATATTAAAGGCAGCCAACGCTGAGCAAATAAAAGGAGAATACTTTTATATCCTGCACATTGTTAGCTTGCAGAATTTGTCAGATGTTATCATGGAACCTAAACCCTTGTCAGGTTTCACAAGAGGACTAGGTGCTTAGGTGAACAATCAGAACAGCTACAGGTGTTGTAAAATATAAGCAAAATAAATTTAGAAATGCTAATTTTAAATACATACATTTTAAACATATATACACACACAGAGACACACAAAAAATAAGTTCTCAAGGCTTTTGGGCAGAATTCCAATACAATGGGATAAAACTTCCATTTGGGATAGATTAACGTAAAATCTGTAAGCAGTAATTCTTATAATACCATATGGTATTATTATATAATGGTCATCCCTGGAAGGAGGAGCATACTAATCAGATCAAGCACTGTAGTTCTAAATTTAACCCTTGGAGCATTATTCCTAATCTTAGTCTGGTCTTTCGGTGACAGTCTGAAGGTAAACTTCACTCTGTTTTTCTTCATACATCTCATCCATCCCCTGCTAAACCTGTAAATCTCTTGCATCACTCCTAATTAAACACAATCACAATCAGTTCCACCCTCTTAGGGAATAACAAAAACCACCTATGGGACCAATGGCATGGCTCATCATTTGTGCCTGCGTATCTAAATGCATGTTTGATTCAACTGCTTGCGGAGGATTTGCAGCCATCCACATAACCCAGGGCTGTAGAAGTCCCCTTGGGCTCCGATCACAACTCATTATATATTCAGAAAACTAAAAGATAGCCCAAAAGCATGTCTTTAATTATGTGTTGCCTTGCTATCTTAAGTTTATGTCAGACCTTGATGTTTCTATGTTGATCTTTCTAAGTGAGCTTCCTGGTTCTTTTTAATGAATTAGCTCTGGAAAATCATTGAGATAATTATAGTAATACATGGAAACACATCATTAGCACATGCAATTATCCCATTTACCAACTTAATTATGCTGTGTTATATTCTGTAAATTTTTTTTTACTAACAGCACAGGTTGAAATATGCCTTTTTAAAATAGCAATGTATATTTTAAAGATCAATGTATATTTTAGCTTATAGGCATGCCAGATTGTTTAATCATGGCTGATTTTTGTTTTCAATAAAGATAAATTTTCTTTTGAAACAACATTTTGCAATTCAGCATATTCTTTTAATCTCAACACTTAAACACAATCATTGCAATCTGCTTGCTTCCATACAAGAGTCAAGAGATCTTTGTATGGGCATAAAACCAAGTGCTTTAAGGGACTGCATTTCAAATTACCGTATTTATTTTAATGTGTAACAACTCATTTCATTTAAATGAAACAAACAAGAAAATTTCTATCGACATTACTGAACAGAGTTCAGGTCTGTTTTACAAGACCAAATAGAATTCTTAGTTATTTGCAAAAATCTTTGCATGATCAATAACATAATGAATTTCAAGCAATACAGCACATAGATATCAAAACAATTCATGTTCTGGATTGTTTATAAATCAGAACAGATTTAAGATGCAATTCGAGAATTTTCATATCCAGTCTACATCCCATTTACAAGAATGATCTTGATAAGGAGCACAGAAAAATTGTGATATTCAACTACTTAAGTTATTAGTTCTATTATATCTGAACACTGTCTGAATAGAGAGTAATCTAGGATTATGCAGTTTCATACTTCAGTTAATGCTTCCCTCATGCACACCATTAAATTTTTCTTTAAAAATAAAACCATTTTATATCCTTACCTAAAATATCCAATCCGAGGGTTTTTGCTAGATTTCTTACACCGTCAGCTCCGAAAATGTGTGTCTCATGCTTACACTTGGGACACTGGAAAACACTCATATTTTGAACCAGTCCTAAAACCTGTTAAAGTAAAAGAAAGGAATGTTTAAACCTGGGATTCAAGTATCGGTATTTCCATTATTCATCTCTGACAATAAAGAGGAGATTATCAACAAAGAATCAACAAAGAGTACTCATTTATAATGGGAAGTAGCAGCAATATCAAACTCATTAACATCATTATCAACTCTTATTAGTTGTCTCAGTTGCACTGTCATTTGCACATTACTTCAGGTTTTTCACATTCATACCTCTCAAAGATTAACAAACTTATTTGTAACAAAAAGTACCTCTTGTACAGGCCTATCTTTCCAAGAACTCTCCCTGCCAGTATTTCATTTTCGAACTCTGAATACTGGAAGAATTTTCATGTTGTGTCTTATAGCTTTGTAATTTGCAGCTTCAGGAAACACAAAATAAAAACATACCATTACAAGAAATGACACAATCAGACATGCTTTTAGGATATTTTTGTAAGTTATCCTGTAGGGAAATGTTTTCAAAAAGAAGCAGATCTGCTATTCTTCTGAAGAGCAGAAACACATTTTAAAGATCAAACAAAAGAAATAATTATGTGAAACTAAGTGGCAAAAACCACAGCATAAAAATCTAATGCACACATATTAGGTATCTTTCTGTTGATGCCAGGTGTTCAACACCATCCTTGCAAAATATGTCAAATGAAAATTTGCCAAATCATGCACACAAAAATTTTCTTTCACAGTGTACAATAATGCTAATGATAGCGTTGATCTCATTTTATTCACCTAGTAAACAAAACTGTTCATTGAGGCAGAGCAGAATTTTGCAAAAGTGATGAAAACAGCATTCAGACACTACGGGGTGAAAGCTTCTACCCATCTGCTGATCAACAGAAGATCTGCTTTAAGAGGTCCATGTTACAATATTTCACTTTAAGATTTATACGTTATCTAGATATGTCACACACACTATAGCCAAGTTTTAAAAATATGAGCATGTATTTTCAGGTACAAAAAGTTATTTACCTTGTAGCATTTTGTACTTTTAAATTTCCCTGAACATTCTAGTTTTGTGCTTGAACAAGCTGGCCTAGTTATTAGAGGAGTAACATCCGCTATGCTAATGAAGCATATCTAAAAGGATATACCAGTGTTCAATGCAACCAATAAATATTAAGTATTTAATTAAGAGTGAATATACAACCTTTGGCACCAAAAGCATGTTATTTACAATATCTTAATAAAAAAGTCCATGTATCTAAGCTAAAAATGATCAAAAGATGATCACCTGTTTTTTCTATACCAGTAGAAAATAGTGTGAAACACATTATAAGAAGTCTTTCTCTATTTATGTAAAACTTTCAGAGGGTTTAAAGCAAGGAACATTTTAAGAAAGAGTAACAAGAAAGAAAAGAGAAAAGAGAGAAAGGGAAAAAGGGGAAAGAGAAAGAGAAAAAGAAAAAGGAAAAGAGACAAGAGAAAAAGAAAAAGAGAAGAAAAAAAGAAAAAATAGAAAAAAAGAAAAAATAAGAAAAAAAAAAGAAAAAAGAAAATATTACTTTAACACCACTAACTTTCCCCATTTTCTACTCTCTCCCGGGGTCTGCCAGAGGAGCAAGGTGAACAGGTTTCTATTTACTGGGACATTATTACAGGTAATTTTCTCATCCAGTTCTTAAACTGAGAGACATGAAATACTACATGTCCAAGGGTACACAGTGTAGGGATGGTAAAAAGGGCTTTCTACAGCCACAGCCTTCTATGATGACCTCTGAGCAGGCATTCATCCTGCTATCCTTAAATTAAAGTCATGGACTTTTCAACGTGTTGGTAAACTGGAAAACACTGGAAGGAGTATCATGTGACAAAAGAAAAATAGTATTTTAACTAGGATACAGGGAAGCCATTTTCTGCAGCACAGGAGAAAAAGAGAACTTGACATTTATACTTTAAATGAATTAATTCATCTTCAGCTATCTTGGGGTTTGAACTTTCTGTTCTCATCAAAGTAGTCATACAACATTTATGATTCAGCGAATTCACAATCAAAAAAAAAGTTATGTAGTCTACTATTGTTTTGTGAATAGTTAAGGACTATTACAGCTGTTATGTTAATTCTTTGAAAACCTAAAACTAAGAAGTCCTTCTGCCACAGTTAATGCAAATGCTGAGATACAGCTGTATCCCCAATGCTGTATCAGTTTTAGAGGTCTTATTCACTGTCCTTTTTTGTTCTCACTTCAATAAATCTTACTAAAAGCAAATGACATTTCAGCATTACACAATAATTTCTATTTTTCCAGTGTTGTTCCTATCTGTCAGCCGATTAGTAGTTCATATTTATTAATGTATAAATTATTCTTCTGGAATACAAAGAGATTTTTTTGAATATTAAGTTTCCAATTATAAACACCCAGTTTAATATAGAATCTGTGCAAACATACACAACTTTAGCGCTGAAGTGTATTTTTAGTATGCATATTTCTGCAGATATATTTACAAAAGGAAGAGAGTTCACTGTGATCTTCAGAGCTTTTAAATCTACAGACAAAGTAATAGGTCTTGCTAATGAAGTCAGTAATAACTCTCATTTCCCTGCTCAAATAATAGATCTGGAATAGCTTCAAAGCAGCTGTTACTGTCTACACAAACTATCCCATAAGTATGTGTGAATCCTATTTTAGTTCTTAGTCAGCTCCTTTCCCTGTATACTTCTCGGCAAACTTGGCTCAGCACAACATGAAAACTAGTATGATGAGATGCACCGCAACACAGGAGCTAACCTACGGTAGTGGAGGAGAGTTATAATGCACAGAACTGAATTTCATTTAGTCTAATCGTTAGTTTAAATGGTAAAGAGACACCTATCAAGAAATAACAGGAAATTAAGAAACCTTTCATTATGAATTATCTGTACACACACACAGTTTCTGAATGTTTACATATTTCTTATGCTCAGTTAAACTTTTGGTTACACAACAAATCATGCCGAACTCCAAATATACTTTCTAAGTTAAAGAAAATACAGTGAGAAAATGAAAATTCCTGGGAAACCCACTTAAGTTGTTCACTGTACTAAGGGATGGATGGCGCTGAGGTCCGACTCCAACCTGACGGGGACTGACCTGATCAGGGTTACAGGTCTGCAGTCTGCCATCAACTTCCCACGTAACCATCAGTCAGTCACTTGATGCTTCAGTGCTTCAAGTAAATGCGCACAATAGTATTTCTGTCTTCCTACCTTTTGTCTTATAATGAGCAATTTTTGGCTCTAGCTTCTGCTCCCAGTATGAAGCCACAATCTCAGCTGGGTACTCTGAATGCTACAGAAATACCAGTAAGTACAGAGCCAAATAAACAATTTTAGTACAACTTAGAAGGAAATACATAGCTGAGTTTACACAAGCCTATAAAATCCACAACATAACCTTCCAATTCAAGGAAGCTACCAGAAAAGTCGCATATTTAACTAAAACCCTGTCGTCTTCTTTCAGGGATATGACTGATAAGATAAACCATACTGAACTGAACTCAACTTCAGCAGGTGTAAATAGGCATTTTTTCCATAAATACTCAAACTTACTGCCTTTTTGAGCCACCTGCCCAGAGCAAGCCTCTGGGATGCAGGAAAATGATGGCCAAACTCATACAATAGGCAAGAATCTTGAAAATTGTTGTGATAGGAGTCAGCAACACTTTGCAAACTCCTTCCTTACCAGGTTTGCTTCACTGCACAAGAGATGGCACTCCTCTTCCAATGCCTACGTCCTAAGACTGGAAATAAGAGTTTTGCATTGTAATCCTGGTCCTAACGCTGAAGCTCATTGCCAGCTTTTCATCAGTTCCTTCAATCACTCTCATTTCAATGCAGTAAAGGACAAACAGACAACATTACCAATTGTGACTTTACTGTGGTAATACTACGTATGACATTTGAGGCTTTGGTAACTAATGACTGTGGGGGTGAGGGGAAGGTGGTATATGTATGCCCATATGTACAAGGGGAGACTCCGGTTCATTAAATATAAACAAGCACACTCAAAGACTCAGAGCTCAGTAACCTATAGACTCTCTGCTTCCTTGAAAAGCAGATGCTTTGCAAGTGCTTTTTTAAAAATTAAAGATTTTAAAGATTCGATTTATAAAGATCAGTCAATTATATAATCAGGATACGCAATTTTAGCACAGTTCCACACACTCTATGCCTTTGAACAAAACAGACTTAGAAAATAATCTTAGTAATTTCTCATTAAATCAAAAGTAAAATTCAGCAAAGTCCTAACTTGAACACAATTTTACGTGAAGAAAATAATTTTGCATAATTTTAGCAAACCCAAACATAAAATCAAACCAAAACATTCCAAATATTGTTATTCTTCTGTTACATATATTTGGTTTTCTAGTAGCAAATGATAAATGCTACTATACTTTCATTTTGGTGCAAATATGCTTACAGAACAATTAACTAAGGAATTTATCAATGTATTTCTTTTGTTAAGCTATTCTGTAAATTAAAACAAAAAGGGAAAGCAGTCACTTCAAGGTTTCTGTTGCATTTTTTAAACTAACAAAGCTCTAGCTATGAAAGAAATTTCCTTTCTTAATAATGAGTAGAAGTGACCTTCACACAGGTAAGCAAGAAAACATCTTTTTTGAAGTATAGTAAATGAGGTTTTTTTCTTTACTGTTTAAGATAAAAAAGCATTTCAGTTCATATTTTCTCATCAACTGCACATTTCAAATGAAAAATGAATCTCTTCATGAACATACTCTACAGTATAACGTTCAGTTACTTAGCAACTTGTAGCACACAAAAAATACTGAGTCAAAGATGTCACCCTGTTTAATATTTTCTCCCAATCCATATGAATATTGTGGATATTTTTAAATTTTGCATTTCTCAAACAAGCACACTACCATGTAAGCTATAAACCTCATGAAAAACAAAGTGATATAGACAGCCTTCTACTTGGCATGACAGTCATGGAGACCTTCAAATGGCAAAGTGACAATTAGGTACATTTGTATCTCCCCAAAAACTTAAATTTCCTTCTTAAAATGTACCCATGTATGATTTTTCCACATTTCAAGAAATTTTAGATTTTAAGCACCAATACAGACAGTGCTGAAAAGGACACATAATGAGTATGTAGTAAGACAGTACAACTGGAAAGCACACGTTACTTTAAGATACTCTGTTTAGCAGTCTGATCTATTCCAGGTGATTAAACAAACTGATTTAAAAGAAATCAAGTACTATTATGACCTTGGCCTTAGAAAATTCTTTCCTTTCTGTTAAAGCAAGCCTCTGATACAGATATAAGATGGATTCTAATCTTTTTTTTTTTTTTAACAAGAACTTATGAAATTCAAGTGATTACTGAATGGTTTGTTTACCTATTGCAGTATTTTTTTTTATTTTTTTTTTTTTTTACATTTTGGAAAAACAGTCTACTGGTATTTTTAATGTAGAGGCTTACAGGCACATGGACTTTTCTAAACATTTCAGCTCCTTTGCGTGCATCCAATAAAGCCACATCTTGTGGAGTGGAGATGATCACAGCTCCTGGGAAAAGAAAACATGAAATAACAATAAAATGTGTATTATTAATTATACTGTTAAATATTTTGCCTATTTAGTATGTGCTAGTAAATTCAAAGTAGTCACACACTTATATGTTGGGGTTTTTTTTAATCTAAGGAAAGAAATGATGCTAGCTTTTTTCTTATGCAATGACCAAAATCACCGAGACATGACATGGAATGACAGAAATAATTTAGATATTTTCATCATAGGTTTTTCTATGTAGAAACCACTTATATTTTCTAAATGAGAAAACTGATCAAGCTGTCATATGACCGTGGATAGAAGACAACATGGTCCACATGCTGACAGGTTGCAGAGGTGGTATTCTGGGAATATCTATACAGTAACTGTCTCATGCCATAATTACGTTTGAAAGCTTTTGATTTAACAATAAGCCTTGTCCTAAAATCAAGAGGCAGCTGCCTGTAATCAGACCGTTGCTTTCTGAACCTGCTACACTTTCTGATACAAGCGTTGACAGGCACAATCTTGAAACATGTTACGCTAGACGCAACACCAGTGTGTTTCTATGAATGATACCACAAAATAAGAGACCAACGCATGCATACTTGCACTAGGTTTGAAAAAAGTATAGTATTGCTCACTGTTCAGACATGGCTCCAGGTTACCTGATAATTAGTACTCCCAAGAGTTATTAAACACATGAAACAGCTAGAGCTCTTTGTCAAAGGTTAGATTCTAAAGTAAGCCTACAGGTTACTATCCTATACTATCTTATATTACTTCCTGATTAATACAGCCTGCAAAACCAATATAGACATTATAATATTCCACATCACAAAGAGCATCTTTTTGCATATGCTATGGGGTTTCAAATATTATTTCTTCAAAATTTGCATCAAGAGTCTGCTTACGCTCATCCCTATTTTAGAAAAATGCAATGTAAAAGAGGACATTACTGGTCAATTGATTAGCTCTGGTTTCACAGTGACCATCCAGTCTCCAAGGTATCTGTTATAAAAACATCTCTGCAGAGTCACGATAAGCCAACCCCACACAAGAAATTTATGCCAAACTTCACACTAATAGCAACTGCAACAGACAATTTTAGGTGCACAAGACTGAGCTTCCTACTGAGCCTGCAGATCCCAACCCTTGCCGCACATGGCAAAGGACGAGGTGGGTGGATTTCCAGAGGAACACAACGCTGGCATCGCCAGCATGGGCCAGAGCACCCAGAGCCTTGGCTTCCCGAGAACATTCCCGGCTCTGGCATCACTGGTACAGGGAGTCCTGCCCCTCACAGCTGCCCCACGCCGGCCGCCGGCTGCTGGGTGGCATCTTGCCTGCCTGAGAGCCAGCCGTTTCCAAACACCGTCTGACAGTGCGTTTGAATGTTTTCAACCAGCGTTCTTAACCTCTAATTTGTGAAAGAAAAATACAATCTGGCACCTCGCTCTTGAAAAGCTGCCAATCTCTGCCTTACATAATATTAGACACAAGTCCAAAAACTGAACGGCATATGTAATGTACTAAGCAAATGCAATTTCCCTATTGTTCGCTAAAACTCTGGCATCTGAATAATTTGCTATTTTTCCCGAGCCGACCTGCTTTCAACGGCATCACAAAGAATAAAGTGGAAGCCTTTTGGTTACATCCAAGTCACCTTAGCTCCTTGTTCCACTGAAGTGCAGGGTTACGCTTTACAGCTGACATTGAAATGTAAGGCTAATTCCACAAAATGAATACACAGTCCACAAATAAGTAATTTAGACACAATGTCCTCAAGTTTTCTGCATATTTGTAAAATAAAGATCTTTCAATACTTGGACAAAATGCTTATTACGGCTTTATTTTCAAACAAAATTGGAAAATTGTGTCTTATGTGTATACACGCATGTTAGTTGCTTCACACTTTTGTTCGCACTCTTCTCTGGGGATGCTGGCTCAGCATTCCCTGGATCTTCAGGTAGAAGCTAATATGCAGTCAACAAAACTGAAGTCTACATTTTCTGTTCCATTATTAAATTTTTTTAAGAATCCAATAATTGGCATGGTATGAAGGACAGAGGCTATGCATAATGAAAACACCCACTAGAACCACAAGCAGCTTATCCAAGAGATATTTTTGACTAACAAATTCTGTTGCTAGAGAACTTCACCCAAAGGGAAAAAGCTAAAATGCCAAAAAGACCTAGTGGCACATTGCAGAGTTTAGGCTGCCACAGACACCAACTCCCTGTAGGAAAAGCTCTGACTTCTGAAATACATGAGTTAAAATTATGCTCATGGACAACTTGCACAGCTTTTTCCACAGAATGAAAGCCAACATGCTCAAGAAGCTGCTGCTGAGGCTGTAATAGATGTGTTTCTCCTATTTTCCTTTTCACTCTGAGCTGGATTACAGACAAAATTTATTCACAGACAGCTTGTACCAACACCCTTTAAAATAAGTATCTTTCCTCTTTCTTTGGTACAATTGCTAGTCCAGCAAACCAAACCTGAAGTTCAAGAATTCAAATTATTAGCAGCATTATTTCCTTCACTAGCAACCGAATATGGCAAATGAGACTTTTCACAGCGCTCCCCTCCCTGAATAAGTTTGCATCTGTTTAGTTCAGAAAGTGATTCAAATGATGAGCAAGAAAGAACACAGCCCACACTTTCTTTGCTAACTTGGCTCTACATGGTTAACAGGAATATCAAACAGTAAAGAGTTATTGTGATCAATAAAGTAATGAAATATGACTGAATTCATGCACACAGCACGTCTTGAAGCAATATGTGCAATGTTTACACAAGCCTCTGTCTGAATGAGGCAAACTAACGCTGACAAATTGAACGGAGAAGTTGCAGAAACTATAATGCTATCACAGCACACATTAAAATATACTACAAATTCTATGTTTGCAGTTGTGTGCAGAAGAATAATTTCTGTGCCTCGAGCATACTAAGGATATCTAAGTTGAGCACATTTAGGTTTAACTGACATATCTACTTATTCATGCATTCCATTTATTTTTGTAACTTCACCGTATTTCAGTTGACAAAAAGCTGATGCATGTTGCATTAGTAAAAACCATGCTAACGATATTTTTAATCCTTAGCATGCATAATATATAAAGACAGAACTAACAGTAGCCTGTAACACTGATGTCTGCCTTTCTTTTTTAACCCCAGGTACTTAATCCTTGGTAAAAGAAAGGTGTGCCTACAACAGCACATTAGTACTCGCCCTGCTGGTGGACTGGTGTTCAGCATATTACAAGTGCTGAAACAGCCTGTAATTTCCATGTACAGAAAATACCACCTATGTTCACTGCATCATTAAGGTTTACATTAGATGCTCTGGGTTACAAGGCATAAAGTGGAATCTCTCCAAGCCTTAGCTATAGTCAATCTGTACCCAAGTGAAGAACAGGTAGGTCTAAAAAGCAGGTGATAAGCAGCAGTTTAGAAGGTCTACCTTAGGATGAGAAGGATCTCTCTCTAACATATTCGGTTTTTGCCTCCAGTGTCTTCAAAGGTAGACTCAAGAGCCAGGCTACATGCATCTCACCCAGACAGATGACTAAGGACCCCTCCACACACAAGTGTTAGACTGTGGCTTGTATCACCCTGATTCTTACTAACTTAGCAAATAATGCCACCCCAAAACCTGTGAAGTGTAACTGACCAGAAAGACTGACAAACAGAGTTCTGGAGGAGAAACACACAGAAAGATATACTGTATTTTTCTAATAACTGCATCTGCTGACTGCCAGGCATTGAACGCTCTTGCAAGGAACCACACTCAGACCTCGATGCAGCTGTGGATGGCCTGATCTGACCACACCACTCATGCACTTTTTCTACTTTTTCCACTGCAGCAATTTCAAACTTCTAGGTGATTCTTTCAGATTATAAATAGCTTGGTGAATCTGAATCTTCTCCACTGTGGATCTCTTCAGAGTCCTTCTCACCTTCTGTTAAATTTCTTGTTACTTCATAGGTAAAAGGTGCCTGTAATTACAGATACAGTTTGCACTTGAAGATGCAGAACAAGGTCTCGCAAGAACAAAGACTTCTGTCGTCTGCTAGAATTTCAGCTGGTGATGATTACAGACACATTAACATTAAAAAATGTCCATCTCCTTGGATAAACCTCATAAAGAAGATCCTTCAGCTTTTGTGTGTGACATCTCATTACAACTAGCAACCTAAAAGAATCACTATTGTGATTTTCCCTTGAGGGATCCTTACTTGAGACTCATGATATAGCTCAGACCTGTCCCAAAGACTGCATCCTGGTTGTGTCACACCTCCAGCCTGCTCGCTACCTTCTTCTTGGAGGAATCTTTGAACAACTTCTCAAACAGTGTATGTTTCCAACAGCCATATGTCCTCTTCTGCCCACAAACTAGTGGGTAACTAGAGACTGGGGCCCTACTGCCCACATGAAAAGAGAACATAAATCTTAGAGCAAGCTTCTTTCTCCTGCCAAGAGGAACTGTCAGTGAAACTACTGAGCAGAGGAATATCACAAGCTGGGTAAAGCCATCACCCTGAAGTTGCCCTCATCTAACTGATCAGTAAGTATTATAATATCCATTTCACATGGAGAAAGACGCAGAAAGACAGTTCTCACTGTGTTAAAATGGCTGGGTTTGGTCGTGGCAAACTGAATACATGTGTCACATTAATGCAATTTATGATGCAATATTTATTTAGCAAAGCGAAAGCACTGAAAACATTTGTAATAACATCTGTGAACAAGCATTATTTACAAAGTAGAGTTATAAAATAAAAACCTACTCCCTCACAAACACTGCCACTTTCCACTTTTCCTTAGCTATCTGAATTAGCATTTTTCTGCTCTACTCCATTCCACCTCCTGCTTTCAAGGGCATTTACCAATCATGTCCAGATTATAATGAGCATTGTACTAGGCAAGAGTAAAGTCCAAATACTCTCTTTTAAAAAAGGAATATGATTTTTTTAAATAAGAGGTCCTAATCCAAAGAGAACTGGGTAAAAGAATGATTCTACTACGCAAAAAAGACAACACAGGCTACTTCAATCACCTCCAAAAACCATTCTGTTTTTTACTTTTTTCCCCCAGAGGTGGGGTGGTAAGGGGCATATTTAAACATTTATTTTTTCATAAGAAATAGCTAGAGGAGAGAATGCAGTACCATTATTCATATGGATTTCTCTCATCTTTTGCAATTGTCAGTTGAAGACTATGCTCGTTTATTCTTCCTATTCAGAATAATTGGTCTAAAAAAAACCTAGGCAAATGCAGCTAATCTAGTACTTAACATACACTTAGCCACTGTTGCCAGACCTCAGAGAACCTCAGTTTTCAAAGCCTTCATACTTCACAGCTTTTTTCCCCAATACCTGGAAACTATTTTTCAGGAATGATAAAATTTAAAGAACTTGCACTGAATATACTATCACTTCAGCTTGGACAGGCAATGTGTGTTAAATCAATCTCCATGAGCCAAAAGTTAAATTTAAATTTATATTGAAACAGTGTGAGGCATTAATGTGTAAACTCATACTGTATTTTGGTCTCTAAATTAAGTTTATAGAGTCTACTGAGTCTGACACTTCATAATGAAGTATCAGGAGTCTCCAAAGATAAGATAACCCTGATGATAATTTGCATTTGTCAACTACATTTTTTTTTCTGACATCAGAAGCAAACTATTTCAGCAAACAAATTATATTTGGATGAATACAAAGAACTATTTTAAAAGCCCCACTGGTGTGACTAAGGTTTTTTTTGTTTTTCAATCTATCCTAAACCTATGTGCCTTTCCTTTCTTGCAGTTATTTAAAATATCAAAATACAGCATGAAAAAGTAAATCTACATAAAAGTCTGATATTAAAAATATTTGCCATTCAAAAATAGACCAAGTAAAATTTACTATTACCCAGATGGCTTCCACAAAATGTCTTCAACAATTTACTGTAGAAACTAATGATGTACCTCCTCCATAGAAGAAGAAAGCAAGCTCAGAAATGGAGAGAAACATTGTATATTATTGTTAAACTAAAAGGAAAGAAGATCAGATGCCTTGCAACTGTGATTTGCATCAAAGTAGAGAGATATTCAACAAGGGGCAAACAGACACTTACACAAAGAGCAATGACAGAATACAGATACACCTCTAATCTTAAACTGTACGCTACATGCAAGTTGTACAGCAGCATTGGGGTTTTTTTGATCATTTGTCTTTAGAAAAGGCAAGGGAACAGCACCATACCTACTCAGCTTGCAATTTCAGCTAATTTAAAGAGACACCTTTATCTCGCAAATCACAATTCTTTTTCATGCTAATTCACGCATAGTTTGATAACACATCAACAGTATTTTCTTTTTAAAAACCTGATTTTAAAGTCTCTTTTTGCTGTTTTTAATGCTCTTTTCTGAACAGTGTAGTCATCACCTAGAACTTCCTGTTCTTGTGCATTATTATACGTTGAGGCAGGACACAGTTCTCCTAAGTCCCACACGTTGCTATAAAATAGTTGTGTACAAGGCTACACCCTTGTCTGTGTGACACTGAGATAAATATGAGTAAATAGTTTGGTTCACCAGTTTGGTATGTCACATTTCATTCAGAATTTAAAAATGCCAAGTGTTTTCAAGTTGGTGGCATCCCTCTACTCTTTCTTCTTCAGTGTAGATATTTGAACAGAAATAAGACTTTAAATGCTTAATCAGTAAAGACAGAAATATGCCTTTTTATTTAAACCCAGCTATCAAAACACTACCATCAAAATAAACCCTATTAATTATAATTCTTTGAAAATTCGTATTTGAAGTTACAAAAACTCCTTTGGTAAATATTTCAGGAAATATTTGGTAATGCCTTTGGTAAAGGCATTCAGGAAATAATTAAGATCTACATATTACCGCAGGATGCAATTGTTAGGAAAAATTACACCATTTGTAGGATAAGGCAATAAAAAGATGGTAGGAACTCTGTACTATGTTGACTTTAAATCTAAAAGGTGACAAAAGTCATTCCCTGTATGACTAGCAATGGCGATGCTTCTGTTTTTATAGAATTTGAGAAGAACACAGAATAGCATTCACATTCCTTTCATTTTGCTTATCTTGACTAACCGTCCTTTCTGGTTCTTACTAACAGCCTTTTTACAGCTTATTATTATAAGATTATAATAATATATGCTTTGTGTGAAAGAAAACAAAAATGTTACTTCCAAAAGGTGGGAAAATTAAGAGCACTGAAATAAAAAATGAAGCCTTTTACATTTCGGTCTCCTGTATAAACAGAGTTCAGTTCAATGCTCACTACTGTAATTATTAGAAGATTGTTCAGTAAGATGTGAAATTATTTGTTGTCACAGTCCACTCCCCCCTGGACAGGTGTATATTTCTACTGGTTTTCACTGGCATGGCATCTCGATATTCAAAGAAAATAGTGATATGACAAAGTTTAGCAAATGAAACAATTCCAGTATTAACCTGGAGTCGGTTCTGTCAATGGAGACAGAGTGTCAGTCTCTAGGGCTGTCAAGCTGTCACACTTCGCTAACACAGACTTCACTTTAACTTTAATAAAGAAAGGGCAGTAGACAGCCTAATTTATTTAACGGTCAGCCCCCACAATGCAGCTCCTCCACAAGGAAGAAACACTTGTGCAGGGCTCTGGGACTGCCTCTGCAACAGAGATGCCCTTGCTGCTGCCCACGCAGCCTTCACACTCTAAAGGGAGAGAATGACAAACTTCCCCCCTAGTCTTCAGGAAGGCTAATCCTCTGTCTCCAATACTATTTTTTAATTTGATTTATGGCTCCTTTATCTAAATAATCAAACAAATATACACACTTAGATTTCTAAATTTAGCAACCAGGTAATGCAAAGGAATCACAAGCCTTATTCTTCATAATATCATTATTTAACACTCTATAGTTGGAAAACGTGTAAAGACGCTTCAAACTTTCCCAAGCATGCATGTTCAATACATGATGAAGAACCCACTTCTGGACATCTCATCCAAAAGATGAAACAGAAGAACAAAATAGAAGTAAAGAAGTAGAACGAAATACAAGCTAAGTAACAACAGACCGTAAACAAAGGTTTTTTTCCTCCAGACTGACCCTGGATTCCTATTTGGAAAGCAGACTTTCATCTGAAGAAACAAGTGGTGGTTGAGCAGAAATATATATCACATTTTCAAGCTATCATATCATTTCTCATCTACTAGTTTGTTGAAGAATGCATGCAACATGAGAAAAATTATGGATGATTAAAGAATAATCTACTAAATAAGATGCATCTCGTTGTAAAAGGACTAAGAATAAGAAAAACGAAAGTCACAGTAGTTTCCTTTTTCATCTTCTTGTAAAGAAGGAAAAAAAGTACCGACACAAAACCGTCACTCCAGCTGAAGTTGTGTGAGGCTGATATTCTCTTTAGTGACAACCAGAATTATAAGACATATTTTGTTGTGTTGCTTTTATCCATTAGGTATTGCTCTAATCTCTTTTTGACTCAAGAAAATTATGATACGTGTGATGCAGGATTAAAAAAAAGTCTTCTAAAATTAAAACTCAATACCATTTCACACATCCCATCAGTCCCTCTCTTATTGTCAGATGCTGCAATGCTACAATTTTTCATGCCCTATCTGGGCAAACACACCCCAAACAAAACACCTTTACCACTGCCCTTCCTCACACTCACAGAAAAATCTATAAGTGGCTTCTAAAAATGTGTGTGCAGCTTTTGTAAATTTATTTAGAGACATAATAAAAATTTTCTACACTGTCTATCCCTAGGAAGCCACAGATAAATAATGAAGAAACCGTAATGCAAATACTGTATCTCACATATGCATGCATGCAAATCAAAATACAACTTTCATGCAAACTAGATAATACACTTCTAAATGTACTTAACTAAGATATATATGCTGTCTCTGAGGAAAAAGAGAGAAATTATGCCACTAATACCATGACTGTCCAAGACATCCTCAAAGGATAATGAAAGAACAAGAAAACTGAAGAGTGAACAGAATGGCACAACACCAAATACTTTTTGTAAAAAAAAAAAAAAAAAAAGACAACACACAGCTTAGAAACATGAATTGCAAATGAAGATGGAGGCCACAAAAACAGCGGATTTCTGTACACTGCTCCAAAGGCATCATCATCGAGATTTGTACCACTATCTTCCGTACCCTTGAAAGGAACAAGGTTGAAGAAAATAAAAGGGTGCTAAACAAGGCTATGGACTGTCAAAGAGACAGAAACCAAGTAACAAGAGTAAAAGAAGAAAGCACAGTTCAAGCTGTAATACACAAAAAGAAGCCCTTCCAACCAGAATGAAAAATATCCACAGTACACAACAAATTCTTTATAAATTGCTAAAATTCATTGAGCCAGTAAGAACACAGGGAATTACAAATGTTATCACTCCTTGTCTGCTGTGCTTGTCTTCATCAAAAGCGCAATACACTCACTTCTTTGAACTGCAAGAGTCAACCTCCACATGCTCAACGAAACCAACTAATGCGAAAAGACAAATGTGAAGCGATGCTATCTCTCCTAATTTTATGAAGTTAGAATTGACAAAGTAATAAGGTGAACTGAGCAACTGTGGTAACAATGTGAAGCCATTTCAGAATTCAAATCAAAATGCTGTCTTCAGTTAGGAAGTTCTAAAAGCCCATACTTGTACAAATAAAAATAAATAAATAAATAAAAAAGCCAGAAAGCCATAGTGAAGAGTTTAAAGAGAGACATGGACAAGAATTTATCCCCTTTTATGTCATATCAAGAAAATCTGCATTGCTTGTTGTTGTTTCAAACCTGTTTTCCATTTCTTTTTTTAAATCAACATCTTGTCTACTTTGACTTGCCTCAAAACTTGATTCAACAGGTATGAGAACCACAGGTTTCTGACAATCATATGGAAAACTAATGAGAATAATGAATAAAAATTATTTATTCTTAATTCTTCACTTTGTTACACCCACACAAGAATGAGGACATTGCTGTCCTTAGCAAGAAAATCCAGCTTTTCTTTTTAAACTTGTTCTGCTTTTGTTAACTTCTATTACATTCTAAGAAGATACAAGTAGTATGAAAAAACTATCTAAATTGAGGTTTCTGTTTACTGATGCAGTGTATCAGTTAGAAAGATCTTGTGACCTTCCACAAGCAGACCTCAGCAAAACTTAGAAGAAATGCAGTATTAAAGTACTTTCCTCCATCACCTCTCTGTCCCAGAGGACACAGTGCACCAACACCACAACCACTCACACTTCTGAAGACAGTGTAGAATTCTGTGGGAAAAGGGCACAATAATCCCTTGAAGATCAAGAGTCTAATAATCTTTTCTATGTTAAATTAGAACATTTAGGTACACTGTAATGAATAGCAATTACCAAAACCCACTGTTCTTTAAAAAAAAAAAAAAAAAAAAAAAAAACATAATCCATAAAGATAAAGCCATACTTCTTTAATTTCATAACTTTACTGCCCTTACATACAAGATTTAATGTGGAATTCTACCTTACCAAAAACTTCCATACCACTGTCATGCTTCACCTCACTGCTTAAAACCCTGGTAGCAAAAGGCCCTCCTGTTTTGCTACTCATACATGCAACCTACTAAGCACTGTATTAAAGAAAATGGTTATGAATCATGGTTTGCTTTTCATCATATGCTCCACATCACAGATAAGCTAAGGTACTAGAAGCCTCTTCTACTTCTCATGAGAAAAAACCATTAAATCCTTCATCGCAACTCTGTTGATTTGCTTCCTTCCACTACTCAACACAATCACAGAGAGCAGAGGAAACCTCCCATGGTTATTAACAATTCTGGGGCAATAGTATTATGGCTGAGTTAGCATGTGCCTGAACATTTCAGTTTTGTATGTCAAAAGATTTAAGTTTTTCTGAACTTGACATCATGGAAAATCATAAGATACCACCACGCAGTTTTAACAGTAAATTTAACTATTTGTCCAAAATTTTGGCTTACAGATATATGAGTAACTGTTGGTTATCATGTGCGATTGCAGCTGAGACTTGACTGTTTTAAGGAAAAGATACAAGGTACTGCCTGATTGTTAAAGGGCTCCTTCCATTCCTGTAGACTTCACTGTGTTTTAACAACAGCGATGGTTTTGCTGTGAAACCAAGATGTAGGTCCCAAAATTTGTCGGCTCTAGTGCCTTTATACATGGGCATGTCTATAATGCCCACCAGTCTTTCCACCTATACCTGTAGCTAACTCTTTTATCCTATCCTATGAACTTTTAGAGATACACAATTCTTTATTCATTAAACTTATCAGGCTGCTTGGTAAGAGTTCTACATGGAAGTGAAATAGTTCTACAAATGTAGTATTTAGTAGCTTCACTTCAGTGTGTTACTGCCACCAAAGTGCAGAGAGAGAGGAGAGCTAGAGGGAACCAGGCCCTGCCTGTGCACATGAGCCAGTCTGCACTCAGAAAAGAACGAGAGCAGTAAAAGGTGCTGCCATTTTGGGTTTGTATCAACATATTTAACTGATATCACCAAAAAGTTGAACAAGCAGTCCCACTGATTCCTTAACTCAGGATCACAGAACTTCTGGTTGGAAAAGCTGTCTGGAGGTGATCTACTGACACCACTAGATAGGGCTTTGTGTAGTACAATCTGGACAACTGCCAAGGACGGAGATCCCATGGACTCTTTGGGTAACATGTTCCAGTGCTGCACTACCCTCCTGCTGAAGAGCCACAGCAATTATTAAATTATTCCTGGAACTGTAAGGATTGCTTTGTCTCTTTTACCACTGAGTTCCTAGCGTTGATTATGTTTGCTATTGACAACTGCTTCTGTTGAAGTATGTCAGCCAGGTAATAAACCATTACAGTCTAGCAGACCTCGTGAGATGCTCAGCATTCTTTCAGAAGCAGTATTTCTAACTCCTGCTGAAACCAAAGAGATTAGAGGGCAGCCTGCATATCTCAGGCTCTGTCGAAGTTTAAATCCCCTACAAAAAGTCAAATTCATAACATGAGAGGAAAAAGAATGCATTAGTGTATTACAGCGCTGCAGTTCATCTGAATAAATGTTGTGCATTAACAGTGTTGTCAGGTTCTAATTAAAAAGCAATCATGAAGACAAACTATTTTATTGTATTAGCTTTACTATGCAGTAGATACAGACAAAGAAAATATTTTCTACCACTAACCTTACCAGTTTTTGGCATGACTGCCTTTCCTTCAAGAGTACCGCTACACTTGACTTCTCAATCTTTTTGAAACTTAGCTTGAAAGAAAGTAACACAACCATAATGCTAACATGTTAAAAATCTCTGATAGAGTTTTTCATCACCACACAACTGACAGGACAGTTTCTTAGTGTGTTACAAAGACAATAAAAAGAATTGTTGACTGGATTTTAAAGTAAGATCTTTCTAAAGCTACCAGGCTTGACTAACTTCAGATCTCTGAAACAATACACGTACCTGCAATTGGAACATTCTGTGAGACTGACAGCTGTACATCTCCAGTCCCAGGTGGCATGTCAATTACCAGGTAGTCCAATTGACCCCAGTCAACCTAGAAGATGACAAAATTTATGTTGGAGGTTTGAAGTGTTTTTATTTAAGGCACTTTGTGTTTTATTACACTCCTTGTTTACTATAATGTAAAACAAGCGAACCAAGGACACTTCAAAAAATGATAGATGCACTTTTAGTCACACCTTCCATATAGATCAAGACATTATTTTTCCAAGAGATGTAATCTTTGCTGATCACTCAAAACTCTGAGCACAACTTTATTATTAACTTTATAAGCATAATTCTTATTGAATTCTTTCCCCCCAAAAAAGTAGCAACAACTTTAAGACTTTTGCTTTGCAGCTGCTTAATCACAGGTTAGAAGCAAATGTTAGGTAAAATTCAGGCTAAAATTCTGGGTTTTGTGCAACAAATATGGCTTAGGAATTGTTTCCATTAATTTAAAACCAGTTTTGCTTGCATTTTATCACTTCTTTGAAACTACATTTAAATCTTTATTAATTTTTCTGGGTTTTTGTTGCAAAGTTAGAGCTATCAGTACTGAATTTTTTCTAGGAAAAAGAGCTGTTGGCAAGGAAAAAAAAAAAACCAAAACAGATTTGTTAAACGAAAATCACCAGGTATAATTATACAAACTTACAATGCACATAAGACAACACACAAAGTTTACCGGTTGCTAGGCATCAAATGAGAGTGACCATTAAAGATACTAGGCTCAAATATGAGAATGCTGTGGTTATCTACATTCTTTACTAGGACAGATTTCCAGGAGAGCCAAATAATGCTCTCTAAAGCACTGTGTGCTGCAATAAATGTTCTCTTCATGAGAACAGAAATGGTCCTGGGCCTACTCTATGTAAAGCCAAGCTATACTTCACCTAAACATTTCCCAACAGTTCAGCTAAGCCTCATGAGATCCTCGATTCAACTCTGACATGGTGCAGGTTAGCACCAATGCATTCTTGCTAGCCAGCAGTCATGTACTATGGTCGTTTGTCTCTGCAGTACAGAAGCTTTAGAAATCATAACCACCTCAAAAATAAAGACCCACAAATGTCTCCCCCTCGCTTTTCTCTCCACATAGACATAATGCAATTATATGGTATGTTTCTGATTCATACAACATATATAACATACAACAGTATGAGCTGTTTTAATACAGGAAAATGCCAAACAAGAGCAGGATTTTAGCTTCTCTTATTTCACACATTCCCTCAGTGTCATTTTAACAGCAAAAACAATCTTCATTTTGCTAGTCCCCCGTTATTGTCCTGGAGTGTTAGACCCTGCCAGGGGAACACTCATTCATTTTCATTCAGTTCTTGTACAGATGATGATCTTCTGGGGAAGCACAAGTGATGGGAAATCCAGACCACTAACCCAATGTAGCAGTCCAGTGAGAAATGGAATTTTTCAAGGCAGACTGATGAAGATGGAAGATTTCAGAGCACTTACAGGAGAAAGGGGATGGGGAAGGTTAATTGCAAATTCTAACTTTAGATGTTTAAATTGGGCACTCTCAGGCACAGCTCCCTTTCCTCGTTTTCTGTCCAAAGGCTGCAGGAGCACTAAATGCTGCCTAAGACAGTCTAGCTAAACAGGAAATGCTACTTACGTTAACCACAGCAATCACTGCACTTTTTCATATTTAATATTGATCTATAATATCTACATTATCTATAATAATTGTATTTTGTCAATAAAAATGACATAGCAGATTTCTGAAAGTAATTAGCATTCACAATCATATTGATACTATAACCCCAAAGAAAAATTACATATATGTGCAAAAATGTATGTACTGAAACTTAAGCATGGGGTAGAGAAGATAGTTTATCTAAAAAAAAAAAATAAAATCTGGTTTTTACTTTGGTTTTCTTAACTAATCTTGCTTAGTTATAAAGCAAGATAAATGCCAGTGCTGATGAATGCCTCCTGTTCCAGTGAAAATTACTTCACTCACTTGAAGGCAAGAACTTTACATTTCTATGTTTCTTAATTAAAAATCAACCATTATAAAGGTGACAAATTACATAGATATTAAAAAGTAGCTGCAGTTTAAAACACGAGTAAAGTCAAGTTCCATAAAGATTTGCAACTAAATACACAGATCCTCTATAATTAGTTAAGTGCATAAATCTCAATACGCAAACGCAAATCTTTCATAATAAATCACAACCATTTTGAAACGCTGAGGTATAGAGAGATTTACTTTTTAAAAAGGATTAACTCAAAATACCTTTTTTCATCCATGTGTTCATAAAGGCTGATCCTGGCATCTTTTGTTAAGTCCAAATTTACAAGTCCAGTAATCACACTCTTGTTCCTTAAATATTTCTCCTGAAATTATGAATAAACTCGTTTTTTGCTTTCTGCCTTGCAGCAAGATGCAATCCAGAAACACATCTAAGAGTGGCATAGCACTACTGTCATTCTGATACAGTTTCCAATCACCTTGCCAAAAATACTTGGTTCTTGAAAAAACTTGGATAGTTTTCATCCCTCTTCTCCATGAGCTCAAATTCAAGTCCTTTTAGGTACAGCACTGTCTCATGGTGTAGTACAAGACAATCCAAATCCTAACCTTATCAAAAGTAACTGGACTAAAAAATAAACACACAGGTTTTTTTCCCACAGCTAAAAGTTGTCTAGTGGTGCATATACTTGCTGGCCCTAACTTTAAGCTAGCTCCTTTTGTAGAACAAGGTGACTTTCTGGGCCTGTCCTGTAGCTCTTCTTTTCACTTTTACCAGAGGTTCTGCTCCTCCAACCCCTTCAAGTACCAGTCTCCTTCATCAAACTCCATGTCATCCTCCTACCTAGCAAGCATTACAGTTCCCGAAAGAAAACATCTTAGACCTATTCCACTACTATATGGGATGCTAAGGGAAAAGACCTCAAATGCCAGTGCTCAAAACCTTTCTTAGGTGTTCAGTTTTGTGGGGAAGCTCAAAGAAGTTGCTGTTCTTCTAAGCAGAGGTAGCTGCCTTGGTAAAAATGTCTCCACGCAGAACCTTTAAAGTAAAAGAACAGTTTTCTAAGTAGCTTACTGCTTCAAAAACACACAAACAATTGTTGCTCGAGAAGTTACTTTCAAAATTTACCAGGTATAGTAGAATGAAGGAATGGGTACAGAAATCAGAAGGCACCAGAGCTTTCTGCCTCACGCTTCCTTCATAAGTGACCCTGTAACAACAAAAAGAACTTCCAACATGTACTTTCTGGATTGTCCTATGAGTAATGATTTTTATTAAAGTTATAAACCTCTGAAAACAGAAGTTAATAATGGAATCTTAAGCACATGGTGAATCTCATGGTAAATCTCATTGCTAGGCAACAGGAAAAATACTCTGTTAACACATAGTGCAATTAAATTATAACACTTTACTTAATTTATGGCACTGAAACCATCTTATTTCATTATTAATTTTTTTTCAAATTTGTGGATTGAAAACAAGAAATTAGCTGTCTTTATCAAATTAATTGTGCTCCATTATAATACTTATAAATCTGAGCACAGAAAGATGGAGAAACTACACTATCCCAGCAGCAGTGGAGAGGATGTGTTGCTGCTGTGCAGAGTAGGAAGACAGGCTTTTGTCACACCAGTTCAGAAAAGGCAACAGTGAAAATGTCTAGGTGCCTAAGTGTTGAATATATGCGAGAACTACCCTCCACACACCTCTGAGTTATGCCACTGCTGTGGTGCTGAACTGGTGGAAGTCAGATGGCAAACTAGATTGGAAAACTACTCCTCGCTCCTCCTTCTCTCTGTAGACTTCCTCGTATTCTGTTCCATAAGACGTAGATGATGAACACTGTGGAGTTCAGTTACTCCTCCATTACCCTCCCACAGGACTACAGAATCAGTGTGACAGTCTTTTATTAAACAAATTATTGAATGTAATTTGGAAGGTATAATGATTTGTTACAGAAATGGGCACATTATTTAATGGGAGGAGAAATTCCAGGTCTGTTACTAAGTTTTAGCAAAGGAGAAAAAAAGGGGAGAAAGACATTTTTAATTAAATTTAGAATTGGAACACATAATCAGAGGAGTGGCTATTGCCATTCATTCAACATTATTAAAATGGCACGTATAATCAAGCTGAGATATAAAACACTAATTTGAATGCAAATCCTGTTTATATGCAACAATTTACCAAATCAGGACCACTAGTCCTCATGTTCTCAATCAGTTCCAAGAAGTGTGTCTGTATGCAAATGTGGCTGCATACAAGCAAATGAGCTCAGATTAACAGCACATTACAGTAAACGAGTTCCTTTCGCAAGCAATAAGCGGACAGTGGTTACAAAAGCCAGCCTTGTAGCATCTGAAATCTGTCAGCACCTTTGCTTGTACAAAAGTGTTAATATCTTTGCCCCTCTAATATATATAGTGTGTAAAACATTTCAAACCATAGAAATGTAATTGCACTTTCCTTAAGTATAGCATTCATCTTTTTTAAAAAAGGTTTAACTTGACATTTATTGTTAAGCAATGTAATTAAGTGCCATGTGCTTCTGTGTATTTTCCCTTGCTCAGGAACACCATGAATGCTTCTATGTAAATTACTTTAATCAATCACTCTGTTTATGTGACAATTCATAATCAAAATACCAGATATGCACTTTGAGTAAGGGCTCCAAATAGCGAGTAAGGTAAATCCATAGAGCTATAGATGGCATTTCTGCTGAGGAATGATGCCAGAGCATCCTCTGTACACGAGGCAGAAATGACAGAATATTGCATAAAAGAGGGATTGCTACTTGTGGTTTTGAAGTAATCCTGGTGTTTGGTAAATAACAGAAGATATTATTTATTTGTTCTTATTAAGAGGAATACATGCAGAGTTTCAATCAGGCAGCACTGCAGGTGCAGACCTGGCAGCAGCCAGCCAAACTCTGAGCACCAGCATCAGAAAGTACCAAGAGCTACACTGCAGGCAGCTTAGGGTCTATTCCTGCCTGATCCTCCCCTCCTAACTACTTTGTGGTATATATAGGTGATTTAATATGGGCAAACAACTGAACAAAACAAGGTAAGAAATGCTGTTGTTCAATGAATATGTATATAACTGTTCACATATATTTACATCTGTTAGTGCAAGATAAAACAAATATTTTGAAAGATTTCCTTGAAAAATTACTTAAAGATTCTGCTTAAACATACATAGACATTGGGAATAATTAAGTTTCATGATGTAAGAAAACAGGTAATTTAGGAATAGTATAATGAAACACGGCATTTTATTTTTTTTTCCACAAATATTTGATAAAGGAGACACTCCCCAGACATAAACCAGAAGATTTTCAGTCCCTACGAAAACTTTCTCTGTAGTAGTGAAATAACTACTTATACCACAGTAGGATATTCCATAGTGCTTAACACAACTTGACACTTTCTGAACAAAGACAACTGCCCCTTTGACTTGTCCTCCGATGCTTAACCAATCTCAGAGCCCTGCAATCTAACACCATGAAAAACAGATGCACTGCAACAGTTCAAATTCCCTCTAAGGTATTTCTGAGCAGCCTGTTCTGCCAACTTCAGAGAGAAATTGAGGTGAAGCATAAGAACAGTTTGCTCCAAAGATTTCCATGAAGAGAAGGGAATTTTCCTATTCTTTCTCAATATAGACTGAGTAACTTTTAGAAATAAGTGCCTAGGAAGAAAGCCAGAGTCCTGTTCAATTCAACAACCAAAACAGAAACTGGCTGCCCGCTCCCTGGTGGCTTTTAATTATATTAAGAACTGAAGGCAAACACAGTAGCCTGAAGTTTCTGTCACCTTCATTTGTATAACCTACAAAACTAAACAACTCCCAGAAGATGACAATAAAGAGGTTATTCTCTACGGGGTGTTACAGGAGACGGAGGGGAGGCACTCAACACCGGGCTCCTAGTCACCTTCAGAAAGTCCAGCCAGCGTTGTGTCAGCCTGCAGGGAAGGTGGCACACAGCTTTGGGGAGCCTGCGTCTACACAAGAGTCTGGGCACAGTCTCTGGGGATGACTGAAAAGGAATAGCTCTGTGCATTCCCAGCACGACTGATGGGGACTGTATCAGCCATACAGCGTGTAAAAGACTCTTCCACTAGGTTCAAGTTGTTACTACTGAGCTTTCATCTGCTGAGATTCCCACTTCTCGGGGATTCAAAGCATTTGTTCTCTAAAAGATGACAGTTTGAGAAGCAAACTTTTATTATACAGTCAGTCTTGAGACTGATCGTTGATCTGCTGCTCTCTACCACTGAGCCACAAACGGTCTGCGCTACATAATTTGCAGAGATTTTTCTTCAGAAATACACCAGCTTTTTTTTCTTGTTCTATGATATTGAACTCTGTAGTTCAGCTGCTGAATAATGACATTTGGAAAAGAAACACGGAACGCGGCAAGTTTCTCTTCCTATGTCTTTTAGCAATAAAATTAAGCACAGAAGTAAAGCAATATAAAGGTAAACAAATCAGAAGAAAGTACGCTAGCATCACATCACCTAATTAAACCAATCACCAAGTTGATGCAGCTATGCTAAGCACATCATCTAAACTATAAATTGTTTGACCTCTCCCTACTGATGCACAAAGGCAAAAACATTGTTTAGCTATCAACCCAAAGCAAACAACACATTTTTAAGCCAATAGCATCAGGACCCAATTCAAGTCCATACAATTTATATATGCTGTCTGATTCAGATTTTCCCTACAATAACAACAGAAGGAAATATTACAAGTGTTGGCAACAAATATCAAAAGGGAGAAGCTTATTAACCCCACTCCCCATATGTATTTTAGCCTGTATTTCTGTAATGATGTTGAAAGCTGATATATAGTTTTAGACTCAATGCTTAAGCTATGCAACAGAAAGCAGTGTTCGCAATTCTGTTCACAAGTTATTTCACTTCCTTAAGCTTCAGTTCATATTCTGGTACAATAAGAAAATTAACAAATTCCTTATTGGGGTACCAACAGACTAATAGAGGCACCATTTCCTGACCATCATCACGGTCCTGATTTTAAATTAACACTTAAACTAAAAAAAAATCATTAGATTAAAAAGGTCAGAAAATTCTGTTAAGTACAATGTTTCAGTTGGACTTGATGAACTTAAAGGTCTTTTCCAACCTTAAAGTTTCTATGTATAAAGCTTTTTTGTACAGAAAAGGGAACTTCTACAGTGGCCACTCTGAGGCCTTCAGAAAAAGGATCTCAGAAGAAAATAACATGACAGATGTTATTCAAGTCACTTAAAAATGCTGCTGAAGAAAACCCTCCAATATTACTATAAATTGTGCAATATAAAAACTGGAATAGAATCAATTAGATGTAGACCGCTGAACTGAGGCCAAAAGACAGTAAATCTCAATATAGGACTTGAGTTTTTGCCTGGTGAGATGTTATCAGATCTCAGAGTAAGTCTTGAGGTGTAACATTAATTTTCAATAATAAATGTTATTTTATTTTTTTAAATAACCTGTTTTTCACAAATATTGACAAAAATACATCCTCCAAATTTTCCATACTTAAAATTCACAAGTATATCTTCCCCAGTCACTGAATTCAAAATAGTCTACCCTTGCTAATGAAACCAGCATTGGAGAGTCTGCTCGAATTACCTCAGAGCACAACAATCAATAGTCCCAACAAGAAGGTGCAACAAGGCTGCGCAAAATATAGAACCTTTTAATTCCACAGGAAGATTCAAGAGAAAGACAGTGTTAAAGAATGTAAGCGAGAGCAAGTGGGAGAGTGAGCAGAGCAGATGACTGACTTGCTGGGATTCTTGACTACGGGACTGTGACTGTGAAGGAGATATACATTCTGTTAAAAGAGTTGCCTTTAGGCCAGAAAGGAGTAAGTACAACTGCATAAACGTTGTCCTTACAAAGACTGGAACACGGAAAGTGCATTAAAAACACAGATAAGATGTAAAAATGAAAAAAAAAGAAAAAACAATTTAAAAATTGTACACATTTTGCAATTGCACATGTAACATTCCCACAATTTAAAGATGTGCTGAATTCTTATTCCTAGAGTAGCAAGAGCATTTACTATGAATCAGACAACAGATAATCTGTGCAAGCATCGCATATAGATTGCCAAAATAATTGCTGTGCCCACAGAACCATGCTTTTGCGTTCACCAGTGCCCTCAGTTATGAATCTGCAACAATAAATTAAAAGTGGTACTTGTATTCTAAACCTAATTAAAATAATTTGCTGAAGGTGCTGATACCGTGAGTTTCAGGGACATTCAGTGATTACTGCCAAGTAAGGGACAGTCTTCATATTTTCATTTGCTTCCTAGATTTTTATCTACCTCTGATTCTTACTTAATGGTTTTTATACAGAAAAAAACCTGTTTACATCTAGCAGAAAAAGTACTTAAAATGGGCACCCACTTCAGTTGCATAATTAAAGAACTGTATTCCAAAGGCATCACTCTGCTGGGAGAACATATTCTTTCTTTTAAAAGATACTGTTGATGGGAGCAAAACACTGAAAGAGGAGAAACATCTACTACTGCTTCATAAATAGTACAGAAAAGTACGGGGGGGGGGTCTTTGTTGGGGATGGGGTGGAACAGGCACTAATCTCTGGTACTTTACGTTTCTGTCAATCACTTGCTATGTGAGAAATAATCACTTTCTACAAAGAATACTAGTACAAAACCTGCTGCTATTCTTGGATATCTGCAGTTGTTTTCTGGGAGCAAAAGAGATTTGGGAGGATGGTGTGAGTGAAGGATCAGTCTGTCAGCTTCCAACGGTCAGAAAGCAAGTTGGATTATTAAAAAAACCCCACAACTCTGTGCAACAAGTTTAACATATATTAATTCAATATGAATTTTAAAAAGCTGTTTATATAGTTATATTCATAGTTTATTTACTAATTAAAATCAGTGTGTGATGCTAAACAATGTATCCATGTTCAGGCATGGGGAGCTTCCACTTTTGTTTTGATTTAAAAGAGGAAAATGAAATGCTGAAAAATGAAGAAAAAAAGCCTAAACAAGCAGCTTTGGTGAGCTCCATCTATGCATTCAGAAACAACTCTAAAAATTCTTCCCAAGATCTTGACTAGTCAGGAAGGGAAATACCAAAATCTCCATCGAGCAGCAAGTTTCAACCAGAAGCCCACTGGGGATCCATTAATTACACACGCATTTGTGAGAAAGGAGCAAGTCTTACAGACCCAATCTAGCAGGCATGCTCTAAATGCACCTGCCAGTCATAACACTGAATCTAACACAAAGCTGAGCGCTCGCAGCCACTTAAAAAAAATAAACCAAATAAAAAACCTCCAAAGCCTGTGGTCCTGCTGTTATATTTGCGGCTGTTTAATATCATAAATTAGACATATGAGAGAACCTATCCATGAATTGGAAGATGTGAGTTTCAATTTCGCAGGCAGGTGGCATTTACCTGAGCCACTGTACAACCAAGAATGCAAAAGCCATAGCAGCAGCCAGGACCCTATACAAGGCCAGCAGCTGAGGTATTAACCTGGAAAGCTGAAACTTCAGATTAACTGACTTTCCTACATAGCACTGGTCATGCTCCCCCTTCACACGCCTATAGTCCTGGCCCCAGGAATCTTGCATCCCTAGCTGCAGAGCAGAAGGTTTTGACTGCTGTATGTGATTTCAGGGCACTCTCCTGGGTAGTAGGAAATACAGGATCAAATTCTAAACTGAGAAAGTAACTGAACTTGCAGCTCCTGTGTCCTGGCTGAATGATTATGGAAACTTCCCAGGCTGTTATAATGAACAGAGAATAAGCCTGTCAAGTTAAACCAAAAGAAAGGTTTTGGCACCTAACAGAAGATACTCAATTTTGGCTCTCAATCTCCGCTCCACAGAGCTGTCTGATACAGCTACAATTAGGTGGTGAAATCCAGGACAAAGCCAGAAAGTGAGACCCATCCCATAGGCTTTTCCTAATAGCCCTCTTGCTCAATATCTTCAGTATTGTTTATTTCCAGCTGGTGAACCTACCGACTTACACCAATAATTTCCACTTATTCCACACCAAGCTCTAAACTTAGCACTCTAAGATACTGCACCTGTTCTGTTAAGGCACTGCCAAAGAATCTGAAGGTACCTCCAGGAGAGCAAAGTAACCTCTCAGTACCACTGGGAATGAGAAGTCACGCATTCCCACCATCCCAGGTATGCATGGTAAAGCCTAGGCTTTAGTCTGACTTTCCATTCCTGCAGGCAGGCACCCACCTCCTAGGCACTGCAATGTTCAGCACAGCAATATTTGCATCTAACCTACAGCAGCTAGAAAGAAGAGCAGACTCCCTTATTAGTGGAGAAGAATTTTTTTTTAAAAAAAAAAAAAGAGTGGCATTAGGTGTCTGCTATTTTTTTTGAAAAGTCTCACATAAATAATGGAAGCTTCATTTAGAAAAGACAATAATAGTGCCTTCTCTTTTCCTAGTTCCTCTATCACCAGTATTGTGTTTAGCAAACACTTCAGAACATGCTTAAATTTCCAGCTCTTTCCAAGAATGAGGCTGGATGCCATTTAAGCACAAAGTTCTGAACTGTGTTGCACAGAAACCTTAAACCTCAAGACAGTTTCCTTTAAAAGTTCAAGGGCAAAAAAAAAGACAAAAGAAGAAAAAAGAAAAAAAAAATCGGTTCTAGCCCCAGCACAGCCATTTTGAGACATGAGCTCTCTGCCATTTCTTCCTATTTAGTCAACAAACCCAGCAAAACAGTTGCATGTTTTGCATATGTTTTGTTTTATGCAAAGGAGAGCAGACACATGCATACCTGTGTAATCTGTGTGAGAGATGAGACTACTGGAAGCAGAGCAAAGAAAACACTCACAGCCTGTTCCCACAGCAGCAGTAGCTGCACAGTCAGAACCATGACAGCTGAGGAACCAGGCCAAGAAATGTTTGCTGTAAATACATTCTCACTATGTTGTTAGGCTTTTTTTTTTTGCCTTTTTTTTTAATCTTCAAAGACAGTTAAAATACATTTACTGCAAACGCTTCCAGTTCAGCAGTAAGTTGTTGGCTAATGTTTTTGTTTTCTTCTGGCTTTCCTAACACTTCTGTCTATGACTGTCAATTCCTTTCAAACACTATAATCCCTTTTCATATCAGCTGCTAACGCAAGCCAATAAAGCAACAGGGATCCGTATAAATCCTGCGTCCTTCATTAAGGGAAGAAAGGCAACAGAACAGGTTTTGTAGCTTCAGCCAGAAAAAAAAAGGAAGAATCAAGCCCATATTGGTTCAATCATACCCATCCCAAAACACACAGGACCACTCGAGTCAAAGGGTGACAGCAGGAATACTCAAACTCCACAGGGAGTTAACCTGGGGGGCAGAGGGGTGGAAAGAGGGAGCCTTCTGTCATCTCCCACACTTTTGGCTGCAGTACATCTCTGAATCTATGTTTAGCTTCTAATCTCCAGGAAGTACAATCATTTCCTTTAAATATGTACATACTGATTGGGACTGGTTAAGGCAGTTCTCTCTGGACAGACAGGACCTTTCAAGGTGATTATTAGCATATTTGAGCAAATTAGTGATGATTATACAAATTCCTGTAACAAGCTTTTCTAAATATCAACATCACAACTAAAGCATGGTGTTGTAATTAGCATCAAGATTTCCATTGATTTTGGTGGGTTCTGGATCAGAAGAAATGAGTTCATTCATCCTTTAGTCTTAGCAAAATAAATGTAACAAAAAATCAGTATAACCCTTTTCTAAAACAAATTCTTTTATAAGGTATGAGTGGGTCATCTCCTTACCTTGCCCTTGAAACAGTTTCCTTAATTTCAGCGATAAAATGAGGGATGCCAATTGACCTTCCTTGCTTTAAATGAAAGCTTATTAAAGATTTAAGAAAAAATCTCACAAGCAGAGTTATTGTTTACTATCTGCCAGCTGTAGATGCAATCTTAGTAGCACATCAAAGTGCAGTCTCAGCACTGCAAAGTTTGGCCACTATGTATTATTGACTGTTGTTCCTCTTCAAAATATCTCAATACCAGATTTTGACCTTTCTAAATACAACAAATGCATAATATCAATGATCTTATGCGTAGGGATGAAATGTCTGCATCTTTTAATTTTCGTACTTTGGATCACGAAAATAAAAATAGAAAAGCATCGCAACTAACTAAAGGTGCAACTGCTCTTACTGTTCTGAAGAAAGTCTCAACTTCCCCCCCCCCAAACTATAATGCAGCAGACTTTAGCCTGAACTAACAATCTCTATACCCACCTCAGGCTAAGATAATTCAAAACAGGAAAATACAGAAGAAATATTTTTGTAATTGCTGAAATGCTAGCAAATTTTTCACTGTAGTGACACCTGGTGAGAATACTGTATTTTTGAATTATGCACGGCAAAGTATAAACGCATCTTTGTAGATATATGGATAAATGCATGAAAATTGTGAAACACAAGTCAATTTTGAAATTAGTAAGAATTGTCAAATGGAAGTTGTTGCCAAAACACAAAATACAGAAAGAGGAAAACAACCTTAATCTGCATTTAGCATAAACACTCTAGGTACATCTACTCTGTTGATAAACAGATGAGTATACACTGACTGTTAAATGTGTATTAAAAGGCAAAAAGATGATAAAAGTTTGAAAAAAGATGCTAAGAGCTATTCGTGTTTCTGACTACCTTTGCGATAATTTCCCATTGCAGCATCTCACTCATGTCCTGTCTTGAAAATTTACTGCCATAATGCAAGTTAAATGCCTTCAATGGTTATCTTTTGATAGAGTGCCCTCCTAAACCAAAAAAATGTTAAAAATAAAATCCACACTCAAAAAAAAAAAATCTTCTGGCTTCACTGCAGTGCTGCTTCTTCACTTGCTTTTTACATTTACAATAAGAATAATTTTCATCATTGACTCACTATTACTATTCTGGGGATTCTTTCAATTCATTCAAAATATAGCTGCAAAAAAATCAGAGCCATCAACTTGTTATTGTCGCCTTCTTCCTGACCTGATACATGTCATTCTCTTCTAAATCCCATTTCACTGCTCCCTCTCATCCACCAATACGCTCTCTCACTAATTTTATACTGACGAGAAAGTTTTTTGCCCACACTAATAATAATTTCATCTTTGAGCAAGCCCCAAATGAAATTTACCACATAAGTGATGAAACACAGCAAAATTGGAATTTTATGCCAATTTGCTCAAGCCATGGATCTGAAGGATAAGAAGTTTTTGCTACCCTTAAAATCCAAGGCTTGCACCTGTTCTCCTAAGACAGTGCCAAACGGTATGAAGGTAAATCCAGGAGGACAAAGTAACCCCTCAGATAGTACCTCCGGGAATGACACGTGACATATTCCCACCATCCCAGGTATGCAGTGGCTCCAGCCTAGGCTTTAGTTTGACTTTCCATTCCTGCAGGCAGGCACCTACCTCCTAGGCACTGCAATGTTCAGCACAGCAATTTTTGCATCTAACCTGCAGCAGCTAGAAAGAAAGAACAGACTCCTTTATTACTGGAAAAGCATCGGAGGTGTCTAATGTAGGCCGCATTTTGAATTTTTTCATGTAAATAAGTACCACCAGTATTCATGTTTAGCAAACACTTTAAAACATGCTAGCCTTCAAATCCAGGTCTCCAGAGTCCACTCCTGAACTCATTCCTGCTTGCCTTTCTTCAACCTTTCTTCTAAAAAAACTGGACATAAAAGATTTAGTCTACATGTGTAACTTCTTATTTTAAGACATCTTTTGCTGCCATCTTTGAATTTTTCTTTGTCCAATTTAGACTGTAAAATACTCGAGGCCAACACTGATAGCAAGACTTTTTTTAAAAGAAAAAAAATCAGCCTATGGTTCTCCATGCACTAGAGGATGGCCAGATGCCTTAGATTGCGTTTCATAAAGGTCTGCATCCTAGACAGTAACCTACTAAAGCTAACACAAAAAATTGCTGTAAGTCTCCAGCACAACCTTCTTTATGGCATTGCTACCCAATTCTAAGATGCCTGAGAGCACATCAATGCATACAAGCCTATAATCAGTTCATATCTTCCTTTAACCTTCTCAAATAAAAAAAAAAAAGCCCCCAGTTCTCTGTGTCTCTTCACATACTAGATGCTTCACCCCCTTTATCACCTTGATGGCTCTTTGGTGGAGAAAATATACATGCAAGGTAGCATGCACCATCAGAAGTTAATCAATTTTGCATATATCTGCAAAAGATGTTTAGGTTGTGATGATTATCAGTTGTGGTGAATGTCAGTGATACATTTACAGTAATCTCAGGCATTTTTAACAGATTTTATATCATTGACACACATATATTTTGGGAACCTGAAACACAAAGTGTATTGTGCTCAATGGGAAAAAATGTATAATAAATTTATTTCATAAATATGACAAACTATGAAAAGGAAGCTTAGATTTACTTGGAAGTTGTAAATACTAGTCTTTATATTCCTGTGCATCTCTCAAAAAGTGATAACACTACAGTGCTGAACACTGTATAAACACAGAATGAAATTTCCACAGTCCCAAAAATTTAAGGCAAAAGACAGTATGTGGACACAAACAGAAGCCGAAGGACAACTCTTACTAAACAATGTTAATCAATCAGGCAGATGGCTCAGCATGTAGTACGTACCTACCTTACTAAAAATGTTCTTGTTGTGTATTGCTTCCAAATCAAATACACATAATTCCTTCTAATTTGGAATGGTTTCCCCTAGTTTCTCCATTGTTCTGTTTGTAAGATACCTATTTATGCACACAGGCAAACAAGACGTTACAAAACTGTGAAAATTTATATGCTGAAGAACTTACGAGATTTAACACAGCGTGTTATAAACACACACGATAAATGAGGTTGGACTGATGTCTACAGACACCACATACAGAACATTCTGCTGCATAGAACATGCACAGTAAAACAGTCAATGGCAGTGTGGTAGCTATTTTACCAGGTATAAATACATTTCAAAGCTTTATCTATTTTTCTTGTCTTCCCAAGTGCAGCATTAACGTATAGCTAAAATAAACCACATTTAAAGATAAACTGTCCCCGAATCCACATATGCAACCTCTCCGATTGAAATGGTGGAAAGGAGAATACCAATAACTACATACACACTTCTCAAACAGTAGCAACTGCACATAATAATTTACCAACTAATGTAAGTCAAACAAAAATAGTATTGAACATCTATAATCTGCTCTATGGAGATGGGCCACTTCAGGCAATGATCAAAAACCCCTAACAACATAGTCTCCATAGTCTTTGCTCTCCAAGAATTAAATACTACTAGTGTTACAAAGTTAACCTTTAAACATAAATTTTTACTGTTCCATTCACTCCACTGTTGCTTTTATGGTAGCTTTTTCATGAAGCCTCTTGAAATACCCCAGATCTCACAACCCTCAGTCTGCTCAATATTTCAAAGACAATTTATCCATCTGTCTGCATATTCCCTATTCCCAATAACATATGATACTCTACAACTACTTATGTATGATAACTAAGTATCAGAGAATTATGGTACAAAAAAGGTTTGAGTATGTTATGTATATTCACCCATACACACTCTACTATACAAATACTACCACCATTACCTCTGGCAAGTGCAGGTTTTGAAGCAGTTCTTTTCTTAGTAGAGGACAGTTTCAGAAGGAAAACAGCATGTCTCCATCTCTAGCCAAACTTTCAAAATTACATACAATTGTAATAGTCGCATAAACTGAGTTAAAGTTTTTTTGAAGGACAAGACTGGATCTTCAGTCTACAGCCCTATTAATCAGATTTCGGTTCAGCTAATAAAATAATTTTGATTATGGCAGGGAAATTGGAAGAGTTAACACCCAGATAAGAGAAAAAGATCACGCTGCAGTGTAAATGGGCCTACAGTACATCTAATCATGTGAACAAATAAGTCACTTCTCAGTCACGTTAACTTTGGATAATTTCAAGGCATGTAAACTAGAGATATATTTAACTGAAAGAGTTATATGTTTATATAGAATCAAATGTTCCATTACTGTTTGTAAATTACTTTCGCTACGGGTGAAAAAAATTTCCGTATGTATTTCTTCTTCTTTCAATAACTTCTCATCATCCCTTTCCTTCTTTTCTATTGAGCAATACTTTTATTAAAATAGGACACATTATAGAATCAATATGCTATATATTTTCATTTATATACTTGTTTGATACACGTACATCAATACATATGTAATGTATGTAACATACTATACTAAACTGTTAACTCAATTTTGTATTAGAAGGCACATTTCCTTCAAACTCTGTTTAAGGAAGATGATATGATGCGTTCCAGAAAACCATCCTTGCTCGTGAGATATGGATTACCAGAGAAACACCAAGCACTAATTTTGGTCTTCAATATTCTTGCCTGTTATCTACCAGACTGACACCATACAACACACAAGAACAAAGGTAGCTTCTCAGACTACACATGTGGCAAAAGGAGAGCCAGGATTTAAAAGGTGGTGTTTTATCTGGAAAGTGATGTACGTCCTGGCCATATGCAAGAAGAAGTGAAAAGAGACAAAAATGAGGTTGGACTCTGGACTATGCTGAAAAGCCATTCATCCACTGAAGAAGTAAAACCAGAGGAGGACAAATATACACATAGTACAAAGAGTGAGGTTACATGCAGTAAGTATATGAGAAAGCACATAATGTATATCTTTAACAAACATATTTTCCAAAGAATTCCGGAAATTTAACTAAGTTGCAAGTATAAGAGAAGCATTTAAATACTCGTTACAGGCACAGACCAATTATGAGTTAACAAGTTAATGAGTTAACAAGTCCTCATTAATGAATTTGGAAACTAAGCCTTTCAATGCTTTATTGGAGTTTCTGAAGCATGATAAACTCTGGAAAACAGACGTGTTCATATGGAAAAAAACAAACAAGCATCCAAAGTTCTTTGCAGAGTGAATGCATAGTCTTGATGCTCCTAAAACAAACAAAAAACCCCTCCACCATCTATCAATAAACACCATTATAAAATACCACCAGTGGTTTTAATGCAAAAGTCTGGGAATCTCTGTTTTCTATCTGGCTGACTTAATTATTTTAAGAACTTAATATTTTATCAGCTTGTCTGAACGCACACAAGCTCCTTACACTTACATTATGCTGTAAATCTAGATTAGGGAGCTAATTTAAATGGTTTATATGTAGCTATAGAAGTAAAGCAGCTATTTCTTAAGAACATAGTTTCAGAAAGTTAAATAGAAGTATTTTACTCTTGCAAGAAACTTTATCCTGTCAAACAGAAGGTTATAGCTAAGACCAACCAGAACAGATAAAGAGAAAACAAGGAAAAATGTCAAGGCCCCCAGCAGATCACAAAACTATTTCTAATATAAAATGGAATGATAGTATCTTTAAAAACATCATCGCATGCTGTGGTCCTCTCTTGTTTAGGTGTCCAAGGCTACAACACTATTGGTTCTGCAGTTAACCCCTTCTTGAGACTGACTAGTAACTATGTCAGAAGGGAGACTACAGTTTTTAAAACCAAAATAGCATATGCTAGTCTGGAAAATTTATTAGTAATTTTCTAAAAACCACCTGTACATCAGATAGAACCTGCTGGTTCTTCCTGTCATCTGTGAGCTTCTTTCTTCAAAGCAGGAGATGCAAACAACTTTTTCCAGCACAGACTTAAGACTAGCCTGGTCATTGTGCAGAAGCAAAATGCTTGTGGGGAGAAGAAATTTAGCTGTAAAGCCTTCCTCTTTCAGAATTCAGGTTCCACTGTCAGGGAAATCACTGATGCCCTGAGCATTAATGGGCTCTGTCTCGTTCCTAAAGCATGGTCAGCCAGCATGTAACTGCTTTGTCGGTTGCTAGGGAGCAACAAGCTCATTACACGGCATCATCCGCACCCTCCACAAGGATGCTGGCACATGCTTCCCATCTGGGGATACTCCTGATTGAAGTAACGGCACTGGAGTGCCTGCCAGTCTTCAGTCTCCCATGGTGGAGTACGCCAATACAGCAGGTGCTAACTTTAGCTCTGCCTTCGAGGTTTTAGGCTCTAGTCTTTGTGAGCCTGGCCAACACAATGCCAACACACAAAGGTCAGAACAGCCGTCCACAGCTATTGGCATGGATACTCCTTATTTTTAAAGGCCAAATCCAGACAAAGATGTTCTTCCTGAAATTTTGGCAGACATATGACTTATCTGACTAGGGCAATGATTGCCACTACTCTAAAGTCTGTGTTAGTGAAGAGTTCTGTAAAAATGGGAAAACATTGGGAAAAAAAACAAATCTTCTTTTCAGTCATCAAGGGAGCACAAGATTTGGAGGCATTTACAGAAGACATACAGAAACCTAGTGATCTCCAAGCTGTATACATTAAATCCCTGGAATGGATGTCAGCCATGAACAATCTGGGTCACTTCAAAGTCTAAACATGCAACCTTAATGCATTTTTTCAGCTGTTTGTCTCATTAGCACTTCACAGATCTATTCACAATAAGGGGGGGGGGGGGGGGGGAATGTGTCAAGAAATAAAAAAAGCTACCTCGCTTCCATATGCCAGGAAATTTATTAGCTAACAATCTATCTGCATTACACAGAGATGGTATCTAATGATTTTCATGTACCTGTCATACGTCAAACGCCATCCAAGAATTCTTAGTGCTGGTGTATTAACAAGCACATAAGGGAATACAGCTGTAGATATGCATAGATACCTATATATTCAAATCCTTAGGCAACTTCAAAATGCCTTTTTTTTTTTTTTTTTTTTAACAATTGCATAAAGAAACATAAAAAAGAATGAGAAGGAAGGCAAATCGGGGTGGATTCACTCATCAAATGCATGGAACAAGAGCTCTATTTGAAGAGCATAGGTAAATGCAAAAAGTGTCAACTTTCCCTCTTACCTGAAGTTAAAATTAAATTCTTAAGAATTTAAGATGACCAAGATACAAAAATGCTCACCAATAATATATGAAATAATGTCATGGACACTCATGTGTCAGTTAAATGCATTTTAAAATAACCAATTAGTTTGAAACACAAACGTGTACCTAAGTCCTTACCTGTCTCAACAATTTCTCAACAGCTGACATTACCATGAGCCCTCTCCACACAACTGGGGCAGTCTCTTCTATCAAGAAACCCATAGACATGCTGAAAGAACAAAGCAAAAACTTAAGCTTTCCAGCACAATACCAAGAACATCTATAAAGAAGCTTGATTTAAATTAAAACATATGCTCACCATGCGATTCCATAATTCTTAAGGGGCCTCATTAGATTTTCTAAAACAGAAGCAAACAAGGGTTTTTTTTGGGGGGGGGGGTTGTTTTCGGGTTTTAGGGTTTTTTAAAGAAATAAGCTTACACAATTTTTTCCCTTTTAAGAGTGGTTTTCCCTCACTGTTAAAAGCATTTGTCTATTTTTTCCCCCACAATCCTTCAATATAGTTACACATTTATCTATGCTACCCAAGAACCTGGCCCCACTTTTTCTTAGGTGGTTACATTTTACTGATACTATTCATCTTTTGCCAGAATAACAACGCATTTGCCCATAATATAATGTCACTTTGTGCTGCCGAAACTGACTTTATCTATTTGTATGAAATCCCCATGCTGCAAGGCATAAATCCCCTACTAGGTTGCCTTCTACTTACACTTCTACAATACTTCACTAGATGCAGAGTCATTTATATCAGAACAAAAATCAAAGTCCTATAACACGATGAGATTCACTAATCTCATGAACCACAGGATCATTCCAATTAACATGCACACAAGTGTTTTGAGGAATTCTTCTCCTTTTACCAAGTCTGCTTTGGAAGCCCGGAGGAGAGGTACCAAATAAAGCCACCCCTAAACTACATGCTGTCAACAGCTCCAGGTAAGAAGTCCTGGATTTCTTCAGACTGGCAGAAATCTGCAGGACTTCTAAAATTTCTGTAGGAACAAAAGATGCTTATTTGAACATTGCAGAGGTAATGTCCTTGTCAGGCTCCATATTTCTATGCTTTCCAGTATCAAGGAAAAAAAAAAAATATATATATCTATATATGGGGGGGGAATATTGTAATTGTTCTGCTGGCAAAGGGGCAAGCAAGCAGAAAGTAAACAAAACAAAACAAAAGAGTGCATTCAAAACAAAACCTTGCAAAAGCCAAAAGCTCCTCTTTATAATCTCTGTCATCTAAATCCACACCTTATCTCAAAATGGCACACACACAGAACAAAGAACAAAAGGAATTTTATTTGGCCTAGCTGGTTTATTTTAAGAGCATGCACAGGCAGGAACCAGCAGAAAATAGAAAGAATACTTTGAGCAATAAAAAATATATTATAATACATATTTTGACAGAAACCTTTGATGCACCCAAAGTAAAATTTATAGAGAGAGTAAAATAAAAACAATGTGAATATAATGCAGTACACTCAAAGCTGAACTCCAAATTCAGACAAAATAACACCCAAGAGCACGCAAATTAAAAAGCTAAACTACAGATGAAAGCTTTCAAGCAATCAAGTAAGTGGGCATTCAAGCTATGTAATTTTGTAGAAATATAGCTGAAAATAAATTGGATGTTTTGGTTTACAAATCAAAAAGAACAAAATAGGAAGCTAAACAAATCACTTGCGTGACTATTACGTTCAGGAATGAGTACGGAACTGCTATTGGAAAAGAGATGAGCTTGGACTGATGCACTGCACCAGTGTAACACAACTCTTCTCTACTGCAGCTCTTTTCAGTGTTTAGTCAGGGCTTATTTTGGTGGCGTTATGCTGTCTAACCACATTTCTAGGAATCACAATCTTACTTCTCCCTTCTGCAATAAGAGAGTTATGTTATGAAGAGGTTGATGACATTTGAACTTCAGCCTAGAGTCATTTCTAGGCACTGCTTTGGTGTCCTTGTAAACAACATATGTACCACCACAAGTAATAACACTGTTAGAAGTCTTGAGAAAAATGACTACATATTTACCTATGAGAGGGTTTTAAAAAAAGAAACAGGATAAAAAAGTATCTGCAACAGCATATATCGCTGCAGATTCAAGGTCTGCTTCATTTTTATCAGGAAATAGGAATGATTTTAAGAAAAAACAAACAAAAACTAAAAGAGGAGGACAATCCTTGACTGCTCAGCACAACCAGGAACCGGAGGGTAAGAAGAATGGAAAAGATGGATTTAGTCTGAGAAAGTTCACCAAAATACTATGCCACTTCTCAATTCAATCCAAGTGCTCAACAGTATGTCAGTCAAATATCCAGAGCCTAACATCTCAAAATCTACTCCCTGCATGGACATTTTCTTCTGTCTAGAGCCGAGGTAGACATACTAATCTCACAGAACAGGCACACCTTCAGAGATCTCCCTCTCCTTCACCTCAGTGGGTAAATCAGGAGAATTGCTGTGAGCACACAAACACTGACCTACAGAGTAGCCAAAAGGGTCTCTCTGTTGTTACAACACGTGAACTGTTTATTTCTCAATGGTAGAGTTTCATTTTATGAAAACTGGATCTTATTTTCTTTGGTTAACAACAAGGACTATAAATTGCTCCAAGCAGCAAGATTTAATCAAATTTATACAACGCACAAGAACAATTCGCAGCCTGCTGCATATCCTGGCTATAATGTTCTGCATATTCTCGAAGTAATACAAAATACTGCAGAGCACCCCACTGTTTGCCTACTGCTACAAAGCATTCTTAAGGCTATCTCAAATCTAAAGAGCTTCAGTGGGCTCTGGTAATCACCCTTGTCTCATCAAAAGCAACAGGCATTCCTCCTCCTTTGCCCTAGGTCTCCTGAAGATTTTCTAAAACATAAGATGTAAAGAAGATTTAGCTTAATGAGATCTCAGTAACATCTCTAAATTCCCACTGCTTTCAGAGTAGAGTTAACACTTCCTTTTCTGTTATCAGATGCCTACCATACAGCTCCAAAAAAAATCCCACACAACAAAACAGATTTCTTACAATCGCAACACACAGCAATACTACGACACCTATGCTAATAGATCAATAAAATGTCCTTGTTTGCAACTTTGCAGTAAGCTCGATGGCCCTAGACAAAAAGGTGCTGTTTTCTCTGAACATATAAAATCAGATCAGTGAGATCAACAGAGCACCAATGAAATGTCAATAAAATGACTTTTCTGGTAGGGTACAAGTAGGGCACTGGAAAAGGTCGACACAGTCAAACTCATGACAGCATTACAGCAGATCGCTGATTAAAATTAGCGTTCTAGGACTGGTCTGAAGGCTGGATTCTTACCTATGTGGGAAGAATGATGTTGAAGTCATTAGGAAGGATCTTTTGTAATTACTTTTTTTAAAAAGCTTTTTTCCTCCAGAAAAATCAAGCCTTGCAGACTATCCTGACATGGTAACTGAGTTACTCTACTCTTTTTCTCTAGAAAGACCAACATAGTCATTCAATGGTGGCCATAGGTTAGTGCAGCACAGAAAGTTAAGTACAGAGCTATATATATGGTTTTGGCTGGGATAAAGTTAATTTCATAGTAGCTAGTATGGGGCTGCGGTTTGGATTTGTGCTGAAAACAGTGTTGATAACACAGGGATGTTTTCGTTACTGCTGAGCAGGGCTTCTACAGCATCAAAACCTTTTCTGCTCCTCACACCACCCCACCAGTGAGTAGGCTGGGGGTGCACAAGGAGCTGGGAGGGGACACAGCTGGGACAGCTGACCCCAACTGACCAAAGGGATATTCCATACCATATGATGTCATGCTGAGCATATAAAGCTGGGGGAAGAAGAAGGAAGGGAGGGAACGTTGGGAGTGATGGTGTTTGTCTTCCCAAGTAACTGTTATGTGTGATGGAGCCCTGCTTTCCTGAAGATAGCTGAACACTTGCCTGCCCATGGGAAGCAGGGAATGAATTCCTTGCTTTGCTTTGCTTGTGTGCATGTGGCTTTTGCTTTACTTATTAAACAGTCTTTATCTCAACCTATGAGCTTTCTCACTCTTACCGTTCTGATTCTCTCCCCCATCCCACCGGGGGAGGGTGAGCAAGCGGCTGCGTGGTGCTTAGTTGCCAGCCAGGGTTAAGCCACAAGGAGACATTTCAATTCTTGGCTTAGTTTTCAGAAGAGGTCTGCTGACTGATACATTACAGCTAGCAAAGGCTTACATTAGGTCTTATCTCATCAGATAAGTAAAGCTCATAATTCCAGAAGATTGTGATGTTCTACTACACCTCCTTAGGAGGCATCATGCTGTTTAAGAAAAGCAAAGGTAGCTTATAATTATTAAATATGAGTATAGTGGATCATGCAACACCCTAGCAAATCTATTTTGAGCTCACTGACTGAGCGAGCACTAATGCAGAGGAGTTGCTCAGAGTTTTCAAATGTCTGAAATAAGGGGTAGGTTGAGGTTTTTTATCATTTCAAAGGCAAAAAAAAAATCCAAACATGAGATGAGAACACTAGAAGCTCTGATTTTCCTCCCTGTTAAAGATTTGCTATTGTACTCAGCTATTTTTCAAACTTGCCACTATAATGGAAGATCAGACTTCCCAGAATGATAACTAATTATTTTACTTAATGTTTGTCTTCACAGAACCTTAATAGTGGAAGTTACCTGTCTGTTCTAACTGGATTTTGGTCATCAAGCAGGAAAGCAGCACTTTTAAGTTGTTCTAAGATGGATCAATAGCTAAATCTATCAAAAAGTAGAACAATTGTACAATTTTCCAGTTAAAAACATCCTACTGCCATTTGCATCCACATTTCAAAACGTTTTCAAACACTACCAGTGCAGAAGCGTTTGCCAGCACAGGCAGCACTGCAAGCTCCAGGCTATGCTCTGAACGCATCTGTTTCCTGATTCTTAATTTTTATACAAGCCACGTTTTTGTAACACCCATGAATCCAAAATGAACATTTTTACCTAAAAATGTGCTGCTGTGGTGGGGAATTATTATCTCATGTTACAGATGAGGGAATCAAGACCTGGACTGTGAAACTTGCTCTAGGTTATTCAAGAATCCTGTGCATTTGGAGACCTATGATGTGTTCCCCCATGGTCTGATGCTCTAACAGAATCATGGCTCCACTTACAGCATCTCCAATGTTGGAAAGCACGTAATGCACAACTGATAAACATCTAGGAGATGTAACACTTTAGGTACATTGCTTAAGTTACATATTTTCCCTTGAAACTCCCAAATATATCTGAAAGAATTAAAATTTTTAAAAGTAAGCTGAGGCACAAACAGTGTACAACAGAAAAAGCTATAGGAAGTTACACTACATATTATAGATAATACCTAAGTCTCTGAGTAACACTTTAGCATCTCACATTTAAGCATTAAAGCAGCAACTTTAAAAGTGTATTTCTAAACAGCTCAGAAGTTTAAGTATTCCTTCATCTTTCACAGTATGTTATTTAAACAAAACTCATACTGCAACTCCTCTGCGTACGTTTATCAAACTTTGAGCAAGTTGATACTTCTTCATAGAACCATAGAATGGTTTGGGTTGGAAGGGACCTCAAAGACCATCTAATTCCAACCCCCCTGCTGCGGGCAGGGACACCCTCCACTAGACCAGGTTGCCCAAAGCCCCATCCAACCTGGCTTTGAACACTTCCAGGGAGGGGGCATCCACAGCTTCTCTGGGCAACCTGTTCCAGTGCCTCACCACCCTCACAGTAAAGAATTTTTTTCCTCATATCTAATCTAAATCTACCCTCCTTCAGCTTAAGGCCATTGCCCCTTGTCCTATCACTCCACGCCCTTGTAAACTATCCCTCTCCAGCTTTCCTGTAGGCCCCCTTTAGGAAGGCCTCAATAAGGTCTCCCTGGAGCCTTCTCTTCTCCAGGCTGAACAACCCCAACTCTCTCAGCCTTTCTTCATAGGAGAGGTGCTCCAGCCCTCTGATCATCTTTGTGGCCCTCTGCTGGACTCACTCCAACAGGTCCATGTCTTTCTTGTACTAAGGGTCCCAGAACTGCATGCAGTACTCCAGCTGGGAGTATATAGTTAATTCAAAAGCTAGAGGTTCTGCTGCTGTTTGCACAGCTCATCGTTAGAGGAGGTTTTCATGACAAATTGCTGTTTTCCACCTCCTCACATCTTGGTGACATCTCACTGCCTGAAACACAGATGATGTATGGCACAACAAAACACACAGCCACCATGCTAGTCAGAGACACTGCAGAATAGCCTGTGGATTCCAATACATTAAACAAGATTATCTGAGACAAACTCAATTAATGTGCCATATATACAGACAAGCTGAAACAGATTTTCAGCATGGCCACTTGTAAAATCATCTTTTGCATCATCTGGTTTTTAATCGTGTACAATTTCATGCTGCAGTGACTACAGAATACTCTATTACAATTTAAGTTAGGACTCCAACTTACACAGCACCTTCTGTTAATCACAGTAAACAGTAATTCTCATATGGCTCTTGCTATGTAGAAGTGTAAGGAACTTATTTGCTGTCTATTTCTAAAGTCACCTCAACATTTTGTAATGGGAGGATCCAGGTTCCAGTCAAGGACACAAAGGCTTCAGATTATATAGAGGTTCCAACAACAGGAGGGGAAAAGAAGGAAGGAAGGAGAGAAAAGAAGAAACAGGACATAGAACAGGAAGAGTAACAAACAGGTTCGGCTTTACTTGCGAAAATATAGATGTCTCCTGCCACTCTGGATGCCTTAGGGAGCTGAGGTTTGTACAGGGCTAGCAGATTTGACAGAGAGCATAGGGGAGAGCCATACCTTCTGAAGGGGCAGCTAGATGCCAGACACCGCACTCCAGCATCTTTAAAGCAGTATTAGTTTCCTAAGCTAAGGCAAGTGAATTCCACCCACAGTGCAGTAAAGGGAAAAGAAATGCGGCGGACAGGGCCCCAGGGTATCCCACAATAAAACACAGAGACATCAACCTATGTCAGAGGGGAAAGGATGCTGTCACCAAAAGGTTAGTCAGAGTCACAAATTTTAAATCATTGTTTTAACTGTAATCGTTGTTTTAACCACTTATGCCAGAAGCCCAGAATATTCTATGGCAAGTGACAGACTAATTGAGACTTCAAGCTTGATTTCACACTGTGTTATAAATTTATCTGCAGGATTGCCCCAGAAATACTGCAATTTGTATTTTAAGCTTGAAGAGCTCCACACAAGGAAGGCTGTTATTTCCCATTACACCCCGCACTAACAGTGTTATCTAACCCCAAAGACATCACAAATACTTAAACCCAAGCAAACTAGCAATGAGACTCGAAGATTCAATACTCACAGTTCAACTTTAAGAAAAAAATGCGTAAAGAAATGCAGCTTTTTCCAAAAGATTTCCTCCTCATATTTAGTCAGCCTACCAATCCCATTACCTGAGTAGGTTTTCCACTTTTTTCCTCCTGATAGACTGCAGAGGAAGCAAAGCTCTGTAAAAGCTTTTTCATTAACAGAACTGTTTTGCAGATATGACTTCATCAGTCCTACCTAAAAGCAAGAGAACTAATTGCTTGCTGGAAGACTATACTTCAAAAGCAAGTCTGGCACAAGTAAACAGCACAGTGATTTAGTCATACCTTTGTTACATTTTAAAGTACTGCTGACTTGTTAGGTTTAGAATAGTAACACAGGACTAGCTTTAAGTATCTTGCCATTACCCTCCATCACAAATGCCTTAAAATTGCTGAAATAATCCACATTTTGAAAAGCCCTCAGATCCCCACGGAGCCAAAAAAGTTTATTTATAGTGGATCAAAAGCTTTATTAGACTAATTTGGATGGGTTCTTTTAGTTCATTATACCCACGAGGAATGCAATAGACTAATACGACGCTCAGTTCAAGGCTTCTGTCCTGACCCACAAAACCTCTGTGAAGGCTCGTGTTATCAGAAGCACAGACCTGCTTCTGCGAGAGAGGGACGGCCCTGGTCAGACAGTGTGACAGACAACAGTAAAGCAGAACAGGGAGACGCAGGAACACGAGGGGTAGACATTCCCTTTGCATTACCTTCAATTCAAGATCTAACTTCAAAAAACATTCCAGTTAACTAGGGACTTTCACTGCTTTCAAAGCAAAACTATGGAACTCGATACATTCGAGTTGATTCAGCCTTTTTAGGGTCAATATGAAAAGATGTGGAAGAAAAAAAACTTCAAATCATTGTGTGTAATTTAAAAAAAAGAAAAAAAGCACCTGGACACCGATGACAGATGAAAACTATGGTAAACTTGTGGATTCTCCACTTTAAAAAAAAAAAGTGTTTCTCTGTATATTAAATATTCCCTTTTGCATTTCACATGAACCCCCTCAGACATCCTTCTGTGATTTTATTGTAATTTCACCACTCGTCAAGTGAAGGTCTATGTACTTTACAAAATTATGACCATCAACTAAAGCATAGGAAAGAGATGCTAGCTTTTAAACTCTTCTGTCACTTTTAGCCTCTGGGCACTATAGTGAAAGGATTAAAATACATTTTTTATATTTTTTATGTATTCTGCTTCATTTCTTATTCTGAAAAGCCACTCCATTGTACTATAGAGAAGGGCAAGGAAAAAGAGGGAAAATACAGTAAGAAACCCACAGAGAAAAAAAACCATGAAAGCAAAATTGCAAGGTAAATATATTAAGAAAATTCAGAACTAGTTGCAGTTCTTCAATTTTACTTCTAGTAGAGAAGGATGGAAACATTTATTCCTCTGAAATAAGCAAAAAGGTAAATGTGTCCAGTGTACAAAACAAAAAAAGAGTAATTCCTTTTGTTTATGTATGTACAATAAAATGTGTATCATGTTACTACAATAAAATAATTTTGAAATTTGATTCCAATTTGCATAAAAGTTGAACCAGACAAACCATTTGTATCTCTAAGAGTAAACCTTACAATGTAATGAATATTTGCTAGCCATAATCTATATCAAAACATTTATTATTACTGCACTGCAGGATTAACAACATGAAGAGTAATACACTTCCGCTTTCAGGTACTCGAAATGGATTTTTTCAGGTTACAGTGTTTCAGTAATTTATATTGCAATAGCATTTAGTAAAATTTGATTTGCCATTTAACAAAAAAGACTGCTCTCAGTCAGAGGCTTTAATTACTACACTACTCATCTTGTACTTTTTGCCTTACTTTTTGTAATTGTAAGTATGAATTTATGTATAATGAAGAATAAAATTTTAATAAATTAACTATCTAGAGGTATTTTATTTTTTAAACAGGAGCTAACAACTGCATGCCTATAAATAATTCCTTGCAGAAGTCGGTATCCTCCACCTCCTTTCCCTTCTAAGTAAAGGTCATCAATTTTTTCCACAAGTGAACTAAACAACAGCTGAATTACTACAGTTTGAGGTTAATTGTTACAGGCTAGAGGGCGATAGTCAAGGTCCAGAATAAAATATTTAAGACCTGAGTATTCTTCTCATTTTCAATTACCTCATCACATATGACAGAGCCTCCAAAATATAAACCACAACTAATTACAACATTCTGAATTACTACTTTGTCACATGTAAGACACATGGGACTACTCTACTTCAGCCATCCAGATAAATTGAGATAAAACATCACCAAAAGTAAAACACAGGGTTTCAGTTCAGACTTCTTTCAAAACAGAAACAGTAGAGCATATCATTAGACTATACAGAATCTAAAACTCACTTGTTCACAAATCAAGAGGTAATGGCAGTAGCAAATACAACTTTTTTGCAAGAATCAAATTTTGGTTTTATTCAAATTAATTGTGATACGATTACACTGTTAAAGCATGATAAAGACAGCTTTGAGAATATAAGCTGTATCTTTAAAATTAAACCCTTATGTAAGATCAAGAAACTTCTTCATGGTTACCTCACTAACTACCCTACCCATGTAATATTTTCTGTATTTAACTAGTTCACTCCAATTTTTCTGTTTATAGCCCTAAAATGGATGCACCACAATCCCTTGATGCAGCTACTTCCAGCAGACATTTTTAAACAGTCACAACAGATTCTATTTTAAATTATCACTTTGTTATGAGATTCTGCTATCACAGTCTAAAGAGTAGCAGACATGTAAATGTGTCCCAGTGAAAAAAAATGCAAGTGCCCATTTCTGTCTTCAGAATTTTATCAGTAATTTCATTTCTATAGCTCCTGCAGTATTATTAGACTCAGTTGGGCCAGACACAACTACTGCTAGCTTTCTCCCAAAAATTACTTTTTATTCCAAATTTTGAAAACACATGCCCACTACTGATCTTTTGAATATACTATTTCATTAAGAAATAAAAAAAGACACTGAGGATATAAAATGGCACCAAAGCTTTGAAATATTAAGAGAGCACTCAACTGTCATAAAGAAAAAAAGCCCACCAAAGCCTTCATAATAATTGAAATTAAGTGAAGAAATTTTATATTTATCTGGCAATATCTTCTTGGCAATAGCTTTTACTCTCTGCTAACTAGTTTAAATGGTAGATTTTAAAAAAAGGAAAAAAATGAAATTATGCAGTTCACTAAGCCAGAAAACAACTTTTAAGTAAATTATTTGGGGAAAGAATATAAGTAATGCTTTTGTTACTTGTGTAATAAGCATTGCCCTGTGTCTATATTGTAGCTGATGCTACTATTTATTCCATAGTTAGATAATCCCCCATTAGCTAATTAAATTCAGTTATGAACTTACTAACCAATATTTTCCTGACCATTTAGTTAAGAATGACACTCTATTAAATGTTAGCAGACTTTCCAATGCACTACAGTTCACAAAATTAAATTAATGGAGTATCTTCCATTTATACAGACTTTCTCCTAAGAACTCCTAATTCATTTTGAAAACTTAAATCACAGCATAACTGTAATAATTTCTATTCAGAAGTAATAATTGCTGCATGGATTTATTTAGTATGGTACCAGGCAACCCTAATCTCTTTTCAACTGCTACACGTGAGAAAAGAAATAGAAATCAAAGAGTGCAAGACTGCTCAGAACCTCCCAAGATTACTCTACAGATTCATTTTCAAATCCAGGCCTCACACTGAAGACAGCAATAGACTTTAAAGATAATTTTTGATTGCCATACTATTAAAAAAAATGTTTTCAATTGACTTTTTGTTATTTATACATTGCTAGTGCACATCTTTAATACAGAATTGCCTGGGTTTGCTCAATTACTGTACAAAATAATATTTGTTCAGAGTTTATGTTTTATTCTTGAAAATGTAGTAAGAAATTCAAAAATAACACTAAAACTTATTATATCAAAACACAAGGGTCATACATATTTTTATATCTATACATACATATATACACCTATACATACACACCATATATATACACCTACGATGGATCATTTCCTTGCAAGCTTATCCTATCTGTCACACATAAAGGAGCCCTTGAAGTTCACAATTAAAGCTTCCTACGCCTTCCAAATTCCTATTTTCACAATGAAATCACCTTAATGTCAGCTACTTTACCAGTACTTACTTTGTTGTTACTCTACAGCTTCATCAACTCAAGAGCTTAAGTGAACAGAGAAATGAACGGAATTCCTCAAATACAAACTCTATCCTGTTATCATTCATACTGAATTACTACGTGAGTTTCTCAATAGACTTGTGTAATATGCCAAGCTTTTGAAATATGCAAATTCATTTTCCGTCAGTTAAAAAATAAGGTATGTTCTTAAATCCTGATAAGATTTGCTTGTACATTCCACACAGAAGTACAAAGAATACATTTTAGTGATCGAAATGTTAGCACTTACAAGTCAACAGCAGCAATTTAAATTCAGGCAAATCCTCCAATTTCTTTCTATTACATTGAATTCCATATTTTTAACAACACTCGGAACATGTTAAGACAAAAGCTCATAGAGAATTCTCAGCTGTATACCCAAAATATCTACAGTCACTCAAATTTATATACAAACAAAACTGAGCTGCCCTAGTATCTGACTGAATATACTCTGAAGTTCTTGCATTCCAAGCAAGTTAATCTGCATGATCATATGAAATAGACTGGGCAACTTCTTATTTGTGGCTCATGACATGGATTTTAAGTTGGCATGGACTGATAAAATACACAGCAAAATGTATAAAGAAGTTCGAAGTTATCTAATCAATTTTTCAGACAGTGAAGAAAAAAATCAAATTTTTACTTCATCTCCTTTGGAAAGGTAAAAGTCAACATAACATAAAAAGGAAAAAAGGAGATATGAAGAACACCACAACATAGTCCCTTTTGTGTTCATATTGCATAACGCACTTCAAATGCAAAATTAATTGCAAAAAACTCTGTTACGGGAAAACACAGCCTTTATGACATATAGCCTCAACAGGGTCCAAAGTACAAGAGAATGCAAGAATACGTCAATTTGTATCAAGAAGTCAAACTCTACTGATGATACATGAGAGGGTTGTTATTTATGTACTACACAACCAAATTAGCCTTTGAGTTCAAAAAATAAAACAGAAACCCAACAAATAAAAACAAGTACTCTCATCCTCTTTTAGAAATTAATCTAAATAAAGTCTGTATCTGTAAGCCAGGTACTTAAATGTAGAAAGTACTCAATTTGACAGTTGCCTGTATAAGGACATGGAGTGCATCCATATATGGAAATGCATTACTTTAGATAAACTACAAGGTATAAGCATAAGGAGATAGAATTTTAATTATAGAAGAAAAATCTAAGTTGCCACTTAATAATTTTTCAGAGGCTAATGTTGCAAGCTCAATACCCACCCTTCAAAAATATCGGCAGTTTTTCATTTTGCATGCTTTATACCAAGTAAGAGTATACAGAACAACCACCACCACAACACCCACACACATGCACAAATTAAGATCAGTTACAAAGGGACATTCTAGAGCAATAGCAGAGTAGATGTAAGGGGCTGGAGCACCTCTCCTATGAGGAAAGGCTGAGAGAGTTGGGGTTGTTCAGCCTGGAGAAGAGAAGGCTCCGGGGACACCTTACTGAGGCCTTTCAGTACTAAAAAGGGTGCTTATAAGAAAGGTGGGGACAGACTTCTCAGCAGGGCCTGTTGTGCCAGGACAAGGGGTAATGGTTTTAACCTAAAAGAGGGCAGATTCAGACTAGATACAAGGAAGACTTTTTTTTATGGTGAGGGTGGTGAAACACTGGAACAGGTTGCTCAGAGAGGTGGTAGATGCCCCATCCCTGGAAACATTCAAGGTCAGGTTGGACAGGGCTCTGAGCAACCTGATCTAGATGAAGATGTCCCTGCTCATTGCAGGGGGCTTGTACTAGATGACCTTTAAAGGTCCCTTCCAACACAAACTATTCTATGATTCTATCATAAAGATAATGGCATGAAAGGAAGTGGAAGGAATATTTAACTTCCCTTTTACCTAGCAAGTACTGCCCACAAACATTAATGGGTATTTACAGATGATTACTTCACTGAAGCCCTTTTATGTCCTATTTGAACTGGTACATTCCCTTGATCCCTCCCTGTCAACAAGAACTGCCAGTTTGTACTTTCCTCAGTAGGATCCCAGTACTTTTTTAATGTGTAAGGCAGGTGTTATTGTGTAAGACTGGTTTTTTCTGTAGTTATATGTTTTTAATTTTCATATTACATGCACTTTATCACAGGATGGGCAAAACAAAGCATTAAACATATTCTATCACCTCAGTGTCCCTACCACCCCAAAAAAACCACACTCCCTTACACTCGAGGATCACATGAACAGGGTATCAGGATAAAGCCATTCTTCAGTTTCACCCTTGGTTGGCCTAGGTGGAATTTAAATTTCTGAAAGCTAAATAGACTTGATGCAACCTTTCTACTTTAGGTCTTCCTTCTTTCTCTCCAGACTCTCCTACCTGAATTTACTTTTCCACAGACCAGAATCCTTCATAGCAGAAGGAAAATTGTCTACTGTCTTTACCTTCTAGTAGTGAAGTCACCATCTCTGCATTCCTAAACACACAACTTCAAATAAAAATGAATCAAGTGGCCTGGCATGTTTGGCTGAAGAAAGAGAGATCAAACACAATCATTTCAATGACATTTTATACAAGCTACTTTAATGACTCTTCTCATATTTCCTAGCTTAGTCTTTTTTTTTTCCTAGACTAGGGGGGTTTGCTTGTGTTGGTTTTGGTTTGTTTGTTTTTTTTTTTTTAATTTGAAAGTCTTCTATAGTAGGATCCTGTAGAGCAAGTTTAAAACTACTGACAATAACCTCCTTTCTTTCCTAGCTACCCTTTCCAGTGTCTCTAGTAATAATCCATGAAATTCCCAAAGCCTGTGAATCAACATTTAAAAAAAAAAAAAGACAACCCTGAATTTGCTCCTAGTTGTATAAGCTAGCTTTGAAAGCAACCTTACTAAAATTAAAAAAAAAAAAAATACACTAAGTCTTCATCTTCTGTTTGCATCCTTTCTGCGCCACACCAATGAACCACCAATGAGTGGTCCGTTTTCATCCCTGTACAAAGACGACAGAAAAAAAAAAAAAATCACTTCCACTTACTTGGTGTTACTTCTGGGTTTCCTTTTAAGTTCATCATCTTTGGAATTGAAGGTCCATATATGTCTGCATCAAGTAAACCAACTTCTTTTGTCTGTGTAAGGAACAAAAAAAAAAGTGTTTGTCAAAATGTATGTCTTCCTTTACGAATTATTAGTTGAGCAAAATTTCAAAACTGCCTATAAGAATAAAAATATGATCTTGATTTTAGACATAAGTTATCACTGCTTCCTTTCTCTCTAAACTGCAATTGGAGCATGAAATATAACGTCTCTACAAGTTGAGCCAGACGTCTTCACCAAATTGAGATTCTCAATAAACAGAATCCTCACTTGCACATTTTCTTACTTACGATGTAGACCACAGACTTTATATTAACAAACATTATAAGCAATGTTCTCTCTACTCCATGTACATTTATGAAGAAATAGTATTTTAACTTTTTTAAAAGGTATCAAATTTTATTGTAAAAAAAGCCAACGTTTGTAAATATATTTGAATTAATGCAATTTGAATTGTGCGTTAGTGACTACAAGGAATGTGAAAAACAGAAAAAACATATTTTTATCTTCCATTTAAATGGGCAGAGTAAACTTTTGCATACATCTTGAAAACACTGAAATGCAAGCCCCTGAAGCCAGTTAAGCAGGCATAACGTTTTAATCAAATGCATTTACACAAAAGAATGCTAAAAAAAGGGTTTATTCAACTACATATGGTACAGCAGGCAATAAACTTTAAATAAAAATTATTTCAACTATGTAGTCTAGACTTACAAGATTCATTTCTATATGCTTTTTTTATAGATATACATACATATTTTGTGGAAATTAAACTATTTTTCCTACAGATGGCAAGACACACTACCAATTACCAAGTTCTGCAAATTAAGTAGTAAAGAGCAAGCCCTTTAAAGTGCTGAACATCAAGTTTCTCTAATATAAAAAGCTAACTGTATTCAACATTTTGCAAAATTGGAAACAAGTATGTTTAAGGGCTTGTTTGAAAGGTTAAGGCAGCAATAGGAGCTTTTCCAACAATGCCAAATCAGACTTTCACTGTCAGTGTTTCAAAATGTGTGCTTTGTTTTTTGGATGAAGCTTTCATAATCTGGTATCATATATTACACCATATTTTTAGCATAGTTGTGATGGGAAAGATGGAGAGAAAGACAAAAGCTCAGTGATCAAGCTTCTGGTTAGAAGAAGAGTATAACGAGGCTTTTAATGCAAGTGCACAGCATCTCTACCCTTGAGCAAGATTTCTAAACATGAAGTATATTCTGTGGCATCACAATCAGTTTGGGGTTTTTTTAAAACAGAAATGCACCTGGATTAAAAACTTAAGTATTCAGGCCACTACTTCTAAATAAACTTGAAATTCATTTAAGATAAGGAAACTAAATCACAGAAGCCTAGACAGCTGAGAATCAAGACTGATCCTTTTTACTACAACATTGTCGTGGTTTAGCCCCAGCTGGCAACTAAGCACCACACGGCTGCTCGCTCATTCTGCACACTGGTGGGATGGGGAGGAGAACTGGAAGACAAAGGTAAAACTCGTGGGTCAGGATAAGGATATTTTACTGGGACAGCAAAGGGAGAAGAAAATAACAACAACAATACTAATAAAAGAACGTACAAAGTGGCTGATACACAATGCAATTTGGTCTCCACCCAAATCCGACGCCCAGCCTGTCCCCGAGCACCGATGCCCCTTCCCTGGGCAGCTCCTCCCCCTTATATACTGAGCATGACATCATATGGTATGGAATACCCCTCTGGCCAGTTGGGGTCAACTGCCCTGGCCGTGTCCCCTCCCAGCTTCTTGTGAAAATTAATTCTATCCCAGCCAAAAACCAGGACAAAGATATATAATAATTTGGGTTTGGAGGTTTGTTTTTCTGTGGGGGTTGTTTTCTTTTTTTCTCATTCTCTTTTTTTAAGCTGTTGACAGTGAACCCTGAAGACACACTTCACAGCTAAGCAATTTAAAGTGTCAAATTTACCTAATATAAGCCACTTGCATTTTAAATTTTACAACTGAGAAGTAAAAAATGCATTATCCTAAGTGATCTACTATGTACTGTGAAAAATAAGTTTTTACTACAAAAATCAACCAAATTTGCCTTCAGTTATTCAATATACAGAGCAAAGCATATGTAATTACATGGATTATTTCATTTAGACATTTTAATATTCCTTTCTTTATAACATCTCCTGAAAGCTATTACAAAAAAGTTCAGGAGTTACTCTGACAAATTATTCTACTTCTTGCCTAGTGTATGAAAGCTGCAATTTCAAAAAGATTGAAAAGACCCATTTTTATGTTAGATTTCAAAGACATCAACAACAGTATTAGAGCTTCTTTGTTCTGGTACAAAACGCATATTTTAACAGATTAGAAAGAATCATGACTCAGTCCCTTTATCTGTGTCAGCAGCTAATCAAACCCGTCAAAACATCATCTAAGGGCTGTGCCACCTAATTACTTCTCAAATGAAAGTAAATATTTGCAGAAAAACCTACATCGTGTTTTAAACCTGACTGACATCCTTTTCCTCAAATTTTGAGGGTTTTCCCGCCCAACAAGGATCATGACTATCCACTGACTGACTAACCAGTGATCTTACAACTTGCTACAGTTTAGTTTTCAGCCTAAAGGACTGAAGATTTAGGATGATCTAAATTAATTAGATTGACTTCATGACCTCCCGGGCATAGTCAGATCTTCACTACTACAGGCCACTTATTCCTAGGAATCAGCAGGAGTGTATCTACAACCGTATCAAATTTCCTGAAATGAAGAATAAAGACATACACACTGGAGAAAAATATCCCTGTTATCTAGGAGGACTTTGCAAATTCAGCTACTACTCCAAATGGCAAAGCTGATCTCTGTTTCAAGCTAATACAATAAACTCAACAGTTTCTCAAAAAAATTTACACACTTCCTCAAAAGTAAGAAAGATGCCTGTTTCTGAGATGCACTGCTTTTGTTTATGGATATGGTTCAATGAAATGGTTGTCTTCAAACAGAAAACTAATTAACATGAGTTGTAGAAACTGGAGAATCTGTTACATAAGTGTTCCAGTAGGCAGGGTGCTTTCTACAGGATTATAGGAGAAAGGTCTTGTGGAAAATCTTTAAATCACTGGCAGAACCTCACCAAAGATAGCCTAAGGTAGGTTTTTTTTCTTCACCAAGCAATTCAACATGTTAGGTAAAAGGAGTTTACACTGCCTAAAAGTAGCAGCTTATACAGAAAGCATCGGCCCAATCAGCTGAAGTTTTGAGTTTTGTTTCTCCCAACTACCCCTGCTTTTGCAGTATGTAACCATCCCTAGAATACTAATAATAACCCTTTACTCAAGGTTTAATTATCCCGGAAAAGCATTATGGCAAGTACCAAGGGATCTTTTAAGACAGGCATAGCACAGTTCAGATCATCTCTTCCAGCATTTACAATGTTTTAAATCCCCGAAAGATTAAATAATTTGTATACACCCGGATGCCACCACATGAAATTGTTAAATCAGAATTACCAACACCAGATACTTCTCCTGCTGAGTGAAGTTTAATCCAGATGCAAGAGTTATGATAATGACAAAAAATTAATTAAATTTTAATAAATTGTGTTTTCACCCATATAACCCACATCTCATTTAAATCAACACATCTTTCAAAGTACTGATGTTTAAAAACAAAACTTAAAAAACATGCATAACATCAGACAAGGCAAAAAAGAACATCTGGGCAGAAGGAACAGATTACAGGAGATTGCAAGCAGGGCCAAGACGACAACTTAAACAAAAACAAAACAAAACAAGAGAGAGAAAAAAAAATCCCTAGGATTCCTGTAATGTCTATGACATTATTTTCATATGCATATACATCTCACACTGATGCTGAATTATTTTTTTCTTAAGTGATATTAGGGTTATGCAGACAGAAAGGCAGCACTCAAAGCACACCCAAGCATGTCAAAGTCCCCCTGCTTCTATGTGTTTTTCAGAGCACAGCACATACCACTGCTACAGTCACCACTGGCACCCTGCAGGAAAAGGATTCAGGTAATACAACTCCACCATCTTCTTATGGCTGCATTTCCTCATAAAAATATTTCTATGCTATTAACAAACAGCATTCTGTCTCTCCAGCTGGTACAGGAATAACCAAGTTCAAAACAGCTGTTCTCAAGTTAACACTTCTCCTTTTCCTTTCACCTGCCCAGACATGGAAGAAAGTTTGAATCAATATTCAAGTTTACTACACTTGGAAAATACTTTCTGGAGACTTGTACTTTTTTGTTGCCTAACTGCAAGTTCTGTGTCCAGTTCTGGGCTCCCCAGTTCAAGAAACACAAGGAACTGCTGGAGAGAGTCCAGTGGAGGGCTACAAGGATGATTAGGGGACTGGAGCATCTCTTGTATGAGGAAAGGCTGAGAGAGCTGGGTCTGTTCTACATGGAGAAGAGAAGACGGAGAGGGGATCTCACCTACACTTATAAATATCTAAAGGGTGGGTGACAAGAGGATGGGGCCAAACTGTGTTGAGTGGTGCCCAGCAACATGACAAGGGGCAATGGGCACAAACTGGAACACAGGAAGTTCCATCTCAATATGAGGAAAAACTTCTTCACTCTGAGGGTGACCGAGCACTGGAACAGGCTGCCCAGAGAGGTTGTGGAGTCTCCTTCTCTGGAGATATTCAAAACCCGCCTGTACAAGATGCTGTGCAACCTGCTCTAGGTGAACCTAGAGCAAGGGGGTTGCACGAGATGATCTCCAGAGGTTCCTTCCAACCCCCACCATTCTGTGATTCTGTAACAGCTTAGACTCTGAAGATGTAACTGACAACGTCACCATTCTCAAATGATTTAATCGCATACTCCTAGGATACCGGACATATGGCAAGCTACTTTGAAAAAATATACTAAGGTAACATACGCGGAATTATCGGACTCTTCAGTAAGATCCTTATCAATACTCCATCAGACAGAAAAAACACAAAACTAGAAAGAAATATATTGTCGGCACATGAAAACCCAAAAGTACCCTCATGGTCTATTCAGCAAAAAACATACTTAAACACTCACAGATGTTCATATTTACCTTCTTATCAATGCTTTTAAGGTTCCCCCTCTCTCTAGCTAAATGTTCTTTAGCATAGGCTACTGCTAGTATTTGCTCTTTCTGCAGTACTGGTGCCAGCTGCCATGGTGTCATCTGTCATCTGATCACTGGTGAGTTCAAGATCCCACCAAAAAAAACCAACAAACCAGGATAAAGGACTGTGGTGAAGAACTATAACTCCTCTTCACCTGCTGCTTTTACATCACTGACTACATTATCCTCTTCACTACCATTAATCTTCTCAAAAAAATATTAATTTGCCCAATTACACCTCTCTGAAGATTTCTGACATATTCAGCATAAGGTACATCTATATTATCACTACATCTCTTACCCCAGTACAAATACAGTAAAGTTTTCATTCCAATTTAGAAACTTCTCTCACCTACACTAAGAAATGAAAACAAGTTTTCACAGTCACCAGGTATAGATACTGTATTTACAACAAAACCAAATGCTACATCAGTAAAGCAATTATTCTTGCATATATCACTGAAAGACGAGAATCCTACAGCTTCATTTGTTCAGTGTACAAATTACAGGCATAGATAACCTCACTCAAAAGATCCTTTCCTTTAACTTCTCTGGCAAGATTCTCAATGTAATTAAAGTTCAGTTTAGCCTTTGAACTTGGCCACTGCCTTGTGAGCGATAGAGATTTGCAAGATAGCTGTATTCTGAATTAACGATTTTCAAGCTCTGAGCTTAGTTGTAATAAATTCTTTTTGGGGAAAAAATAAAATAAAGTTGTTGAAGGTCATATTAGACCCCCAGTCCCTCCATATGCTGGCAGAGAGTTCTTGTAAACATCCAGTAAATTTTGCCTCCTTTGCTTTTCTTTATGCTGATTCAAAAATTATCAAATTGCTATTATGCTTGTTCTCTTAGGCAGGTGTTTTTCTATACATGGTCCTTGTACAGATGACAAAATCATAGAATCATTTAGCTTGGAAAAGACCTTTAAGATCATCAAGTCCAACCGTTAACCTAGCTCTGCCAAGTCCAACCACTAAACCATGTCCCTAAGCATCACATCTATATATCTTTTAAATACCACCAGGGATGGTGACTCAACCACTTCCCTGGGCAGCCTGTTCCAGCGCTTGATAAGCCTTTCGGTGAAGAAATTTTTCCTAATATCCAATCTAAACCTCCCCTGGCGTGACTTGAGACCATTTCCTCTTGTCCTATCACTTGTTACTTGGGAGAAGAGACTGACACCCACCTGGCTACAACCTCCTTTCAGGTAGCTGCAGAGAGTAATAAGGTCTCCTCTCAGCCTCCTTTTCTCCAGGCTAAACAACCCCAGTTCCCTCAGCTGCTCCAGACTTGTTCTCTAGACCCTTCACCAGCTTCGTTGCCCTTCTTTGGACACACTGCAGCACTTCAATGTCTGCTTTGTAGTGAGGGGCTCAAAGCTGAGCACAGCACTTGAGGTACGGCCTCACCAGTGCCAAGTACAGGGGGACAATCACTTCCCTAGTCCTGCTGGCCACACTTTCTGATACAAGGCAGGATGCTGTCGGCTTTCTTGGCCACCTGGGCACACTGTTGGCTCATATTCAGCCAGCTGTTAATCAACATCCCCAGGTCCTTTTCCACTGGGCAGCTTTCCAGCCACTCTTCCCCAAGCCTGTAGCGTTGCATGGGGTTGTTGTGACCAAAGTGCAGGACCCAGCACTGAGCCGTGTTGTACCTCATACAGTTGCCCTCAGCCCATTGATCCAGCATAATGATAATAAATGACCCATATCTTTTCTCCTGTTAACTATTTTGGCAGACACTTAAGAGTTGTTTAGTCTCTCCAATATACTTTCTTCACATAGGTTCCCTTTTTTGTCTTTCAGGTAATATTAACTATGAAATCAATTACATTTTCCAGTAACAGATTTTTCAACCAAATGTAACCAGTTCCATTCATATATCACAGAGGAAACCTGCACACATACTTCTGTGTTCAGTGGAGAATCCGGCGATATTCATTGATTTCTTCCAAATTGCAAAATGCTTTATTGAGGAACAAGCCTGATAAAAGACTTCATGCCAACCGAGAGAAAGAAGAAAAAAAAAAAAGTCAGCTCACAAAAAGCTGCTATAAATAGCTGTTAATCAACATAGCCTACGTTGCTGCTAAACATCCAGAGACTCTTTGACAGCATTAATTTCATTTTTGCTCATCTTTTCTGAGACTTTTTTCCATACTTGGTAGGGCATATGTATCCCCACAGGACACTAGTGAATGATATTTTACTTTGAAGTAAACTCTGCAGACCACCAGAATTCCCTGGTGTTCAGCCTAGGAGGGATGGAGACACAGGTTAATGAGCTATCGTTGTTCTATATGGTGAAGGATTCCCTACATTAGAAGCACTCCCAATATTCAGCAGCTGCAGCCCAAAGACAGAAATTCCAGCTTTGCTAAGTGAAGGTGCCAGTTATTTTTAAAGCCTGTGCTCTTAATCCACCACCAGGACTCTCAATTTACCCTTTTAATGTCATTACAGACTTAGAGCTAATCCCAAACTGCAAGCAGCAATGTCTAGAGGAAAAAAGGGAACTTAAAATCAGGATAGGCTCTAGATTCCTCGTTTGACATACTGACACACTGAATAGCCATCTTTTAATCCCTAATTCTCTAACTCTTTCAGCTGCACACTATTTAAGTGCCTAGCTGTAAATTGGATTAAAGCCAAAAAAGTACCACCACAGTTTTCTCCTAGAAATGTAGACTTGTTTTAAACACTCACTCTTCTACTGGTTTAAAAGCCCTTTTCCTTCATATGTTTTTTTCACAACAGTCTGCAGTAGCTCCTAGTCAGATTTCTAAATAATCAGATACCAGTAATTTGACCTTGTTTGGCCTTCTTGCACATTACGTATACTACTGAAAAAAAAAAATCAATACAGCACCATTTTAAAAATAAATTACCAAAATCCAAAACAGAATATCAAACAATACTACATTTCTACAAGATGCCTTACTGCTTGCACAGCATGCCAAACCATTATAAACATGGTTCACCTTTCACATCAGTCTGTCTGACATCTGTACTAGGCTTTCAATGACTTAAAGACTCAGGATGCAGGTAATTAACTCTACATGCAATACTTTCAAAAAAAAATCCTAGAATTTTTATTTTCCTCAAATTAAGCATATAGTCATTTATTAAAATAAAGCATTTTAAGTGGCCTATGTTTTAAAAAAAATAATTTGATTTCCCTCATTTTTTACTTGAAAAACAGTAAGAATTTTAAAGTTTTTATCCTACCATTTTCTCAGCTGATCTAGAAGCTGAGCTGTCATTGCAAGATAACCCCAATCAATTCCAACTGGCATCTCCAGCTTTATTGACACTTTTTAGCATTAAGAAACAAGCATAAACACCTTATCTACAGCAATTAGTGTCATCTGATTCTCTAAGCAACAAAGGTAAAGATGCCTAGAAATCAAACCCTAATAATTAGGAAAGCTGCACAGAAGGAGGACAAAACAGGTCAAAACTTGCCTTCATGCTATAATTATTCTGTGAAGGATTTGTTTGTTCCTCCCACGTGGAATTTTTTCCTTACCAGAAAGAAATGTATATACATTGTGACATCATGCAGCAGTCAAATGTTACCCTGTAGACAAATAGTTTAATTACAGGAGCCAACTATTTGAAAAAGAGCTGGAATGTAAAGAAAATAGGCTGGGTGGATTTCAAGTAGTTTTAAAATTAATGTGCTTTGTTTGATTAAAAACACATTTTGAAATAATTAAAACTAATGTTATTATCACAATAGTGAATTCACATGAAGACTCTGATCATAATTACATAATTTCTAAGCTCTAACTTACTATATATCTGTGAGAAACTCGTGTATGCGTATAACAGGCAGATAACCACACAAGTTTTCTGCTTTAAAAAAAAAAAAAAAAAAGAAAATCTGTGTTGTGACATTTTGACTGTGATATTGTTCAAGTAAGTGTTTTTCATTTAGCTAATCGTCAGCTTCCCCAGCTTTATTTACATTACAAGATGGCGTGTTTGGCCCTTCACTGCCCGAGGTTCAATGCGATACGGCAGGGGTGAAATGCTGGGCTCAGCCCCCGGCGCTCCCCCTGCCGCCCGCTGCCTCCCTCGGTACAGAAACACGGATGGTCGTACATTGGAAACCCTACGTTGCTCAGCAACCAGTGGGTTTGCTTGGGAAAACAAAGGCCACTCCCTAAGATAAAATCATCCTTGATGTATTCCAAGTTTTGGTCCTGGTCTGCTTGACCCCTGACACAGAGTTAGGCTAGCGCAATTAAAACTGATACCTTAAATCACATCCCCCCACTGCCGTGGGCAGAAGCCACTTGCTTATGCTTACGTGCTAATTCGTTCCATGTGGTTTTACTTCTTGCTCCACTGTCCTTCATGACACAAAAACCATTTCATCTTATAGTGAAAAATGTAAATCTTCCTGGAAAGAAAAGCAGAGTCAAAGGAAATCTGACTGGGGAGCTTGCCTCACAGTGACAGCACAAGCATGCAGCCTCCCAACTGGATTTGTGCCATCCTTAGTCATGCACAGCTGGTGTTTGCTGACTAAAATACTCTGTTCATAAACAAGCAATCTCTATCCTATTATTGCTGCCATCTATTAATTCAACTTGTTTCTACTACAATAAATCGTCTCTGGCCAGGCAGTTTTCATAAATAGTCGTTCTAGTCTGAATATGAATCGTCCTGGCACGAAATCCAAAATTTCTTCCCAAGTGCTCCTAGGGGAGCACAACTGACTGTTGGTACATCAAAAGAATGAAAAGAATCAGCTGTCAAACTAAGCAATTAAAAATAGGACACAAGGGTAAAACTTTAAGTTATTTCTTAACACAAAAAGAACATTGTACAGATTTATAGGTCTTGATACAGGCACAAGTGCTTTTACAATTCTTAACTAATCCATCTACAACAGGTAACCCAGGGCACCAAAAGCCAAATATTCCAGAAAGGGTTAAGAGGCTGCCCTGCTCATTTCCCTGGCTTTGCATCAAAAAAAAAAACCCAAAACAAAACTCCCCAAAAACCTACTTTGTCTTGGACGTGGTATCTAGGCATCTAAATGAAATCCTGTCTTGAATTATTTACTCTGTAACCATGAGGTAAAAATATGCCAAACAGACCGAGCACCAGCATGCAAGACAAACCCCTGAATTCTAATCCCAGCTCTGCCAACAACACTGCGCGCCAATGACAATGTCCAAGGCTCCGTTAATGACTTAATACTTCAGATCATCGCTATAATAACTGAAAAAGCTTCCATATTAAAAAGAAAATAAAATAATAATAAGAATTATTATCTATAATAATAGATAATATAATAATCTATAGCAACAGTGGGGTTTGTTTTTTAACTACAGAAGTCAACTTTTAAAAGATGGAAGGAAGCTTTCTTTTATCAAGAGTACAAAAAATTCCTTTATGCTCTGACTGTTAATCTTCCTCTGGCTTATGACACTATCGAACAACAATAAGATGTCACAGCTGTTACTGAAAGCAGCAAGAATCTACTCTAATCCAATCTCCTCTGAAAGCATCTTCTACAGATCTCCCCCACCAGAAAACAGTTATTCTCAATAGTCTGTGACCTGTATAATCTTAGAAAAAGAACACTTGAAAGATCAGAAGACAACATTATTTTAAAGTCATTTAGTTCCAGTATACTACTTGCTTTGAAAATCTAGTTATAAATATTGAACTTGTAACAGAAACTGACGGTATCTAAGGAAGCACAGACCTTTATTGTCATGGCGACCTATCTTTCTTCATGAGCCTTTCTTTCCTCCTTTAAACAGTACATCAAGTTCAACCATCAGTTTCTATAAATCTGTATTTTGCTTATAAGAGACATAAGGATTGTAAGGAAGTTGCAGGAGGCTGCTGAAGCTCTGGTCTACTAACAGAATCATTACTGCTTCCTCCGAAAGAGATGAACTTAAGATAGCAATGAAGGGAAAGGAAACTGTGGGAAGGCAATGCACAATCAGTAGTTATTAAAAGTAAAATGAAGAGGTCTACTGTTGCATATCTGAGGTCAAAGAAATTCACTACAAACTTCAGCAGGAGGCACCAATGGACTCTGGAAAACAACCTCCTCATTTATTTCACCATAACAAAACTGAACATTGTAATTGTGAGAAACTATGGATTAGGGTATTGTTTATTAAGATTTATGTTGAGCTCAATGTAAAGATTAAGCAACAAAAGATATGAAATCGCTTATGCAAACAGCTACCAGACACCGCTTGAGTAAGGTAAGATAACCGCAATCGCTTACACAAACTAAACCAGATACCGCTTGTGCAAGATAACCGCCAGATGTCCAGGAACCGACAGAAACAGGACAAACAACCCCATATAAGAACATATGAGTGAGGGGTCAACTATGGGACAAAGGAGGAAGACTTCTTACTTCGCCCTCAAAGACCACCAAGAGGCAGAAAACGACCCCCTAACAACAACTGAGGCATGTGCAGAGTACCTCCACTACTTCATGAACACGGAAGTAAAGATGTATAAAAAGGGACTGTTTGAACTGCTCAGCACGGCAGTTGGCGGAGCGCAGATTCCCCTGCCGTCCAGCGCTGTATTTGCTCATATTCTACTTGCTATAATTAATAAAATTTTAATTGGATTATGATCCATTTTGGTCTCAATTTATAACAATTCCTGGTGCCGTGACTCGGATAAGGAATGGTGGGCTTCTGTCCTCCGGGGAGGCGCCCCGCGGCAATCCGCGGCCCCGCGACCGACAGCCTACCTCAACCTTACCGACGAACCTAAATTCTAGAATAATGAGCAAAGGAGAAACCGGTAAAATCCCATAAAATTCTGTGCACGGGAGTCCGGACGAAGACGCAGGACGCGTAAGTATATCGCGAATTTGTTCGCGGGTTTGCCGTTCGGGCGGGATTGGGTTTCCTGGAATATAACGAGCGAGAGGTTCGATATACTGAACCAAGCGAGTGTGGACTCTTAAGTACTGCGTTTCCCATCTCCCGCGAGGGACTGGGCCAGGAACAAGGGGAGCGAGTGAGTGTATGTTTGTGGATATTCCAGAAGATGGGGGCGAAGGGCAGCAAGCCTTCGACTCCCATGGGAAGGGTACCCACTGTACCTAAGAATACCCCTCTGGCATATATCTTAGACAATTGGAGATATTTCCATGGAACCCTAGGGAAAGATAAGCAGAAAATGATAGAATATTGTACTAAGATATGGGGAGGGAAGAAAATTTCTAAAAATGTCTTTTGGCCAGTCTTTGGGTCAGAAGAGGATTGGGTAAGACAGCAATTAAACCTCTGGGTTAATAATAAAAAACCCCTTAACCCGGAGGAGAGTCAGTATGCGGAAGTGTGGCTAGAAAGACCGGGAGCTACACTTTACCCACTGAATGAAGTAAAAACTAAACAAAAGAAAAAGAAGGAAGAGTTAGACGAAACCCTTCTAACCCCCCCTCCTTACCTTCCTCCTCCTGCTCCCGCAGCCCCTCCAGAGGTCCCCAGAGCGTCCACTCCCCCACCAGAGTCGGAACAAGGGTCTCCCCCTCCTCCTAGACGCGTGACTAGAAGTCAAAAAGGGGCGGCTCAGATATATCCTCTAAGAGAAATGCCCATGGGGGGACCTCAACCTGTGATTGGATATATTTCTGTACCCCTAAGCTCGGCTGACCTGCGAGATTTTAAAAGAACCGAGATGGGAAACTTAATTGAGGACCCACTCGGAGTGGCGGAAAGATTAGATCAATTTTTGGGACCAAACCTTTATACTTGGGATGAGATGCAATCTATCCTTGGTCAATTATTTACTACCGAAGAAAGAGATATGATTAGACGAGCAGGAATGAGACTGTGGGATGCTCAGCATGCCCAGGGACCCCAAGCAGATATTAAATGGCCACTCCAAAGACCTAATTGGGATAATCAGAATCCGGTGCATAGAACTCATATGCAGGACCTGAAAACTACAGTAATTCAGGGGATTAGAGAAGCAGTACCCCGTGGCCAGAATATCAATAAAGCATTTAATGAAATGCAAAAGAAAGATGAGAGCCCTACTGAGTGGCTGGAACGACTGCGGAAAGCCCTTCAGCTGTACTCTGGGGTAAATCCAGACGACCCTTTAGGGCAAGCGCTCCTCAAAACTCAGTTTGTGGCAAAATCATGGGAAGATATCAGAAAGAAGATTGAAAAGTTAGAAGACTGGCAAAATAGAGGGTTGGATGAATTATTGAGGGAAGCTCAGAAAGTCTACGTAAGGCGGGAAGAAGAGAGCAGCAAGCGACAAGTAAAAATGATGGTAGCAGCGGTCAGAGAGGATCGCAAAGGGCGGACTGGTGAACACAGATCTGCTGGAATGAAACAAGGGAACGTAGTAGTAAAGAAGGAACAGAGATGTTGTTTTTACTGTGGAAAGACAGGACATATAAAGAAGAATTGCAGAGAAAGGATCAGGGATGAGGAAATATTGAAAACGGAATAGGAGAGTCAGGGGCTCTATATCTTAGGGGACCGGAGTCATCATGAGCCCTTGATAAAATTAAAAATAGGACCCCATAAACAAGAGTTCACCTTTTTAGTAGACACTGGGGCTGAGAAATCGACTATTAGGCAAATACCTGGGGGATGTAAAGTTTCCCCTGAAAAAGTACAAGTAATTGGGGCAAAAGGAGAACCCTTTAAAGTAAGCAAAATCAAAAATGTGGTAGTCGAAACTGAAAATAAATTTGGAATGGGTGAACTCTTGCTCGTCCCTGAAGCAGAATTTAATCTGTTAGGACGGGATTTAATTGTTGAATTGCAATTAGAAATTAAAGTAAAAAATCAAGAGCTAACGGTGTCTGCTTATCCTTTGACCGTGGATGATCAAAAACAAATTAACCCCGATGTCTGGTACTCTCCGGACACAATAAGTAAACTGGAAATCCCACCGATTAAAATTCAAATTTCCGAACCCCACATACCTGTGAGGGTAAGGCAATATCCCATATCCCTAGAAGGACGGAGAGGATTAAAGCCAGAAATTGATCGATTGTTAGCACAAGGAATCTTAGAGCCTTGTATGTCACCCTTTAACACCCCCATTTTGCCTGTAAGGAAGCCAAATGGGAAATATCGGCTTGTACATGATTTAAGGGAAATAAACAAAAGAACTATTACCCGGTTCCCTGTAGTAACAAATCCTTACACACTGCTAAGCAAGCTAGGACCCCATAACTCCTGGTATAGTGTGGTTGATTTAAAGGATGCCTTTTGGGCCTGTCCACTGGCAGAAGAATGCCGTGATTATTTTGCCTTTGAATGGGAAGACATAGAGACAGGCCGTAGACAGCAATTGAGATGGACCGTGCTCCCCCAAGGGTTCACTGAGTCCCCTAATCTGTTTGGACAAGCCCTGGAAGAGCTCTTAAAAGAATACCAGGTACAAATGGGAAACGTGCTGTTACAGTATGTAGACGATCTGCTCATAGCAGGGAATAATAAGGAAGATGTAAGAAAAGAAAGCATTCGACTCCTAAACTTTCTTGCACAAAAGGGACTACGGGTATCACAAGAAAAGTTACAATTTGTGGAGGAAAAAGTGAAATATTTGGGGCATTATTTGTTTAACGGCAAGAAGATATTGGATCCAGAGCGCATTAAAGGAATTCTAGAACTACCTATGCCTGTCACTAAGAGGCAAATTCGGCAGGCATTAGGGCTATTTGGGTATTGTAGGCAATGGATAGAGAACTACAGCTTTAAAGTTAAATTTTTATATGAACAACTGTCTAAAGACAAAATACCCAAGTGGACCCCTCAGGATCAAGAGCAGTTTGCCAGTCTCAAAAGGGAGCTAAGTCAAACACCGGTTTTAAGCCTCCCAGATTTAAAGCGGCCATTCCATTTATTCGTTAACATACATGAAGGAACGGCATTCGGAGTATTAACTCAGGAATGGGCTGGACAAAAGAAACCGGTGGCATACTTATCAAAGCTGTTGGATCCTGTGAACAGGGGTTGGCCAAGTTGTTTACAAATCATTGTTGCTGCTGCCTTATTACTTGAAGAAACGAATCGTATTACCTTTAATGGAGAAGTTGTCCTATGTGCGCCTCATAATATAAGGGGGGTGCTTCAACAAAAAGCAGAAAAATGGCTTACAGATAGCCGACTACTGAAGTATGAGGGAATACTCATAGAATCTCCAAAACTGTCCCTAAGGACTATCGGAGCGGTTAACCCTGCCGAATTTCTATACCCAGGGGAAAGTACTGAGTTAGTACATGATTGTCTTCAAACGATTGAACAACAAACACGAATTCGACCAGATCTAGAAGAAGAGGAATTACAACATGGAGAAATATTTTTCATAGATGGGTCATCTCGAATAGTGGAAGGTAAACGATTGTCCGGATACGCCATCGTTAAGTTGGAAAAAGGAGAATTTAAGACAATAAAATCGGGCCCCCTGAGTGCCAGCTGGTCGGCTCAAGCCTGTGAGCTGTATGCATTGTGGAAAGCATTAGTGTCACTAAAGGGAAAGGATGGAACTATATATACGGACTCACGCTATGCGTTCGGAGTGGTACATACCTTTGGAAAAATATGGGAGGAAAGAGGATTTGTTAACTCACAGGGAAAAGAACTGATACACCCGGAATTAATTCGGCGAGTTCTGGGGGCATTGAAAATGCCGAATAAAATAGCAGTTGTACATATAAAGGGACACCAGCGAGGTACAAGTTATCAAGTTAGGGGAAATAATGCAGCTGATACAGAAGCAAAACGAGTGGCAGGCAATTATAGTACGATTTTGACTATGCAACAAGTACCTGTTAGTAAAAATTTGAGTTTTGAGTCTGTAGAAAAGGAAAAACTAGAACAAATGGGAGCTAAGGAACAGGATGATAAGTACATATTGCCAGATGGGAGAGAAGTCTTGCCGAAGGACATAGCACTCGAAATATTTTCAAAAATACACAGTAAAACACACTGGGGAACCCAGGCGTTAGTTGATCATTTCAATCAACAGTTTGCCTGTATAGGCGTATATAACATAGCAAAGACAGTCACGGCAGCCTGCGAGACCTGTCAAAAGGTTAATCGAAACAACATGAGACAAAAACCTCTTGGAGGACGTTCCCCAGCATACAGACCTTTCTCACACATACAAGTGGATTTTACTGAACTACCCAGGATAGGGCGTTACAAATATTTATTAGTAATGGTGGATCATTTAACACATTATGTTGAGGCTTTTCCTACCTCCAAGGCAACTGCTAACCAAGTTACTAAGGTATTACTTGAATACATTATACCTCGATATGGAGTACCTGATGTAATCGACTCGGACAGAGGAACACACTTTGTGTCAAAAATTGTTAGAGATCTAGCAGAAAACTTGGGTATTAAGTGGGAATACCATACGCCATGGCATCCACAAAGTTCGGGAAAAGTTGAAAGGATGAATGGGGAAATCAAAACTATTTTGACTAAATTAATGATAGAAACCAAATTATCATGGATTAAGTGCCTACCCATGGCACTATTAATTCTCAGAACCAGGCCCCGAGCAGATGTAGGAATATCAGCGTTTGAAATGGTGTATGGAATGCCCTATAGAATTGAAAGTCCACAAACAAATGTTTTAATTCGAGATCGTGTGATTAATGAATATGTTTCACAATTAGCGGAACATCGTAACAAGCTTTGGGAACATGGACTGATTGTGCAACGACCCCCGTTGGACTTAAAAATTCATAATTTTAAACCTGGGGACTGGATATTGGTTAAAACGTGGAAAGAAGAAACCCTAAAACCCAATTGGGAGGGACCTTATCTTGTTTTGCTTACAACAGAAACAGCTGTCCGGACTACTGAGCGTGGATGGACTCATGCCAGTCGCATTAAAGGCCCAGTGACGAGACCCCACTGGAAAGTAATCAGTACTCCAGGTGACACCAAGATAACCCTGAAAAGATAACGTAATGATAGAGACTTTATTTGATTATTTTGCCGCATTACCTTTTGGTATAAAGTGTATATTGCTGTTTATATTTGCTATAATTATTTCTTTTTTTATCTATTATATATGGAAGCGTACAAAGTGCAGAAGGGAAGTACTAACTGTGTCTTGCTTTGTCCCATTAGTTAGAGCTGCAAAGTGGGAAACATATATAAACAGGCAGAAAGCCCGAAACAGCTGTTCTCCTGAAGAATTCCCTTGCTGCCGAGAAGATGGTACACCCCGTGGCTCGAAACAACCGAGTCGACGGGCGAGGCAGAGGAGGAACAAACTGTGGAGAAAAGAACCAGAACAATGGGACACAAAAGCAGCAATGGCCGAACTTCCCCAGGACTGGTAAAAATATACTTAAATTGGCAAAATTGACAGACACCCTTTTTTCTGGTATACCGTTAGTTTTGTTATTGATAATAACCCAAGCAAATGGAAACCCTCATGAACCTATGGCTTGGAAATTATATAATTTACCAGAGTCAAAATTAATTCAAACTCAGATCGGTCCAGGGAAGTGGAATTTCTCCGTGCATCTATATTCCCTGATACCTATAGAACAGGACTCCCCTGTTTTTACCCCAGATCTAGCAAAGCTCCAGGCCCAATGCAAGGCATTTTATATATGTCCAGCAATTAACCCTGGCAGAAGTTATTGTAATTATCCAGGTCATTTTTACTGTGGCTATTGGGGTTGTGAAACTATTGCTTCAAATTGGAAAACGCAAGGAGATAAATATATAGATGTAGCTTGGGGACCCCCGGGCTGCACTCCCCCAAAGCATGATTTTGATGGACACCCTACAAGACCCTGTGGCAGCGTGTCCTGTAACAGAATTGAAATCATTATAAAAGAACCCCAAGATGACACATGGTTAGTTGGCCGTATCTGGGGAATTAGATATTGGGAATCAGGAACAGATAGGGGAAGTTACTTTAGAATAATTAAAGAAAAGCTTCCTCATGATCCTTTGTCAATAGGACCAAATCTGGTCCTGAATCCACCCACTTCCTCTGAAGAAAAGGTTGCCCCCATAATTGTCGTAACCCCTTCTCCAGACTCCCTTTCGGAAACAACTAATGACACTGTGACTGAATTCTCCTTATCCAGGGATTTAGAGTTGTCAGAATCCAAAGACCCCTTATAGAATCTAATGCAAGCCTCTTATCGTGCCCTTAATGAAAGCAAACCAAATTTAACTGAGGAATGCTGATTATGTTATAATGTTAGACCACCATATTTTGAGGCAATTGGAAAATCAGGTAGGATTCAATGGTCTAATGGTTCAAACCCACGAGAATGTCCATGGGATGACCAGAGGAATCATACGCAAGGAATTACTATTCAATTAATAACAGGTCAAGGAAAATGTATAGGTACAGTGCCCGAAAAGTATCAGCCTTTGTGCAACCGAACAATCACTAACACCAATATAGAGAGACACAAAAATCAAAATGACAAATGGGCTATCCCGACACCGGGAGCTAAATGGGTTTGTTCAGACATCGGAGTAACGCCTTGCCTATCCCTAAACGTGCTTAATCAATCTCAGTTTTGTGTACAGGTGATTATTGTTCCTCGTCTAGTCTATCACACCTCTGAGGAGGTGCTACGCCACTTTGAAGGAAACCTGAATAAACAAAAATGAGAGCCAATTACAGTGGTAACCCTAGCTACACTGCTGATAGCGGGCGGAGTTGGAGCAGGTACAGGCATAGCCTCCCTAGTAAAAGGTCAGGAATTACAAAGTTTGCAGATGGCTGTAGATGAGGATTTAACAAAAATAGAACAATCTATCCAAAATTTAGCCACTTCAGTAAAGTCTTTATCAGAAGTAGTGCTGCAGAATAGAAGAGGATTAGACCTATTGTTCTTAAAGGAAGGAGGGTTATGTGTAGCTCTCAATGAAGAATGTTGTTCTTTTGCTGACCATACGGGAGTAGTCCAGGACACCATGTCTGAACTCCGGAAAAGGTTAGATCAACGTAAAAAGGATCGTGAAGCAGGCAGGTCATGGTATGAAAAATGGTTTAATGTTTCACCTTGGCTAACCACTTTGTTGTCTGCTTTAGCAGGACCGCTTATTATGTTGATTCTGGGACTTATATTTGGACCTTGTATAATACGCTATATTTTACATTTTATTAAAGAACGGTTTGACATAGCTAAATTGCTTATTTTAACTACGAGGTCTGAGGCAAAATATAAAAGTGTATCTATTAATGAGGATGAAAATTGTTGTGAATGCGTTATGCCACGTGAAAACTATGCCTATTGTAATTGTGAGGTATTACCTTGTGAGTGTTATGATAAATGTTGGGATTGTGGGAAAAGGTTTGCTTGCAGTGCCGAAAATGAAAGTAGCGTCTAATAAACAATAATAGGATAAAAAGAAAAAGGGGGGATTGTGAGAAACTATGGATTAGGGTATTGTTTATTAAGATTTATGTTGAGCTCAATGTAAAGATTAAGCAACAAAAGATATGAAATCGCTTATGCAAACAGCTACCAGACACCGCTTGAGTAAGGTAAGATAACCGCAATCGCTTACACAAACTAAACCAGATACCGCTTGTGCAAGATAACCGCCAGATGTCCAGGAACCGACAGAAACAGGACAAACAACCCCATATAAGAACATATGAGTGAGGGGTCAACTATGGGACAAAGGAGGAAGACTTCTTACTTCGCCCTCAAAGACCACCAAGAGGCAGAAAACGACCCCCTAACAACAACTGAGGCATGCGCAGAGTACCTCCACTACTTCATGAACACGGAAGTAAAGATGTATAAAAAGGGACTGTTTGAACTGCTCAGCACGGCAGTTGGCGGAGCGCAGATTCCCCTGCCGTCCAGCGCTGTATTTGCTCATATTCTACTTGCTATAATTAATAAAATTTTAATTGGATTATGATCCATTGTGGTCTCAATTTATAACACAATGATCCCTACAATTCAGAGCACTAGACAATCTCAGCCTGGATCAAGGTCCCAGAGATATTAATTTCATAACCCTGATCTAGAAAACTAGTAAACTGAAATCAATGGGAATACGCAAATGAACACACAAGCAAATTCAAGCCCAAAGATTAAACATAAACATGATGTATGCCATCATTATCTTAAAAAATAAACATATCAATGCATGAACAAATAAGGTAGAGTTGAGTTTATTCAATCCACCTTAATTTCATATTTTCTAACCTCTAACTACATCGATGCGCAATTTCACCATGGCAGTAGCTTGTTAAATTGTGACCATCAGTTCATGCAAGTCACGGCTATTTCATCAATTTCAGCTGCTCTTCATTGATTAACATCAATGGACGCAGGTCTCCAATGTTATACTACCACATAATTGTAGTATCAGTAATGACTAGCACATTCTATGTTTACTTAACTTTCTTGGCTCAATTTCATTTAAAATTATTTCTCAGTCCCTGGTTTTCCAAATAACTCTGGCAATAACCTCTTCAATCATTCTAGACTATGGTCTCTCTTGTTTGTGTGCTTTACAAGTGTTTTAATGGGCTACTGAAGTGGTGTATCACAGCATTATGTTTAAAGCCAGATATTTAACTCCTAACAAAAGGGTATAATCCCACAACTTGTGTATTTCAGAATTGCTGAGAGATGCTTTATCTAAATATAAACAATGCACCAAACTGCATGTTTGAAAAGTATCGGGCACAATCCTAAAAACACTTAAGCCGGTACAGAAAGTTATGTGCAATTAGTTGACACGGTTTCCATGGAGCTACTCAATGACCATGGCACAACACAGATCACATTGCAGGATCACATTTGTTTTTTAAAAGTATTACAGCAAATGCCATGTTTTAAAGTTAATTAGAAGCAACCATTCAAGCAGTTTTGCTTTTCAAGATGACAGATTTTTCTCTGAAATCAAATTACTCCAGCAGCCTATTTAAAACACGGAATTAAAAACTGTGAAATATCAAGATCAGATGCCATTACAAACAGTACATATTTCATATAACAGCTTTAAACACTCTCTTCTATCAAGTATGACTGAGTTTATGGATTTTTTTTTAATCTTTTACAAAATTCCTATGGGAAGTGTGCAGATTGCCTGTAAACCTCACTCCTCCTACTTGTTGTTTTCTTTTACTCGTCTTTTACAAGAAAAAGATTCGACATTTACCAGATTAAAGTACTTGAGGATATTTTGTTCTTAATTAATGCTTTACGAGTACAAAACCTGCATTATATACCCTTACACAGGAAGCGAAGCTTGCTTCTGAGTTTACCTCTGTGGCAGCAGATGGACATAAGGAAGTCCTGTTGGTTTTACACTTGAATGGTTCCCACTGTTTATTTATAGTCCAAGTAAAAGTTTGAGCAATATCAAACTGGGCAATGATATTTTGTCACTCAAAACATGTATTTCCAAGCTTTAGGGAAGATATATAGCTCCGTTTTTTTTTTCCTCAGCTATTTACATATAAACTATTCATACACATTAATTTCTCCAGAAAAAGTAAATCTTTAGAGTTATAAAAATGTTTTGGACACCATCCAGCACTTACTCGTATTTCTTCCAAGTCAGTGCTCTGAAGTGATAGAATTTAATTATTTATTATGTGTCTCCAACCTGCACAAACATCCTCTACTACATCTACACCCCTGTGAAGAATTGCAGTTGAACTCAGAGACACACAAGGAAAAGGACACAGCCAAACCCACATGAAGGATGAGAGCTACTGAGTCATTCATGGTACTGATAAAATATAAACAAACTAATGTGAACTCAGAAGTCCATGAAAAACAAATAAAGAAATTAACTGTCAGAGTAAATACTTAGATTTAATGTGACTGCCTCCAGCAGTAAGAGTTTTATTTATGATTCACACACTTGTGTCACATTAAGGCTGATAATTAGATGTTCACCTACCGAATCATTTGCTGCTAGGGCGAGGGCTATATTTACTGCAAGAAAGAAGAAAAAAAAAAAAGATTAAGTGCAAGAAAACTTAATTCCTAAATATTGATAATGTTATCATTTCAAACAAGAGAAAATATAAATGCATCACACTTAATAATTGCATTCATCATCTTGGTTCTTAGCTTCTTGCATCTCTACAATATTACTAGTTTAAGTGGCAGCAGCACCCATGTTTCAGTCTATGTTTGCTAACAGACTAACAAACCCAAACTAATCTGCCAAAAGTTGCAAACTCTAAAAAAGTTTCTAGAGAACATTGCAAAATAAAAATACAATCTAAGCATTTTGCCAAAGGATAACATTAAGAAAAAAATTTTGAGGTACCCACTTGACTTTTCAAAAGTGGACACTGTACTATAAAACTAAAATAACCCTACCATAGGTAACCTTCACCACAGTCTCTAGTAAACTTTCTGAAAACCAGAGATTAGGTAAGTATTGGCCTGAACTATTAAAGTACAGTGACCACAGAGACAATCATACTCCTTTTTGATTTCTTGTGATATATTAAACATGGATATTTTATGGAAGAAGGTACAATGCATGCTTTTCACTTGATTTTTAAATCCGAAAACAAAGTCTCATCTACCCTGAAAGCATCCGTAACAGCTAAAGAAACAGAAAAATAGGATGAAGTAATCAAAAAGACTGTGAGTTTGTTTACAGTTTTAACATTTCCATCAATACTTAACTCCATAACTAAAAAGCACATGCAAGAAATGATATCTTTTAATGGCTCACCAGCTTCAATTATCTTGGAAGACCCAGAAGCTTCAGTATAACCAAACAGTAATTGTTATAATCCAAGGAGTAACATGTTTTTTAAAAAAAAAAAAAAAAAACACACACCACCAAAAAACCACCAACACACATACAACTCTTTCTTGGGTAACATCTTTTGCATTCTTTACACATTGCTGTATGTTAGTCCATAGAGCCTTTTAAGAAAGACAACCTGCAGTCAGTCTTGTTCTACTGGAAGAGTATGAAGGTACTGAGAACAAGCTGGGGAGCCAGATTGCCAGCTTAAGGAATTTAGTATTGAGAAAGGTAAGTTCTTTTAAGGAAAATGGTGAGATTAAGAAGGAAAATTGTACAGCTCTCCCCAAGAAACACACAGCCTCAGTTTACTCCTAACCTGATAAAGCATACAGATTTTATTCTTCAGTTTGCTATTTAAAGAGATGCTTGATTAAGTGGTCCCTGAATTAATCAGAGGAAAATTCATCCTCTGAAACTCGAATCTACCAATTACAGATAAGGAGAAAAAACAAGCAAACCAATGATAAATAAAAGAGAAAAAAATAAAATCAACCACAGCTCATATATGAAGAGACACAAAGGAAGCAGTGAGTTACTCCACACACAGTCTTAAAAACACTTTATACATCTCTCTTCTTCTTATACAATTATACATGTGAAAATTGAAGTATGATCCTCAATGCTTCTTCAGTAAAGGATATTCAACTATTGAAGGGAAAAAGAAGAGACAGTGGGAATAATATAGTGGGAAAACCTGAGGTTTTTAGCTGGATATCTAGCTGGACACCTCATGTTCTCTGCTGGATCCCAGCTGATTTTTGCATTCTGTTGTCTTTGTATTATTGTCAGTTCCAAGAGGACATAGAGATGCAGCGTAGGATCTAAACTGACCCTAAATATTCATGTTAGTAAGCTCCCATAAACAGGAGTGCAGGAGAGCAGGGCAGATATATTCCAGAAGTTCAATACAACTTTTTTTTTAATTATTTTTAAAACTTCACAGCAGGCTCCAAGAAAAGTCACCATGGTATCTCTGCCCACGCTGAACCAGCCGACCAGTATCAAGAATGATGCACAGGGAGATCAGAGTTAGTCTTCTGGAAATCAGTACAAGTCTGGGAAGGTTTATTAGTTTGTACTTTGCAACTTCCAAATCCGAACTGGCCTTAGTAATAGCACAGTTGAATTCTCAGAACATTGAGCTAACAATACAAATAAAACTTGGCCCCAAATCAGACATGTCCAGAGCCAGCTGAGTACATCTCATCTGTGACATGGTTAATCCTCCTCATCAATAAAATACTTATAGATAACCAAGATGAACTGTCTCTGAAAGATAACTTTCAATACTTACATCTCAGTGTAAGTGGCATTTAGAAATGGAATAGCCACTTTATGACTAGTTATCAGGATATTTTAACACATAGAGAAGGCCCAGAATCAAAAAACGTGACGTTGATCCTGGAAAGGAACCATGAACAAATACTATTATCACCTTTGCCAAAGCCCAGACCTGTGCTCAGGTTGGTCAGGTGAACAGATGGATTTTGGCCACTACCTTGAAAGGGTGAGTTTCAAAAATAGTACATCCTACATACAGAATAAAAGCATGCAAGATTAAAAACAAACAAACAAACAAAAATACCACAGTTAATATGACTGAGATAAAGTCAACATATAGTCAAATGTATCAGGTCTCCTGAACAATAATGAAAAATCTCAGCCCATTAGTCTTTGCTAAAAATGTCTGAAGGCCGAGGTAGCTGGCAGCATCAGTAATTTTATTTTCTTCAAACTGCAGGATTAACAAAACGTGAGCAAGAACACCAGCCATTATTTTTATTCCACTTCCACAGCTGAAAACAATAAGAGTTTCAATAAATTAGAAACTTCTCTTCTTTCAAGACCACACTTTGAACTCTTCTCGCACCAGGATCAATTCTCTACAGTACTCTCATCTTCAGGTAATGCAAAAGAGGAGACAGAAGAGATAAAAAACAAACAAAAAAACCCCCAACTTTGGCCAGATGGAGTAAATACAACAAAATGCTGGTAAAAGACAGAAACTTGACAGGAAAGAGATAGGAAACATAGGAAACCAACCAACCAACACTTACAGTAGGCAAACAAAAACAAGAAGAAACAATCAAAGTATTTAAACATGCATTGAAAAATACTTTTTCTATAACAGAATTTCTTCTTTCAGTCATTGACTACATTGATTTCAGAAGACCAAAAATTGCTAGAAGCAACATAGAATACAACATGAAAGCTATATGCAATAAACAGAAAGAGTTATTCAACAGAAATACAAAGACAGGCGAAGGAAGGAATGCATATCCACTTGTCCTGAAATGGAGATCTGGAGCAACTGAAACATAGAACACACTGGAGGAAAGAGTATGAAGAGCCTTGACAGTCCTGCAGAAAGGTACAGACAATAAGGCTGATGACATTTTCTGTGGTGTTTTAGGAATTAGATGTGTGTACCACCCTCCTTCCTTTTCAACTCCTGCTCTCAAAATGAGTCAGTGGAGTTTGTCACCAAACACGTTCCCCATAAACCTTTGATATGAAGAATAAAATTTTAAGTACCTACTTCAGCAATGATCCCATGCAATACTTTAGTTCATATGAGTTATCTGATCTTGAATTGTTCATCTGAACCATGACATTTATTCTCATTTTAATAAACAAGAATCTAGATTCCTTTTTCTTCTCAATATTATAAATTAATACATTCATTAATAAATGGCTGTCCAATATAGCAACATCTGAATGGTTCATTCATATTTCAACTCTCTTATTTAATGCTTGTTGAACCCTGATTTTTTATTTTTAAATGCATGGGTATAAAGTCCCAGCTCTTCAAGTGTTATTTATACATGTATCATACTTTATGTAAAAATTACATACAGATATGTACAAATTACATACAGATGCCAGTTAGCGGAACTTAAACGAGCACATTTGTTTGCAGACAGGAGGAGGATAATCTGAATTTACTGTTCAAATTATGTTCAGTTTGTAAATCTGTTGATTTACAACCAGATATTTGGTATTTTCAGTAACCTGAAACAACCAGTCTATGAATTATAATCATCACTCAAAAGGTACATCACTAAGAAATTCAAGTGTTTATTGTTTTGCACGTCTTTGTACAGGAATGTGTATCGTATGGATAGGATAGTATATAAGTGTATCTGATGCACAGAAAAAATACTTCCAATTTTATTTTTTTTTTAAGTACAGTTACTCTTACTAGGGATATCACATTTGTCTGTTCTAGTATTTATTAGACAGTTCTTTTCAAGCACGGCTGAAATAGAAACCACAAAATGAGAAATTAAAAGCTATTGTGTTATTCATGGCAAACGGAGATGAACAGCAGACAACGTTCAACTAAAGGATGACTCTTTTCCTAACCTAGATGCTAAGGAAGAGATTTTTAAACAAATTTCTAACACTTTACAGAGATCTTTGCTAAGGGGTTTACCTTCAGTGTCATCCTTGTTTAACTTCAAGCAAATTTCTGCAGTACTGGTAACCCATGCACTATCTTGTTCTACCACCTAGGAACTGCACAGTTAGAGAAAAATTAATTCAAAACCTAATGGTGGGGCTGAGAGAAGAGTTCAAGGTGCGTCACAAGGCTCTGATCAGTTCATGTTGTTTATAACTACTGTTTCATCTTTTGTTTATGAAACACCCATAAAAGTAGTTGAGAAAATTGGATGGAGGCCTGATTTTGAAACCTTCTAAATAATAGTATCCTCTACAGAGCACATGACTGTGCCGACACAGCACAGAAGAGCACTGCACAGGCACACCTACACTGCTGGGGAAGGAGGAACAGTATCACTGCACCCGCACATAATCCCCTCTACCTCAGCTTACACCACCTCTTAAGCAAGCGGACTGTCCCAAGACAGCACTGCACTATTACGAAGACAGTATTTCAAAGCTGTCTGCTAGATTTGCACCTCATTTAAAGCCAAGACCCCCGTAGCTACGTAGATTCTCAATGGCTTCAATGGGACTTGACAGAGGTGAAGGGCTCTCCCACTTAGTGGGATTCAATTACAAGGTCATGACACAACAAGTGCCCAAATATTCCCTATAAAGTATTACAAAATGTGCAAAGTAAACAGTTAAAAGAAAAAAATCTTACCTGCTGTTGTTGATTTTCCAACTCCCCCTTTTCCAGAAGCCAAGACAACCACCTGCTTAACTCCTTCTATGGGCTTCTGTTTCGGCAGCCCACGCGACAGGATCTGGGCACGTTTGTCCCTCAGAGCTTCATCCCTGGAGCTTGAGGACTAACAAAAAACAGAGTGCAAGTGAATGTATATGCACCAACCTGCAGTTTTCACAGAGAAAGCTGACAGGGAAGAATCCACCTGGGCACTAAGAAATTTTCACTGCTGGTCCAAAAAAACCATTTTGTACGCAGGCCCTCCCGAAGGGAGCCTGCTTCACCAGCAGGCAGGCTGGCAGGAACGGGGCCTACTTAAAATACCCCAGCTGGCATTTTGTTTAGACACACAGTTAAATATGATCAATCTTAACACTTAAAAGAAAAAAAGAATGAGGGCTTGTGTTAAAATAAACCCAAACACCACTTAAAAAGTTGGAAGCTTTGAAAAATAGGCTAGACCTAGTGGTCTTTTACGTTACAGCTGCTTCAAGCACAACAAATGCAGCTTACAGCAAAGGAAGGGAAACCCCAGGTGCCGGAGGGGCGCAGGCAGCTTTCCCGAGGGCTGTCCCTGCCCGAGCCGTGCCGCAGGTAGCTGTGCAAGCACCGGCTGGCTGGAGCAAGTCCCGCTTCCCTGTCACTTAAGAGCCAGAGGCACACGACGGCTCTTCTGCACCTGCGGGCCCCCGCAGCAGGAGGGATGCACTAACAGACAGGAGCCTGCATCTCGACGGGCAGCGTCCCACCTGCTACCTGGTGGCCCGACTTTACCACCACAGGCGGTGAGCGGCCGCTCGCGACCTTCCACAGTACCGACCGGGGCCCAGGCAGAAAACCCGGCAGACTCTCATCTTCCTCTGCCCGGTCCGGCCGCTGCCCCGGACCACCCCTCGCTGTTAACGCCCTGCAGCGCCACACCACAGAGCAACTGCTGAACCGGCTGCGCCAGGACACGGCCCGCCTAGGCACCCAAGCAAGTCTAGGCCACGGCAGCCCTCCTGCCTCCCACCCCAAGCACACAGACAGCCCGATCCTCCGCGACCGGCGAGCACGGGCCGTCCTGCTCCCCACCCGCCCCGGGACGGACCCGGCGCAGGGCGGAGAGCTCACGCTTCACTCACCGCGGAATCGGCAAACGGAGCGGCGCCAGCGGCGGGCCCACAGCCCGGGTGGCGCGCCGGCGCCGTTAGAGCCCTCCCGCTGCCGACGGGGAAGCGAGCGGCGCGCAGCGCCCAACGCCAGGCGAGAGCCCCCATGCCGCCCGCCGCCTCCCCGCCCCGGGCGCGCTGAGATGGCGCCGTTTCGCCGCGCCGCGGCCCGCCCCCTGCGCCGCGCCGGGCTTCTCCCCGCTCGGCCGGTGCCCCGGCCCCTGCCCAACCCGGGAGGCCTGGAGCCCCGGCGGACCCAGGAGGCCCCGGGGAGAGCTGAGAGCTTGCTGGAGATGGAGCATTTTGCCGTGAGAGAAGTGCTGAGGCTCCGGACCTTGGTGGAACAGACCAAGGCCCTCCCAGATGAAATGCCGAGCGGTGGCACTGTGAAGCAGCAGCATAAAAAAGCAGCTCCTTGCCGCTGTCTATATGAAAAGTGGGGCCAAGGGGAAAATACCGGGTGACCATGTGCATTATAAATTGGTTTGCGGTTATTCCTCATGGCGTTGTACTTCTCCCCGCTGAATCTCATTCTGGTTTTCCCTGTGGTGCTCCTTCAGCTTGTCTGTGCCTTTTGAATTCTCATCTTGGTCCACAAAATGGTTGGCCAAGAGCTTGGTCCCTCCTTGGTTTGTGTCCTCTGCAAGTGTAATAAATATATTCTTCATCGTTTGGGTCATTAACTAAAAGAACAAAGAGACTCGTAGCCAGGACAGATGCCACCTGGTATTTGTTTTTAATAATACTGAAGCACTGATAATTGTTCTGGTTATAGTTTTTCCAGCCAGTAGGTTACATCCACTACATACAAGTTTCATCAGAACCACATTTCTGTTCCTTATGTCATGTGAGATTTGTTTAAAGCTTTAAGAGACACATCGTCTCCTACTTCTCTCCCACCTACAAGGCTTGTAACCATGTCAGGGAAGGAAATTACATCAGTTTGACATGATTTGCTCTTGACAATTCCATGAATAGGCCTTATTCATCTAAGTGGTATTATAGAAGTAATTCAGATCTTGGTAGTTTCAGGCCATTAGTTTTCAAAGATAAAATACAGTGTAGATAGTGTCCTTTCTTGGTATCTGTTGTAATATGTAATGGATCAGAGGATTTTACATTGGTTTAAAGCGTTATTATAATAAATGTTTCCTCTCTTTCACAGTGAGTGGAATTTTCACTTCTATTTTAAATGTTATTTTTTTACTTGTATTACTACAAGCACTAATCAAGCACTTGGCTAAAAACCACCATTTTCAAAGGCTTATTCCAGTGTTCAGCTACCACACAAAAATTAAAACCATAAAATTAAATTTTTTTACTGTTAAGTGATTTTCATTGAACCTCTCATTTTTGTTGTACCCACATAAGTATATTTTGCATAGCTATCACAGACACCTGGAGAGGCCAGTTTCCCAAAACTTAACCCTACTGCCAAAATAAATGCAAAAGAATACTGAAAACAAATGAGCCACTTCATTTTGAAACTATAATATAGATCTACATCAAGGGCCTTTTTTTCACTGCCTCAGGAAGCCATGTTACCTTTTGTCCTGCAAGAAATTTGCATAATTGGTTTTCCTACCTTGAGCGGTTGGAGGCAGTGTTAAAGTGCAAAACACTATGCATTTCACAGAAATGAAATCGGTACTCGATCGCTGGTAGGCACACAGTTTAGAAATCCATCGCTTCAAAGTCTATACAAAGAAAAGAAAATGGCAAAAAAGTTCCATCATATACTCTTTGGTTCTCAGAATCGCACTAACACCGACTGGAACAACCCTCACAAATATCTTTGTGGGTTTGGTTTTTTGTAAAGCTGATCTAGCATAAAATAAAATTAATTTTTAGAAAAGTAAGCTGAAGGAGTTTTCCAAACTGTCACCTAAGAAAGAACAATTCTCAATATTTTTATTTTTAATAGTTTCTTTTAGCTCCGGTTTGGTAATAGTAGGGGAGCTAATATGGCAGTAGGTTGTATGGAATGTGAATATGAAAAGTAAAGTTTGGCCATTAGAAAGGGATTAAAGCAGCAATAAAGCACACATTTTCAAAATATCTTGATTGTTAATAGTGGAATACATTGATTACAATTTGATTAAGTAGTATTCCACCATCTCTACTAATTATGAAGACAGTTTTATGGATTATACACTTCTCATAATTGCTTTTGGCTTCCTATTTAAATTTTAACATTTGAAAGTACTGGTCTAAGTTGTTTGCCCAACATGTCATTGCAGTCCACATACAGTGCTAAAATATGAGTCTAGGAAAATGCAACCAAAAATTAACAAAGATTTTACTGCCAGGCTTAAGTCTTTATGGAAACTACGGGCAATCTCTGCATCTTTCAGAAAGTTCCACTCCAGACTTTTCAATAGATCAACAAAATGAAAAACACAATATTTAATTTTAATGCAAATTGATAACATTTTCTTCAAGTAAGTGTAAGAAAATGTTTCAAAGACTTTAAATTGCTATTCAGCCTGAACACTAACATGATAAAAAAAATTTATTTTTGTCTGAAATTAGATTGTCTTGTATTTAAATGTATTCTTTCTCCACCCAAAATCAATTAAGGGTATCCAGGTATAGCTAGGAGAGATTTGTTGCCAAATGACTCCAAATTTTAAAAATGAATTAACATTTGAAAAATTACTTGGTAGATAATTAGGTTGATTTGTGTGCAATAGGAAGTAAGCAGCCAAAAACATGAGCATGTTATCAAGACTGTAAGCTTTCAAGGCTGATGGAGCCCTGCATTTCCAGTTGCATTTCTGGGTGTCTGCATAATACCACATTAATAATATAGTAAGTTAAGGACACACTGCAAACTCTTAGTCATATGAGCCATCCATTTTGATCACAATTTAAACTAGAAATTCTATTAAAGAAAGGCTAAAGAAACATTCTTCAAAACTAAGGGGTCGTTTTAGCTTCGTGACCAGGCCTGTAATCTTTGGCTGCAGAGGTATACAATAGCATACCAGGGCGAGTGTGTGTGGCACAGGGGTCACCGGTTCTGGTTTTTATCATTGGCTGGTCAGCCAGCCCTGGCACATTTAAGATAAATAAGGTTAAAATGTTGCTTTTTATCTTTTTTGGTCCACACAGTGAGAACTACTTGGTTCATGAAGAAAGGAAGTCTAAGATAGTTAAGTTTTAGGCCAGTTATCAAAGCTCATGTGATGGACAATGAGGCTGAGGTATTTAAGAAATATAGATGAATAAATTAAATTATGATATAATCTTCCATATATTGTTATATAGTAAAATAAGATACAATGTCCTAAAAAAGAGTTATGGAAGTTGTGGCACTTCTGGAGAAGCCAGGAAAACTTTCACTATGATTGCCTTTTAAAAGTTAGAGACTCTGCTTCTAGCTGAGCCTCAGACTGCTGGAGAGCAAGGAGGACACTTGGGGTCATCACGTTCCCTTTTTTCCATGCTACCTTAAACTGGAGCAGTTGTTCCCAAGCTTTTTTAAAGCTAAGCCTAGTTTGAAAAAAATGGTAATCCTCTGTGACTTCCTGTGCTCTTACCCAACAACTGCTGGTGCGGGGAGCTTTGCTGCTCTGCCCTTGTTTCTGAGCTCGTTAGTGTTATCCCTTGGCTCAGCTCATGCACTGCATCTCAGGATCGCTGCCATCTCCTCCCTTTGGCGGCTCTGAGACCAAGCTGGAGCTGCTCTCATGGCTCTTGCCAGACTATCGTTCTCCTGTGGGGCTGACAAACTAGATCAGGCTGCAAAATAAACCAAGCCAAAATGCCTACCCTTGTGAATTCTTTGCTGTGCTTCTCATGTAAGTTAAAGCGACTACCAGGTTGCTTTACTTAGTGCTGACACGCAATCTGGTCCTGCACAGACCCGGCTTGGCAGAGCTCGTGCACACGGGCTCAGTGTCGTACCCGGGGGTAACAGGCTCCATCCAGCCATATCAGTAAGGCACACCTCAAAAACACCTATGTAGGGAATTTCAGGCAAAAGAGGAGAAAACAACTGCAGGCATGTATGAGGAGAGTCTCAAGCTATAGCCTCTCTGGCATTCATTAGAATTTCTCTTACATCTTTTTCCTGCTAGGCTGAGATACCAAGGCCGACATCACTGACATCAAAGCAGTTGTGGCCACTTGTTGGAAAGTAAATTTGGCCCAAGATATTTTAACAGATTCTGATTTCAAATATCCATACAAAACAAGTGAGGTTTACCTGTGTTTTCATATGGAACATTGCTTTGTTTAAGAAGCAAACTTTGTTCATTATGTATGGCAATACTTGAAACTGCAATATCTTAACAAGCACAATGAAAACACAGAAGAAATAGTAATAATGTGTTCATTTTTCTTTATCATGTGTATTAATATTTTCAATAAATATAAGACCACAAAAGTAGCTTCATCCTATGTGAATGTTTTGCCAAACCTTAAACTGAGAAAGAAATTGTCTCTAGTTCTGTTTTGCTAAACGAGGAAGGAGATCTGGCAGAATTGAGACCAATTTAGTTTGCATATTACTTTCATGTGGACATTTTAATCAGTGCAGTCCTTCACAGTCAAGAAGAGATGAAAATCTTATTTAAATTATTGCTAGATTCTCCTGAAGTCAGTCATCAAGTTCTTCAGGTTAATATTCCTTACTATAGTAACAGCCACATCACAGTGAAGATGCAGCTGACATTACAGCAATTTTTCCAGCCTTAACCAAGTGGTGCAGAAAAGGAAGAGATTTATTTTGTTGAATATGCCCTTCAGTAATAAAGCCACATAATTTTTCTTAGGTACCTGATATATAGATATTCCTGGCATTAATGGGATTAACTCAAATTAACAGTATTTCCATACTTGAAGAAAAGAGAAAAACAAAGGTTTTGATTTTTTGTAATGTATTCCTAATCTTTGCCATATATTTTACAAACATTGAAGGAAGACTGGCATTTTCTTTCTTCTTTCTTTCTTCCCTTCCTCCCCGCCCCCCCCCCCCCCCAGTTATGGAGATAAATTGCAGTGATAAGAGTCCCAGGGGCAAAAAGAGACATTGTACAAATACTGTGAAGGAAAGTAATTCTTCTTCAGGGTTTTACATTGAGCCAGAGGCAGATCCAGGAATATAATCTGGAGTTCCCGATTTCTAATCTCCTATGCTGAAGTTTTTCCATTACTGATTTACACACACACACACACAAAAAAAAGAGAGGCAAAGTGCCACTGACTTTTAATTACACTAACATCCTCTAATGTCAAACAGCAGGCTGCTTTGGGCATAATAAAGCCAACTGACTTTCCTAGCACAGAAAGCGAAGATAGGCATGTTTATAACTTGCCTATTTTCTCCTTTATAGGAAGCTTAGACCAAGACCAGCCTAAAGCAGAGCACCTTTGAAGTTTAACAAGAAGCTAAGCAAGTTCCTCTTGATTCAGAGAATTTATCTTTGCTTTCTTTTCCATCCCAGCTCCCTGGGCATGAAGAGAAGAGGGGCGAGATTCATGGCTCCCTACAGCAAAGTAACTAGACTTACCATTTTAATAGGTTCAGAAGAAGGTAGTTTTCTAGTGAATTCTTCATGAAAGCTTTTGGCTTATGGATCTTGACACTAAGGTCTAAAAACCAACTCTATCATGGAAATAAATGTAATTTACATTCTTCTAATTACTGCCACTAAAGGACTGCATCGTACCTTTTAAATTTAATCAAGCTTTGACATGAGGAAATATAGCAGTACTGCAGGACATAGAGCAACTGTTGATAGAAAATACAAGTATTTTTTTTACACTAAGCGATTGTTGAATTCAGCACTTGGCTTATTAGCTCACACTTAGGACTTATGAGGAGGTTTGCAAAGCAGGGTGGTGTCGTACAACTTGCCTCTTGAGAATGGGCACTGGCCCATCTTAACTGCTCAACCAGGACCAGAATTTTTTTGTTAGTGAGTTAGCCTGGCCAAAGGTATGTCAGGAACCGTTGATGAGTTGCAGTGTCCAAGAATATTTCCTGCAATTGATTAACTTCCTGTTGGTTCACCTGAAGTTGAGCTGAGTCATTCTCTAAGCTTCAGAGTGCATCAGTTAGATCTATGTTTGCTATGACAGCAGCTAAAACACCACATATTTATGCTGGAATTTATTTGTGGGCACCAAAATAAAGGGTTTTTTTAATTTGGACGTGGCCCTCACTCAGACTGTCACTATGAAAATACAATTTTTTTTTGTCATATGGACAACAGAGTATCCAGGCAAAGGTTAAATATCTGTAATCGGTATTAACATATCCCAAGTTACAGAGTAATTGTTTTACCTAGATATTCATAAAAATGTAAGCCTCCAGCAATTCTAAGAATTATCTGTGAAGTAAAAAGCTCTTTTAGAGAAAGTTATACCAAATACAATTTTTCTATTCTGTTAGAACATCAAATACTGAAGATAAAGTTATTTACTTCCACTCTGTAGCAGCTATTTAGTATCTATTGTAAAAGAAAGAAACAGTGACCCTTTGGCAGCTTAAAAAAAAAAAAACAACAATCAAAGATTATGTGAAAAATCTCCTTGTCATCATTGCAGTGCTTCTGAGGTATCAAATAATAAAGAAATAATATCAGCCCAAATGAGTTCAGAAACATGCATTAAAAAAATATGTGCTTTAAGGAAGTGTGAAAATTAAATATTAAAGAACAACTCTTGACACTGGAAGCTCTCTGAAACACATTAAACCACACTGGAAGTCATAGCAGGAAGCCACATTATTTCTTGACACATGGTCCATTATCTTATTTGACTCCATGAATATTCATTAGAACTTACAACCTTCTATTATTTAGCTCACTACATTAAACATCTGGGTTTTTGCCCACAAGACCTGAGGGGAAACAACATCACCTTCTATTTAAGTTGGTTAAAATCATGAAAGGATTATATATACACTATTCTATTAAGTAAAACAAACCATTAAAAACTAAAGGCTGCTGGTAAATGAAAGTCCTACAGTTGCTATTTGTTCTAAGGGATGAGTTCCCAAAATAAAATTTTAAGAAAAGCCCATAGACCAACGTTACTGGATCTGTATCTGATGCTGTGTTACGGCAAAGCGAGATACCCATTTGTGTTGTAATGCAATGATCTTGCATCCAAGGGAATAAAATGCCAAAGTCTGTCAACCTTGCTTGGCTCATTGAACTCTGGCAATCTTGTTGAGCTATGCCATGGAAGAGGTTGCTGTGTTCTGGGAACAACAGCTCCAGCAACTGATAAATGACAGACCAAGCATATAATTAGTCCCTCCTCAAACTTACCCAGTTTTATCAGGATGCATGGCAAATAGCACTTGGGATGACTTCAGAGGTTTGCTATTCAGAGAATTTCCTAATGACCCATCATTTGTGTGCATGCTTTCCTGACTAGCTAAGGATCGGTATGCCTGAAGGGAAAAAAAAAATGATAGGAGCTGTGGCTCAAGGAGAAAGCTTTTGGCCTGAAGCTATGGTATGAGTTTTATTTTGAAAGTCATCCATATAAATGCAAATAAATGATTATGCCTGCACACTCAGCAGCAACTGGAGGCGAGGAGTCCTTCAGGTACATAGAGAATAATAAATGACCTCTCATACTGTTTGTGAAAGGAGCAGAAAGAGCCACATGTCAATCTATGTACATTTTTAAATAATAACATAAAGCTTTATGCCAATACTGTGATAATTTTACATATGGCATCTATTGAAAACATGGAGAAATCAAGTTCCAGCTCCTAGGAAATACTGATGCATTTTTGTTTATAGCAATGCCCTCACAGTACTATCAGAATTTCTCACTGAAAAGGAAAGAAATGGGATTAACTAACAAAACCACACCTCTGTAGTACTAATTGCTATTGCAAAAGCGTTTATGAGGTGGAGAGAACAGTGATGCAGCAATACCTGAGGAAGAGATCAGATTTTAATTCCTTTACATGACAGGGGTAGAGGACAGTATCCAGCATAACCCAGAACAATAACACTGGGGCTGTGGAGCACACACAAACACTGAGTGGAGTCACCTTGTGTCTGCAGGACATCAAGAATGTAGGACTTGTGCTCCACAGGGCCCAGTCTAAATACTTCCCCCATTAGGAGGAACCTAGTTTGCAACACCCATCTAGATCAGTCAGGCACGGGGTAGTTCAGTGGCTACCTACCACACTACCAGACCAGTGCTGAGCTCTGCACAGATGGGCTGGTCAGCAGCTCCATGTGGGGCACAAGAAGCTGAAGGTCACTGATCAAAGCTGGCCTAAGCAAGTATACCGAGCTTGCTCAAGGACAGCACACAGCCTGTACAGCTGCAGACTCTCACTCAGCACTCTTACTCCTCCCTGTTTGCTCCAGGCCCTGTGATCATAAAGTCAGGCTTTTATAGGTAGGTGCTTCTTCCCCTCCCTGCTGCTTCAGTTACTGTTCTACATCCAAGTTGCTTCCATGCTTTGTAGAACCCAGTTCCCAAACTCAGGAGACCGGGGAAGCAAGTACAAAGACATTTGAATATGCCTGAAGGGATCAGCCTGGCTCTGGCAGTACCAGAGCAGAGAACTACTGACCTTTGAGGGACTCCTCCTGGAGTCAGTTTGGTGGCTCTGTACAACCTCCCTCTTAATTCCAGAGCTGAGAGAGTGTTGTATTGACATTCAAGGTTGGCACTACACAAGAAAAGTTTAGGACTGAAGCTTATTAGATTAGCTCAGTGCTGTGAAAAAGAATTGTATTGCTTCTAACCAGTATGAGGTGTTACAACAAGACCCTACAGTACCTACTGTAGGTAGGCTACTCCCACTGCTCGGTTGATTTCCTTGGAGCAGGACACAGAAGGCCTTTTAACATTAATGTCTGTCAATCATGCAGACAAAGGTTTGGTATGGGAGACACCCAAGCAGGAAAAATACAGTAGTTAAATGTCACAGGCAAAAGAACATGCCTGACACCTGTAGAGAAAGAAACTGTGATTAATAGTGTTATTTCCTTTAGGCAATCGTGGTAAGCAAGCAGACTGCATGTCTTTATCTGGCTACCTTCCCCCCACCCCCCCCCCCACCCCCGCCAATAGAGCCAAATTTCTGCTTCTCACTGAGAAAAGCTGTAATTGTACCTGCCACAGACTTCACTCTGAATCTGTTATTTTATTCACAAATTTAATTAACCTTTGATTACGCTAATTTAACACATTTCAGTATCTGTTTTGTAATTGTATGAAGGACTAAACAAAACACTAGCCTATTTTTAATAGTCATTTAATTTTTGCTGTGTACTTTAAACATGCATACAATCAACAGTTCAAATCACAGGACTGTTATTCCACAACAGGAATACCAGCCTTCACTGGAAACAATTCTGACATTTGTTGAGACAGTAAATTGGTTCTGCTGGAAGAACTAAAGAAGTGTACCAACTCCAAAGCTACAAAACCAGGGCTGAAGAAGTCATGACCTTCCTCAGAGCTATGGTGCTAACCAGAAAGATAAAAATCAGAGTGCCATCTCTTCCTCTCAATCTTTCCCCATAAGTCTCCAATGCTGCTTTTGAAGGGTAAACAGATCTAGGGGTCTGTTCGGAAGGCAAAGCTGATGATAGTCTTCACCCCACACCTCCTCTGGAAGGGTTATTTCTGGTAGCTTTACACAGGTATTGTGCAATACTTGTGGTCTTTGAGTGACAGGACTACTATTCTATCTCATCTCTGCTGCTTGGATTCTACTAGGGAAATTCTTCATGCCCTCTCTCTACTTTCCTTATTTAAATACCACTGGAGGAAGGAGGAGGATGGTTGGGAGACAGACATACTCTTGACCTTAGTGTTTGGACAGCACTTTGAACAAGAGAAGTCAATACTAAATACAGTCATTATCATGTGTCTGCTACTTAGACACTAAAATGATTCTAACACCATCACCAAAGCCCCTCTACACCCACATCACTGTTCAGTGGTATCTTCTGTCTTCCAGCTAATCAGCATTTCAGCTAGCAATTCTGAGGCTGTAGAAAGCAAGCTTAACCAGGTCTTGAACTGGACTGAGAAACAGGCTACAAAAAAAAGAAGAAGAATCGTCAAATGCAAAGAGCCAAATAGCTCATCACAGATAGCACGAGTAGGCTAAGTAGCTCAAAACTAGAAGCAAAATAAGTAAACTGGGAGCCAAAGAGAAGAAAAAAGGATCATCGTCCAACAGAAAACAAAGGACATGACTCAATTCAGGATGTAAGATTGTAAACATCACTTCAAAAAGAAAACATACTACCATTCTGAGCCATCTTGTAGCAGTTTTAACATCCTAGACTAGAGATATGCAGTGTCTTTTTTCCTTTGAGGGACTGATCTGTTGTTTCAGCATGACCAAATTAAAAAAGTAGTACTTCATTTAAACATTAATCCCAGTTTACAAAGTATTTTGTGGAATTTTCTTTATCTCGTGATGGAAGTTTGCAATTCATTGCTGCAAATTCCACTTTCTAGGCCATCTCTGATGATGAAAGAGTCTTCTAACAGCAACCTCTACCAGCTAGCACAGTTCTGACTCACCCTTCACAGCAGCAGTGGCACCTACCTGTGATTCTTTACTAAGTGGTTTAACTAAGTACTCTCTTTCCTTGCAAGTGCCCTGCTACTTTTGTTCTTTCCTATTTTATTCTCTGTATGTATGGGAAAAGAGCTCCACACTGGACAATGGAGGAGAAAAGCATTTAAATCTAATTCTTCCCTTGACACTCTTGCAGCCTTTCAGCTATGTCTGTCCCACAAGAGGTAGTTCTACCAAGATACAACCCTTACCAGCAACCTATTTTCTATCTTTCCTATCTAAGTGCCACCACAGCTTTGTATAGTTCCTCTTCAAAACAGACCTAAGGGCACTCTGTTAACGTGACAGCTGCTTGAAAGATCTTTGATCATGGTTTCAGATACCACAGACAGAAAAATAACATCCAAGAGGCATCTTGTCCCTTCAGAGTTCCAGTCAACTACTGCCTCTGCCAAACAGTATGCAAGACCAAACATTACTAACAAAAAAGTCATCCCTAGGGAAGAATTCAAGACCACTAGAGACCATTTTGGTACTAAAAGATCTCTAGCATTTCATCCTCTGATAAAGAGGAGAAAGCCAAGGACCTGCAGAGGCAGAGACTCCCAGCAAACACCCCCTCTTCATAAAAGGATTCATTCCATTAAATGTACATGAAATATGCATGAACATTCATACAAAGGGTAAGGAAAAACACACGTCCACCGAAATTTGTGAGAAATGGTTCGTACTGCCATCTGCCCCTCTGAAAGGGAACTAATGTAAAAACAACAAGAAATGTCTTCTTGATACCAGTCTCAAAATATTTACTCTCTGCTCCAGGGACAACAAGCAGAGAGGATACAACATATATTCTGGGACAGCTGTCAAATCCAAAACATGCAGCAAAATAGCTTTATATAATAACTGATGAAAATATCAATATATTTTATGCATGGATATATTCTTTAGATGTCAGGAGATTCTTTTCTATACAAAAAACAAATTCAAACTCTCATCTAAAATCCAACCAACAAATTTACTATTGTGGTGGGTTGACCCTGGCTGAAGGCCAGGTGCCCACCAGAGCCGCTCTCTCACTCCCCTCATTCACCAAACAGGGGAGAAAAGGCATAACGAAATGCTTGTAGGTCGAGATAAGGACAGGGAGAGATCACTCACTAATTATCGTCACGAGCAAAACAGACCAAACTTAGAGAGGGAATTCATCTAATTTATTACTAGGCAAAACAGAGTAGAGGAATGAGAAAATAAAATCAACTCTTAAAACACCTCCCCCCACCCCTCCCATCTTCCCAGGCTCAACTTCACTCCCGGCTTCAAACCTTCCCCCCCCTCAGCAGCACAGGGGGACGGGGAGTGGGGGTTACGGTCAGTTCATCTCATGGTGGGTGTTTCTACCACTTCTTCATCCTCAGGGGGAGGACTCCTCTCATCGTTCCCCTGCTCCAACATGGAGTCCCTCTCACGGGGTGCAGACCTTCAGGAGCAAACTGCTCCAGCGTGGGCTCCCTCCCACAGGGTCACAAGTCCTGCCAGCAAACCTGCCCTGGCGTGGGCTCCCCTCTTCACGGGTCCACCGGTCCGGCCTGGAACTTGCTCCAGCGTGGGCTTCCCATGGGGCCACAGCCTCCTTCAGGTGCCTCCACCTGCTCCAGCGTGGGGTCCTCCACGGGCTGCAGGTGGAATCTCTACACCCCCTCATCTTTCCTCCATGGGCTGCAGGGGGACAGCCTGCTTCACCATGGCCTTCACCACGGGCTGCAGGGGGATCTCCGCTCCAGCGCCTGGAGCTCCTCCTCCCCCTCCTTCTGCACTGACCTTGGTGTCTGCAGAGTTTCTTACATCTTCTCACTCCTCTCTCCGGCTGCAAAAGCTCTCTCTCTCTCTAAGTGTTTTTTCTTCTTCTTAAATATGTTATCACAAAGGCGCTGATTGGCTTGGCCTTGGCCAGCGGCGGGCCCGTCTTAGAGCCGGCTGGCATTGGCTCTGTCAGACACAGGGGGAGCTTCTAGCAGCTTCTCACAGAAGCCACCCCTGTAGCCCCCCTCCCCCCAAAACCTTGCCACGCAAACCCAACACAACTATCATTCTTTGGCATACAGAGAGAAGTCCTTAAACTATGACCCAGTAAGATTCAAGAAATGCAAGATACATTACAACAAAATTAATTTGGTTTCCCAAGGAAAATATGACACAATTACACCAAGAATCCATACATAAACAATGTCATACTAATTTTTCTATACACTGTTTCACAAGCATTTGTGTTGAAACTTGCATGTGAGTAAGTGTTCTCCATCAACCCCTGGTGCAAATAACGGTAGTGTAAAGAACAATCAATATCCTTGTGTATTAATATCCCTTTATAATCTGCTTACATAAATTGCTCAAACTGTAGTATAATCCATTTTCCTTAACAATCAACTTATATCACATATATATGGAAAAACCCCTCACTTCAAATGGATTTCTACCTCATTAAATTCTTCTTAATGAGTCTGGGGATACAGCTTTAGAGTAAATGAACAGAAGGTATTTTAAATAAAATTAGCTGAGTTTAAATAAAAACAGCTTATACTTAACAATACCCTACAGCTAGCAAAAATGAACTAGTTTATGTACTACCCATCTAGTGCAATTTCTTCTTCTTTCACAAAGGTTTGCTTTGGGAAGAGCAACCTTATTGAATACTCATGCAAGAAAATGTTATTTTAAAATAGCAGACAGAAACCAAGTGTATCCCTATGTATAACACTAGTCATTAATGAGTGCATATTGCCCCTTGCTGTGCACCAGATAACTTCAGTAATCTTACTCTATGATTGAGGCCAGGTAATAAAATTTGGCTTCTTACCCACACTGCTATGTATTACATTTTTTAAAGAACAAACAAAACATGGCTGTAAAAATAAAATCTTCAGTCTTAAAATGAATTCTGAGAGAGACTGAATTCTGCATTGCTCCATCCTGACATTGCTGCCAATGTTATTCAAAACTTGTATCTGTCAGAATTCAGAGACAGGAGGAAAGCACAACTCTAATTTAGGAGCTGTGCGATGAATATTAGGGTATGCAGCCAAAAACCCTGAAAGATAACAGAAGCAGTTGCAATACTTTAACTTTTGCCATTAGGTATGGAAGCTCATTTCAAAGCTATGCACTTTGTTCAGATCATGATTTTGATCCCTAGCTACCCAGATCCCTTTTAACCACATTCTTTTCTGTTCCCTCTGCTCCAAAGCAGTATCGTTGAAGAGAAATGCTTCAACTTGATCGGTTCACCTCAGTCACCTGAAACACAAACATTACTTGTTTTTAAACGAAGTGACAAACAATATTTAGATTAATAACTTTCATTTCCATGCAGAAACTACAGAGTACTCTTAGCCCAAGCATGCAGTATTTGCCCACCATAAGACACCCAGATTTTTCTTTTCTCAGCAAAAAAGAAACAAAAACTCACTACCTGCTAGCTATAGGGCATCGTTAAGTTGAGCTGTAAAAATACTTTGTTTATTCCATTCTAAAGCTTGTATCCTCACTGCCTGCCCCCTCCTCAGAGGTCCCTGACAGATCACAAGCCCTGTTTTACCTTCTGCGAAAGGTATATAGTATTTGCTGATTTTTTTCCTGCATTTTTAGCAAGGGCTTTATCGTTTCCACGCCAAGTCATCTGCTTTTAAATATCTGCGGACCAAAGTCGCTGCCATCCTGCAGATCCCATCGTCACTCTCCCTTGGCGCCGGTTACAGGCCCGGTTTGCCGTGCTCGATACTCCCCCGCAGGATGGCGGCGCCAGCGCCCCGGCTCCTACCCCTGTCGCCGCTTCCAGCCGCCTGCGATCGCGGCCTGTGACCCGGCGGCTCCTGGAGACGGAGGCTGCTTCTGTGCCGGGGTACCTAGCACCACCGGGCACCGGTGCGAGCCGCCTGCGGTGGCGGAAAGGCGTTCCCCCGCGGCAGGCAGCCAGCGAGCTGCCCAAGCACAGTGCACGCCCGCCCTCAGGCCGTGCGGGGCCTGGTATGGCGGCGGCGGGGCCGGCACTGGCTCGGGCCCTGCTGCAGCAGTGCGTGTCCGCCCGGCTGCAGGTGAAGCCGCCCGAGCGCGGCGCGGAGGCCGAGTGGGTGGAGGTAACGTCTGCCGCGGGCCGTCACCTCCTCGGTGTAGCCCCTCTTCTCTCAGCCGGGCGGGAGGCAGCGGCTCCGGGGCCGCTCCGGGGTGGGCGGCAGGGAGGGCGCGCTCGCCGTCCGGCCTCCTTCAGAGAGAGTGCTCCCGGTGGTAGCAACAGGAGCTAAACTGCCGCCCTTTCCCTACGTGTGGTCAGATCAGCAATGCCTGCAGCAATGCCCATGGAGCCTCCGCAGACCCCAGTTTGAGTTGCTATCTACGCTTGCCTTCCCAACTCGCGCTCGGTCTCCGCTTAGGTTTGCTCTTCAGGGAGCTGGCTGCGTGGGAAGCAACCCCCGGGTGGCGGGCCGGCCTCGCTGGCAGCCGAGCCCCCATCCAGCCGCTCCTCTACCCCGGCCAGGAGGGGGAAGAGGAACAACAGCGGTTAAGAAAACTTAGTGGGTCAAAGTCAAGGAAAATACTTACCAGTTCTCGTCCCAGGCAAAATAGACTCGGTGTGGGGAACTTAATTTGTTGCCAGTTAACACAAATATTTAATTAGTGATTTCGGTATTGGAAGAAAAAAACAAAACAAAAGCCCCCAAATATTTATAAGTTTGAGGAAAACACCCCTCCTCCTTTTCCAGGTAAGCATCACTTCAGACACTTCTCCTGCCCCCTTCCCAGTTTCCACTCCAGAGCCCCCTCCTTACCCTATCCCCACCACAGGTCACACACAGCCCCTCAGCAAGGCAACGGGCAGCACAGGAGGCTGGGGCCAGTGCGTGGAGGTTTCTCTTTGCTGCTCCTTCTCACCCTCCCTGTGCTCCAGCACAGGTACCCCACAGGCTGCAGTGCCTTCGGGAGCATAGCTGCTCCATCACAGAGCACCTCCTTTCCCTCTAATTTTCTTGTTTCCTCCTTGGTATTATCTGCCCTTTCTTAAATACTTTTTCATAGAGGTGCTACAAATTTGGCTGATGGGCTCAGCTGTGTACCTCATTAATTGTGTGACAGTGTACACTTGGAGAAGAAAGGCCAGGTAGAGCAATGGGACTGTGGCAGCAGTAGTTCTGGTTTGGTTTTTTTTCCCCAGACCACTAATCAAAAATGAAAGGTAGGATATAGACCACCACACGGCTTGATGGAAACACTGTAATTTCCCCCTTTTCCTCCCATAGTCTTCTCTGGGGAGAGGTAGATAGGTCTGCAGACTCCTTGGGCTATATGCTGTGCATACAGCCATGTAGGCTGCCCTTTGGGATGTACTGTCCTGCAGTAGTTGTCACTGTTTGTGAACTACCTACACTAGGATAACTCATCTGTACAGGTGTCAAATATTTAGCCCTTGGGTTTTTTGGTTTCGTCTTTTGTCTTTCTTAAAGACTACTACTTGCATAACTTTTTAAAAGTAAAAATTCTAGTGAGTTTAAAGGGCTTATGAGTTCATTCAACAAATCTGAAGAGAGTTTTTTTTAAAAAAGCCTCTACCTAGGTGTTTTCCACAGTTTGACTTTCACATTGTTCTTGAAACGTTTCTCTCCTTGTTCAGAAGAGGCAGGTGGATCCATAAGACCTAGTTTCTGCAGCGTGGTCTGGGAAACCAGAACATTTTGTTCAAAGGAAAAACACGTCATCTCACAGATACTGTGTTTGGCTGAAGTGCATCAGTGTGTATTGCGTTATTAGCCTCTCAGTGTAAGTTTAGTTATAGTGAAAGTTGCTCAACACAGCATAAATTAACTTTAGGAGAAATATCTTATTTCCAGCTTGCTAATCTCAGAAGTGATTGTAGATCTAGTAAATAAAAGCTGAAATGTCATTTTGCTGGCTGTCTTTTAAACTATCCAAAAAGAAGAATGCGTTATGGTCTAGAGATACCATGGGTAACTCTATTGCAAGGAAGTTATGCTGTTTATATCTCTTATTTGAAGTTTTAAATGGCTTAACCAAAATCACTGGGAAAGTAATAGATTGCACTAAAGGAATCTGCAAGAGATTCGGGCAGTCTCAGCAGCAGATATTTTTCAGACATGAACCTTACTAATGTTTGTCATAGGTACTTAGGAATCTTTCCTGGATACCTGAGTCTTTTTAGGAGAAATCTGTTGTAACAAGAGCTAGTCACCGTGCAGCAAAAACCTATGGGAAGTTCATCGTTTCTTCAGTAAGACTACTTTAGAGGTCATTGGAAGGATTCTTTGCTGCTGGCATTTTCTGGTGGGGTAATGTTACTTCCTATATATTTGTGTCAATGCAAAAATAAAAAATATAGACCTCACAAACTATTATTTACATAAACCAATGTGTTCCTGGTGATCTGTAACAACTTAAAAGTAGGTCCTCGCCTTGAGAAATTTCTAGTGTACTATAAATAGCACATTATGTAAGTGGCTTTGAATAGCTTCTCAGCTTTAAGAGACCACTGTAGGTACTTTAGGAACTTTAGAGCAGATGTTCTTTATTTGGAAAAAGGTTAGGAATGTACTTTTTATCTATACATGAATCACTGCTCCTCATTGTGTTTTCATAATTGAATTTTTCTGGCCTGTTGAGGATTACTGGGGATGGGTGTCTTGTCTATGGAGAAATGTTGGTTAAATAGCATCTATAATGTGTTTATGTATAGAGTAAAATACTTAAGAGGAGAAAAGGAATTCTCCTTTTAAATGCAGGGGAGAAATAAGGTGAGATTTGGTGTATTTCACAACTATGGGAGAAAAGAAACATAAAAATGAATATTCAGCTAAAAAGTATAAGTGCTCATAGGTGATGCAATGAAAACTGTCTCTCCCTTATCTTAGTTCCCCTGATTTGTCATCTGGTTAAGAGAGCAAAAAGAGGTGCAAAGTACCAGGCACAGACTTGTTCTGTGAGCTGTGGTAGATGATGTAATCTCTCTTTGCTGCAGCCGAATGTATGAAATTTGAAGAAATCTTCTCACAGGGTAGCAATTCTGAACTTGAAACAGAAATGTCAAAGAATAATTTATATAAATTAGTTTCACAAACTGTCTTCCTAAGGATTGCAAAGTGTCTCCATTCTCATTATCAGTTGCATTACATTTTCCTGAAAAAAAAAAAGGTAGAAAAAGGTAGAGCTGAGATAACATTTTGCAGAATGTATTTGGGTTTTTCTAATGAAATCCTGCAAAATTCAGATGAATGTATTTAGTGAGGAGGATGAGTGAAGGTTTAGTTATTTGTTTTTCCTGCAAAAGAGCTAAAAAGGAGTATTTGGAGGCAGCATTGCTAAGGCTGGCTGTATGGCCTTAGGGGCTGAGTACTTCAACCCTTCGTGATGCAGGTTGCCTGCTCTGATGATTACTTAGGACAGTTGTATAATAAATGCCAGTGTAGCAAAGTAACATGCTTTGCTGGTTTATTTATGTAGGCATTTTACTGAAAACAGCAAATCCAAATAGAGCACAGTTTCCCTGCCCAACTGCCTGCCTGTCACTTCGTAAGTTCCTTGCAGTGGCTGTTTGCGCATCAGCATGTTGAATTTGTAACCTTCTTCTGTGTGTTATTTTGCTTGACTTTTCCTGCATTAAATATAGCTCTGAAGGCAGTCAACTAGACTTTGATAGGTTACAGAGGACCTTCAGCAATGACAATGTTTTTGCTTTGGTTCAAAAGGTTTACACGTTCCCGTTCCTTACACTGGCAACAAGCACAAGTCTTAGGACATCTGAAACACTGATGTAAGATCAGAGGAATGGCATGCATTATTATTAGGTTAGCTCTTGAGATTGCATTCAATTTTACATCTTGTCGTGGTTTAACCTGGCAGGCAGCTAAAACAACCACACAGCTGTTCACTCACTCCCCCCTCCTCAGTGGGATGGAGGAATCAAAAACAAAACAAAAAAAAGGTGAAACTTGTGGGTTGAGATAAAGACAGTTTAATAGGACAGAAAAGGAAGATGATGATGATAATGATAATAATAAATAGAAAAACCAAGTGATGCACAGCACAATTGCTCACCACCTGAAGCCAATACTCAGCTAGTTCCCAAGCTGAACCGCCTCCCAGCCCACCCCCCAGTTATATATGGAGCATGACATCATATGGTGTGGAATATCCCTTTGGCCAGTTTGGGTCAGCTGCCCTGGCTGTGTCCCCTCCCAGCTGCTTGGGCACCCCCCATCTTCTCGTTGGCAGGGCAGTATGAGAAGCTGAAGAGTCCTTGGCTGCTTGGCGACAACTAAAAACATCAGTGTGTTATCAACATTATTCTCATCCTAAATCCAAACCACAGCACTACACCAGCACTAGAAAGAAAATGAACTCTATCTCAGCTGAAACCAGGACACATCTTCTATTCAATTAAGAAAATTAAAGAACAAAAAAGTATGACATAATGAGGTTGAAACATGGATGCACATGTGTTGAAAATAGTGTTCAACCACTGTTTTCAGTCATAGTTGAAACCATAAGTTTCAACTTACAAATAGTTGAAGAGTTTTCAACCATAACATGGTTGAAAAGTGTTCTAGAAGATCATAAACTTGCAATATAAATGGAAGCATCCTCTAGCAGCTTTAACTTGTCTCTGATTTTTTTTTTCCATTTAACCTGCTATCCCTCTAATTTCCCTCAGTATATATGTCTCATCTTATGATAAAAAGTATATTCAAAAATAGGCATCAAATCATGAGAAAGGCTGGAAAAATAGTGAATGTTTTTACTTAATCTTTAGCTGTCTGGCCTTAGTACTTGCAGATGTTACTTTATTTACCTTTTAATCTTTAAACGAGCTGTTTGCAGAATATTGTTACTTCTGTATGTGAGACCGTGCAAAAAATACTGTCACAAGTGTCAGAATTACCATGATCATCTGTGATGAATGCTCTGTAGTGGAGTCACTTATTTCTAATGCAGTGGTCAGATGTATATAGTGTGAATGCGTTTGGCCTATTTTATCACAGGTGTTTTTATGAGTAGGTGTGTGCGCATTGTTATTCTCTATTAATATCCTGATGCTGGTCTGTTTCTGGCACGAATATTTAGCTAAACACGTGAGGATATCTAAATTTTGGCAGCCTGTATTTCTCTCCCTTATTCAAACAGATGGTTAGAAATTTCATTTGAGGTTCAGGCCATCGAATTTCTTACAGTGTTTATGAAATATGGCAGTCATTTGGGATCCTGTATAATATTCTGCAGTGGTCAAAATGAGTTTTGAAAGGAGCCATTTAGAGCTTTTGAAAGATCTCAGCATGTGATGTTTTGGCTACAAAAAGCATTCTCTTTTTCCAGAAGGTAGTCACTAGAAAAATAGTTGAAAAGTCATAGCTCTCCTCAGTCATTGCCTTGAGCATTTAGTTTAATTTCTGCAATAACAAAGGGATAAAACCTCATGTGTATAGCTAAGTTTTCTTCCCCAAAAACCTTTATCTTTTAAAGAAAAGGGGGACAGGGAGGAAAAAGGTATCTTTAAGAAACTATTCACATTTCTTATCCTTTTGCTTTGATAACATCAATATTAATGACTCCTTCCTGCCCCAATCTAGTTAGCATCTCTTAGGTGGTATTTCATAAGCTGACATTTATTTTTCTTCTAACAAAAATGTAAGGATACTTATTCTTGACAAAGCAGTGGTGAGGGTTTTTTTAGATACTGTTTGCCTGTGGATACTGTATGCCTTTCTTTTTTTCCTGAAGAAGTTAAACCATTCAGGTATACTTGTGCATGAGAAATAATTGCTGTTGGCTGCAGTTTGTCTTAATAAAGCACAGGCTGTTGCACACGCATTCCTTGTGAACTAACCGAGAGAGCAGAAAAGCTACACAAGAATTGCCTTGTGCTTTCTCCTCAGTACAGACCTAATTCTTCCCTCAAATAGATAGTTCATACAAGCAGTCTCTCTGAATGCTAAAGAAGTGGCATATCCATTATTCTATACAAGTCAGGGGAAAGGTCCCATTTCACCAAAAATTTTTCACTCAAACTGAAAAATAATATTTTGAAAAACTTTATAATATTCTGAACAACTTCATAGTTGTTGGTCATCATATTTAAATCAGTCATCATATTTAAATCTTTAATTAACAGACTCTGTGTTTTTTGAGAATTATCCTGTACTGGATTACTTTTAACATCAAAATATAATTCAGTTCACTGACAATTCATAATTGGGAATAAACTTGAAATTCACACTGAAAATTATTTTATCTGTGTCTTTGATAGGAAAAAAAGCTTAAATTATTTCCTATGCTGGATTTAACTATACTAATGCATTTTGTCACCTCGTCTGTGTTAATATTGTACATTCCAACTAAATTTGGCTTCACATGGAGCTAATAAATTGGCTTAATTTTTATGTAAAGCATTGCACAGATAATCAGTATATATCTCATAAGCTTCCACAGCGTGGTGTGTAAACTTGATGTCTGAAGCTATACTAAATAACTAAAACTACTCTCTGAAGCTTTTTTGGTTTGTAGTTTTATCATTTTTTTATACTAGTTTTAATGATAAACGTGCATGGTGGACAATGAGAAACATTGACATAATTTTCTGTAATCTTTTGTAGATCCAGAGAGGGCTTGTTATCTACATATGCTTCTTCAAAGGTGCTGATGAGGATCTCATTCCAAAAATTGGTATGATATAAGCCTTATAAATTCTTGTATTGTTTGAAAAAGAAGAAAAGCAGTATGGGCAGAGAAGGTAGTAACCATTTGGACAAGAAGAAGTCAAAAAGCCATCAGATATAGCATCATTCTAAATCAGTCACTTGGCTGAAAGAAGAGCTTGGTCAGTCTTATTTCTTCTGACAGTTGTCCATACCTCTCACCCTGTCCGTCTGCTCATGATCAACCTGTTAGAAAATCAGTTCCCATCATGATAACATTCTAGCAAACACAGAAAGCGCTGCACCTGCTGTTTGACCTATTCCATCTATCAGGCAACAGGTTCAGTCCAGGACAGAACTGAATTTAGAGAAAACTGTTTTCCAATAATTCATGGCTTGATTTGAGAAGTATTTTAACACTGATCTCACTGTATGTGCAGGATATTTAAAATTATAGCCAGTAGAGGGAGTTGGGTGGATAACTGAAGAGTGTCCTTCCCATCTCATTTCAGAGGTACTATACACACTGTTAGCATTTCAGGTGCAGTTTTCGGTTTCAGAAGTGGTAACAGCAATATCTGCAGTTCTTTCCCTCTTCTCCACATGCACTTTAACATTTACATCAAAACAGAGAAGATGCTGTGGATAAGGTCAAATGGCAGTGATTTTTGTCTTCACCCACTGTTGTTTTGGCTTGAGGTTTTTTGTTTGGGTTGGGGTTTTTTATTTTTTTATTTTTTACTTTTATTTCATTTCTCCTACCTCCTTTCCTCCATCAGTAGCACTGGATCACCTGGGAAATTCCACGATGCCACATATTCCAGATTCTGTGGCTGGCTGATAGTAGTGGTTTTGTAAAAGGTTGTGTAACAGCAGTCTGTTTCAGGCTACTTGCTGGGACCAGCAGAAGGACCTGGCAGTGCACGAGCACAAGTGCTATTGAAAATGCTGAGAGCATCTCCTGGGGGGTTCTTTCTTGGTCTTGGAGGTCACAGTCTTTCTGTGATGCTAAACTAAGTTGAAATCTTTGGGTGTATTTAAAGCTATGATAGCAAAATTGAGTTTGTGCTTGTGAGAGTTTCATGAGAGTGTTACTTGAGAATAATGACCTTTTCAGCTGTGTGGCAGCTGAAACAAGCCAGAAAAAGAAAGTTCTGTTTCCTATTAGGAGATTCATCTATGATCATCCTCCTTAAGTGTCTTTCTTACAGAATATTACCCAAAAAACCAACAACAAACCCACAAAACATGAAAACATGTAGCAAGAATTACCGGTTAGGATCCAAAAAGAAGTTTACTAAGACAATCAGACTTGGTTGTTTGGGGGTTTTTTCCCTCTAAAAAAAAAAAAATTTTAGACAATCTTCACCAAATGAATTTTGAAACTGTTTAAATGAGTGGGTTTGGTTTCTGAGTCACAACTCAGCTCTTTTTGCTTTGAACAATATTAAACTTTTATGGCTTTGGAGGCATGACTAGTAGCCTCACCAGCATGTACAGAGTTGGAGGAAGTTTTGGGGGGATTATTTGATTTGTTACAGAAACATTGAAAAATATGCTAGTAAATGCATCGATTTTATTTGCAAGTTTATGGCTTATGGGCCAAATTGCATCTCTGACCTTCCTGCCCATTTCCTCTCTCAAAAGACAAGCTGGCACCTGGACATCTCAGAGCGGAGCACTGAAGGGCACTCACTCTACTCGAGACCCAACTGCTGAGCTGTGGCTTCAGCACAGATCAGTGCTGGGTCCTGTTGCAAACTGCTGCAACCAGAATGAAAGGACAGTCAGGGCAGAAACACCTCCAAAGTGCACTGAAGATGGTGTTATCACCTACAATGTGTACTGTTGTGCTAATGTTGCCTATTTGAGCATCAGGCAATTAAGTTAGGATCACTAATTGGATCCTGGGTTCCTTTGGGGGTGTCCAACTAGAATCAACTTTAGGATTTCAGGCAGCCAACCACTTCCCAAAAAAACCTTCTTTAGACATATTATATTAATATAAATATCCTTTACATTCTTCACAATATTCAGACATCTTGGTTAATAGTGTTTATTCACTGTCCATGTTTCATTTCATTAATAAGCAATGTCTTATAATTGAATAGTTTGCCACACATCACAGTATTTGTTGAATCTTTTTTATGATGTTATATTAGGTCCTATTTACTTTAGTTACACTAACTCTTCTTTTATTTTTATTTGCAGTCAATATGCTGTTGAATGTTAAACTAAGTGAAAATGAAAGCGGCGAGTACGTTTCTGTTCTTGATTTACCAGGCGATGTGCTAATCATACCACAAGCTACCCTAGGCGGTAAACTGAAGGGAAGAAAGATGCAGTACCATGCAAACATTGAAAAAGAAAAAGGGCTGGAACTTTATTCTCAGTTTGTGACTTTGTGTGAAAAAGAACTTGCTGCCAACACCAAATGCATGGAAGCAGGTGCTCTTGTCAAGCACGGCACATACGGAAACAGGCAGGTGTTAAAACTGGATACAAATGGACCTTACACTCATCTGATTGAATTTTGAACAAAATAAATGATGTCCTGGATACAAGCTTGCAACTGTTGTCCTTTTCTTCATTTCTAAGAATTAATGTACTTAAATGGTTTGAGAGGGACAGCATAAGAAAGACTTTCATTCATCCGTACTGGTGTTGCCAATCCCATTAAATAGAAGGATGCCTGAGACTGCTTTGCAATAATGAGCATGTGTTTTATGTTCATACTCATCTCAAGTGTGCTCAGAATAGTTGTTAAAATTCATCCAATGAAGATGTATAATTTGGAAGGCTTTATTAATAAAAATGGGGTAATACATATGTTTCTTACTAAAAAATAATGACAAAAATATTACATGTATTAGCTATTGTAAAATACGCTTAGGAAGTAAAGTTTATAAATTAAAAAAAAAAAAACATGCTGTAGATGTACTTATTTGTTCCCAGATTTCCTGAGTCAAACCATTTTTGTCTTTCTGCTTTCTATCTATAAAATAGCAATGCTTTCTAGCTAACAAATGTATTGAAAGCACAAATTTAGAGAATGTTTAGCCTCTTAGAGAGTAGGCACTAAATAAGAAAGTCCATCCCCCTCACCCAGAGTGTGTAGGGGTGGGACACTTCAGGTAGTACTAGGACTGAGCATGGGCTACACAGGGAAGAAAAAGTGAGGTGCATCTAGAAACTGAAGTCAAGGCAGTTCCACTGAATTGCTTTCTTGAGGTTTGCACTCTGAATGTCTTCTGATGTGCTTTGATAGGCTGTTTGCTATAGCTTGCTCTGTGTCCTTGTTACCTTGGTCTTGTTGTCTACTCAATTCTTTGATAACAGAGCCTCAGGAAAAGGCACCGAAATATTCAAATGAAAACAAAATAAAAATGGTACAATATATACTGCCATCTCCTTGTTCCCTCTGCCCCTAGTACTCCCTTCCAGCTTTTTGTCTGTTGAATCTGCCAGGCAGACACTAGTTTATATTTCTTTTACATACAGTGTTGGTCCATTAGGGGCCCTGTTCCCAGCTGACCCCTTATGCAGTACTGTAATAAACATTATTAACAGATGGTGTTAAGAAGATATAATGAGAAATTCTGTCTTGTAAGGCAGTAAGAACAGAACAGCTACATTAAAATGTGGCGAATTCAAAACTGATTCAAGTGCATTCCTCCTGTGAGTCAAGTTTCTCTTTTACTGCAACATCATGGTTTTTGAAGTCAGTAATTTAGAAGAGTTCAAAGTGAAATTAGACAATTACATGGTTTGCAGTAATTATCCAGAATTCTCATTTAAATAATAAGTTCTTGTAAAAGATGTGAAACCTCATGGTTAGCGAGCATGCAAGCTTGTGCAATCTTAAATTGTGGGTCAGTAGTTACAAATATTCTGTCCTTTGTTTAAAAAAAACCCAACCCATAACTAAATGTGTAATCTGCAGGCTCATACTACACTATGAGAATCACATTTTTTGAACAGATACAAAGCTCATATGTTTCGATAAGAGAATAATGAGATTTTTCAGATTAACATAATGTATGGTTAATAATTATGAAATACCTAAGGACGTTGAGTTCCTGGCAATTGTCACTCTCACAATTGAAAAACTATTCACACAAATGGCCTGGAAATATTAGCAAGGTCCCAAATGACATATTTATTCATTAATAATTAACAGTTATGATAGACGCAATATGAGTCATATTCTAAGTTCTTACTAGGGACATTTAAATAAGATTGTCCTGATGTGAATAACTAATACAAATTCATTATGATCTGTGTGCTTGAAAAAAACTTTTTTTATTCCTCTTTCTGTTGGAGGCCAAATCCTTAAAAGTGCTGAGTGATACCACTGTCCACTGACCTTACAGGAATTGCGGGCATGCGGTATATCTCAAGAATTGATCCTTTGAGATATAATACAAAGTCTGCAGGTTTAAATTTTTTCTTTTTTTTTTTTTTTTTCCCTGGCTCCAGAAAGATCTTTGGCAGCCTGACAATTCACATATTCTATATTTCAAGAACTCTGCAAGTTCTAAGAAGGATGAGCTTGAAAACGTTTAGTGAAAAACAGACTTCAGACCAAACTCCATCTCGTACTGATCTGTCATATAAAACACATACAAACTCAGTGGTTCTTGGGACAAGACAGAACTCTGGAGTTTCTGTAAAAAGGTGGCATCTTTGCGTATTATCTGCCCATTTCTGATTTATTTGTGTATCCATCTTGGGATACTGATTTCTGCCGTCTTCTGCTCCAACGATTGGCAGCTTGTTGAACGCTGTGCCATTTGTACTGCTTTATTTGTATCTACTATTGATCCACAATCCATTTACTGAAAGAAGCCATTTCTGAATAACATGATGGGCCATACTGATGCAAAAATTGATTAAAATTCTTTTTTCAAAGCCAAATGCTTGTTGCTTTCTGCCATGAATATATGCTTTAAACAGATGACCTGACACTGCTTTAAATAGTTTCTATTCTATGACTAGACAAAAACTCAAATAATTATCCTGTTCTATACTTAGAGAATACCTATTGGAAGGTGCTTAATATTCCCCGCTTCCTTGAAAGAGTCATCATTATGCTATTTTAGTGTGGCCTCCGATTCAACTGTCACACAGTAATTCTTCCACTGGCTTTTTGCGACCTTGTTTGCAGCGTACACACCCAGCATGTCAAAGCCAAGTGTGCATGGACTATGAACTGTGCTCATAAAACTAATGAGTTCAGGTGCAATAGCTTGTTTTCTTGTCAGCAGTATTCCTGCTTCCTTCCCATGCCCTTTGTGGAAATACCTCTGCTGCTACATGCAGTATGCAACATGCAAATATCAATCCGGAACTGCAAGGTAATAAACAGCATGTAGCCCAGTACTAGTTTACTAGTAACGATGCTGCAACGATATTGCCATTGCTAGTAACAGTCCACAGGCTTTGTCCTGAGTTTGCAAGACCTCAGGACGGAGGCTTATCACATGTGCTTTATCTGAACTTTCCCTGATCTTCCTGGACCTTTGGTTTTACTTGATTTAGCCGTAACAATTTTTTCTAATGACACGGGTCTATGGCTAATTTGTTTTACTTTTGCTTTGTATGGTGTGACCACAGTTTTTATATAGATATTAATAATAAGTAGTTATTCTGTGTAGAACGATATATTTATGACTCTTACATAATGTTCCAGTGTAGAGAAATGAAGGCCTGTTAGAACAGCAGCAGCCTTGAGAACTGAAGACGCCAGCTGCCGTGTAGAGGAGTGGAGGCATGGGGCAATAAGAGATGGGGCACAGGCTGGCACTGGGGACCCCAAGGCTATAAACAACTTGCCAGTGGTCAGTTAAAGATGTGCAGACCTGGAGCTGGACAAAACTAGGTTTGGAGGTGAAAAGGAGAAGAAAGAACACGTATCTGAGATAAATAAAATACAAAATATATAGTTGCAGACCAGTGAAGAAAAGGCAAAGTGTAAAACTTTAATAGAAAACGTGTAAAAATAGTCCCAGGTGAGAGCTATTTCCAAAAGAGGGAAAAAAAGGAGAGAAAGAAGAAACCGCAAGCACCAACATCATACTCCTACAGGCACAGGGCTCTGGATGCTGATGACCCACCATTCTCTCTTCACCAGATGAAAGCCATCAGTCTTAGGAGCTAGAGGGAGGTGAAAGGGTAAGCATGACACCAGGAGAAGGGGCAGGTAGTGAGCGCATAACAATTTTAACTCTACTGTTACTATTGAGACTTTCTATACAATTTCTTTCCTTTCTTTTCTGCAATAATTAGATCTGGACTAATAATACTTCTTTGATTAGACTGCTAAGGTTGCAGTTACACTAAGAATAAATTTTGTGTGACTTTACAGATAGGGTGGGTTTCTTTTTGCCCATACCAAGATTTTGCACATAGCAGGTCCTGCAGACCATTACTTCCCCATGTTGAGATGGTACCCGCTTGATGGGCTGCTGGATATTAGCCAGCCTTCCTGTTGTTTTTCACTAGGTCCTTTAGTGCAGCTGTGATTCCTGATCTCATTTACCACAAAGGCTGCATGAAAGTTTATTTCTTCATTGTGACTCAATGCAACTGCTGATCTTTAGCCCCTCGAGAACAAGCTCAGATCTATCAGTCTGAGGCATCTACTTGGATTTAAAAGTATGGTCTGGTGAACCTCAATCTCACCTCTGATATAAAACCAGCTTCTTTGGGGAAGGAGGTATGAATCTTTTAAGCTTTCATTATTTCTGCTTTTAGTCTCTAACATTCTCCTCTTTGCTATATGGTCTCCTTCAAACAAATTACATCTCTCTTCTGAAGCTGGGGTGGCAGCATGCCAGAAGGCTAGGGCAGGCTCCAGAAATCCACAGGCATTACCGGAGGTCTGCCACCAAACCCCTATGTGACTGGCTTTATTTCTTAACTTCTTTGGGTCTCAATTCTCATCTAATAAATGGGTACTGAGTTTTTTCAGTGTGTCACTATTTAAGTCTGTACATTGAGCAAAACAATGACTATTGCTATGTTTAGTGCATCGCACAGCACAGCGAGGCTGGACTCTCCATGAGATCCACCAGCCTCTTCATATTAGAAATCAGGGTCACAATTGCTGGATGAGAACAGAAATCAGAGGTGCCTCCTTAATCTCTTTCTTGGGAAAACTGCACCCAAAATTTAAGACTCTTTCTTAAGAATTTACTCAATTTGGTATCTCCTATTCCTTCTTATTTTCCTGAGGTTCCTTGAAAGCAACTTAAAATTTGGGAATCTCTACAAGACTCTGATACCAGAAATGCTGTGCAACTACAGTTGAAAAGTAAATGGTATATGTGGACAAGAAAAAGAAACAGCAGTTAGAATAGCCTGAGTAGTATGAATGCATTGCACACTTTCTATTTAAACCAACGCTGTCCACTAGTTCAATTACTGCCAGTGTGTGGCTTTGGGCAAAGCAATTTTCTGCTCCACTTTTTCCATCTGTGAAACAAAAAAAAAGAGTGAAATCAGGAGGAAAAGACATTTTAAACCACTGCTTTTTTCCTCTTTTACTAAAGGCAAAATCACCTCTGTTCCTCTTTTTGCATCAGAAGGCAGTATGCTCTCACCTCTCTTCACCTTTGTTGGAGCTACAGTTTACCTTTCTCTACCTCTTACCTTAGCTTCTGCATCACAAATGTGACTTGAGCTAATGTCTACAGAGGACTTCGAGTACCTCATTGAATGGCGTGGTATCACTACAATAACACCCCATACTATTTCTAAAATAGGAATGACCCAAACAGCATGAAAAAGTAAATAAATTATATTCCTGTTGCACTGTTCCAGTTCATATATATTTATGTATCTTGTTATCGTGAATTTAAGATTGCTTTCTATTCGCTGTAATTGTATTTGCCTATGTAAGTGCCACAATATATGCCCTGTTACGTCAGTATGCATTAAAAATGTGCAAGTAAGGAGCTTAAGGCTATTTAGATGTACTCCATTAGAAAAGAGATTGCAATGCAGGTTTTGGATTAACAGTGAAAGCAAAAGGTTCTTGGGAGGCCTTAATATTCAGCTGGCAATCCATTTCTAGATCTCATTAATGTGCAGCTAATTCTTGTCAGAATACTTTTATCCAGGATTCTTCAGGTATTTAATTTAAAAATTTACAAAAGTATATTATTCATATTTACCAGTGAAGATTGATCATTTATTCACATGTTGAACTATTTGAGATGCATGTGTCATGATTGTGATAGGACTCATTTCCCTTCCTTATTTTCCACTTCCATTTTGGTAGCTGTATCTAATATTATCTAGGCATGCATAATACTTTTATTTACATTTTAGGATTAAAAATAACAGCAGGACTGTGTAATTGCTTGGCAGGATTTCAGCCCTTGTATTTTGTGACAGTACAAAAAGCAACTGTGTTGGGAATAAAAAGAAGTCTAGGAGTATTTAAGCATGAAATAAAACCATAGATTATTTTTGATGTGTAAAAAAGAAAGATTCATAACCAAGGCTTTGCAAAAGCTCAGACAGACCAAGCTATTGGATTCTACATCCCTCCAGAGGACAGCTACTCCAGGGATCTCAATGTTTCACTTTGGGGATTAGAATACATAGTTACTGTCTCAACCCAGGGAGCGCAGGTGGACAGCCATGGATGCTAAGGGCTACAGCAGTGATAGAAACCAGTATGTTAGAATGTTTACAGGAAGATTAATAACCTTATTCAGGTTAAGGCCAAGTGTAAGTTGCCCATTGCTGATGGCATAACTTTGCAGAATCAGATTTTAACGGGCTGACTCTGTACTTAAATGGGTATATTGACCGTATAATATAATTGCAAAAATAAAATAAAAATAAATGTTTAATCTTACAATTAATCTAAAGACATGCCTTCTTACTGATTTTAAAATATAATATAATTAGGTTTTGCTTGCTATGTAATTATTTGGTGATGTTTCATCTACTTTAAATCAGGCCCCTAGTCCAGGGACTGTTACTCATGCATAGGCAGTCCCACTGAATTCAAAGGAATACATTCTTTTCTCTTCCTCTAGAGTCACTGAGGAATATACAGCTGTAAGAAAGAAAATATTTAGCTCAGAGGCATATGTGACTGTACAGATATTCTACTATGACTGGAATTTGTATGACAGAACTGATTCATGCTCTAAATCAGTCAACCCACTTTAACAAAATAGACTAGCTAATGAGAAGACTAATCAGTAGGTTTGTGCATTGCAATTATTTGCCAGTTGCTTATTTTATTAAGTAATTTGCTATTGAAGTTCAGTCAGGACTAATGGGGAAAGGGGAAATTGAATTAATACGTGGTGAATACATTTAATTGTCCTATTTTTGTCTAGTTTAGAACAGAAGACTATAAAGTTGCATGACGGTATTTTTCATATCAGATTGGAAAGGGGAAAGATAAATATGGCATGCATTACCATTGAAGTAGATGCTAATTTGAATCAGTGCATGGTTAACACTCTGTTGACCAATTTAGGGGAAAAAAATCATATTAAAGAATCAAGGTTAGCTATAAATCCAATAAATATAGATTCTTACCCTCATGGAAGCACTGCTGGCACAAAACAACCCTAAAGCCAATATACCTGGAGATGAAAGGAGCATCCTGCATCAGAATCCCTTGTTATTCCAACTGATTTGCATGAGTTGAGCATTAACACAGCATTACTTAGAGCTGATATCATGTACATTGGGGGCTGGGAGAGATCATTCCTGGGAAGAACTGAGCAAGACTATATTTCTTACTGATGATGTTTTGTCTTGCCCTGTGCTCACGTAGCATTCAGTGTTATGAGATACTAATCTTGAGTGGGTTTCTGCCTTTTATCACAACAGAGTGAATACTAGGTATAATAACAATAACAGCAGCAATAATCTTCTGAAAATTATTCTAGATTTTGTTTTGTTTAGTTGTTTCTGAGCTAAACATGAACAATCCTTCACAAATATTACCCAGTTTTCCTGTTACCTCAGGACTGTGAGATAGAGCAGCCTTTGTTTTTCTGGAGTTCATTATGGAAAACGTCATAGCACGAACCGTCTTTGAATATAAACTGTTCAGTTGACCTTTCTCACAAGTTGAATTGCAGACTGCTTTACATTGAGCAGCAGCAACTCATCTTCTGATTAAAATGAGGTTAACTGAGCAAATAACTCTTTCCCGTGAGGTGTACATTATTTTCGATACCAGGGGTTAACACCTTTACACCACTAGAAGTTTGTAGAGTTGATTTCTGTGAAATATACTACAAAAATAGTTTCCTGCTTCAGGTATGAGGCATTTACTTATTCTTCATTACCACATCCATTGGAAGAATTTTTTTGTAAAAGGTCATTGCATCAGTGCTCGTGTTTCTTTATCACAGGCGATTTAGTAAAAATGAAACCAGTGTCCATATACGGTAATGCAGCCTGGTGCTCTTGGCATCTATAGCAAAATGTAATCAGGCAGTTCTGTGTGTGCACTCTTTGAAATATCCCTCAGTGGTATCCTCTACATGAGTGAATACAGATGTTCACAGAGGATCACGCTGTATGTACACTTTACATACTGAACCCATTTGAAGATGTACTTACAAGCTTATGTAAGGGCTAGACGTGATTTCGGCTCCTCCGCTTATGCATCCCAGGCATTATTTCCCCTCTACAATGGTTTGCACCACTTCAAAGAAGATGGCCCCAGAGAACCCTGTTTGTGGAGAGGAATCTTAGTTTTCCGTTTGAAGGTTTAACCAGCGTTACCCTGTGGGAATAAGGAGACAAAAGATCATCTTTAAGATTTGCTGTCTAGTCAAAACCAGTCTTTAATTCCAGAAGGCATTATTTCTTCATCAACTTTGTAGCTGCAGCTAAGGTAGCAGAATTAAAACAGAACATTTCAATCCCACCAAACTAACTTGTTGCCAGCAGAAACCAGACCTGATGTCTGTCTTCCAGTTTGCTCTGCTAGGGAGTTGGTAGGATGCAAAAACAATCCAGACATAGCTGGGCACTAGCTACAAAACTACAATAAGATTATTGTTTGTTTATTTTTAAACTAAAAAATTGTTGATATATATATTTTCCCCTTATTAAGACAGAACTTAAACACTAATGACAGAATTCAGAAAGGAAAATCCCCCCAATAGAAATTTTCTCATGACCAGTGAATTTGCTTATGAAAATTTCCAAGGGTGGAAGTCATTCCTGACAATGCAGCAACCTCTTCCAGTTGGAGCACCTCTGCAGTAGAAAAAAAACCCAGGTGAAAATCCCGGAGGAGCCCATGTCTGATGACCTTGTCAGTAAGACACAGAATGACTCAGTGACTTGGGATCCCATCTTGATTTGGTTTCAAAGCTCACACTGGTGAAACTCAAGTGTAACAACTTTTGCAAATGTTGACTTTGACAAACGGTTAAGTATATGGGATGTCTCTGTTACTGTACTGGTGTAGTGCCAGGGGCCTTCTCCAGAAAGTACAGATGGGTGCCTGTGGGGTGGGGTGAGTATCAGAAGTCACGACAGACTCTGATCAGCACCAGGTACAAATCTCAACTCTGCCAACTCAGCTACCTTAAAAAACCACTGCTATCTTTAAAAAAATAAAATCGCCAAGAAGGTTTTGTTGTTGTTGTTTTCGGTGGCAGAGCACTAGCTCCCGGCTGCGCCTCCCTCACGCTGCTGCAGCGAGCGGGAGCAGCGCGGATCTCGCTCCCGCCCCGGCGGCTGCAGAGCCACGAAGCGACCGCCGGGGTGGTGACTCCGTCCCCTCCGGCACCCCGACACCTCGTCGCGGCGTTGCGGCTCCCGTCCACCGCCGCTCCGAGGCTCCGCGCTTCCCCGGGCCGCTCCCGCCCTCTTGAGCGCCGAGGCCCGCGCCGGCCACCGCGGGCGCTCGATGGCTCCGGGCCCGATTGCACAGCCCTGAGCAACGGCGGCGCCCTCCTCCCTCCCCGCCCTCCCCCGCCGGCGGGCGGCAGCGGCGGCTGCCCGGGCGCAGGCCCCCGCCGCCCCCCCCGCGCCGGAGGAAGACGGGCGGGCGGACGGCCAGACGGAGCCGAGCCCCGCAGCGCCGCCGCCGCCCCAAAGAGCGGCGCGGGAGCCTTGCGGCGGGCCGAGCCGAGCCGTGCCGCGCCGGCCAGGTACCGCAGGCGGGCGGGGAGGGGCGGAGGGCGCCGGTCCTGCACCGCCAGCCGCCGGGGCAGGCGGGGAGCGGCCGTCCCAGAGGGCGAGGGAAGGGGCGCGGGGAGCCTCGGCGGCCGCCTGGGCGAGGGCGCGAAGGCCTGGAGGGGGGCCCGGAGCTGGCGGGGAGGGATGACCCCAAACCAGCGGGAGTGCTAGCCCACCCGCCGGCCGCAGGGGATGCCCCGGCTCGGCGCGGGGTGAGGAGTTGTGTGAAGGCGGGCAGAAGGACCGAGAGGAGCCGGGGAGCTCGCTGAGGGGCTGGGGCTGCTCAGGGCCTGTTCCTGAAAAGTGCTCCATCACCCCCGGAGCCGGGTGGGTGGGTGAGTGAGGCAGAGAAGCCGGATTTAAAGCCGGCGGCCGGGCGGCCCCCGGGCTCCCTCAGCAGAGCCCGTCCCGTCCCCCGGCGTTGCGGGGCAGATCTCCCTCCCGTGAGGGGAGCGGAGAAAGGTCTTGTCGGCGGGGCGAGGTGAGCCTGCCACATGCCGCCTAGATGTCACGGGGCGGGGGGGGAGGAGAGCGGCCGTGCCCCGGGTTTGGGGTAAGCGGGAATGAGGTGCGGGGTGGGCGAGGGTCGGCGTTTGCCTGGTACGGGTCGATACAGATCTAAATACTGCAGGGACGGATTTGGCATTCACTTACAGTGAGTGTGCATGCTTTTAGGAGCTACTTTTATCTTTTTTTTTAATAATTCTTTTTAATTAATAATATTTTGGGGGAAGGGTAGCTGTATTGGAAACTCTAGTATGCAGAAGTGTTATTGCAGGCTTTTGCAGTTTGAATTCCTGGCTGTCCAGTTATGACAATGAGCATACACATTACCATATAACTGGTAAAAACTTTGCACAGGCATGTAAACCCTGTAAAGTTGCATTAGTGTTGACATTTTGGAATAAAGGAAAGAGTAACAGACATTGTAAGTTTAATTAAAATAAGAGTAAAGGTTATTGAGATGTAGGTGGAAGAGTGATGAGAGGAGGAAGGCAGATAAAGTTAAGAGGAATTCAGCTTTGTGCTTCTATAAATGAAATTTGATATTTTTGGAAGTTTGGATTCATTATTTGTAATGTTTCTTTAAGTTTCAGTTTTGATTTAGTAAGATTAATTGCTTATAGTTGTGACCATGAGTTGTACTAAACTTTTATTTTAGTCTCACGTGTCAGAAATATTTTCCCTGTCTTCAGAAATAGTCAAGCTATATTGTATGTTTTGGTGTTTTGCTACATGATATGTAATATTTTCAACTCGTATATGAAGTAACAATTGAGACCCAGAAGATAGATGACTTCTGGTTGTGTGCTGAATGAAGTTTGGGTTTCTTTTCCTTTTCCTGATGGTTTGACACAATGAGGAGGTGGGGGGGAGGGAGGAAGCCAGTTAAATATTACGCGAAGTCTAGTGATATGTTGAAAACTTGTGCTTGATTCTTGAACAGAGGATTGTTTTTATTGGCAGTAAAATATCCAAATTACTGGCTAGTTCATGACGTTGTATCTCAACATGTCAAAAACTTTGTCAATGCAGGATGATCTTCTATTTTAAAATTTAGAACATCCTAATGAGGCAGGAGGTTAGAAACACCTTCTCACTAAAATATTTTCGGATTGTGGGATGTTTGTTCCATTCAGTTTTAGCCTTGCAATTTTTACTGTTTTAAGGAAGCAGAACCTTAAAAAAAGACATGAAATATGTCTACATCTACATTGCAAACAAAAAAAATAATGAAATCTCCATACAGTTAAATTTTCTGAGCTATCTAGAGAATCAACCCTCATGGTAAGGTATGTCATTTATGTATGATTTATGCCTGGATGGTGGTCTCTGATCTACCAAACAAGCCTCCTGCAGAGTCTGCACCTGTGAGGGCTTCTGCTGCTAAATTTCTGTGTTGGTGTATTTCAGTACAGTTGAGGTTTAGTCAGAGTAATAGTTAAGCTAGTACAATGATAGCCATAATGATTTTCAGGAAAAATAAGTATACTTTTCCAGGATATTCAGCAAAAAATTCCTTTGGTTTAATTTAATGCTAAGCTAGGCTGGCTTCAGCATTTACCATAATGGAAATTGGTAACTAAAATCAACTTGCACTTTGGATTATCTATATACATATGTATCACCTACTATAAATCAATTTAACATCTTAATAAATAAGTTAATTCCACGCAACTCCTATCATTGTGACTAAAAAAACATGTCAGTATACTCAGTTTGGCGTATTTTGTCTATATTAGCTGAACAATATAATCTACAATGTTGTCAGGAAAAAAGCCATGTTCAGATATATATTGAAATTATTTTTAGGATTTAGGTGGATGTTTGTACTTCTGTGATTTTTGTGCCCTTGCCTTGCTATCACACCAGCTTTCAAACCTGCAAAGAAGTAAATCCAAAGCATTCTGTGCATTTTTATTCAGATTGAAGTTAGTTATTGCCTTTTGAAGTTTAGTTAGTCAAAGTTGGGTGGTGGGTTTTTTTTTTGGGGGGGGGGAGATTCTTTTAAACTCACTTTGTCAGAATCAGAGTTCCAGATATGATACTGTTTTTTCTAACTATTGGAAGCATTGGTTAATTATTTATATGCAGTTTGCCAGGTTGCCTGTAAATAATGTTCTGAGGTCGCTGTAATGGAGCCAAGTTTATCTTTTGACTTAAAATTTTTGGAAATGGACCTAACTAATACTGAAGAGTTGTGGGTGCTAAGGGGAACAGAGCATGCCAGTAGAGCCCACTGTGGAGCTCAGGAAATGGCTGGTTTATATTTCTCAATAACTGAATGTAGCTGTTTCTTGGTTTCCTGGAGTAGTAGTTCTCATGTGGAGATGAAGATTAAAGTGATGATAAGAAACATGAAAGCAAAGTATATGTACTTTTTAACATGATGAATGCATGTCTTCCAAAATCTGAGTTTTTAAAAATGTCTTGAATGCTTTGCATTGCTAAAACAGCTATTGCCTTTCCAGGCACCTTTTTTTCAGGGTATTTTTTGTCTATTTATGTCAAGCTTTGTCCTCAAAACTTCACAGAAATCATTTGGCATTCCTAGAAGACATTGTCTTGTCAGTTCTTTCACACTTCAGCAAATGTATATTGTGTTGTAGTTCTTATCAATGTCACCATTATGTATGAGGGTTGTGGGTGGTCACGTTCTTTGTGTGAATATTTTTAAAACCAGCAAGCCCAGAACAAGGATTCTGATGGATTTCACTTAGGTGTTTGTTGCCTTCAAGTTTAGTTGCTTTTTCAGATACAGGGTGATTCTTCTGAAACTTAGAAATCAATAACATTTGATAAGCATTTTGCTAGGAAAACCAGTCATCGGGAACTGTTCCTGTGGGAGTAAACAAGTACTTTGAGCATCATTGTCCACAAAAGATCGAAATACAGCCCTTTTGTTTTGCAATACCGATGAAGGTAGCTGAGAAACCAACAAGAATTCTGTTTGGGCTGCGCGATATTTGTTCTTTAGCACAGCATGAAATGCTATGTGAGCATGGCAAGACCTACATGGAAGGTGCAATATATGAAGATGCACTTGGATTGCATCTTTAACAAGTACCTGCGTAAATGCTACCAAATTTTTGGTGGTAGAATAGATGCGTAGTTTTCCTGGGGCAAATTGCTTTCATCCAGAACACTGTTAAGCAGAGAGCCTGAAAGAAAGGGGTCTTCGTTCAACATCTGTGATTTCAGAATCATGTTTCTAAGCTGGATAATTGCATACAAAAATATAATGTAAGTGGAAGTTGTCCCCATCTGAAATCTTGACTAGTAATTAGAGGAAATGGATGGTTGTGTAATAATCTGCTATATTTTGTTGCTCTTAGTCAAACAGATTCTTTTGGGATAAGCGTGTGATGGAAGTACATATGTATTTTTATTTAAAAAGGAAGATAGCTTGATTTGTGAGTGGAATTGAATCCCTTCATAACACAGAATATGCAATAAAACATGAGAACTCAACTGTGAGATTTACTATCTGGTGCGTTTTTCACATGCTAGTGCACTTAAAATCTGGTGTTAAGAGTTACAGTTCTGCTTGATTTCAAAGTCTTCAAATCTCGGACCTTCTCTTCCATGGCCTGGTATTCTTTCTCCAGGTGCTCTGGTTTGTGGTCTTATGATGACTTTCTCTTGTGACCTGTTGCTGCAAACTGCTGTCAAACATCTTCTCCATGCTTGGCTTCAAATTTCCCCACTGCTGAGCAATATAACATAACATGGCAAAATACCTGGCATTTTTATGGCAGTATATTAATTTTGGATGAAAAGCAATCAAATCTATTTGATGCCAAGGAGCAATTTGGTCCAAATTGATGAGACCAACCACTAATAAATTTAAGCGTGTGTGTATGCATTGAAAGACTGGGCTCTGGTTTCATAACCTCTTCGTACTCCTCATCAAGGGTTTAATCAATTCAACATACCAATGCTACTGCTAAGGAAACAGTCAGTCTTCAGGGGAGTTAAAAAAAGAGAAAGAAAGAGAAAGTTTTTTCTTTTTTTTTTTTCCTCCCTGCCTTGGTGCTGAAATGCCCTAAATTTTCTTCTGTGTTTTCTTTGAAACTACATGGAAGAAAGCAATGAAAGGGCACATAAAAATCTCAGCTTTTTTTCAGTTGAATGAGAGGCCAAGAGTGATTAGCACTGCCGAACATAAAATGTCTACAGAGGAGTCAATGTTGTGTCTGGACCAGCACTTAACCTGCCATTGCTTCGCGTGGCTCTGCAGAGTGAAAAATTTAAGGATTCTGTACATAAAGGAAAGGCACAAGTTGGCTGAATGCTGAGGATCCTGCCACACAAAGGATACTGGAGTACTGATGTACTTAGGCTGACACTTATTTAGCTTTGCCTTCTCTTACTGAAGATTTTGAGGCAGCCTTTGCCTCAGTGTGTTAGTTGGTAATAGATTGTGGAAGTCAATAAGTAAACAAAGGTTTCCCTGTCTTTTGAGTAATAATAAATACCTTTCTCCAGCTGTTGAATATTCCCACTTAAATATATTTCCAGTGTCTAAACTCCCAGCTCATCCAAGCTGGAATTTTAGTTCTTTTTTATTTCTTATCAAATTATTAAGATTCTATCATTGTAGTTTATTTAAGTTACATTATTTCTATGTGTGCTATAAATTCTAGCTAGATTACAGCTGAAGATAACTCAGTCCTCCGTTCCCTGGGCAATCAGGTCTCTGTTGGAACTTACTGGGAGTTTGATTGTGCACTTTTTGCCTTCTCCCCACCTTCGTGCCTCCTTATGTTTGCCTACTAGCATAAACAACACACTCTAACTATTGGATTTTGGTCTATGTTTCATTCATCAGTAGCTGAATTTGGCTGGTGTTTTAAGGTGGGTTTTTGGCCTAGGTGGCAAAAAGAGCATCATACTCAGTTTCTCTCGTCAGAAGTAAGCCCGAGGGAGCTGGGCGGGAGTTTTGTTTATGGTTGGGAGACACTCTGAGCAGGTATGTGCAAGGGCTTAACATAGGCTTGAGCATCGATCCTCTTGCCACGCAGTCAGCTCAGATGCATGGGTAACGATCATTCCATTAAACTTTTAAAACAGTGCTGCAGGAGTAACATTGATCTGAACTGTTAATGACAGAACTCAACATGTCAGGCTGGAAGGCTTTCTCTTAAATGTATTGGTTCACTTGTTAGATGATGATAAATCTTGCTTTATGAGGAAAAACCCATGAATTTGAAGTCAGTTAAAATACCACTGCGATGCAGCAAAGGACAACTTGAAGCTAATGAACATGCTTCAGCTCTGGTTTTCAGCAGTGCGATGGTTATGACAGTGATCGTATAGTCAGCCCAATGGCAGCTTTTATTAAAACACTGGTAATTATTACTGGTCATTTTTCAATCTTACTCATTACTATTACTCATTTTTTACTATTACTCATTACTGGCAATGAGTAACAGTGATCATTTCTTAAAAGAATAATGTCCTTTTTACATCTCTGCTGGACTAGTCTTTGGTACAAAGTTGAATCCACAGTTTTATTCTCTTTATGCTTTATATCAGATTTAATGCAAAATTATTTTAATACTTCTGAAATTAGCAAAATATAAACAATTATTATTAAGATAAGTTAAACAGCACTTTATTTTCTTCATTGTTTGGTAGACGTGAAGGACCTAGATCCTCATCTAGATTGTACACTAGATCCTCATCTGAGTATCATGCTGAGAGGTGAGGTTGATCTGATTTCTGTTTGAGCAGCATTCGTTCCTAGCAAAGAGAGACAAACTGCTGGGACAACAAGAGATCAAATGTGAGAAATCTTAAAAGCACATACATTTGTAAGTACATACTTGATCTGTGTGGTGGTTTCTATTACTTGTGCTGATCTTCCTTGAGATGATGAGTCATAATTTAAAGGCTTATTTTTTTTTAGTGAGAGATCAGTTAGGAGTCTGGGTTTTTTGTCTTAGACTTCTATGTGAACAAAATACAACAGTCTATGGACTCCTTTCCTCAGCTTTTAGATTAGCTATCTCAGAACAAACTTGCCACACATAATAGATCTATTTGGTTTTTTGGCTCTGTTATAACTTTGTCTAAGTGATCTAATGGTTCTCATATTTTAAAGGCAGTTGCTAAAGGCAGCTATTGAGATTCATCTTACCCTGGTTCAGTCACTTTTTTTTTTCCCCACTCTTTTTTTTTTCCTCTTTTTTTCCCCCTCTTCTTTTAAAGAAGACTACAAGTCCCTTTTTTCTCTTTGTGGTTTGCCAGGAACTTTAGAAACTCAATTGCTATTGCCTTTTAATGCTTGATTCACCCTATATTCCTTTCAATTTACAGGGCAGCATTCCATCTAGTGCTTGTTCTAAGAGCTTTTCTGAGCTCTTTTCTGATCAGTCTTGAACAATCCTGCTTGCCAAATTGGCAGTCGGCAAATGAAAAATTTTTCATCAGTAATAAGTAGGAACCGCTTCTGTCTTGTCCAGTAAATCTTTGTGACAGTTTTGTAGTGTAGTATAAATGTAAAATAAACTTACCTCATAGGAAAAAGGAATTTTTTTGATTGATCTGCTCTCATAGCACTGATGGGAAAGTAAATCTTGTAATTACTTCAGTTATCTAAAGACGAAACCAAAAGGATGGTGCATCATGCTAGCTAGAAAAATCAGATATTTTTTTTTTATCAGCCATGTGTGCCATTTCATTTTTGTTGATGGCATAGTATGGGTTTTGTTCAGTGAAATTTCACATTTATTTTTCCATATTTCTTTTTCATATTGAGAAGGATCAAAATGGTAACACCAAGGGAAAGGGACTTCCAAATAATTCAACATTTTTAAACACGAGTTTCATGTACATAAAGATGTGTCTTTACATGCTTAGCTTGTACTTGCATTGATTTATTAGTGTGTGAGGATGCTCAAGAAACTGTAATACCAGCAATGGCTAGTGTAACATTCGGTCTTTCCCACCACAGGGCTATGCCATGCCTCTAATTAGAGCAGAGTTGCACCCATGTCTGGACAGTATGTGTTTAGATCGATGTTTCCTTCTGCACTTAGAAATTGCCTATTAATATCTTGTATGCATAACAAGGACAAATTTAATATTAATCAAACCCAGCTTGTCCCCTCATTCTGTGCTTATATTCTGTTTTGCATAGCCGTGTAAGTACCGTGCCTTTTGTGGTGTTTTCCAGTCTGACTGCAAAACCAATATGCTGCACTAAAAACTTGATTCCCTACGTTCTTGCCTTTCTTCTCACAAGTTTGTATGCCTGCGCCCCTTTTTTATTATTTCTGAAGCTTCACAAGTATCTCTGGTGTGTAGGCTTACAACTTATTAGGTCTCAGTAGGTGTTTGGGGTAATTATTTTTTTTGATAGGACAGAGAGTATACTGTTTTGATGGAGCTTTGTGGAACCAAAGTTTGCTTGTTGGCCAGCACTGGAAAGATCAGGTCTGTGATTTTTTTGGTAGGTGGTTAGTTCTCAGTTTCTACAAAACTAAATCTTGCATAATGAACAATCAGCCTGTGTAATTGAGAACTGATAGTCTTTCCTCTGAGAAATGCTAGCGTTTCTAGCCATGTTAGCAGGTGTTCATTATAAAGATCAGCAACCACACCATAACATTTTTCTTTTTTAATTTAGACTATGGAAGTCCTTAAAAAAATATTTCCAGTTGATTTTTGCCAATATGTGCTTATACAGTAGAAGTGTTACATATAGAAACATTACAATAATAACTTCAGTGGAACAACACAAACTTTCATCTTTGACTGCCATTGACAGAAAATTGTATGTCAGCAGTGTGAATTATGGGCAGGATAGTTGACGAAATGTAGACTTGCCCAGGTTGGAAGGGGCACTAGGAGGTCTTTTTGTCCAACTTTTTGCTCAAAGAAGGAGTTAGGATTTTGTCCAGTCTAGGCTTAGAAACCCCTAAGGGTATTCTGCAGCCTCTCAGTGTCTGTCCCAGTGGCTGATAACCCTTACAGTGAAAATCTTCTTTTCTTCTATTCAATTGGAACCTTCCCCATTTCAGTTTATGATACTTCTGGTACTTATGATATTATTCCCTCCCATACACTTAAGTAAAGAACCTGTTTTCATCATCTTGGTAATCTTCCCTTGTGAAGGCTGCTGTTACGTTCCCCTGAGCCTTCTCTTCACCAGGCTGAACCCTGGTTCCCCAGCCTGAAAGAAGTTTAGCTTACTTTGAAATCTGTGTGTACTTTTAATTTGTTCTCAACATCATTCTTTTAAAGGCTGGTTGAAAACAGATTACTTTTAAAATAGCATGCAACCTGTATTGCATGTCCTGCCAGAGTAAGTTCAAGTTGAATGAGGTTTAAAAGGAAATGTTTTTGTCTGTTGATTCTAACATTAAAATTCTATCTGGGAGCTAGGAGAATGTATTGATAATCCTCATGTCTTTTTGTATCCATAGTATCGTACATGAATATTTCAGAACAGTTGAGTCACCTTTGCCAGCTCTGCTGGTTGTTGATTTAGACATGAATGCTCTTGTATTGTTTATGACTTAATGATAAGGACATGGTCATTCATGATAGTATTCCAGATTAATATAAAAAATATTTTCTACCTATGTTTTTTTAGATATATTAATGTAGGTCTGGTGAAGGCACTGAAAACTTCTTTCTAGAAAATAATTACGGTATTATCCTGTCTGAGCTTACTTTGTTGTTGTTGTTTTACAATTAATCTGAGTTAACAAAACAGAAATAAGAAAGGTGGTTTCAGTAGGGAGATGAATCACACTATATGGTGAATATGATGGGTCTGCCCAATTCAAATGCAACATATAAACAGCTAATAATATTTATGGAGCTCTAGTTCAGCGCCTTTTGGTGAGCTATTAGCTAATAAAAATCATCAGTATGCAAGGCTTTGGAATTCTTGGGGTTTTTTTTTGTAGAACAGACATTTGTATTTCCTGTGCTTTTAAAAAGTTGATTTTTGCGTTAACTCTTTTTCTAGAAAATCGAGCTCTTTACATCCTTTATCCAAGGACCTGGAGCAGCAGAGAGACAGTTTCTACAATGAGGAGAAATTATCTGCTAGGTAAGTTAAGTGCCAACATGTGACAGCAACTTGTGATCTTTTCAGTTGGGAAAAACATCTATGAGTCGTAATCCTTAGCTCCATATGCAAGTTGAGTCAGTTGCTGTGGTAGTAGGGGATTTAGATATACTAGACATTGGAACAGGCCTTGGGTGAGGTAAAAAGGAGGGCTTGTGACCTGTACATGTAATTTCCATGCTAAGCAGTGATGAAACTCTATGCAAATGTTCAATGAAATACTTAATTCTACTTTTTTTATATGTTTCAAAAAATGTGACAATAGAGTTAAGTTCTGTGAGCGTTCTAGGAGTGAGATAACTGGTAAATAGTGAACATCTATGCACCTAGGCAGACTAAATATATATAGGCATACTTAGGTATGTATATCTCTGGTTGTCATTTTACAGTGTGGTGCCTTGTCAAGCTCCCTGATATTTCAGGTAAATTTGAAGTGAGAGTTCATCACAGTAAATTAGATGTGACTAATTTCCTCTGTGAGTAAATTTTACATAAAAAATGTGTAGAAAGTAGTAAAGCTAACCTTCTGCTGTGCATTTGATGACAACTGAAGTACTGAATTATTTACTGTTGCTTTGTATTGCCCATTTACTGTTTGATGGATCATTTTACACTGTAATATTGTTAACTGCGTAGAAAAAAAATGTGTGTTCAGCAGTCTCAGGGACCTCTGGAAAGAATAATTTTACCAGAATCTTCTTGGCTATTTTTGTTTTCAAAGCCTACAGAATATTATATTTTGTAGCTTATTTTTGACATTTAAATAGTGTGAAAAAAGTTATCCTTAGAAGTATTTTTCATCTTGGTTTGCTTCTAGTTGTGCCTATTCACAATGTGGAAATTCCCAAAATAGTCCAAGAGACATAAGTAAAATATAACTTCTTTTGAACTTTGAGTTTTTGAAACATTCTTTTTTCACGTGTGGGGTTTTTTTTTTTTTTTTTTTGAAAAAAAGACAGCATTAGAGGTTTTTTCAGCAATGGAGTTCTATTTTTTCTTTATGCCTTGCTTGGCGCTGAGAATCCATAAAGTATTTGAATAAGATGCTAGTATTTCTATTTGTGAATATAATTAACAGAAGTTTGCTAGGTGTAGGTTACTGCTATTGCTACACTTAATTCTAGATTGCAAAAGTCGTTATGTTTGGGGCCAGATGATCATTACTTTCAGGTATACATGTGATCAAGTACTAGTAAACCTCACTTCATGCAAAAACAATTTGGAGAAAAAATAGTATCTCAGTGAGAACCCCTCTGATTTTTCTGAAGTATATTCAATTCTTATGTTACATCAATACCATTATCTCATTTCGAAAACCATTAAGTATTACTAAAGCCATCTAAATAAAACTATTGTAATCTTTTTCTTTTTTTTTATTAATTTTAAGTTTTCCTTTGAAAGTTTAGTTTTAATAAGCCAAGCATAAATATAATATGATTGCTGTCTAACTAGCATTTTTTTTCTTTTTCGGTTTAGGTGTTTAAACTTCTGATTCAGTCACCACATATTAATGGGGAAGAAAATCTGATTGATTAACACAATTCTGGCAGTTCGTTGTTTTGTTTTCTTTTATTCCACGGTGTTTGAGGAGAAATTTGAGGAAAATTTCAAGGAATGGAGTTAGCTCATAGTTTGCTACTTAATGAAGAAGCATATAACCAGCTTGGTGAATTTCAAAAAGCAGAGTTCATTTTTGAATGGTTACAGTTTTTGGAAAAACTTTTACCAGTGACTAGCAAAGTAAGTATAATGAGACTTGAGAAGAAAAGCCCATTATAGAGCTATTTATCTCTGTCTTTTTTGTTATTTTGTTGAGAAGCAAAGAGCGGTATTCAATTTCATTTGCTTCATGCCTTTTATGTACATGCAATGAAAATATGCTCAGTGTTTGCAGTAACTTTCTGAATGTTACAAGTCTTTGGTCACAGCCTTTCATTGACAGAGCTGCTTGTCCAATGAAAGGAATTTGAGAAATAAGCATTAAGTGATTTTTTTAATCTCAGATTATTACTATAAGATTTTGCAAGCCCATGATGAAGAGTGGTAGTCATGCTTCCACCTAGCATGGCACAATTATTTGGTAGTTCTCTAGCAAGCAAGAATGTAATGTCTTTCTCTTTTTTTATTTTCCTAGTCATGTTTCCAGTCAATTGTCCAACTTTTTGGTTCACTGTTTAGTGTATATTAAGTAGCATATGTAGATATTTAACAGTAAACCCACCTCAATAATGCTGATTAAGTGTTATGTTATTTGCATTAAAATATGTAAATGAAATACAGTGCCAGGATCTTATTTTTTTTTGTAAAGAACATTTGAGATAAGACTAAAATAGATTATTATTTTAAGGGACATTCTTTCCTTTCTAATGCTCAACTTCTTGAAACTCTGCTGAAGTTCTTCTTTGCTGCTTGAATTACTATATTTCTACGAATAGTTTTATTTTAAAACAGACATAAAAGAAGCAAGAAATGGCAATTTTGTTTTAGCATGATATAACTATTCAAGTGCCATAGGAAAAATACTTCTGAAATGCTACTAGGAAGAATTTTGCTCTGAAAAATGTGATTTTTTTTTTTTTTTTTAAATAAGAATAAAATAGTCACATATTTGAGGTGGCTTTTCTTTTAAAGTAGAAAGGTGCAATAAAATGTTCATTTTTAATTAAGAATGTCAGAGTATCAGAATGGTAATAATGAAAAGTAAAGAAAAATTAGCATCAATTATCTTTAACTAACTTTTAATTGAAATTTAACTGGTTACTGATTTTATTTCCAGGCTGATATAAGGGAAAACCAGAAGAAACTGGTTGAACAATTGACTTCTTTATTAAACAATTCACCAGGACCTCCTACCAGACGGCTTGTTGCCAAGAATTTAGCTGTACTTTATAGCACTGGAGACACTTTTTCTGTTTACCAAACAATTGACAAATGCAATGAACTCATTCGGAGTAAGGATGATTCACCAAGTTATCTGCCTACGAAACTGTAAGTATTTTTTTACCCCCAAACTTCAAATCCAGCAATAACAAGAGAGATAGATTTACATGGTGAGAAGCTAACATAGGAGAGGGTATGCTCCCTCATTTCTACCCATTGCCCAGTAGAAGCTTTGTACCATATGACACCCAGAATTTGGGAGCCTCCCTGATTAGTATCGCTATTGTGGCTGTATCCAGCTGTAAAAATAATTTTTTCTTTGGTATTACATCTCTAAAATTTTTAGACTTGAGTATTACGAAGAGAAACTGAATTCATCTGAAACCCGAAAGCAAATTCAAATTACTTCCTTCCCTCTAGGTATTATAACAATTTTATTTTAATCATTTAATATATGCTGCCTTCAGGGCAGAATTATGAGTGGTTAAGTATTTGTGTAGCAGTTTATATATTACTTTCTGTGTCTTTACTGGAAAGTTTTGAGTAAGAAGTTCAGCTGCATGTTGGGGAAAAAAAAAAAATCAGGTCAGTACTTTACCACATAAATTGCCCTTGAAAGTTTAATAAGCTTAAAATATATTTTTCTTCCTTATTTAAAAGTTTCTTGCTATGATTCACATAAATATAACATAAAATCAATCATATTAAAGTGCTTTAAAATCACATTACTTTTGCAGCATTTAATGCAGAGGCAATTTGGTGGCTGATAGGAGTCAGCGTAGGTTGCATATGTTACAACAAAATTTGACTGACCTAGCTAGCTAGTATTTACTGGATCCACTGGAAAGAAATGTCTTGAGTGATTTGAAAGCTAAGCTAAAGAAATTTATTTGGGAATATAGGAATGCTGTACTTGTTGCTGTCATTCAGAATTATAATGACCATAGTATGCTTTAAGGTAATAGGGTAAACTGAGGCTGGTTTATGCTTTATGGTTTTGTTCAGTGAGTGGACAAAACCAGCTTGCAATACATATTGCCGTATTGAAGAAACCATGCTTTACAGCAAGTCAAACAAATGCTGCTTGTTACAGAAAAGGTAAAGAAAACTTTTCATAAGCAACTTATTTAACATTAGTAAAAGAAAAAAAAATTACTTGACATGATGCATCTGAGTTCACTACCACAGGATAGACAATAAAACAAAGAATGTGTTTGTATTAGATATTGTATGTGTGCAGCAGAAACCAGAAGGATAGAAGACACTTGGTGCTCTCCAGCCAGACAATTGAAAAGCAGGCCAGAGAGAATACCAGCAATTGACAACAGAGTTACGAGGGGGCGGGTGTTTGAAAAACAGGAAGGTAATACACTGCTGAGTAGAGCAGCAAAACAGAGAAGTACAAGTCCAGGTGCAGAACACAGTTATTGAGTACATTTCTTATTCCAGCTGGGAAAATGGATATAGTTAGTTAGCAACATCTGAAATGTTTGTAACTAAATGCCTAAAGCCTAGCCAATAGAACAGAGAAACGTGAACTGTTATTGCAGGATGTGAAACCAAATTTTAAGGTGCAGCAGTGTTATGAATAACCTTAATTCCTCAATTAATGCACATCTTTCGCTGTAGTGAAGACAATTAAAGATATAGTAAAACATCGTTGTGCATTAATGATACAGTATAGAAAGCAGAGCAGAATCTGTCTTCCTCCTTTGCTTCACATGCTAATCCTGTTTTTGACAACACAAGTGAAAACAGAGTTTTGCAAGGAGTCAGTTGCATTTTCCAATAGCATCATATTTTTTTTGTTTCCCTCTTGTTCCAACTGACCTCTTGTGCAGTCTTTTGAGTTAAGCATATGTTTGCTCTAAAGGGTCTTAGCCCTGCAAAGTAAATTACTGCTATACTACTGGTTCCTTAACAGTGAGATGCATTAACATTATAGGTGAGTTATAGTATGGGACAGAGCTCTGGAGGTCTTCCTTGCTTCGGCTGCAAGATGCTGCACTGGAGGAAGTGGGATGATGGAGTTCATTGGCAATAAGGCAGAAATGGCAAAGACAAACAGAAAAGGCAGATATCCAGACTCAGAAGGCAGGGAAGTAGCTGGGGGAGAAAGAGAGAGGTGGCAGTGTTCAGAATCCTGCTGGGTATGTAAGCAGTAGTGAGGAGAGGAAATGAAGTGGAGAAAGATGTAGCAGTAAAATATGGTTTACTTCAAAAAAAGATTTGGAAAAGGGATTTCTTATAGTACTGACACTGAGACAACGGGCTGCAGAAAAATAATTGGAACTACAGAACTCTTTATTGAGTAAAATCTTTCATCTTGGGCTGCAAGTACATGAGATACTTGGTGTTCAGTGAAGAGAGACTGCTTTTTTTCTTTTTTTTTTTTAAGTCTTGATTAAAGTCTTGTCTTTGTTTGCCATCTGTGCTTATTTAGCATATGTGTCCATGTTTTCTGGTAGCAATACTTTGCCATCATTGTTCACAATATATTGATTCACCTGGAAACTCCTTTAAATACGGTTTCCAGTGAATTGTTCTCTTATCTCATAAATTATCATTTTTATACCTTCATATAGGTGGAAGATCGAAAAGTTCTAGGCAAGTACTTTAAAAAGAACCTTAAGTAGGTGCTTACCTCATACTAAAATTGAGTGTGATGTGAATGCTGTATCAGATCAGATAAACAGATCACGTAGTATGAATACATCTTATTACTTTACTTTAACTTACCAAGTTTTTAAAGTATCCACTTGGGCTGTTTTTAAACCATAAGCGTTTTAAAGCATTTGGCTAGTCAGCAAAACTTCATAGCTGATCTCAGTGCTATTTTACCACGTTTAAGTATCTTAGTTCTGCATTTTTGTTGGGACCTCTCAAAGTACAATTGTTAAGGCAAAATTTGAGAGAAAACAACTTAATTGTATCTTACATAGAGACTTGTGTATCAAAATGGAGGTGTGCCGCCCGGGAGGAAAAAAACCACAGGCAGAGAGGCTTTTCCCTGCAAAACTTAACTGGATTCCTTGGAAACTTCTGGCTGTTGCTTGTGATTTGACAGATAAGGTGTCTCAATAGTTAATATAGTTTGGACTTAGTGAAGAAACATTTGTGAGAAAAAAAAAAAAGGCAACTAGAGTCATGATACAATCCTAGAAAACAGTCAGAAGAGCTTGCTAAGTCCTGTGCTTTGAACTTTTATAGAAACGTAAATATTGATGTACAGAAGTAGCTAGATTCTCATCTTTAGTTGACTAGGTGTTATCAACAAATATTGTCACTTTGCTAGAAATCACTGTTCAACACTGATTGACTCCTTCATACAACACTTAAGCACAAGGCAGTACAGCCAACCATGTAAGAGTGTTTGTGGGTTATACTATGATGTAATAAGGTAGTTTGAGTTTGGGTTTTTTTCATATATGTTTGTTAAATATTCCCTCTTTGGATTATGATGTGAAATATACATTATTTAGTCTTGAAGCTAATTAAAGAGAGTATCTGTGACCATCAGATGATCAATTTAGTAGTAAGGTGGTGCAATTGTAATTGTATGCCCAGCCACACCGTGAACAAAATTAAAATCTAAACTGTTGGTGTGTACTGAGTTGGATAAAAGCAATAATGAAAAATGTCACTTCAACGCCTAGGATTTTGGTATGATAAGATATAAAGAATATCAGGGTTTTTTCTTACTGTGCTTTGTCATTTAGGGAATTACTGTTAATATTAAATGCGTTTTTCTAATTAACAATGTGTTCAGTATGATATTTTAAAATTCTTTATGTGTAACTTGAATTCAGTTGGGGAATAAGTAAAATGTTTTCTTGAAGGAGGTGCTGAGAAGTGTCACTGCATATTTAACTAGGTCTGGCAAAAGATCTGAAAGCTGGTTAAAGATATAGTTTAGTTTTTCCTTGTATTCATCAAATTAATTGGTTTAGTTTTAGATCTGTCAATACAAAAGCAAAGTGTTTCCCTAATTAATTATTCAAAGGAAAACAGTCTGTAATTAAGAAACTCTTTATTTCTTTTTTTTTTCTTAATATTTAGCAATTTTTGCTTTTGCTGAAGGAGATAACACTGAGCACACAGACTCCAGTTGTCAGGTATTTCACCTGGAAACTACATTCAGAATCTGTGTGCCATGAAAACAACATGGGCTAACACTTTTATTTCCTTCAAGGTGTTTCCTTATTCTGTATTGTTACACATAAATGCCAGAATTTTAATTACGAGACCATTTGCAGTCTACTGTTGACCATCGAGTTGTAAATAAACTTGTGCCTGGCTACTTCTAGCAGCATCTGCCGTAGCGCAGTGCCGCAGACTGCAGGTGCAGGGCATGCTTAGTTAGAAATTAACGTTAAGGTTTAATGGTAGATATGAAAATTGTATTCCTATTGTAAAATTTACTGGAAGATTGTATTACCTGAATTCTTGTATTATCCAAGTTATTTTCCCAACCTTTGTATCCACATTTCTCCTAGAGCTTGAGTATGTGCCACATACAGACCTTTTTTTTTTTTTTCTTTTTTTTTTTCCTTTTGATAATCCACTTACATTTTTGGGACATTCTATTTAGTTATTTTGTTGTTTGCCCATTGATTACGTTAGTCGTCTTAATCCCTTTCATCTATTACTGCATCCATTTTCACGCGTCTTTGGATTTGCTTTTGTTTTAGTGCTGCGGTGGTATGCTTGGGCTATTTATACAAAAAATTGGGAAGAATTTTGGGAAACAGTTTTACTGACACCGTTGGGAATGTGCTTAAAGCAATGAAGAATGCAGAGGTATTGGAACAGCATGTTTAAAAAATGATTGGAAAAATAATAGGATGTTTACTGTTGGTAGCTGGACCAATGAATAGGAGAACGTGCATGATACCAAAACATGAAAAATTGTGGGAAGTCATAGGATAAAAATCAATGTCTAAATTCCAAAGAATTACTAGAGCGTTAATGGATTATGGCTATAAAAGAATGGATCATAGCTATTCTCAAGCTAATTTCATAAAAGAACTTGATAAACTAGGAACTCTAATTGCCTTATTAATGAGAACATTTTTGTTCCAGCTTGTACTTCATGTTTTGTGTTTTAAACTGCTAGTGAGTACTTTCCAGTAGAACATAGAATTACTATTTTCACTTGCTTGCTTATAGTGTTATAGAGCAAGTTACCTGCTTTAACTCACTTCCACATAAAAAGATCTCTGAAAGTCTAAAGTACCCAAACTGTTGTTTACCTATTTCAGTAGTCGGCATTTTGTATTTCCGAGGAGCTTAGGGTTACAAAACTTTAACATTTCTCTTTTTCATTTTTCAGTCTCAAGGTCGTTATGAAATCATGCTTAATTTGCAAAATATATTAAATGGTTTAGGAGCTGCTGCTATTCCCTGTCATAGAGATATTTACAAAGCTGCCCGATCATGTTTGACAGATCGATCCATGGCAGTCCGCTGTGCTGCTGCAAAGGTAAAGTGCTCTAATAGCTGTTATTATTAAGTAAGCTCCCTAAATAAAGTTATGTTGTAATGGATAATGAACACAGCAGTAAATACATTGTTTGGTTATTTTTATTTCTTTGATATTGCCTTGGCAGCAAAAATTCATTTTAGTATGAAGCAACATGCTTATTTTATTAGGGAGAACTCTTGTGTATTATGTAACAAGATTTGTACTGAGTGTTTTTCCGCATTGAAACATTTTTATTTCCCTTTTTTGTCTAGTGTCTTCTTGAACTTCAGAATGAAGCGGTATTTATGTGGAGTACAGACCTGGATAGTGTTGTGACCTTGTGTTTTAAATCCTTTGAAGGTTCCAATTATGATGTACGATTAGCAGTTTCAAAACTTTTAGGCACGGTATTGGCTAGAGCTCTAACATCTAAACAGACAACAGGTACAGTATGTACTTTGTTTGCTGATTCCTCATGTGTTAAAAAAAAAAAAAAATTAAAAATAAAATCTGTCAGATGATCAGAAACTCTCAAGTTCTGTTGAAGCCCAAAGTAAAATTACAATGTAAGCTTCGTCTGCTGTTCGTATCTCTGGTTTGGTCTTTTTTGTAACATTTTTCTTGTGAAGTGCTGTTGTATTGGTTTTGTTAACCTATATATATATGTATATTTATAAAATAATAAACAAGGAAAAATATTTGGTAAAACCGTTGTTCTCTGTTACAAGATTGTTATTGTATGGAGAAAAAGTAGTAGCTTCAGGAATTGAAAGGAAAGGTTAATTTAAGCAGTGTAGAAAGCACCAAGATTTGAGGGAGTGTCTCTTTGTCAAACAAAGGAGTTAAAACAGCTTCAAAAGCTATCCTTTCCACAATCATCAATATCACATCTGGATTGTCTAGCAGTACAAATGTGATCAGAAGCAGAAATGAGCGAGCAGTTTCGTTCGCTCAACAGACCATGTCACAGTTATTGCTGACAGACAGTACTTGATCTAACTGAAGCATCCTGGCACAGTGAAGATCTCCAATCTTTGGTGTCATTCAGACTGGGTGTTTTTAGTCCAATCTTAGGATCCAAAGTGAAATGCCTAACTGTAATCTAGGCAAAATATAATAGGATGCAGAGTAAGTGTGATTCAGACCATTTGTTCTGCTTTTAATGGCATCAGAGAAGACCTTCAGTGCAATAAGCAGCAAATGACAAAATTACATGCATTTAAGCCCAATTTACTGCCTTTCAAAATTCTTGAAGCTGTGTATTTGCATTGGAGACTCTGAAGTCTTGATTTATGAAGTATTTTTCTAAGAATCTTTTGGAGAGAATTATTGTGTTACAGAAAACAATCAGCACTTACCTTTTCCCAATAAATTAAAAAAAATACTCTGAACTCTTTATAGACTCAGTAGTTTTCTTTAATCTTTGTAAGCAAAGTAGTTGTATTTCTAAAGTGCTAACATAAGGTTATATAAGAAGCTCATCAACTGTTTGGTTGTTTATTTTAGTTATTTTTAGTTAAAAAGAAGTTAAAGATAAATGAGACAGAAGCTAGGTAGGGGCTAGAAGGGGCTGGAGTGGAGAGGTGGAGGGAGCAGTACATAGTCCTGAAATTTCTGCATTATATCTGATAACCTGCTGATATTGGGGCTTTTTAAAAATTTTTTTGGACATGATTATCTCAAATCCTCTCATTCCTTTTCCCATTTCAATAGTTAGAAGTGAATGAAAAAAGCAGTGAAAATATTAGGTCGCTTACTTACTGCGATGACTGCAAATTTTGCACACACATGTTCCAGCACGTATTTTAAATGAACTTTCTATCAAGAAATAAAACAACGGAATAGGAATTAGGGATAAATAATTTTCCTAGAAGATAGTAAACAAATTTTATGATTCTCATTCTTTTGAAGAGCTTATTTAATACTAAGGTGAGATGCTTTTCTTTCTAAGACAACCTGTAGCTATGTGCTTATCTGGCTAAGCATAGCAGAAGGGTAATCCACTCTGTCTGGAGTTTGGAATAGAGGGCTGTGTCTGGCGGTAAGCTGGAATGAGTTAGAGTCAGGGCTTACATGAAGCTTTGGGTGGTAGGAGTAGGCCATACAGACCTTTTTGCAAAGGGAGCTTAGATTAGATGGTAAATACTGAGGGAGGGTAAACGTATGTATAGATACTGGGTGATGGCCTAAACTATTTAAAGATAGCTGAAGCAGAAAAATTTGAGAAATATTGTCTTTTGCTGGAGCACTGAGTCCTAAAATGTCTTAGTTTCTGTTGTGAAATTATGCTCAAACAGTATTTGGATTTGATTGTGCTACTGAATTTGTGCAAATTTTTTCTAAAATGATGATGGTTGAAACTTTTCTTAAAAAATGTAACAAGTTTGAGAGAGCTATTCCTCCTAAGATATACATCTGTTCTTAGCATCTACCAGGCATAACTTCCGCAGAATCTCTTTGGAAGAAGTGATGGAGCTATTGGGAACTGGATTTCTGCGTGGAAGTTGTGGATTTCTGCGAGCCAGTGGCGATATATTGAAAGGGACCAGCTCGGTCAGCAGAGATGTTAGAGTTGGAGTAACCCAGGTTTGGATTATATTATTTATGATTTTCTGAGATTGCTAAATATTCCTATAACTGCTTTGTGCTCTATATATCTCTTATTTCATCCTTTTTTGTATCTGTGACAAAATGTATGTAATTTAAAATAAGGATTTACATCTTGAGTTATGCTAGAAAGAAAAAATACTTCTGATGTTGCTTATTGTTTACCTAATAGTTTGAAATTTTCAGAATTAAATATGTATTACTTGTGAAAGCTTCACGTGATATGAATTTCAAGTAAGAGATATAAATAAGTACATTGCTTAAAATTTTAATTTAAAACTTAATACCTTATGTCTTAAAATGAAAGGGGGAAGTTACAAGAATTCTTTGAACTTGGAATAGTTTCCTTCTATATAGGGACATTCCCCGTCCTATTCTGAAAGAAAGGTTCTGCTTTGAGTAAGTGAGTGAAAAATAAGGAAAACAGAATTTAGTGTGAAAACCCAAATACCTGTTTTCCTATGTTCCAGGAAGCTCAGTTAGAGGATAGAATCTTGTTAACTGAGCAGGACTGAAGTCAGACCATATACCACATGCTGGTAAAAACAGTATCAATTTTTCAGATAATATCAGATTGGCTTCTTCCCATAAGTATTATCTTAAATGGCATTTACATACTAAGACCTAAATATTCAAATGTTAAACCTGTGAATCAAGACTAAAGGTCATGATGAACACTTACATATCAAACAGCTGTGATTATTTTAATATATTATAGTCGCCATAGCTATTTGATACGTCCTCTTTGCCAGTGAGGGAGTCTTTCAGTGCATTTCAACTTCTGCAGTACAAAAAAATCGGTAAATTAGCTTGAATTACTGATAGAAGCTGCCAGACTTTGCACTGAAACAGCTAGAAGATGCTCACAAATTGTCTTCTATGCTCAGATCATGCTGGGTAGAAGCATTAACTTCTGGCAGAGAGACAGAAAAGCTGGGGAACAATAATACCTTGACAGCTATTTGCCTAGAAAATGCATGCCAGACTCCTAGGCTGTTCTATATACATGGTGGTTTTATTAGTTTTCCAGGAATAGATATTTCAGTTCAGTATTTTGACTATTTGTACTGGTTTTTGGAGGTTGTCTCCTTTTTCATGCATTTCTATGTTAACACAACAGTACCTGTGCTAGATGGTACACTTACGCTGTACCAGAACAGTTAAAATAGTGCACTGTTTCTATAAGAAAAACTTGAGAAATTGTGCATATATCAGTGCCTGTGAGTAGAAAACACTTGCAGTTATAAAATGTATTACTTATTATATGAATTGCAGCTTATTATAAACTAAAAAAGAACAACAACATTTAAGATGATTTCTTACATATGCAAGAATAAATTAAATTTGTTCAAGACACAGCCAGGTTCAAGAGATAGTTCAAAATGTGGCCCTGGCAGTATGACTCTTCACCAGTCTATTTATCCTTTAAATTCCTCAGTTTTCAAATCTGTAAAACAGGGGTAATGTACATTATGAAGCCAAAGTAGCATTTGTCAAGAGCTATTAGATGCTAACAGGATCTGATAGTACAATTTCTCTGTGTACAGTACTTCTCTTTCTTTTATGTAAATAATTCCATTGTTAATATTAGACATGAGGCAAAGTATGTATGAGGCAACTATAGAAGTTTGTTGATATGGGTAGTAGTTGTGAACTTTCTTATGAGGAATTTTGTGTGTTCGTTTGCATATTCTCATTATTTGTACTCCCTTTTCTTGATGGTCGCACATCTATTCATTTAAAAAATCCAGCACATGCATATGGAAGGCATTTGTAAGGGAGTGTATTATGTGGCAAAATAAATGGTCTTGTGGTGATTAGATTTGTAAAGTGACTCTGCATTCTTTCTCTTTGTTGTGACAAACATAGTCTTTTTATGGTACCCCCATTGCAAGGCAAACAATTAAAATTCATTGAGATGAAGAGCAGTGCTTGGGGGCTGCAAATATTCCCTAATTCAAAGCCTATAATAACAAAATTCTCTCAGGGTTATGGGTTATAGTTTTGTAACATAGTAGTTCTTAAAATGCATTCATACATTAAATTTGGGTTCCATGTGCAGAATGTTAAATAGCTGGAAGCTGTTGTTGAGTGAGACCAAACGCAATGTTTTACATAACAAGTGCCCGTGCAGGGTAAACTGCCATTTCTCACACTCTGGAATGAAATAACGTGGGCAAGCAGCTTGAATTAACTTGCAGTCAAAGCAGGCTGCAATATTGCTAGTACAGTTTTGATGGTAATTTAAATTACTTAAATAGATAAAAAAAAAAAATCGCAGCTACCTGAAAGTGAGAACGTACGTGATTTATGGTTGCATAAATGTATAAGTAATCTCAGTTTAGTGACGTTCTAGTTGTGGCAATGTGCAAAGATTTAAAAAAAAAAAAAAAAAAAAAAGAGGTATGTGGGATAGCTGGCAGTGGTTTTCCAGATGATTTTGCTCTAAAATATGGCTTCTTTTCAAATCTCTTCCAGGCATATGTGGTATTTGTCTCTACATTAGGAGCACGATGGCTTGAAAGGAACTTCTCTGCCTTCCTTTCCCATATTCTAGATCTCGTGTCTCAGTCTCACCCTAAGGCTATTCAGAGTCAGATGGATGCTATCGGCTGTCGCCGCTGTGTTTCATTTATCCTTCGAGCTACTGTAGGAGGCCTTCTTGGGGAAAAAGCTCAAATTGCAGCTGCCAAGGAGATTTGTCAGGCCATCTGGAAACTGAAGAAAGTTGTGGGTATGGGTCTAACAAGATTATCCATTTGAGCCTCTGTTTTTCCTTTTTTAAGTCATTGTCCAATTTCCTAATCCAGAGACTGCAGAAATAGAATATATGGTGCTGTTTTATTACAATAATAATGTAGAAGGCTTTTGATGGACTGCTTTGTTTTTAGCTTGGGCTGGTTATTTGTTTGTGTGTGTCTGTTTCTGCATGTGTGTACCCACACAAGTGTAAACATCTTTCCTAACACTTCTTCCCTGGCAAATATCATTTTAACCAATTACCAATATAATAAAATAATAACTATATGCAGTAATAAAATATAGGCAGTATTGTAAATTAAGTTAAATTGGCAGTTAATATATAGCCAGATTCTGCCTTCCTGTTCAAAGCAGCTGACACTACTGATGGTTCAAAAAAGAAGCATTTGTTCATAATTTACAAAATGAGCATTTCTCCTGAAGAAAACAAATCTCTTGCATGATAAATAAAGGTTTGTACACAGCTTCCAAAAAAAGCTGCTGATCTCCCACCATTGTCCTTGTAGGGGAAAAGAAAGAATGCTGAGCATAACCAGTTGTCCCCTGGTGTACAGCTGCATATTATATCCTAGTTAAATATCTAAATGTTAAATGTCTAAACTGACATAATCATTTGTGTCTCAAAAAATGAACCTTCAAAAAACTCCAGATTTTTCCCACCTTCTTTATTCCCCACCCCCACCGTCTGGCTCACTTGCTCTCGCACTATTTCACTCTTTCCTTCCCTTTCTTTTTTCCTACCATGTAGTAAAATCTAGCAAGCTATATCAAAGCATGACCTCTTCAAGTCACTTTCAGTGAGGCTGAGAATAGCATGCTTCTTACTAGCCACTGTTTCCCATCACTTAAAATGGAAATCACCAAATTGCTCATCTTTATCTACCCTCCTGCCCTCACAGACATTACTACATTATCCACTTGAGTAATAGAAATGTACTTGTCTCAGTGAAGGTAAACTGTTTATGAAAACAGTTTGGTCAGTAATAAAAATAAAAGCTCATTTGGTAATATAAACAACTTGTAACAGCAAAATCCTTTTTCCAATCTGTTTCATTTTGGTCATGATTTCATGGGGATCTTACTATATTATGTTTTCAGATGCTGCAACGAGTGACAGTAACTTGGAAACAAGAATTAGTACAACAGATGTAACAGCAAGTCAGCATGTGCTTGTGTGTGCACTTCAGGAACTTGGAAGTCTCATCCATGGCTTAGGAACTACAGCAGCACCGTTACTACAAGACTCCAGTACAGGTACAAGCCCCGAATTATTTCGTGAACCAGAGTACAAAATATAGTCCTTTGTTCACTGTGGTGGTCTTTGATTTCTTATGGCTAGACTGTCAATTCTTTCAAGTCTGTTGGGATCCTTTATCTGGCACTGACTATAGTAACCTTTCTTTTGGTGTGCAGCCTCCTCACCAGGACCTCCTTGGTTCTTCTAGTGTTTTCTGTTTTCTTTCACTAAAGTTTAAAAAAAAAAAGGGGGGGGGGGGGAAGTTGGCTACTTTCCCGCTGTAGGAAATCTTCAGGCATTGCCCAAAGAGTTCTGTATCTTCTCCAACCGATACTAGTATGTTAATTAAAAAAAACCCCACAAACAAACCAGCATCGAATTTAACTCCATTAAGGGTTGTATTTGAAGTCCAACACTTTGTAATGTTTACAGTAAATCAGTTTGAGCTGGGTATCTTCATCTACCTTTATTGTTTTCATTTAGCTGCAGTGAGAATTTTTTTTCTGTATGGGTTCAAGTGGACATCTGTTTCCACTGCATGGATTTCTGTTTCTTTGAGAATATTTACAGATATTTTCTATACATGTTGGTGAATAACTGTATAATATGTTAGGTTTTCTCCATGTTGTTACTTTTCATGCAGGGTAACTCTTTTTGAAAACTACTGAAGTATTTAAATTTGATAAAAAATATTTCACAATAAAAACCAATAATACTTTTTAAAGAGAAGTACAGAAATTGGATAGTGGTATGTTCACCAGTCCTCTGTATACATTTTTGCCTTCTTGACAATCTGCTTGCCTATTTCTTAAGTGTGTTCATGCGTTTTATTTTTCAGGAGTTCTGGAAGCAGTAATTTCTGTCATTCTTCACCCCAGCATTTCAGTTAGACTAACAGCGGCTTGGTGTTTACGCTGTATTGCAGTAGCATTGCCCTCCTATGTGTCCCTACTATTGGATCGTTGCATTGAACGTCTTAGTGCACTGAAATCTTCCCCAGAAGCAGTAACTGGCTACAGTTTTGCTGTTGCTGCTTTGCTGGGTGCAGTAAAACACAGCCCTTTAGGAATTCCGCATGGAAAAGGGAAGGTACAGTCTGAATACTTTACTTATAGGCAGTTCTTTGATCTTTTTGAAGTAGTATTTGCATGTATTCTTTATGGCGTGATCACATAACCCAATACACTAGTGAGAGATTTTCTTCCTCAAGAAGGGGATTTTGAAGCATACCGTAACTGAAAAAAGCAAGTGTTTTTCTCACATGTGTCAGGATTGTGAATTTCTCAGGAAATGTGAGTAATGACTCTATTAACCACTCATGCTGCTACCTTTTTCTAATGGAGAAGTTTGTTAACAGAGAAGTTTGTTTTGGGACAGAGGTCAATTTTGTGGAGCTGTAAGGACTTAAATTGAACAGTCTAACAAAAGCTTTACCTGGAGAAAGCATTTCTTGAGTAGAGTTAGGTTTTTCAGAATTTCAAACTAAATTCTTTACAGCAAGATCAAACCTTCTGCAATTCCGGCCCAGTTTGACATTGGCTGAAATGAGAAAGCTGACATTTCAGCAGTATTACATGCTAATTCTCTGCATAATGTAGAATCTTAGATTCTTGGTTCTGAAAATACCTGTTTCAGAGCCAGTGGACATTGGAGTAGAAGTGGCACGGTTTGACACAAGGATTGTTGTTTTTTTCTTGTTATTACACCACTGTAAGATGAAATGAATGCTTTAGTACGTTAGGAAAAATGTCCCTTGCAGTGATTCCAGCCCACCCTTTCAGCGCGGTTGAGTACTAACAGTTCCATGCCGCTCCTTAACAGACATTGCTAGTTACAGTTCTCAACATTCCAAGTCCCAACTGCTGATAAAACAGTTTATAAATGTAAAAAAGGAGCCTGTTCTTCTTAGCTCTTAAAAACTTTTCCTTGTGATTACCAAAAGACCACGGGGTGAGAATAAAATGAGTATTGTTTGCCCAGCTATATAGATGAGAAGTGCCATTCAAATACTATACACCTAAACTGAGCTAAAGTTTCTGTTTAACACAGAAACTTAATTCTTAACAAAGATTTCTTTTAGAGGAATAGAATAGGATGATATAGGGCCAGGAGAGGAGGTATGGGAGGGCACAGAAAAGTGTGGGAGAAACACTGTATTCTGTACTGAGCTGGCAGGGGGGTGAACGGAGGAGTGACAAAGGCCCTTTTCCGTTCTCTCCTAGGAACATTGCCAGATTCCAGACTAGCTCCTCTTCTGAGGAGCTGAAAGAGACCAGTGTTAAATAGAGCAGTTTTGAAAAGGAAATATCAAACGCAGACAGTAGTGACCTGGACAGAAGCTGGTTTATATTAATGCATTTTGCTTTGAGAGAGTGGTTGGAGTTGCAGGTGGAGCCTATTCAAGAGACCAAAAGTAGTGAGTTTGTATATATTTAGCGTTCCATACCAGTGCTTATACTTCAGTTCAAAAAAGTCCTTCAAAAATAAGACGTTTCTCCTAGTATGTAGAAAAATCATTAGAAAATGCATTAATATAATATTTGTATTAATATTTAATATTTCTAGGATGCTTGTTTATCAGGTAATTTAAGTATACTAAGCTGTTAGTGATTTTTAATAGTAAAATTTAACATGGGTGCTGTTTTAATTTTAGAATCAAATGTTTAAATCTATCAAGAATCTGTTAAAATACATGTCTTCATTTGCAACCATCTGATAGCGTTATGGAATTGGGGAAACTAGTATTTTCAGACCATTAATATTGCGTGAAGTTTTGGAAGTGTACAAATTTCAAACTTTTGTGAAGCACTTTCATGTGCAAACTTTCATGAAGTTGTATAATTTTTCACATAAATTATAGAAGGATGCTGTCTATACTGTGCAAAAGAATTGTAGAAGGAAATTTGCTGTACTGAGGCTTTTAATGATATTATTGATAATGACACTTCTTACTTGTCATACTAACTTACAAGCAGTTTGTTTTGGCAACCAGGCATAATGCAAGATGTAAGAAATTTTTTTTTTTTTTTTGGCATATGTGAAACATAATTGAAGGAAACCATTTGCACAATACTTTTTGAAGTTGTAGCCATAGCATGGTAATTGTCCATGGACACCCTGTGTGTTCCTCCATGTAAATTCTAGGTAGCTTAGGCTTTGGTAGCAAGTGCAGATTGTCACCTTGCATTTAGCACATGATAGTAGGCACGTGCAATTCTTGTGGAGAAGTTAAGAGAAGATTAGTTCTAACTGTACCATACCATTCCAACTTGTTTGCTTAGTCATACCATTTGTTGATTAAAAACTGTCAGAGAGAATGATAGATTTTATTTTTTTATTCTAAAACAGGGATCAAAAGATCGTTACCCTTTTCACCACTTCTTCTGAGCTCTAATTTGTAGGTCTCATGCTAACCTTTTTCTACATAGTGGCATAAACAGAATATCGCAACACTTTTATGCTTGCCACACATATTGCCATGATAATTATCAGCTCTTATTTTACTGCTGATAAAAGAAGGGGACAAAGCAGCGAAGTGACTTACCTAGTATCGCACAGGAACTGTTGAAGCCATCCCAGACTAACACTGAAGTTGGTCATTGCAACTTCATGAGCCTGAGTTTCTTGCTATAGTATGATAAGAAGATGGCATTCTGTTTGGGGACACTGACATAGGATTAAGTATCACAGCAAACAGTATGGAAAAATCATTTGGTAGTTACTAATATGCTGATGCTCTGTTTTTCTCTTTAACTTTGAAGGTAATCATGACAGTAGCAGAGGATTTGTTGTGTTCTGCTTCCCAGAACAGTCGCATTTCACTGCAGCGAACACAGGCTGGATGGTTGCTGATAGCAGCCCTCATGACATTAGGTAGTAGCTTTCTACAATTTTTCTTAAACTAAATTAAGCTGTTCTGTGTTCTTTCTCTGACTTTAGTTCTTGTGATGTTTCGTTTAATTTACCACTGCAAAATAATTCTTAAAAAACACACGTAAATCAGAATCTTTAGAAAAACTTTCTAAAATAAAAATGTCATTTCTTCCAAATTTGCTACTAGTTCATTTGGAACAATGTCTGACAAACAGTGACTGGGTGGGACTGCCATTAATTAAATGTAGAAGATATATTTCAAAGTCAGTCTAACCAAATGTCTTTGTAGTCATGAAGAATTACACTGATATTTTTTAAGATCTATCCCAGAACAAAACGAGCCTGTCATTTATATTTCCCTCTTGTCAGGCATTTGAAATCTTAGGGAACTTTCTGATATTTATTAGTGGTCAGATTATTGATTGTGATCACTAAGTTACTCATAAAGAATGTATTTTATCTGTTTTGTTCATATCTTTAAGGCACCTTTCATGTTTTCAGCTATTACTTCTGCCCAACAGCTCCCAGTTTTTTCTTAGCTAAGGGAAAACACACCTTGTACATTAACCTATAACAAATGTTTGCTTTTCTGAATATCACTATTGCTTATTACATCTGCTGGTGATCCGCATGGTCTGTACTTAGTAAAACAGAAACTATAGCTGGCTTGGTGACATACTTGTAAATGTGCCAGTGGGTATGTAGTTATGTTGGAAAATCAAGTACCAAGACAGTAAACATTTGAGAAATTATGTATTTGATGGCTGGGAAAGTAGCATCAAGTTTTGCTCGTAGGTGTAATGGTTTTGCGAACATAGATAAAAGAACCAAAGAGAAAAATTAACTTTATTAATCCTTACACTGGTATGACAACTGTCAACGCTTACAGGTCCTGCAGTTGTCCAGCACCATCTGCCACGAATGCTGTTACTGTGGAAATGCAGCTTTCCATCATCTCCTAAAGACCTAGAAACAGAGAAGACACGAGGAGATTCGTTTACCTGGCAGGTAACACTGGAAGGTCGTGCTGGTGCTCTCTGTGGTAAGCAGGATTTACCATGTCTTTCTCTGCATATTTATACTTTGGCTGTTTGTTTGGTTTTCCTTCTGAAAGAACAATGATACTTCATATTGATTTTTTTTTTTTTTTCCCCACTGGATTCACATATTGACAGATTGGTAGGGATTGGAAGGGACTTCTAGACATCATCTAGTCCAAGCCCCCTGCTAGAGCAGGATCACTTAGAGCATGTTGCACAGGATCGTGCCCAGGCGGCTTTTGAATATCTCCAGAGAAGGAGACTCCACAACCTCTCTGGGCAGCCTGTTCCAGTGCTTGGTCACCCTCAAAGTGAAGAAGTTTTTCCTCATATGCAGATGGAACTTCCTGTGTTCCAGTTTGTGCCCATTGCCCCTTGTCCTGTCACTGGGCACCATAGAGAAGAGTCTGGCCCCTTCCTCTAGACATCCGCCCTTTAGATATTTATAAGCATTAATAAGATCACCATGGTGAAGGATGTATTCACTTCCCAACATACATGCTTGTGTGTATATATATATTTACCTATATATCTATATCTATATGCATGTGTTTCATTTTTGTAAAAAACAAACAAAAAATCCAAGAGGGCTTTTCCTCTTGTTCTTCTGATCAGTTGATTTCCAAGCAGTAAACGGTATCAGGAAGGTACTTCTCTTCTGTTGTTTAACATACATATCACAGTAGTGAATGAAGGCCCAAACCAGGGTACCTTCTGTTGTTTATACAGTCTATTGTGTTTGGTATATAGCAGTTTCCTAATAGCTGACTTACTGTAAGCAAAATAGAATTGGTGAGTGAGTCAAACACAGCCGTGAGAGTGGGAAGACTCAGGTAAAAATTACAATAAGGAAGTTGCAATGCTCAGCCAGTAAAGAGTGCTGCATATTTGGCTGCTGGCTGGTATGTTGCAATTTTTCATCATGAAATATTGTGAATTTGGGTGTCCAAGGCATGACTCCAGTGATCTTTAAATACTTAATGTGTTTCAGTCATATACTAAAGGGTCCTTTGCATGGCAGAAATGTGAACCTTAGTACAGTGATCACCCCTCTCTCCCTCACTATTAAAATCTATCAGAAAATGTGGAATTCAATAGTAATTTCATTTTAGAACTAGCCTAAACAATCTTTAAATATTTTCTTTTCTTTTTGGAAATAGGTCTTTAGTACTGTATATTCTCTAAATGCTTTCTGAACTACTAATTCAAGTTTAATTTTCTGTAAATAATGAAAAATACTTATGTATATATAAGATATTTCTTAAAGTACAGTACTTAAGCTAAATTTAAATAGAAAACTAGCAAAGTAAGCAGTAGGTCATCTGATCATCATCCTTCTCCCATTTTTTTTCTTTTTTTATTAGTATCACAGAATTATTATGAAGTTGAATTATATCCCATAACTCAATTCGTAACAAAAAGCAAAAAATGCTTACATTTATATATGCAATTAAAAGTCAGGGTATGAACATCAAAGCTGAGACACTAAACCAGTGCTTCTGTAAATATGACTTTTTTCATTCAAGATTTTTGTCAGTTTCTTAAATTATTGGCCAAAATGCCTAAATTTTTTTTTCATGCTTTCTTCTACTTTTAAATTACTAGTGAGGTAATAATGTGATTACTTCACTAATGTGATTTTTTTCTTCTAGATATCTCACACTAAATAAGTTAAAATCCACTTCCTTTTCTAGCTATCAAAAGCTTTGTTTCCCATTGTGCTGGTCTTCTTACGGATGAAGTTGTTCAGAGACTACTTCTTCCACTCCCAAGTGCTGTTGATTTATTGACACAGTAAGTGCATGTATCAAACTGTTAAACGAGCTCTGGTTTTGAAAAGCTACAGAGTAATCTTGTATTTGATTTAGTGCACTTTCTAAAGAACTTTCTTTTCAAACTACAAAAATTAGAGTATAGAATGCAGCTGTATATCTGAAGACTTTAGCTGACATAATGTGTCTTGCAGATTCCAGTATCATTTAAAAAAAGATAGGGAAGAAATTATTGCATGCTTTTGTTAAATCAGTGTTTTTATTCTACTTTTTTAATCAAACATATGCATTTGTGTTTAAGCATGATCATTTTTTTTATAAAATAAACTTTCAAGAATACGCTCGGACAAAAAGTTTTAGGGATGGGTATTTTTTATATTTAGATTCAGAGCTAAGCTGGGAAGAGGTTTTATAATTTTTAAATTTCTGCCTTCAGAATATGTAGTGATTTAATGTATTTAGGCTCTAAACTTAATTTTACAAAGATACATCCACAAAAGTGTTAATTGTAACAAATAGAGGTACAATTAAAGGCAATAGAAAGCCTTATTTATTTCTCTAGTATTAAATAAAAGTAATGACTGGGAATGGAGAACAGAGAGGTTCTGTCAGAACATGTGAAATGAATTGTTTTGCTTCTACTATTGGTAATGCAAATCAAAGCTGTACTTATAATGTGTATAGATTTTAGAAGTATACAGCAGAGTAGTACAAATGAAACCAGAGTGTTGCATGATGCTTAAAGTCTTTAATATCTCTGATGTGCTTTTTTGTATTTTAAGGCTTTCTTCAATATGTAAATCATATGGAAATTCTTTAAAAACTTCATCAACGGTTTTCAGACATAAACTTTATGAATTACTAGCAGTATTGCCTCCAAAGACCTATGAAGGTACGTATTTCCTTACAAAGAGATAGTTGTTAAAAATACCATAGGGTCACTTTTAAGATTTTGTTCAGCTAGCAAGGAGTAGTTCCACCTATTCTAATTTGATGAAAGTGTAGTGAAGTCCCTATCATTTTGAAAAGCTAGTGTTCATGATCTTTTTTTCCCCTCTCCTATTACAAATACAGAATTTTGTCCTATTTTTAGTTGAAACTTCAAGATAGACAACCTTGCAATTTTAAACTACTTGAAGAACTGACTTGCTTTGATGCCTGTTTTACTTTCCATTGAATCTTAAGTCCAAAAGGTATAATCTTAGCATAAACCAATTAAATATAGTCCATTAAAATGATTTAGTTTAATTGCTTCAAGTAGATGTGTATACTACAGATATATTAATCTGATCCTGTGCAGATTGTGGATAAAAAAATTGTATTCGAAGACAAATTTCAAAAAAATCTGTGGATAGGGTCACTTTTCTGTAGCAGAACATAACTAGTGGTATTGAAAATCTAATCCTCTAATCCAATAACTATGCACTGTAGTTAGCCAGATCTAACAGTTCAACTAAAACATTAAATATCTTCGTTGTCTTTAAATTGTCACGTAAATGTAGTTTGCCATAGAGCACTGTGTGGACTGACATAAGAAATCGGAGTGTTTGACAGTTGTAAAAAGAAGTACGGGGTATTTCATCAGGACAGAAAGAATATGGGCCCCAGCCACTGAATTGGCTGTGTCGTCTGCATTGTGGAGAATCCTTACTCAAATAATCTGCTCCATCTAGTGGTAACTGCTAAGTGAATCTTAATAAGGACAAATCCCTGACCTTTGCTTTAAAGCTGTTGCCACGTTAGAAGTCTGTATATAACATTTGAACCATAGTGTATAATACTCATTTATGAGTTGGACTTAAAAAGACTGAAAATAATACCTCCATCCCTTACAGCAAGTTACTTCTTTGGCTGTTTTATTACAGGGACAATGTTTTATAGAATACAGATATTTGGTGGTTTTGGTGATTTTTTTTGGTTGGTTTGGCAGTTTTGCATATGGTCTAACTTTATTGAAAAATAGACAGTATTTTACAATGTGACCTGTAAAGTGAATCTTGTGAGAGAGCATCCTAGCTGAAGATGCTGCAATCTAGTACCAATAAATAAAGAAAAAGCTTAAAAGCTTATAAATAAGCGGTCACCCTGCTGAAAGCTTTGTAAATAACCTTAGAATCAAACCAGTAATTTGACAGATGTAGTCTCAGAGTTGTTCACTTGTTTGTAAAACAGCAGTATGAGACTGGGGAAAGAATGAAAATGCATATATTGCCAGAGCTTATTTTCAAGGTCTGTTATATATTTTAACATGTAAGTATGTATCATTTAGAAATGCAAAAAAAAGGTTTTAAGGTAAAGCTTGAAACAAATACCTTTATTTCCATATTATTTCCAGTATGACAGCTTCATGCATGTGTCTTTGCAAATACTAGGGTTTTTTTTTAAATATTTGGAATACAATTGATGATTATGGAACAATATGATTATGTAACCCAGGGTGGTTTTTTGATGTCTAATTTTAGTCATTATCACTAGGAAGAATAGTAGGTGTACTCTTGTGTTGCACAGCCATGGTACATGTTGCATGGCTCAGGGTGACAAACTATGAGAAGCTGTCTCCAGTTTACGGTTTTATTTTCTTTAAATTTTCTTCGATCTGGGTAGTAAGCCAGAGGCTAGAAACATGCAAGTTGTTTCTTTTTGAGAAAATCGGTGATGGGGACATATACCAGGAGTTGTAATTCAAGCTTTTAGTATTTGCAAATAATGTGCAAAGCTTTTTTTCTTTAGCAGAAGAGGAACAAAACAAAATACTAAGCAAAATAAATAGTTGAAAAGAGATTCTTTATTCATAGCTCCAAGCCTCTTTCTCAACTGAAACCTTTAGATTTCTGAGGCTGGAGACACTAGGACTTGTTTAGGCTGTGCTTGGTCCTTTCCTGCTCTCTTTTAGCTTCTAATGTTTCTCTTGCTGCTTTCTGTCACCAGTAAAAATCAGTATCTGCTCAAACAGCAGAATTACGAAGGCTTACTGTGAATGTGCATGAGTAGTAGATGATTTTTTGCAGTATTTCAGAAATGACATATGAAAAGAATGTATTGGGTTAACTTGAACATCAGTGAAAAATATTTAGCAGGTTCTCAGTCCTGTCTTCCATGATGTGTGAAGGATTAAGACTTTGCAATTTAGCTGATGCAAAGTATGAACTTGTTAAGCTGGGAAAAGCAGGCCCTGTTTCTAAGATGATGATGATGATTTATATTTGTGATCATTTTCACGTGTCATTAGTTTTGGATGCTGATGTGCTCATGTTTTTGAGGCTAAAACTTTTTTTCCTGTGAGTTGATATACAAATGTTAATTATTATAGTGTCCAATATGATAATTTCACACAAATCATTTCAGTAGTTTGAATTTTGATTATTAGATTTGTTGATGTTTTCTGTGGTCTGAAATTAATGTGTTTTGTCAGACAACTCATTAGAGTTCTTTTCATTCTTCAGTTTTTTGTGCTTGATATGTTCCACTGTCTAAACCATAAAATTGAATACAAGCATTCACTTATCTTTCTTAATAGGATAAGATGAATAGCTAGAATGCTGGAACAGCATTCTGGCTCAAAATTTTGAACTGCTTTACATTGGGATAATATTATTTGACATGTTGAGGATGGCCAAGTGTCTCGGACTAAAATAAATGTTAATTTGTTTAAAAATTGCTGAGTATCTCCATAGAATTTTATTTGAAAGCTGTTTTCATAGAAAAGGGATTTTTCAATTTCTTTTTATTGGCATCTGTGATAATTAATGAAAGAACAGTTTCTAGTTGTTGTTTTTAATTATTGTGTTTTTCATAAGACTCAATTTCTGTCCCTTTCACACACTTATCTGTGCATCTTGGAATATATTTGATAGTGCTAACCTTTTGCATTTAGATTTGAGTTAAGCATTTTGGGAAAAATTATATACTTGCTAATTAGTTAGGGAGGCAGCTTAAGCAACAGATGCGTGCAGGGGAGAGAGGCTGATGGAGAGAGGAGTTTGAGGGGAAGGAGAGTGGAAGTCAGAACTTCTGTGTGTTGAAAAATTATAAGCAGCTTCAGTGCAAATGGGTAATTGTGTGATCATCTAACAACAAAACTGAATGCGAAGAACTGGATATGTGGACTTAAGCCCCCCTTAATGCTGATATTTCCCAATTCATGAGCACTTGACTTTGCAATATTAATGCTCTGGAGGTAAATTCTTATGTAATATTTGCATAAAGAGTGTGTATATTCTTTAAGATCAGTTCTACAGTGTTTTTCAACACAACTTAATTACCAGATAAGCCAGACCTTTTTCATCACATGTGCTTCCACACTGGAAATGTTCTCTCACTGCAGGGCCTATTTTAATAACCTAAAATAGTCTGACTCGGAATGCCTAATGTTGTTGTTTGTGTATAATGCACAATCTTGTCTGAAATATTATTTACAAAAATACATGAAAAGTTTAACTGCCAGAGTAAATTATCATAATGTAACCTACAGTAAATTCCTTATGCTTTGCTTTTTGAGCGCCAGGTCCTGAAATAGGGGAGTACATTCTGCAGCTTTTGGTGATTTATTAAACTTATGGATGTTTTAAATTACAGCTGCTTGCCAAGTCCAAGTATTCCTGCATGGTTATGTAATACATTCCACAGCATTAATTTTCAGGAAATTTGTAGTATGAATACGTCTGTGCTTGTAACTGCCTTTTTTCCTCTACTTTAATTGTAAATATAACTAACTTGCTGTATTAGCAGTTGTATGGCATTATGCCTTCTGTAAAGGTGAAAGTCTCTGTTTTTCAGCTTCTAGATTGCTGTATGTGCTTAGTTTGCTTATCTTAGGTAGTGCTCTGTTGTTTCCCCTCTAGCAACTGTGTTCTCCAATTAACTGTTTGAAGACCTAAGAAAAACATTAGATGGATGTAGCTATTTCAGTATAAATATCTTGCTCCCATATTTACTTGTGGCAAGTAATTAACCAAAAATTTTGAATATTTTTTTTAATTTAAAGGAAGCTTCTGTGCTGTTCTGAAAGAGTTAGTGGCTGACTTGACTGTCCCAGATAGCCAGATCGATGCCTCTACATTCTTGCTTCCACCCCTTTGTCATGAGAATGATCTCCTTTTACTTGGACCCTTACTGCAGGAGACCGATCACAGATTTATTGAAGAGCAGGTACTTTTTGATCTAGTATAATGGTGGTATTATATTTTCATACAGTTCTAGTTATTTGGATCAGTGCTGGTTTTGACTTGGTCAAAAATGTGGCTTTTTTCCTTCTTACAGCTCCTTTTAGGCAACGGTATAGCTGGCGGCAGCCTGGAGTATGACCCTTACTCAATATATGAGAAAGTTGCAAAAGGTGATTCAGTACCTAAACCACTACCTCCTGGGTTGTCTGTTATCAGTGCAGCAACTCGTCTTTTTGGAGTTATGTTTTCCCATGTAGCAGAATCTCACAGGTAAAGTAGTAACTGTAACTGTTGGGGAATTTGGGAGATGCTAAAAGATGGTAACAGTGTTTGAGATTGAACACAGAAGAAAACAATTCTGGAAAAATAATGAATTGTATAAGTGGATTCTGTAAACCATCTGAATAATATAATTCAGACTAATAAATTATTAGACTTTCTGTTTAAAGTTCCTAACAATGAAAAGGCACATCCAGTAAGGAGATATTACACAATTATTATAGTGCTTAATACATAATTACTAAATGCCTTAGAACCAAAGAGGGACAAAAGGAGTAGGAAGCTGCAGTAAAATTGAACCCTTATGCTGCCTCATTCTTTATAAAAAGTGGATGGGAAGAAACAAGAGTGTGTGTCTTAACACAGTTCTGTCAAGGTACAAGAATGCTTGAAAGGGATCACAGACCTCTCTTGGCTTTGTGTCTGTGTGTCTATGTCCTCCTACCGCATACATGGCTTTTTGGTTTGTTTCACATTTATAAGCACACCGCTTTCTGAGGCATGAAGTTCCTCAAGATTTTTGCATGCTGTTGCTTATTCTGTGTGCTGCTAGTAATTTTCCTGAATGCAGCATTAGAGCAAATCAATTCTTTTTAACAGCTTTATATTTTCAAAGGCAACTGTAGTTAGAACTTGGATCATGATCATTATAGGTGGTGATAGTTTTGTAATTTCTTGTAAGGGATGAGTGCTTAGCATGCGAGTCCTGAGTCTTGATGTCTTTGCTGCTTAGAATGCTTGGGATTTAGTGTAATCCTGAGGCAGCTGTTTGTATATGAGCATACCTGCCAATTCAGTTGCCTCATGCTTGATGATATGTTCTTCTGACTTGCATTTCCTTCCTTATTCTGTCTTCACAGACTGCTTTTTGCCTTTTTTTTTTTTGGTCGATTTTTTTTTTTCTGTTTGTCTGGGCTTTTTGCCCATACTGTCACCAGGTTGCTAGTTGGTTTTCTTCACCTGTTTCTCAAGACTTGAACTAATTGCTGCAGATAACAGCATTTTCCTTTTCTTTTTCTTTTCCCTCCTCCGTTCTCCATTGTAAGCCAAAATGCAGCATTCCTATGCACAGTTCCTTTTAATAATATCTGTCTAATATTACTTAGATATAAGTGATTATCTGTGAATTCATATGTTACAAGGAAACAAAGGCAAAAAGTTTTATGTTTGTAGAGTAATGATCTATTCTAATACGGAATACAAAATTTGTTGTTGTAGACAGGGGTGCCAGTTGAAGGAAAATGCTGAAGAGTTAGGGTAATAGATTTGTTCCATCTCTGTTTCTATCATATATAGGCTTTGTTAAGTGTTTTAAATTAAAAAAACTTGATTTGTTTCCTTAATTTTTAATTGTGTGGTTTCTTTTCTATTTTTGTTTAAGGCTCCAGGTGTTAGAACAGTTGTTGAATTCCATAAAGCAAACAAAAGGTTCACGGCAACAAATAGTACAACTAAATGTTGTGTCAGCCTTTTCTACTTCCTTAAAGGTAAATCTCCCCTCCTTTGTTTCCCTCCTTTGTTTCCCTCCTTTGTTTCCCTCCTTTGTTTCCCTCCTTTGTTTCCCTCCTTTGTTTCCCTCCTTTGTTTCCCTCCTTTGTTTCCCTCCTTTGTTTCCCTCCTTTGTTTCCCTCCTTTGTTTCCCTCCTTTGTTTCCCTCCTTTGTTTCCCTCCTTTGTTTCCCTCCTTTGTTTCCCTCCTTTGTTTCCCTCCTTTGTTGTTTCTCTCTCTCTCTGTTACGAAAACACGGCATCTGTTGGTTCAAATGTGTCTACACAGAAGTTCTTATTTTGATTAACAGTCAAGGTGAAGATCAGTCCTGTTTTCTGTGATAATATATTTTTTGTGATGTCACACAAATGCTAAAGAGTCACAGTTTAATTTTTCCCTTTCTTTAATGTTAAAGGGTTAGGGAAACCCATTCTAGTACAATGTAGTATACTATCATCCATATTAGTGTCACTCAAATAGGAGAGAGATGGAAAAAATCTGTTTGTATCATTTCTGTCTTATCACTGTCTCATATTTCTTACTGTATAAATAAAAAAGTAACGATTCGTAAAATAATCTCATAACTATCTGCTGTTTGTTGCTTTTCCCTGATGCTTTATTTGTATTTTCCTCTGTTTGTGTGCAGTTTTCATTCTTCCCTTCTTTGCTTTCTTCAAACTAAGGCAAAATGTTCTCAGAATAGACAAGACCTTTCATTGTATGATATTTGTACTTGGGGCATAATTAATATGCAGTCCAGATAACTGCTGTAGCTTTTGCTCATACACTTTATTTGGACCGGGATTTTTCTTCGTGTCATTGTTCTGTTTTCATTGGTTTTTTTCTTGACAGTATTTCCTCAATTTTATGCTAGTGTGTTGGTTTATTGTGTTCTAGTCCTGTCTATCCAGTATTTCTTCAAATCAGAATGTTGATGTTAATCATGTTATCCTATGATGTACACTTATCTGGAGTTAGACTTCTAACTCACAAAACAGCAAATAAAAATAGAGGAATTCCTCAGATAAAAGGGGAAGATGACCTTCTGCAGGTCTTGTGATTTTTGCATGACAGACAGAAAAACACATTCTGATTACTATACAGTCTTGCTGATCAATATATTTGATACCTATTTTTAGCACTTGGCTAACTGCAAGGGAAGTTTAGGTCCAGAAGAAGTTAGGAGATCTGCCCTGACATTGGTAATGGGTGCCCTGGAAAGCAATAATCCACTCCTGAGATGTGCTGCTGCCGAGTGTTTGGCCAGATTGGCACAGGTGGTTTCTGACAGTGCCTTCACTGCTGGATTAGCACAAGTCAGTTTTGACAAGTAAGTTCAAAAAAAAGCATGGTAAGTTACTGGTTGAGTTTGTAAAAATGTTTGAGAAATCTACCTGGCCCCTATTATGTTAATAATCTTTAAAAGCTGGTTTCCTTCATGAATTTGATGTCACTTCAGGAATTAACAGGAAAAAGCACTGCCAGAGTTGTGCATGTATTTCTTAGTTTTGCTGATCTTTAAGAATATTGTCTAAGTAAGCATGTAGACTTCCAAATAAATTAAACTGGCTGCTGTTCTAGCAACATCACTTAAGTACATCTGAAATATTTTGGTACTTCCTTCAGATAAGAGATGAGAAATGAACTTAGAATTTTGGCAATATAACAATATCTAATAAAATATTTTGCTGATTATATACTATAAATTCCATTTGTAGATGTGCTTATTACATAGTATCAGTCTTAGTGATTACACTAACAGCTTTCTTTCCTTTTATTTAATAGGCTAAAATCTGCTAGGGATGTGGTATCAAGAACAGGTCATTCTTTAGCTCTGGGATGTCTGTATAGATACCTAGGAGGAATAGGTTCTACTCAGCACCTGAATGCATGTGTTGGAATCCTTTATACTTTATCTCAGGACAGTACTTCTCCTGATGTACAGGTACTTGTCACTTATCTAAAAATGCCATATTACAAATAAAGTGATTTATTTTCTGGAGTATAATTTTTTTTTCTTGAAAGAGTAACACTTCACAGCCTCTCAGGTGATGGCTGGAGTGCAAAGGCAATGAAAACCATAGCCCCTGCTCGAAATCCACCTTCCAAGCAAGAACTATGATGAGATATGGGAGGTTCTTGCGTAATGATCAATGAGGCTGATAAGGCTAAGATACGCTGGCTTCAGAAACAATATCTGATGCTTCAGGAATTGATTAATTTCACATTCACCTATACCTTGACTAGATAATACCTAGGTTTTTTTGTTCACGTCAGCTTTTGTCTCTGCTACGATGTTTACCTCACAGCATTTTTTGTTGAAGGGTTATGTGGAAAATAACAGGGATTTGTAGCTTGAATGCTGTAGGACTTGGTGAATATACTTCCTCGAATAAGGCAAGATGTTTCGAAGACTAATTCAAATTATTTCTCTGTGGCTAAAACTGTTATCTGTCAGAATAGCTTTAAGATATATTCAGTGTATTCCATGTAATTGTCTTCATCTCAGTTAAAGAATTTTTTTAAGCTTTATCTACAATATCTTCTCTTTACACAGAGAAGAACTGTATGTTAACATGAAATGAACGTGGCCATCGGTGCAAAGTAACTGAGACTAAAACAATATGTTGTTTCAGCAGCTCTGTTGTAGTATTTTGTTCATAATTCTCTTGTTCTTGCAGATGGAACAAGAAGAAATTTTACAGAGAGTAGAATGTATATGAGGAATAATAATCATTATTAAATTATTTTGAGAAGGAACATATAGTTCCTTCTAAAATACTCAAAATAGTTTATTAAGCATTAGGTTCTTAAAGTTTCTTTCTGTAACCTCTCCGTTTGTCCCTTTGGAACCTAAAAGTGCAACTTTTATTACACTTAATTACCAAATTTCACTTGAACTATGAATTTTTAAAAAGATCTTATATTTATTCTATCATATAGACATTACATGACTGCTGCTCTTATTTTACAGGCATGGGCACTACACTCTCTGTCACTGATAGTAGATTTAGCTGGCCCCTTGTATCACGTGCATGTGGAACCTACCTTATCTCTTGTTCTCATGTTGTTGTTGACTGTGCCTCCTGCTTACACTGAAGTTCACCAAAGCCTTGGTCGCTGTTTAAATGCACTTATTACCACGCTGGGCCCTGAGTTGCAAGGTATGCAATATACAGCAGTGTCAGCTTTGTTTCATTTAGCAACAGAATTGCTAAACGTTGTTTGAATGTGTAATTCAAATTTTATCCACAAATAAGTGCATACTAAGGGATTTTTTCCTCATTGTAAGACAGTATTTCACAGGTCATGAGTTTATGCAATCAAGATGACATGGCTGCTAGTTTTCCAAATATAGTGTCTCTTTTTGACATCTTTTCCTCTGTTTGAACTGGTTCTCCAAACCTTGCCTTGGGCTGAAAATTCTTACGTTTAGCATGGAAAGAGAAGGTATTCATATTTCAAGAGTTAGGAGCCAGTCTATGTCTTAGTTATGATGCAGACATTTAAAATTTCCATCTAAATCAACTTTTAGATACCTGGACGCTGCAATTTCCACAGAGCAATGTGACCGTTACTCATTGGTATCAGAGTATAACACAGATATAGAATGTATCCTTCCAGAGGATGAGAGTTATGGGTGGCTTGGGAAGAAGACAGGTTATCATGTTTTTTAAAAAAAAAAAGTTGATGTTTTGAAAACAACAATCAAAAACCTTTTTTCTTCTGAATATAGGCAGCAGTACGACAGTTTCAGCCTTAAGAACTTCCTGTCTCCTGGGCTGTGCAGTGATGCAGGATAATCCCGACTGCCTTGTTCAGGCTCAAGCCATCTCTTGCCTTCAGCAGCTTCACATGTTTGCTCCTCGACATGTCAACTTGTCTAGCCTTGTAAGCTCCCTATGTGTGAGTATACGTTTACTAGTCTATATCTTTGTATTTTAAAAGATCTTGTTCAGAAACACTTAAAAAATGCAGATGCTTCTTTAGCCAGAGAAACCGATCATTATGTAGGGGTGAGGTGTTTCATATCCTCCTGCAGGCAAGTATTTTCTATTTTTTTTTCCTGTTTTCACTCAGTTTCTGCTTCCCTTTTACAAGATTAGCACATTCTGTAGAAATCTTGGCCTTCTGAACTGCTTGCAAGTGCATTCTGCTACTCTTATTGAGGCCAGTTGTCTGGCAGGATATATCATCCATTACAACTTTGTGCTGGATTTTTACCAGCTATTTTATGTTGGCCAGTATTTTTCCTCTGCTGCTTTTTATGTCTTAGGTGAAGGATTGATTAAAAAAAACCCATGTGTATGAATTACTGAGAATTGTTTTGTTTGGTTTGTTGTGGTTTTTTTTTCCATGATGGTGAAAAATTGTAGATTTTTCTATTTTGTGATTTCTGTAGCCCTAAATGCTTCAGTGTATTGATGTCTTGGCAGTCAGTATAAAAATTTCTGACACTTACATAGGTAACAGTCAGACTAGGTCTTTGGAAAAAATAAACAAAACTCTTTTTCAGCCCTATTTGACAAAGAGGTGGTGGTGGGAGTTGTTAGTTTGCTGGGATTTTGTTTTGGTTTTTTCCCCAAAAGTCTCTCTATCTTTGAATATCTGGTGTTCCCAAACACTTAGTTCTGTGAAGAACTGGAACTCATCTTGAGTGTTCTTTCTTTTAAAATATACCAGCTATGATTTTATCTTCTCTGGGTAAAACACAGTTTTTCTTACATTGATAAAATCACAACAAGCCATATAAGACACTGTCCTGCTCAGAGGATGTATTAGGATTTGGGGTCATATGTAAGTCCGCATACAGTGTAATCTCTCTAACTAATAGCAAGTACCTACTAATAACAAGGATGTTGTGATAAAGTTGTCTTGTCTATATGATATTACTGATTTTTATTTTTTTACAAATTGTCTCAAAGTACTTCATACAGTACTTCATGAACTTTATGATAATTAAGAAGCATGGCTCTTCGCTCGAGCGTGTGTGTGCTTGTGTGTTTGTGCATCTGTACACATGCGCATGTTCACCTGTGAACCCCAGAAATGATTGTGAGCCTCATGGGGAGGACTCCACCATAGTCAGTGGCCTTACGTGGAGGAACTTTTCTCATTCTCATGAACTTGTTACAGAACTACAGCCAATGTTGCTGATACTGACAATTCAGTAAATATCAATACATCTCTCCAGAGTGTCATAAACAAAGAAGGTTTGAATGTGTGCTTTGCAGGTCTCCAAGAATATCGTTGCACAGGCAGACTTATGCATTTGTAAAACTCACCATCCGTCCATGTAGTTTCCACCCACTAAATCACCATCTCACTAGGGAAGCACAGTAAACTATTGGACTGGACCTGAAATCTGCTCTTGACTTTGTTGTTGGCTTGCAAGGTGACCCTCAGCAGGTCATTCTCCATGAGTTTAAATTTCTGCAAGTGGAGAACAAGGTGTGACTGTCCTTTGCAATGCATTTTGAAGTCTTAAGGGGAAGTAGAATAAAACAGTTGGGCACTAGATACAGTGGATATTCACCACTGCATTCTTTATTTAAGGCAGAAAAACAGGAGAGGCAAAGAATCTGTGGTCAGATAAGTGATCTTTTCCCTTTCTGTCCATAGAAACATGAATTCTCACTCATAAAATCTGGAAAACAAATGTGCAAATAATTATTTTTTTTTTAGTAACATTTGAACCAACTCTCCTCTCTACCCTTTTTCCCCAAGGTTTCCAGAAAATTTCTGTCTTCAAACTTGCCTTTTTAAAATTCTGAAATAGACTTTTTCTTTTCTTTTTTAAATAAATGTAGCATTAGGCATGCCAACACAATTGCTGTAAGCAGCTGCAAGCTGCCTCCTCCACCTGTCTTCCCACCCCCTCGAGCACGATATGGTTCTGGTCCCCAAAGCATTAGACCGTTGAGTTTGTGACTATGCTAGCACTAAGAAAACATGACTCGGGCAATGGATGCGCAGCTTCACTGGCTCTTTTTTTGGTTTTGTTTTGTTTTCTTTTTAATTGTGTACATGTGCGTGTCATTACCTAGCTTCCCTTCTTCAGCTTCTGAAAGTATTCTTTGTGTGTCAATTGGATCTTTTCTCACGGGGCTTTGCATCTAACAGTAACGCTTATCCTATCAGTTAAATTCTTGGCTCCAGCGGAATGGAAATTATATGCTTTTAATCGTGCCTAACATTAAAGCTAACTTATGTGAGCACAGACTTCTAAAGAGCTTATCTGTGCAAGTTTGTGATTAGTGAACACTGGTTTTCAACTGCAAGACATTAAAGATATTTTGAAACACAATAAATATACAATGTCCAAAACTATGCTGCACTGTTGTCTTGGTACTGTTTAAGTACTAATTTTAGGGGCAGCTGGCTTACAATTGAAGTGTGTTTAACATTAAATATTAGATAAATGAACTAAGCAAATTGGGGTTTTGGTATGTTTGAGATAAGATTCTGAATTTTAATATATGCTGAATTTACATGTAATGGTCTCCATGTGTGGTTGGTATCACTGTGATATCTATATTTTGGTTTTGTCATGACTGGTTTGTCATTTGTTTTTGTGCAGGAAATCTTGTTGGATAATTCTGTGTTGGTAGGTCCATGTGCCTTGTTAATCCTAAACTTTTGCAGTTTGCGGTGGTGTTTTTTATTTCATCTTTTATCTCTTCATTTTAACCATTTTAATGTAATTTCTTTTAGCATGTCAAGCGACACTTGATTGTCATCCTAACCAGACCCTTCCTAACTTTCTCCAGATGGTAGACATACATTTCATTTATGTGCTTAGTGAAGCATCATTTTATTTTTAATGTGTTAAGCACAGAAAGGGAACTGTTTGTTCATTTAAGTTTTTACGTGGTGCTTGCATTTTGTGTCTGTTATTTTGTTATTTAGTCCTGTCCCTGCTTAGAATGTGGGAGAATGAGAGAGGTGAAAAATGAGCATCTTGCATTATTCAGTAGCCTGAATTGGATCCTCTGGTTTTTCCCTATTAAAAATGAGCACGCAATGTATGCATGTCCAACTTGCAGTAGAATGCGTAGCCTGCTTGCATAAATGTTGCATTAAAAGCCTCACTTGTTGTTAAAGTTTCAATTAAAGTATCTTGCAGATAAACTTATTGAGTCAGGTTTATTTTCTTTAAGAACAATTATGCAGAGAGTGTATGTTTGTGTGTATTAAATATGCAATTCTGAGTATTTAGATTCACGTGCATGCATAGAAATTCAGAAGATGAAGCTTAGTTTTGTTAATTTAACAAAGCTGAAATTCTGTATCACTTACTCTTTTTGTCCTTAAGTTGTTCTTTTTAACTGTATACTAACTAATACATGTTAGCCATTTTAACTAACATGTATTGACCTGTTGCTGACAAATAAGGAGCATGACCTTACTGCAAAGTTTCCCTGCAGCAGAGACTCAGCTCTGTCTATTTTAAGGATGGTGACAGCTAAGGGTGCATGATTGCTTAGCTGTAGAGAATAATTTTTTTGACGAGAACTTAAGCTTAGTATAAAAGAAGTTGCATAAATATTGGTGTGGCCATCTCGCCTGGCCATACAGCTGGTTCATTTTATCTTTGGGATCCCCTTCAGAATGTTCTTAAAATTGAAAACAATCAAATAAAAATGAGAAAGCTCCACTGTAACAAAAAACCTCGAGGCTATGTCTTGGGGTTTTTAAGTGTTTTTCTTTGTTCCTGTAATAATGAATCTGTTACTATGTATTTTTCAGCACAAAAAAACCCAAATGTTGGCCTCCTGGTGTTAAAATATGGTGATGCTATAAACTTTTCTGATAGAAACTGCTCAGGAGAGCTGATTTGTCTCAGTGTGATACATTCACCAGTAACTCTCACCCTTCCTCTCACCTTCTCTAAAACATAATTTAAAGTAATCGGAGTATATAATTTTTTTTGCAATGAAATTGCAGCAGTGTTCTCTTTCCCCTTTCTTATAAACTTCCTTTCATGCATGGAGTTCAGATTTACTAAAGCCTGATTGACTGTCTCACCCTTGATTACATTGGCATTTCTCTAGTTACATATGAGGATGATTTGAGTAATTTTCTCTTGTTCTGAGTTTTCAAGACCATTATATGTACCCTGTACTCAAAGAATAGAGTTAATTGTTCAGTGAGACCACGATTCAGCTGTTGTTGAAGTTAATAGGGGCCTTTCTACTGATATTGGTGGGAGTTGGGTCTGGCCCCAAACCAGTCTTATAAGTTACCTTTGGAGAGAAAATGTTAGAAGTACTCATATGTTAAAATTGATTACAGGAGTTGCAAAATGTTTCATTTGGGGTTAAAAAAAAAAAAAACCTGAGCAAAATAGCATTAATTACATGCTTACTGACATCCCAGATTTGTCATAACTGCAAATGTTGAGAAAATACCTGCCTTACTGAGGTATTGCTGTAACGGTTTGTTAGCCATCTTACTGTTTCTTCTTGCGTGTTTCAGGTGAATCTCTGTAGCTCATACTTACTGTTGAGACGTGCAGTGGTAGCTTGCTTACGTCAGCTTGTGCAAAGAGAAGCTGCTGAGGTATCAGAATATGCTGTCGCATTAGTTAAAGAGAGCAGAGAAGATTTCACTCCAGGTAACGTATTGAAGTTTTGAGATCAAAGAGCTTGACGCATTGATAGTGAATTTTAAACACACTCTGCTATGGGTGCGAAAACTTTGCTACATTCTTGAAATTTTTAGCTCAAATAGGTTTTCTGCTTCAGTTCTCTATATAGTACCAAATTATGAAAGCATCCAAACCCTTTCTGAGTGATAAAATGAAGATACTATTGCTTTTCATATACTTTAGATAGAAAGGGTCACTAAATGAGAAAATGCAAGTGGAGTTCAGGGAAACGTAAGCCTATCTAGCCAGTAGCTGTTGTAGTAACTGCTTAACACATAAATCTCTTAAATTAAAATTCTGTCATTGAGGGAAGGAGTACAAAGCCTGTTGAAGAAAGTTTCTGTTGACCTCTTTGGAGAACTAGTAGAGCTGGGGTCCCTAGAATTTTTAACTTCCTAAAGGTTTGGGCGTTTGGTAAAAGGCCTGAGAATAATTGCTGTTTCATCCTAATGTGCCTTCCTGTGAGGGGATGGTGGTAATAAATGATTTCACTTTGGATTTCAATTCAAGCTCATTTGGAAATTTTCAGAAATCACAGACTATAGCCATTTTGTAAAAATGCTGATTTTTAAAATTGGTAATATTGGGCAAATAAAAGTTGGTCATTTTCATTTAACAAATTATTTCCATGTGTCTGGTTTTGAGCTTTGTTGGAGAATAATTTTAACTTTCCTTTCAAGTTAAGACATTGTTTTAGAATTACCTTATGAGTCGGTGTTATGAATCAGATGGCCAAAGACTGTTTTTTTTCAGAAGTTCAGATGCTATGGTGATGGTAATGCTGTGAAATTCAGAGTAGGATTCCACCCCCCCCCCCCGGGCTAACTTTCTTCCTGTTATTAGTATGTTTCTTTAAAAGTTCAAAGTTTGTTTCGTACTCAGATAATTTAGATATGGTATTAAAGCAATTAATACTGTTACTTCAAAATAATTTCAGGGCTAGACCCTTGTTCACAAGATACTCTGTGTGCAACCTTCAGTGGGGTTTCTGTGGTCATTAGTGCAGTTTTGTGATGTACAGCATTCAGCTCACCAACTTTGTTCTTAGCAGATGTTAACATCAGAGAAATAGGCCTGGAGGGGGCATTGCTGGGCTTGCTGGACAAAGAATTGGATCAAAGATTGTGCCAAGATATCAAAGAGACTCTGACTCATATGCTTACTTCAATGGCAGTTGAAAAGCTCTCTTTTTGGCTGAAGCTTTGTAAAGATGTTCTTGCTGCCTCAGCTGGTAAGTCTGAATACACTGTAGTTAAGAACACAATGAAAATAAGGCCTGCAGCAGTACAGTATGTCGCTGGGGGAAAGTATTCTTGTTTCTTGGATGTTTGACGTTTATGAAGTGTATCGTCCTTCATATTGAAACATTAGACCCTTTAACTTAGCTCTTTCAGAAGGAATATGACTTTCTGCTTTCTGATTGCATTTACCCTGGACAAAGTTTTTGTAAACATTTTAGTATGTCTTGCTTGTTCATATTCTTGTTGATTTATAGTCCTAATGTTAACTTATTTCCATATCAGAAATAGAAATGCAGAATAGATTTGAGCTTGTGGGTCTCTCATAGGTGCAATTACCTACAAGAAAAATATTGAGACCATCTTTTCTATTAATAATAGGAATGATGCAGACCTACTATATCATAATGAAACTCCTGAGCAGATAAAATTAATTACTATGCTGAATATTGGGGGGGGAGGGGAATTTCTTTTCTTTCACCTGCAGTGCAGGAGGAAAACTTCTTGGATTTAGATTTTTTTTTGATAGGTACTAGCTTCTAATGTGTCGCACTTATTTTAAAAGGGTTTTGTGTTGGGTTTTTTTCTTTCACTTCTTTCACTGCAGTTCTTCATTTACTTTCATGGTATTGATCTTGTTTTCCAGCAAGTTATATCAACCAAATGCAGACAGTTTTGTTATATTTTATTTTTAACTCTATGTCCTGGTTTCAGCTGAGAGGGTTAATTTTCTCCATAGGAGCTAGTATGGGGCTATGGTTTGGATTTGTGCTGGAGACAACGTTGATAACACAGAGATGTTTTTGTTCTATGGACCTATTGTTGAGCCGTGCTTACACAGAGCCAAGGACTCTTCTGCTTCTCGCACTGCCCTGCCAGTGGGATGGCTGGGGGTGCACAAGGAGTTGGGAGGGGACACAGACAGGACAGCTGACCCAAACTGACCCAAGGGATATTCTATACCATATGATGTCATGCTCAGTTTATAAGGAGCTTGGGGGAAGAGGAGGGACTGGGGAGGGTGGCGGCGTTCGCAGTGATGGCATTTGTCTTCCCAAGTAACTGTTACGGGTGACAGAGCCCTGCTGTCCTGGAGATGGCTGAACACCTGCCTGCCCATGGGAAGTGGGGAATGAATTCCCTGTCTCGCTGTGCTTGTATGTGCGGCTTTTGCTTTACCTATTAAACTGTCTTTATCTCAACCCACGAGTTTTCTCACTTTTACTCTTCCAATTCTCTCCCCCATCCCAATGGGGGGAGTGAGTGAGTGGCTGTGTGGTGCTCAGCTGCTGGCTGGGGTAAAACCACGACACTCTAGCATTTACTTTAAGACACCAAGGTTGAAGGGAGTCATAGTGAGTTGGAGGCTAGAGGTGGACTTTGAAGATATTTCCTCATGAGCCCTTTTGTAGTTTTCAGTTACTGTAAGAAATAATATTACATTTTTTTTTCCCCTGTGTCCTAAATACAGATTTCAATACAGTAGCTTCAGTAGACACCACTCAGGAAGAGGAAACTGCCAAAGTGGATGATGCATCTGTATTAACATCTGACAGCGATGAGAGGTTCCATCCTTTCAGTAATCCACGATGGTCTACCAGAGTTTTTGCTGCAGAGTGTGTTTGTAAAATTATAAGCCAGTGTGAAAATGCAGGCAGTGCACATTTTGACATAACTTTGGCTCAGGAAAGAAAACAACGTGATTCAAGAGGTATGTGTTAAGCGCTGAAAGAATTTCACAGAATGCAAAGTGTGCTTAAAATAAATGTAAGCTGTTTGCATCTTCATTCATCATAAATTTGTTGTTTGTAATTGTTGAAACCTTTAATTACTCTAATTAGAAGCCTATATTTATTAACGTGTGGAGCAATTTTTATTTGCCAAAATATTGGCATATCGCTGCAGCATTGACACTCACTTTCCTGGTTAGAGTACTGCGGCATATGTGTAGGAAGCCATTGTTTCTGCATAAGCATTGGCAATCAGAAGTGATAGCTGGCACCAGCCTACAACATCACACTTTGGTATCTGCGAGTATGACTAAAAAACTCCACTTTTCTTCTTTCTGTAATTTGCATAGTTACTAGTAGAAACATGGTGCCAATTTTCAGTACTGCTTTATGTTTATCTGAAGGTGTTTTCCTCAAAACTCTTTTTTTAGAAAATCTGCCTCATATATAAAGATATTTATGCTTCATTCTAAGTACTTTTTTTTTTTTGCATTCAAATGGAAAGGAGCCTAGATCAGCTAACATAAGATGTCCAAGAAAGATTGTTGTATGTAAGATTGTTGTATGTGTAAGCTGCCTTAAGTGAATCCTTGATATGTGGTAAGGTAGAATGTAAAATATACATTCTGAAAATATTGGGAGCAGTCTTATAAATTATGTTATGTCTAAATCTAAATTCAATAAAACTATTTTCTCTTTTAATTTCTGTTTTTTCTTCAGATGATTTTTTGGTATTGCATTTAGCTGACTTGATCCGTATGGCTTTTATGGCTGCCACAGATCACAGCGATCAACTTCGTCTTTCTGGGCTTCAAACATTGCTAATTGTTGTTCGGAAGTTTGCAGCTGTTCCAGAACCAGAGTTTCCAGGGCATGTAATTCTGGAGCAATATCAAGCCAATGTAAGCACCATTGCTAATAACTTAGAAAAGTTTAGAGTTACAGTATAAGAAATTCACTTTTTGCAGTGCGTAGTGTTAGGTTTGGGTTTCAGTTAGTTTGTTACTGAAATTATTATTAATTTCTTCAGACGTTACTTCCTTAGAAAGCATCTTTTCAGTTTGTATATCATCTTTTAGCCCCAAAGTTTTTCAAGTTTCAGCATTTTTCCCTCTTCCCTATTTGAATACAGCAAAAAGAAAATAGAATACTTGAAGGGTTTTTTTGGAAAGCATTGGTTTCAAAGTGTGAAGTATTGCAAGAAACAGGAACAACTGTCATTTAAAACTCTGCTTAGAAGTAAGTAGCCTTTGCATACCAGAGGTCACACTAGGAGATCTTGGTCAATGAATAAGCTAGAGGAGTTAAAAGCATGGATTGTACTCACAGCCTCTATTTCAGTTAAGTCTTGGTTGAGACTTAAGAAAAGATGTTCTGATTGTTTTGCATTCCAGACTGCACTTGTGTTAAATATGACAGGCAGCTGCATTAAGCCTCATTTGGCTCCCCTTCTTCAATTTCTGGCAGGCATTGAATAAGTCAGATCACTTTTTCTCATAGAAACGGAGAGATCCTAACACTGAGGACATCCTAACCCACTTTGATCTTGCTTTTGCTATTAGAATTCTATTCTACTGGCACTTCTTTGTGGAAAAGAAGTGCCTGGATCTAGTCTGGAAGTAACCAAGGGAAAAAAATACACCATCTGTCCTTGCTGTCCAAAACCATCAAGCAGGTCACAAGTAGAGCTAATAATTCTCCTTTTAACCTTCACTACCCTTAAAGTGTTTCTGCTAATACTATGCATAGATCTTATCAGCTGTTTCATAGAAGTTGAAGAGATGTGAAGCAGTTAAATAACCAGTCTTTTTCTTGTCAATTTTTTTCCCCATAACAATAATCAGAAAGAGATGGATATAGATTTTCCAGACTTAAGTAATGTTTTCCTGAAATCTTGTTCAGAAGTTCCTTAAATGAAGTCTGAGCTTTAGGGGGTCTTAAAAAATTGTCATTAATTATCATTAAAACCAACTCTTTTTCACTTATTTTCACAAACTTGTATCTGTGGTACTTGTACTACACTTTCTACTTTGATCCCAATGAGCATCAGACTCAAGTCTGCGTTTTCAGGTATCAGCTAAAGCAGCAAGGGAAATTTTCATTAGCCTTTAGTGAAATAGCTTTCAACAGTGAGAGTAGGTTAAAATCTTTGCAATCTGATAAGTATATGTTCGTGTGTTCTTTATTAAGTGAATGGAGTGTTTGCTGTCCTTTCACTTTGCAAAGTTGACCAACTTCAGCTGTTTGTTGCCTTAAATCTGTATTCGTTCTGAGTAAGGAAATGTCACTCATTAGGTGTCTTGCAAGTTTTTCATGGTTTGGAACATTGTTTTTTCTTTTGAGGGCTACTCATCAAGTCAAGAGTTCAGGAAGGAAGAGGTTTCTGTTTCAGTTTTAGACTGCGCAAAAAATAGAATCAACTTTGAAGACCCCTCTCAAAGAGAACCATGTCTTCAGTGTAAGCAAAACAAAACAATAAAAGTATGACTGCAACTGTCTCCCTGCTCTTTAACCTCACTGAAACAGTCTGTGGAAAAATGAAGAGGAAGCTATGCTTTATAAAGGAAAACTGCAACAAAGCCTGCTTATGAAAAGTAATTATTTAGTTAATTGTTCACTATGTATTAAATGTTGTATAACTTCTCTTTAGGTTGGAGCAGCACTTAGGCCTGCCTTTGCTCCTGAAACTCCTCCTGATGTCACAGCAAAAGCATGTCAGGCAAGTGTTGAAAGTCAGAAGTCTTAGGTAATAGACCCTCTGAAATTTTCTTTTTGCGTGATACACCACACAAGAAAAAGGAAATAAATCATCTAGCCTCAAATCCTCAGTGCACGCAAAATGTCACCCATGTTACCTCTATATTGGAATAATTCAAAGATTTTTTATGCACTTGAAAATCTGTTGAGAAACTTTGTAGCAGTTGATACTTTGGCTGTTATTTATGACATCCATCTAATGTTTTTGGCTTTCATTACTTATGTATACTAAACTGTAATGTCATTTAACATTCATTAGTATCCAAGAGTAACTGTGTCCCAGCAGAAATTAAATCTGGTTTTCATAATTTTACAGATGGAAAAAATAGTATCCTGTGGTGTTTGGCTCTTGTTTCTCATTATTTCTGTTTTACAACACTAGGTATGCAGTGCTTGGATAGCAAGTGGTGTAGTAAGCGATCTTAACGACCTTCGAAGGGTTCACCAGTTGCTTGTATCCTCTTTGGTCAAAGTGCAGGCTGGGAAAGAAGCACAAAGTCAACAGTATAGTGAAAGCACCTCAACTATGGAGATACTGGCTGTGCTCAAGGCATGGGCAGAGGTTAGTGTAACAGCTCTGTAATGGTAGTTTTGATGTCTGGTAGGTGCGTTAAAACCTTTCAGACAGAATAGTTTCAGGAATTTCGTACATGCTTCATTAAAAAGAAGTTGCTGGTCCCTTGCTTTGCTACCACTAAACAGTACATGGACTTTGTAAACTTGACAAAAGCACTGCTAGTTAAACTGTTTGTATTATACTATACATTAAGAAGTATGCCTAGTACTTAAGAAATAGGAATTTCTTAACATGTTCTAATATTTCAATATTCATTTTAAATCAGCATGGTATAAATGGCTATGGTGATGGTCCACTGAACGTACCGTTCTAAATAGGTGTAATTTTTCTCATTGTCTATTGACATTTAATTTCTTACAGGTAGTTCTTGTAAGTTAACAATGTCAGTTCAGTACTGCATTGGCTAACTGCCTTAAAGTCAGCTCATGTGGATGCCTGTTTTAATACAGGTAAATGCAAGGTTAGATATTTTAAAATAAAAAATGTAAACAATGTACGTAATCTCTATATGATGCATCTTAGAAAGCAGTGATAATGACCTTGGAGGCTGACAGTTGATAACCAGCTAAATATGAGCGTGTGGTTAATAGGGTATTTCTGTGTATAACCAGGAAACTATTTTGAAGGAGAAAGCACACAACAGATACCTTTTATGTGAACATTTGTAGAAAAACATACCAACCTCTGGTGTTCATACTTGAGAAAGGATATTGGCAAAATAGGAAAGCCATAGGAGAAAAGCTAGCAAGTAGGAATAAAAATCTTGAAAACGTGGTTACACCAGGAGATTTAAGTAGATTAGTCTATTTAATCTATTCAGGAACAGATAAGATGCTGTGATCAATTTAAAATTATTATATGGAGAAAAGGTTTTTAATGGCATATAACAATAACCTATCACTGGTCAGAAGCTGACACAAAATTCAGACTAGATGTGAGGCTCAACTGTAAGAAGTGATGATCTGTAGATTGTTCCAGTCTAAAATTAAGATGACTATAAGTTTTCAAAGCAAACTCTGTATAACTCTCTACTGGATCTCAAATATGAGAAGCTATGACAAAGTAAACTGTGGATAAGCATTTGGACCTGTAATTTACAAATATTTCACTTAAGCCTGAGGTGGTTCCTTCTCTCGTAGGATCTTACCTATTTCTTGTTTCCAGAATTTGAAGGAATTGCCCCATCCTGTTGTGGGGAGGAGTGAGAGAGGGGCTTGGCGAGTGTTTAGTTGCTGGCCTGGGTCAACCCTCTACAATTAGCAAACTTGAAAAAGATACAGAAATTGTTAATTGCAGAAGATGGATACTCACAAAAGCTAACTTTAGATTAGTTGAACTGGTCTCCTATGTCTCCTTTATAGTTGAGGAGAAGAGCTTTCCTCCAGGGGCATTCTGGAGAGACTAAAGAGGGCTGCTGGTCTGAAACATTCTCAAGCCTATCTTTTTCGATAACTAGAGAGGCATCATGGGAAATCAACCTTCTGACATTTAAGTTAACCTATTGATGGTAACACCCAAAGTTTGCAAATGATGCAAGACTATACTCTTCATTCTTTACTGCTGACACAGAGTAATATATAGTCTTGAGAAGCTGGTTGCAAGTGCATCATTTCAGTTAGAAGATTTAAGAATGATTTGACTGTGGTTTCAGGATTGTGATTGTAGGTATATTATTTGATAATAAGTTCTTCAGTCTTCTAGCTATAACTATAACAGGGTTTGATGGTTGGAAGCTGAAGCTGGACAAGTCATACATTAATTTTTTAAGAGCAGGGAAGTTAACTGCAGCTATGTTTAGGAATTTTAGTAGGTTTCCCTTTACTGGGACTCTTGCATCAAGGTTAGCTGGAGGAGTGGACTCAGAAGGTTTAGAAAATAAGTGCTTGTTCACCCATGCCTACTGGACTTGAAGCAGGAATAGCTTCTGGGAAAACTCATGCCTGTTCAACAGGCAGTCATGCTAATGATCACAATAGTTTTCCAAGTGTTAATATTTGTAAATCTCTCTCCAAATATATAAACAGGTTTACATAGTTGCAGTTGAAAAGCAGAAGAATCAAAGGGATGTACACAATCACTGTTTAAAAATTGCAAATCCTGCAGAAGAAAGCTACAGAGATGTAGCATCTTCAGCCAGTGGACTTCTGGACTTAGTACAGGCAGATCTTGGGACACTAAGCAAGCTCTGGCTTGCTGCACTTCAGGATTTTGCTCTCTTAACTTTGCCTTCAGAATATGCATCGCAACTACCTGCTGAAGGTAAGAAGGCAAATCAATTGTATTTTCATAGGTGACTTGTAAGTGCGCATCATTAATGTTCTAGCTGACTTGTGTTAAGGTCCCAGTAAGATTAAATTGTATAGAGAATACGCATACTTGTAGACCTATCTGAAGATAAAGACTGCTTTTGAGAATGGAGGTTTCACTGATGTGACAAGTAGTTGGTTTGGTATTCTTGTTCGTTGGGTAATTTTATGGTTGAAAGAAGAAAAAGGTAATTGTATTGGATTTTATCCAAATAAATCTAAATGAAGTGCCTTCATTAAGCTGAATTTTAATATTGAACTTTTTTTTTAAAAAAGTCATACATCAAATACGATAAATATAATTTCAATAAAAAGAAGAATCTCCTTTTATAAGAATGAGAAAATATGGTAGTTGAATAGAAACGACATCCTTAAAACTGTAACTTCTCTTTTTGTAGGTGGTACATTTTATACAGCAGAGACAATTGAAAATGCCCGACCTCATTACTACCACTCCTGGGCACTGATACTTTATGCTACAGCATTATGGCTTACTAGCACAGGTTTCATCGTTGTCGATCCAGACGAAGGAGTTAATAATCTCTCTAGACCTGTCACCCCAACTACAATGTGTCAAGATTCTTCTACCAGGCCTTTGGTGAAATCTCCTGAGGATGTGAATACTGACAGATTTCATCTTATCTTGGGTTAGTAAGTGCTTAATCTGTCTAGATGCTATAACCCAAAATGTCTTTTTTAATAGATAAAACTGTTAGCAAACAAATACTTAATTATCCACATTTAACTGCATCGTTGAATATTGTATCTCTTAGAAAAATATACAGTCAGAAAAATTTTAAGTCCTAGTGAGAAAATTGTAGAATGTTTTCCCCAATGTCATAGAAAAAACTGTGAGCTGAACAAGTGCTTACTCCTCTGCTTATAAATATGCAAGTTCACGGGTGGATTTTATCACGGTTGTAGCACTACAATTACAGAGTGTATGGTTTAGCATTGCTGAAGTACAGTTTTATATCGCAGAATAGTGTGTAAGTTGGGAGGGAGTTGTGGCGGTCATCTTGTTCACCTCCCCCTGCTCAAGCAGGGCCACCTAAAGCCAGTTGCCCAGGACTGTGCCTAGACAGCTTTTGAATATCTCCATGGATGGAGACTCCACAACCTCTCTGGGCACCCTGTGCCAGTGCTTGGTCACCCTCATGGTAAAAAAGTGTTTTCTTAAGGTTACATAAAGCTCTGTTTAAGCTTCTGCTACTGCAGAAGCTAATCAGGCAGTTAAATTCAGTCCCAGTTCTCTAAATTTACACAGTTAGGCGTTTCTGGTGGTATTTTTTTTCTTTAGTCTCTCTTTTGTATCCTTCTTCTGTAATCCCTTTTTGGCATGGGTTTGTATGACCCAGATGCTTCTTTTGAATCCCAGTCTTCCTGCACAGAGCCAGCTTCCTTTTGAACTCTATTGCTCCCTCAGTTAAAAGTGGGACCTCTGAGGCAAAAGCTGCTCATTTCCCCTGCTTTCTATACTACTGGATTAGTGCTTCAAATTTCATATACTTTACCATGGACACCTGGCTTGTTTATTCTGCTTCTGAACATATTCCACTTACTCATTTTCACTTCCTACAGAGAAACTGAAAGCACTTTAAAACAGGGACACTTTCTGTTACACAGTTGTAATTAGTGTGCATTGATCAGTTTCTGAAGTCATCACACATTTTGGAATTACAGCTGTACAACTGGGATGAGAATATGGATCACAGTTTATATGAAGTTTATCTCCAATATCATAAAATGTCATCTGAAGAGTCCTGAAAGCTCAGAAGTGCTTGTTTTTATCTGCTCTAGGATGTGCAAGCTTAGGCTTCATGTAATTTACTTATTGCTGGTGATCCAGTTGTGGTAGCTGCAATCTTTAGCGTTTTTGTAAAATGGGAAGATAAAGCCTCAGCCTTTGAGTTTGGGAACTATTATTACTTTCGCCATTGTTTCCTTCTATTACATAAATCAGTGTGATTAGGCAAATATTCTGCTATATACTTATTATGAATTGTTTGCCTATTCATTGGACGTAGAGTTCAGTGTTTTACTCAGAAATAGCTCTCTTTTTTATTTATGTTAATAGCCAGTTATAATTGTGTCTTATACTGTCTAGAAGCTGAAGTTTTTTGTTTTGAGGGAAATAGAGTTCTTGCCCCAAGATATTAGCAATAAGAGATGAATTCATTTAATATAAAATGCAAATGCCATTTCTGTGTCTGCTCAACCTACTGTTAGGTTACTTAATAATTGACAAAATTACTTCTTAAAATTTTATGCACCTGTGGGTTTTCTCTTCTGATGCTTACAGGAATTAGTGTGGAATTTCTCTGCTCTCCTCGATCAGATGCAGCAATGGAGAACATTATTGCCTGCTTACGTGCCCTGCAGGCACTCTTTGATGTTCCCTGGCCGAGGTCTAAAATAGGTGGTGATCAGGTAATGTCTTAATGATCAAAAGCCCCTCAGAATTAAGGCATAATTTTAGTTTGAACAGTATCTCTACTCTCTATTGTATATCCAGGAATCTTCAACACATAAGTAGTAGGTGAATTATATGCTTTACCAAAATCCAAAGCTGTAGAGGGAGGAGAGAAAAAGAGCACGTGGAACCTGTAAGAAGACAGTGAGGGGCACAGAACTTGAGGACATTTCATCAGGAAGGAGTAACTAGATAAGTAGGATGAGAGCCAGGTAAAGACAGAATTCCAGAAAAAACTTCTGTCACTCTCTCTGTCAAGGGACAGTTCAGTTTATTATGTTGTAAATATTTAAGATGATAAAAGGAACCTGGACAAAAACAGTGGTATTAAAAAAAAAAAAAAAGGCAAAACCAAAACACACACAAAGCACCAGTGATCCTAAAAAGAAGTAGTAACTTCAATATTCCTTTTTTTTTCTCTTTAAATTATGCTGTGTGCTATGCAATTGTCTAACACAGCAAAAGTGATAAAGTCTGTGAACATGCCCAAGTTCTGCTGACTATTGGTGCTCTCTCCAAGGAAATGTATATACTGTAGGAGACATACAATGTAGTATCCCCGCCTTCAAGAGTCAAAAAGCCATAAGATAAGGATTACTTGGGGGTTTTTTTAGTAATTTTAAATGCCTTATCTCTAAATTACCGTGATTACTATTTTGTTGGGAGAATTGAGCAGGACTGCTGCTACTGGGAGCTAGGAGCTAGATGTTGAAGAAAATGCCAACTCCTGTGATTGTATCAATTATACTGTGTTCCTTAGTGAGGTTAATAACACTGTTGGCTTTAATAAGTATTAACAAGTTTCTAAAATTCTTGCATTAGAATGGGGATATATTAAGCATTTTTCTTACTGTAGGAGTTGGGTGTAGAGCTGCTGAATGTTTTGCATCGACTGATACTGACCAGAGAATCACCTGATATTCAGCTTGCTGCCCTTGAAGTGGTTCGGTTGATTCTTTTTGCATCTCAGGAACACGTGAAGGAAAAGCGGAGAAGTGCAGAAGGTACAGAAATGTGTGAGATGTGGAATACACATTATCAAGGTTAAAGCAATTCTTTCTTGGAAAACTGGATTCTTGAAGGTGATATTCCAAGATGCATCTTAATTGCAGTGTTTCACAGTTGATGACTAATCCTAGGTTACTTAAGTCAGTCCAGATACCTGACATAAGCAATTGGAGTGGTATGACAGACAGCAGATGGGTTTGGGGGTGACTAGAGGGCATGCAGTGAGGAGGAAAACTGGAGAAACTGCAGTTGGAATAGTCTTGTGTGGTGTCAGTCGTAGTGAAAAGCTGGGATCAGCTGCAGTAGAGCAATGGAGAAACTCAGCACACACAGCTGTTACAAGCCCGACTCCACTAGTTACTCTGATAGTAACTTCCTGAAGTTCATTTTCTAAAATAAATGTTTTTTTAACTGAGAGAAGAATCGAAACACTTACATCAGATGACATCATATTGGCATGGTGCCTCAGCACGTTGTATGTCTAAATCTATTGCACGCACTTTTGCCTTTTGACAATTAGTGCCTAGTTTGCTTATTCAGCAGGATGAATGTTTGCCAGTAGAACTTGGAATACATATGCATGCACATATATATGTATAAAGATTACCACTTGGTGATAAAACAGTCTTAAGAAGTAAACTTTTTGGAAACAAGGTACAGCCTGCAGATTTCTACCGTATTTCTTCTTTTGGTTTTAGTTGATGATGGTGCTGCAGAAAAGGAAACATTACCAGAATTTGGAGAAGGCAAAGATACAGGAGGACTGGTGCCTGGCAAATCATTAGTCTTCGCAACACTGGAGTTGTGTGTTTGTATTCTTGTCAGACAGCTTCCCCAGCTCAACCCGAAATTAACTTGTAGCCCTGCAGTTCAATCTGGAAAACATCTGTTATTGTCAGAAGATGGAAGCAGACTGGTAGCAGCAGCATTAGTTATTCTCTCTGATGTTCCTGCAGTCTGCTCTCCTGAAGGTATGCTGTTTCATCACAAGAAAAGATTAATGAAAGAATATTGGGCTCTTCTGAGCCCCCTTGTTATTACCTAATTTTCTCAGCTGGATAAATCTGGCAGCAAGTTTTGTTGATTTGCTTGTGACGATTTCCTGTTCTAATTATTTTTTTGACTGTCAGATTACAAAACAAGTTACAAAACTGAAGCAATTACAGGAGTAGTTTTTCTTTTCCTCCCACAGGTAGCAGTGCAATTAATAGATTCATTTTGTACAGGGAAGTATACGATAGCTACATGATTATATTCTACTTGAATTGTCTATTCTGGAATTTATAATGCAGACATAAATTAAATTTAAAAGGGAAATGTATCATGTTAGCTTTTAGTGAAAGGTATCATTTGAACATTAGGAAACCACTGTAAGGAGTTCTAGTTGATTTTTCAGATCAGTTGAGTTTTACCCATGATTCACTTTGGATTCACTCCAAACTTTTAAGATGGCTTCTCCCCTGGCCACCCCTCAATATCATGTTCATACGTATGATCTTTCAGTACTGTTACAGCCACACCTATAAACCTTTTTTGCCCTACTCCTCTGTTCCAATGTTAGGTGTCTGTGTTACACCTTATGCAAATTTTTGCATTTACCAGCCGTGGTAAAATGGTCTTCTTTTTTCTTAATTTGTTCTCTGTTACAAGATTCTTCTTCAGGGAAGAGCATACTCCAAATGGAATAGCAGGCAGTTCTTTCTATCGTTGTAGGGCGATGATGCGATTTCTCTTTTCCATCTGCAGCTCAGTATTTATCATTTTAAAGCAAAAGGAAACAAACGGCATTGCTTAGATCTGAGGGCAACTATCTTGTATGAAAAATAAGCTATGATTTTTCATTTCTCCCTGTAGTTCTTTTTGTCTTTAGTTGTTCAGGTTATTCCTCAAACCAGCAGCTTGCAGGATCAAACCAGATGGGATGTTTACACTAGAGAATTTAAGCTTTTAAGTCAGGTGGCTAAAATGAGGAGCTTAGGCTTGCTTATACAGTCAGATGAATAAAGAAGCATCTCCAAAAGTCAACTCATATAATCAGAGAGAAGAGAACTGCTATGTGGAATTGCATCATTTTTTCCCCTTTAATAGGTAACTGAAGTTACAGTCCTGTGACTACCATGTCTCTTGGTGCAGGTACCTGTCATGATATGTATCCACAATAAAATCTTCAAATAAATGATGCTCATAAACTGCATTTCCTACTGAATTCCAAATCAATTTTCAGAGACTTGGCTATCCTCAGGTTCAGAAAATACTTCTACGTATGTCAGAGATCCTCATTATTCAACAGGTCTCTCATGAACATCAGTATATTAGAATCTTAAAAACATAAGTGTTTTCCTGATGAGGGAAGGACGTAAACACATTAAGCCATATGCTTTACTCTGTGCTTTGCTGAATCAGAAGTTAAGATAGGAGCAACACATAAGTATGCAGGTTTCTAGATTTTATCCAATATGTGCAGAATTCTGTATTATTATTGGATTCAAAGACATAGGAATATGCAAAACAGCTATCCCAAGTTATTTCTGTAATTATTTTAATATTTTTTTTTAAATAGTCTCATATTCTGACAGGTCAACTGTCATATTCTCGGGGAGAAATGAAGATCTGTTCAGTAGGCTGTGGGACAATCATCTTCTCTCCTTAGGTCTCCTCTTTTCCAAAATATTTGTTAGATTTCTTTTATTATAATTCTAGGAATTTTTGTTATGCATTTTAAGTCTGAGATCATCTTCTTATTAATCTTGCTAAATTTTTGACTTTAGTGATTTCCTGGACCAATGACATCCTAGGCTAACTACATATCACATGGGAGAAGCATTTCCTCTTACCATTTTTGAAATTACCGCCTCTTAATTTCCTTCACTGTACTGTCTTCATTGCAAAATATGCTTGGATGCTCATAATTTTTTTTCTACTACTCAGTACTTTGTATACTTCTATAGCTTCTCTTCTGCTCCTCACTGGTTCTGATCTTTCTGTTCTTGCTTTTCTCTGAACATGACATAATTCCACACTTCGTATAATAAAGTCATCAAGGAAACTATATACTGTTGTGGTTTTGCCCCAGCCAGCAGCTAAGCACCTCACAGCTGCTTGCTTGCTGCCCCCTGCTGGGATGGGGGAGAGAATTGGAAGAGCAAAAGTGAGAAAACTCCTGGGTTGAGATAAAGACAGTTTAATAGGTAAAGCAAAAGCCACATGCCCAGGCAAAGCAAGACAAGGAATTCATTCCCCACTTCCCATGGGCAGGCAGGTGTTCAGCCATCTCCAGGACAGCAGGGCTCCATCACGCATAACAGTTACTTAGGAAGACAAACACCATCACTCCCAACGTTCCTCCTTTCTTCTTCCCCCAGCTTTATATGCTGAGCATGATGTCATATGGTATGGAATATCCCTTTGGTCAGTTGGGGTCAGCTGTCCCAGCTGTGTCCCCTCCCAACTCCTTGTGCACCCCCAGCTACTCACTGGTGGGGTGGTGTGAGGAGCAGAAAAGGCCTTGGCTCTGTGTAAGCCCTGCTCAGCAGTAACGAAAACATCCCTGTGTTATCAACGCTGTTTTCAGCACAAATCCAAAACACAGCCCCATACTAGCTACTATGAAGAAAATTAACTCTAGCCCAGCCAAAACCAGCACATACACAATGCCAATTTCCAAGGGGAAAAGGTTTAACTTCACTTAAGCAGGTCTGACCCCATGTTTGCTATAGTAAGTCACGTGATATTTCAAATTTTTCTTCAAATTACCGGTGCCTCAATTCACATAGCTGATTAAAAATGATAAATTATAAGTAAAAAAGAGAATCCAACAAAACTGCTTCAATTTTTTTTTTAATGTAAAAGGTACCTGAATTTTTTTACTTCTATGGAATTGATTTGCTTTGTTTTACAGGAAGTGTCTCAGTTCTTCCTACTATCTTGTACCTAATTATTGGAGTACTTAAACAAACCGCTGTGAAATTGCGAGATGGCCAGTTACCTTTGACGGTTGCTGCATCTCTACAAGCTCTTAAAGGACTCTTGTCTTCTCCAATGGCTCGAGCAGAGAAGAGTCGGACTGCTTGGACTGATCTTCTACGTAGTGCTTTGGTCACAGTGCTTGACTGTTGGGATCAAGGTAAGCACAAATTTGCAGTTTGTGTGTTTAAAAAACAAAACAAAAATGTTTAGGTGAAAGGTTTTATTTAAATTAAATTCATGCGCATCTTAAAAGAAGACATATCTTCATCACAGGAGAATTAGTTGGCTACCAAGTACTGTTGATATGAGAAGGCATCATCTGAAAAGGTCTAAATGTGGGATTGCAGGCTTACCCCATATTATGTAGTGCCACAATGTAGTTACATGGTACGATGGAATCAACGGGAGTTAGGGCTTCAGTGTGCAGTTGAGCATAAAAAACTAGCTGTGCTGCATGCAGGTTCTTCACAAAGAATTAGTGTCTGTATTGAAGCAAAGGGTATTAAAACAGTAGTTCAAGAAAAAATATTTTTGTCTTAAAGTTAGTTTTCTGTGTGCTGCTGCTTCAACTTCCCAGGTTTGTAGTTTTTTTATCATTCCTTACATTTAATCTCAAAGTTATGATTTGTTGTTGGAACTTTTGTTTATAGTGCTGGGTTTTTAATTTATAGCAAAAGAATATATGTTCTTAATGCAGATTTTATATTATTCTCAAAATAGGTTTTACCCAAATATGTGGTACCAGCTCTTCAAAGATATGTATTGTATTTTATACAGAGGAACAATGGAATAGGAGTATGCTGTTATTTCTAAATATGCATATAACCACCCCTGAATTCGCATTTTAGTCTTGGCTTTTATTAGAGTAAAAGTCTGTATTCAGTGCATCAGAGTATGTCATGTATTTGAAAAAAAAGATTCCTTAAGAACCATAGACATTGATATTTCTATTGTATCTCTTTGTAATACTTTATGAATTCATAGAATTACATTTTAATGCAAATCTAACAGACTGCTTACTTTATTGATAGTAGATGGGCTTCTCCAAGAACTTGATGAAGTTAGTCTGCTTACTGCTATTACAGTATTTGTTATGTCTACCAGTCCAGAAGTTACTACCATAGAGTGCCTTCAAAAGCGTTGTATTGAGAAGTTTAAAATAACACTTGACTCAAAAGATTCTCTTGTAAGTACTGCTGAAGTTATAAGAATATCAGTATCATATTAAATGCATTTTGGCTTATTCTCTATTTAGTTGTTTCACTTGTCCTGTGTGTTAATTCCAGTTAATTCTGTCCTGACTACATCTGTTGTATTTTAAAATACAGTTTGAATAAGTTAGCAAGAACATGTCCAGCAGTGCATTTTATCATTTTTTTATTCTGTATACAGTTCTGTATTCCTATGATTTTTTTTTAATTGCATCAGACTCAGAGCTTTACATTGATAAGTGCATGATACGGTTGTGTAGGCACCTGTTTCATTTTTTTTGTTCGTTTTATCTTCAACACACAGATACTATCTTTTGCACAGGAAATCCCTCAGCTGTGAGTCTTTGGGAGCTGCAGCACATAACCACTACGTAACTGTTACTGTCCCACAAGCATCAGCTCCTGCTCACTGCTGGAGGCAGCATATTGAACTAGATTAATGCTTTGTTCCCACCTAGTATAAATATTTTTGCACAGTTGCTTGAGATTGTAGTGCCACAGGTCATCTGTTACTATTTTTCATCTAAAAAACCAACGTATCAGGAAAAAAAAAGTATTTATTATCATTACAAATACAAATGGCTTTTCTAGGAGCTGGGACTTCCTCACTCTGAAAGTCCAGCTCTGAAAATAACATGCATCAGATTTCGTGTTTGACTGTGAGAATTCAGTGTAAACTGGTTTTCTTGCGTCTTCTCTGTATATATTCACGTAGTAACAAAAAATTAAATAGTTGTGTTTACTTGAGAAATAGCTGTAAGAAAGTAATTTTTTTTATATATTAATACATTTCTAGTATTATAAACATTGGTTTCCACTGATAGGAAACTGGGGATGCCAAATATGACTGCAAGAAAATGGTAGTATGCATTTGCAAATTTTATCCAAGCGTTTAGGCATTTGAACTTTTCAGAAATTATGTAGGAACTTGACAGTTTCAGTCCTATTGACTTCCAATGATATGCAAGCTACTGCACCATTTCAGGCTTTTTAAAATTGTGCCTGCAGTTTGACAGAGGTAATGCTTACATTTTAAGCATCTGTTTTCAGTCAGCTGTATTTTTGCAAAAAAAAGTATCTTTTCAAAACAGTACTAAGAGATAATCTTCACACAGAAATAACATTTTTTCCTTAACTCAAAAATGTAGGAAGTTGTAGGACTCAGTGGAAAGAAACAGGAAGCATGATCCTAGTTTCTCTTAATTTGATTACAAGTTATAATGCTCCTATAAAGTATTATGTATTAGCAGGCTGCAACCTGATGAATTTTCAAGCTGTGAGGCACATTTTTCCCCCTCCCTAAAATTTTATCTGACAAGCTATGAGTTTTAAACCACTCTGACATGTCATTTTAAGTATAACACTTTGTAACTGCAAATTTAATTTTCCCTTTAGGTACAATATAAGTGCTACCAGCTGCTGCACTCCATCTTTCAGCATCCAAACAAAACTGTGTCGTATCCTTATATTCATTCTTTAGCACCATCCATTGTGAGAAAACTGCAGGAAACAGAAAAAGCAAAACCTGAAAATGCTGCTGAACTTCAAGTCATTCAGGAGGGAATAAACGTGGTTACAGCTCTCACAGCCACTGCTGAGGAAGAGCACCGTAAGTTACTCCCATTACTAGTATCTAAAGCATTAGACATGCTGAAAGTTGCCATAAATAACAAATTAAAACAAAACGACCACTAGGAATCCAGTCCTGAACACTAATTGCTAACAAAATTGCTAACAAGAACATTGGTTATTTTTAACCATACAGTTCAAATAACATTTGCAGCTTTATAGTTTGTGTTAAATGTTAACTTAGAGAAATACTTCTAGTTAGAATTTGAAGCTATTTTTGAAGAGGGTAGGTTTAAGTTGTGTTTTCAATGTTTATAGGTGCTCATTTGGTGGCCTGCCTTCTTCCCATCCTTATTTCCTTTCTTTTGGATGAAAACGCCCTGGTTTCTGCTACAAACTCTGCAAAAAATCTACATGAGTTTGCTTTGCAAAATCTGATGCAGATTGGTCCACAGTACTCATCAGTTTTTAAAAAACTAATGGCTTCCTCGCCAACTATGAAAGCCAGGCTTGAGTCAGCTGTAAAAGGAAATCAAGAAAGCATCAAAGTGAAGACTGCTAAACATGCAAAGAATCCTGGGAAAAGTTCAAGCATTCAGCTAAAGACCAATTTTCTTTAAAGTCTTATATTGTCATTTTACGTACTTTGCTATCAACAGCAAAAAATGTCCCTTTTCATTTCTAATCGGAGCAGGATCACTATGAGTTGATCCCATGTATTTCGGTTTGCACTGAAGTGTTACAGAAGGTTTTTAAGAGAAAGTGAATCTCTAGATAATTTTCTGTTAGTGTAAGACTTCTTAAACATCTCTAAACACTACGAATAAATCTCTTGGAGGTCATCTAATCTGTATTTTTTGGATTATTTTGGACTAAAATACCAGAAATGCACATGCCTATATTAAAAAAGTATTGTGAACTTTACCATAGATATATTTAGGACAGCCCACACTTAGCCATTAAGTAAAATTAGTTTTGTTTTAAATCAATATTTGTCAAAAATAAGTTACCCTGATTGGTTTTTGGATTTAACCAGGACATAAATTTACTTGCAGGTTGTAATCTATCCTAATTACTAATTTAGCACACTGCATCATTAAGTAAACAGATTAAATATCCTTATAAGCCTTACAATAGATTATTGTTGATCTCAAACAATTCAACTCAATAAAGGTAATATTGATAGCTTTAATCCCAATAACTTCTTGAGCTGGCCGAGATTTAACAAAAGCTGTTAAATACAGCTCTACGATGCTTCTTCACTGAGGACTCCGCAGTGCTTTACCCAGTGGGACTGTTATGCACATGTAAGTATTTGCAGGCTTGGTGCCTCGCTGCTCGACATAGTCTCACTTTTCAGGACATATATTGTGTTAATTTTGTATCAGGCTAGCCAGGCAATTGGAGCTTACATATCTTGTCCAGGATAGGACAGCAATTTTAATATACTGTGCCTCAATTCAGACATCTGCTCTATCTGGATGTATGTTTCCTGATCTTTAAATGATCGGTTATATATATACATGTAACTCACCTAAATTTATGTCTCTCTGCAACGAGAGATGGACATATTTGCAGTCAGCTTGTGTCAAATAAAGTGCAACAAACTCATAATAAGGAGTATTTAATTAACATTTTTATCAAGGAACATATTTTAATATAGAAAAATAACTGTCAAAATTGCAATGGCTATAAAGTATTTTCTACATATAGTGTATTGACTTTTCTTAACACCAGTATTAGCTAAACCAAACACTATCAAACTGAGGATGGTATTTCCTTCTTGAATCTAATTACTTTGAAAGAAGAAAAAAAAAAATTTACAGAACTGAGAAACACACCGTGACTCAGGAAAAGTGTGATGTACTGTATTTTATTATAAGTTTTGTATATAAATATAATTGTAAATTGTACAGAATTAACCATTTGACCAAAGTTCTAACAATTCATTTTTCTAATTTACATAAATAAAGCTAATTTTCTTCACTTAAGATTTGTCTTAGTCATTTTACCCAATAGCAGAGGAGCTCTAAGGACCTCCATAACAGAAAGAAAATGATTGTATGCTGCCACAAGGAAACTAATAAGAAATGTTTGAGCTGGATGCACCAAGGTCTGTGACTTGACATTGAAGGTCTTCCTCTGTTCTGTGTAGCACAGTGGGTGAGTAAGTAGGATCAGGGAGATAAACTTTGTACATGTAAATCCCTGTTCTATGCCAGATGCTGAAATGCGTCAGCTATCGCAAAAGGGTTGAGGTGCCTTCTGTCTTTCCCTGGAGAACCAGAAGTTCTTTGTTCCATCTCTTCATTGCAGTCAAATCTGAAGTTGTTGGCTGTGTTGAAAGGGAGCAATAGTAAATTTCACAGATTTTTGTTTCCAGCTTCCCAAAATGTAACTCTGTTTTATTGGTAGACAGCAAGTCAGAAGCTGTTTCCTAGAAGAGCATATTGTTTCCTTACCAACAGTGATCTACTAATAAACTCCTCCTGTTTTCTTCCAGTGAAAAACTTGGCCAATGATACTTCAAGCAAGGCAAGAAAGCAAGGGGGAAAATCTTATGAAAAATTAACACTCTTTGTTCTGTTTTTAAATAAAAGAACATACAGCAAGGTAGATTATTCTTCTGCTTCTCTGCACTGTAGTGTCAGAAACCACAGGAGGAGTCACTCCCTTCTGTCTTGAAAGCAGCGCTGCCTGGCCAGCCCTGATCCTGTAGGCATTCCTAGATACTGCTTTTTGCACAGGAGACACCCGTGTGGCCTGATTACACACTGACAAGTAAAGTTGCACTTAAAATACAGACATCATGAAATAGTTGTTGAGTTGCAACCTCTGATCCTTAAAAATAGTGAATAAAGTTAAACTGTACTTTCATGCAGCCCAGAGTTAAAAGAAGCGCTCAGATTTGTTCACAGCACTTGTCTGAGCAACGCTGGAGCTGCTGCTGTAGGTGACATTTCACACAGGGCTCCAGGTCCATTAGCTGAAGTATATAGCAAGCAGTTATTTTTCCATCTGCTGCTCAAGCTATTTCATGACGGTGGGCTTATAGCTTCAAAGATATAAAAATTAAAAAAGCTTATTTGGCCAGACATGGCACACTTTACCTGCCTCTAACGTATTTTTAAATAACAAATACTGAAAGTTGATTATGTAGAATAAAATAAACCAGATGCATTTGATACATTATGTTGTCTGCACAGGGAAACACTAAAGATGTCAGTGTCATGCCACCAACCTCTCCAAAATGTTGTGTGGTTCTTATTTTGGCTTTGAGGTACTGTTGTAGATTTTTTTAATTTTTTTTTTTCCCTAAAATGTTGTATGGCTTCTCTGGAGAATAAATGGTTTATTACATATAACAATGGAAGGGGAAGTGACATCTAAATATAGCAAAAGCAGGGCTGAAGATTTTGTCTGAGATACAGGTCAAAGCAAAAGCAGGCTTCCAAAGCCTCCTGAAGCAATCTGTGGTAGATTAACTCACATTCACTCACTCTGCAGCTGAATCTCAATTTTGCTCTATTGTCCTATCCTCCCTTCCATAATCCCAGTCATCTGAAGTGCAGAATCAGATTCCAGAAGGTAGAACGTGGCATCAAATCCCTTTCCTCTGTGCTTGCACTCCAGCTGCTTAATGGCAGCACTTGCAGAAGAAAACAAATGGGGAGGATGAGTACCAGCCTGTTTCTAAAAGTTGCTGGTAAGAAGCTAAATTTAGTAATGGCAAAGATTGATAAAATCCTATTCTGAGCTACAGCCTTATGAATTGCAATTGTCCAGCCTAAAATTGGATTTTTTTTTAAATCAATGTTAACATTAATGTATTAAAATCTATGTGAATTATCTCACTTCCAATGAAATGCAATATAGAATTGCTGAGACTCCCTGTTGCTACTAGAGGGGATTTTTATTTTTTTTTAATTATAACCTTCTCTGGGGAAGATTTTGATTATGGTATTTTATTAAGCATTTTTTTCTGCCTAGTGCCTCAGTTCTCAGTACCCGTTTCTGCAAGAAAAGGAGGAGGTTTTATGAGAGACATATTTTCAGTGGAAGTACAGGCCTCAGGGATTCTGGAAACAATTTTGACTTATAGCTTAAAAATAGAAGGATTATGCAATTTGAAAATAGAACCTATCATTATGAAGGCAAATGCTCTTAACCTCATCTTCTCTCATGCAAGGTTCATGGCAAACACCAAGAAAAAATTGTCACAGATGTATGCACGTTTTTCAGGAAACACAGATACAAGGATAACTGGTTCAAGCTGTTGCCACCAAGTTTACCTGAAATTCAGTTAGAGGAATAAAAGAATTTGCCTGTAGGGAAAATATCAGGTTTTCTTTTATGATACTTCTTCAACTATATTTGTTAAATGAGCAAGGATGGGACGAAGAGGAATAATGGAAGAGACAATGCAAGTAGATGGTTTTTTACCTCCAATCTGAGGTAAAATCTGATTGCTCGATGCAATCTTGTGTTTAGCTGTCAAGAAGGAGTCAAGTGACATAGTAATGTGGTCAGGGGAAGGGCAGGAGGGTAGATGGGCTTTTTTTAGTCCACATTGCTCCTAGTTCCCTTCTGAGGCCAACAAATCTGGGAATAATTTACTTCTGTAAAATGAGAATTCTCGAGCTGGTTGGAGAGAGGTACTGAAGAACAAGTGGCCTCGAGTTGGAGCCACGACCCAGCTGTAGTTCTAGGCACCCTCTAAACCATACAGTAAATGTAGATCCATGCGGACCCTTGGGGCTTCTATCCTGATTTTCCCACGCAGCTGCGGAGACATGGCCAAAGGCCATACCCCTCCCTGTGGGTACGGGGAGGACAGACGTCGGTGGGCGCGGTATGAGCTACCAAAGTAGTTTTCTCTGTCTGAAACCTGAAGCTGAACCTGGGGAAGCTCTGAGTGAAAACCTCGTTTTCCAAGGAGGCAATTTCCTACCTTTCCAGTAGGCTTCTTTAAGTACCTGCTCACACAGGTGCCTCTTCTGGGATCTCACAGGACCGTGCAGCTACCCCTGCTCAGGAACACTAAGTTGAGTGTGTGTGCGTGTTGCTCAGTAACTGGTGGTGGCCTGGATCCGTGCCGAGGCTGTTGGTAATCAAATGCAACTAGCCTTTGTGGATAAATCCAAATGATACCTAGAAGCGCGCTGTTCTTCATACTGGTCTGTGCCATAATGTAATTGTGTCTCTCCTTGACATCCTTCAGAGCAGCAGTTGCTGAAGCCTGTCATCGCATGCATATTTATCCACGCAGTGTCCTGCTCAGCTCTCTGCACTTGCAGCAACATTCAGAACCATGAACTGCAATGATTTAGGATAAGCAGCAGTCATTCATAAAGACTTCGGGAGCTTTTCTGGCCCAGACAGAAGAGGAAAGGCTGTTGGATATACAGGCTATCGATGTGGAAGATCAGACAAGTACTGCAAAGCTTCTGTGCGCAGGAAAAGGGAAGAGGGAGCGGGAATTTACCTGGTTTGTCAAGCTTGCAGTGACCACCATGGCTGCAACACCTCTGCATATGACAGACCACCCTTCTGTAGTTATGAAAGAATTTTTTTGCATTTTATGAAATTTGCCAAAAACTTCAGTGGCTTGGATACATTAATGAGAGGAGACATGGCAGCTCGTGAAGTGCCTGCTGCTGCCTGTGGAAACTGGCTGTTCCAGGCTGTGGTACATCTTGGCTGGATCAGCTTTACGGCTGGTGGTCAGGATTCAAAACTATTCTTCACTGGTTTGTTCTGGGTATTAATGAAAGGAATGGCCTTCAGTGCCGTAATTTTCTCCTTCAGGAGGTAATGAATGTATTGACTGTCAGGGATTCTCTCCTGACTCTCTAGGTTTGTGAAGCTGTACGTCGGCTACACAGGATGCCCCCAAAACAACTAAATCTCTTTTACTTTTTTCATATCTGTATTTCTAGTAAGTGCAAGAACTGAGGCAGACAAGCAAGTATTTAAAATCCAGTCCCTGTTCACGCTAATATCCCAGAACTATGTGCAACTCACTGTTAGAGATCTTTTCTGGTTGCCTTCCTCACGTTCATGTAGCCAACACCCAGCCATTGACTTGCTGAGTGACTTCTGCTGGGTACAAGTGCTAGAGGGCAATAAGCTCCAGAGAGTGAAGCAAGAGAGATGGCTGTGAAGACCGGGCAGGCCAGAGGGGAAAGGAGCAAATACTGAAGCTGCAGAGGAAGCAACAACATTCTTGAGGGATTATTTTTCATATCAAACAAATGCTGAAGGATTAGGACAGGACAGAGAGGAAAGAAGGGGGGAGCAGAACAAGAGGCTTGTGCATGGGTAGTAAGAGAAGGAAGAGAAAATAATAATAAAATCAGTTACCTGGTTGACTCATTGCTTCAAAACAGTCTGTGAGATATCATAGCTTAATAGTTGACTGGAATCCTGTCAAATATTTTACAAATGAAACTACTCTGATTTGTAAAGTTCACACAATTTTATGATATGTTAGCTTTGCTTGTTCTGTTTTGTACTGCCCATTATTTATCATCAGGAAAAAAAAAAGAGACTGCCAACCATCCATGTAAATCAAAGCAAAACACTTTGTACTAGCAGCACAGGATGAGACAAGTTAATGACAGCACTATAAAAAGTAATGCAAAGTTACTTGCATGCAACACTGGAAATCTGTACCTGTTAACAACACATGCAAAGCAGCCACAACTGGATCGCATTCTATACAGTGTCTAAGTAAACCATGAAAACAGTCACTGCAATGACAGAAAGTTCATCAGAAAGCACTTTTTGTTCCACGCAAAAAAGGAAATTATTAAAAGGTGTGCAAAGTAGGAAGACAAGTTTGAAATGGTGTAACTCGTCAACTGCAACAGCAAACACGCTCTAGTTACCATTGCCTTTTCAGCATTGGTTACAACACCCATGCGTACACAGTTTGTATGTTTTCACTAAGAGATTTTGAAATTACTTATAAGGAATTACTTGAATTGCAAAACGTTCACCGCTCTTCTTAGATTAGGATTTTGACGTAAACCAGTGGGTAGTCTTCAGAAATTAAGACCATTCCTTGGATGGCGTTCGGAGGGCAGAAAGAATGCAGAGAGAGTTGGGAAGTGTTTGTCACTGTTTAGTGGCAGATGGGTTTTTCTAGGGCAGGTAGATGGGACCAAAGTGTGCTTACTGGTTCCTGGTTATCGTGATCCAACTGCCTGTAATTGCTGGCAACAGCTCAGTTCCTTCAGGGCAGGGAAGAGAGGGTAAATACCTTCAGCCTTTAATTATACCTTGATCTTACTCCCCAGTTCTGAAGAAATGGAAGCTGCTGATAACACAGTCTGCATAAAGTAGGGCCTAAGAAGGGAACTGATTTTCAAAAGCACAAATAAATGTGCTCCTCGCCCTTTTTGGGGGGGAGAGGGGAAATGGAAACAAACCACAGCGGTGCCAGAGAAAACATTCTGTGAAGACTGAATATTGCTGTGTCCTTGTTTGTCCTCCCAACCCAACCCCACCTGAGACGGTCTAACTATTTGGAAAGTGCCAGTTTTATCGACCTTTACGGACATATATTGAGGCCACATGGACTATTGTCATGCAAATAAGATAGTTCTCAAGCAGGTTATCTCGTTATGAGGTCTTAATAGTTCCTCAGTAGCAAGTGCTCTCTAGAAATCAAAGCCTCTGAACTCATTCACCAATGCTGACAAATTGACCTGGATAACAGAGTCAGTCCAGTGCAGAATGATAATTATGAAGTGGTTGAGCTTTTAAACTTGTCCCATTTATAAATCCACGATTATCCCATTTCTTAGCTGAACTGCAAGTCAGTCACTGTTGACTCCTATTATACAAACTGGATCACTGCAACTGGTGAATAAGCTCAGTAACGTTGCAACAAGGCAGGCAGTATTCTGAAAACAAAACCATCCCTGGAAACCTCCCAAAATTTAATAATAATTTGACACAATTACTTGTCAGTTTGAGAAATTTGACTATGTATCACTATATGGTAAACTGTTTACATAAGCTCAGTGTAGGAAAGCTTTTTTGCCTGGGTTGTTTCTGGCCTAATATCACACTACTTGTTCAAACTAGACTAGAATCAAAAAGACAGATGGGATACTTTCGTGAAAGGGCGGTAATGAGATTAACTTCATCTTTTTACATTTTCTCAAGTATTTGTTATATCTGATCAGTCACTGATGTTCTTTGGTTTTCAAGCTGAAGTTCGTGGAACTGGCTTAAGTATAGATACAGACAAAAATGTGTTATCCCTTTTTTTTTTTTTTTCATGTAGGTCCACCACTTGCTGCTCTCTTCAGACATCTTCTGGTCTGATCTGAACTTTGCCATGAGGCTGAGCATAAGGTTAGGCTACGAAGAGTATTCTGATCCAATGGCTCTGAAAGCCGAAAGTGACAGCCCGAGCAACATTTAAGCATAATTTAAATAAAATCCAAACATTTTGGTAGCAAAACCTTGATTTAAAATACTGGAATTTGCTGGAGTTTCACATTACTTTGTATGGAAACCTTAGTCTGGAGTGAAAATGGGAGAAAGGGAGGAAAAAGATTGGACAGACTGCAAAGGAAAAATTTGAACTTACTGCAAATTGGATTTAGACATGGCATCATTTCTGGGAAGAAAAATAAGATAGTAGAGGGGGCTAATTTTCGGAAATATCACATCATATGTATTTAAGTGGTGTAGGTTTTTTTGGAGAAGTGTTTGCAGTGGCCTATCAGGTAGACACAGCCTGCATTGCTACACCATTTCCAGGCCTGAAGGTGCTGTAGGACCCACGGAGCCATGATCACGCCGGGAGAGGAGGGGAAGCAGCAGCTGGGGGGCTGGGTGAAAGGAAATTTGTACTTAGGTGTGCCTGTGAGATGGGGGGGTTCTGTGGTACTCCTGGCCTCCTCCTATCAGGTCTGCTTGATCTTAATAAAAGAAGGTCCTTGAGGTCTCTTCCAACCTGGGGTTCTATGATTCTATGAAGTTTACGCGTAGGATGTGTCTGTCCTTTGAAGGATGGGAGAGTGTTGTTTGACGGATCGAAAATCCAATGAAGTATTTTCTCCATGTAGGTTATAAATTTGGAGAAGAACTATTTAAAGCACTGCAGAGACCAAAATGTGTTTCCTTAAAAATCTTTTAAACTCCTGTGAAAGCTCTGCACCAAAAAAAGAGCTGGTGCTACTGGTATCGGGTATGTGCAAAGAAAATGGGAAGCTCTTTCAAGGGAGTGCTGGGGTCGGTGTTGCTACGGTCCCAGAAATGCTCCACATCTGACGCGAAAGTCTTAAGAGTGACTGTGCCAAATAGCTCTACCAATAGAGGCTGCCTGAAAGAAAACCCAGCAGCATCACTGTGAAGTGATACTGAAAGTACTGGTTTTATTTACATAATTTCTACTAATAAAATTAATTCAAATATTTAATTCACTTGCCAGTGTTATCTTTGTCTAAGGCCATCAGACAAGAGAATCCTCAGTGCCCTTCTCTAATGCAGCTACTTATTTCAAGATCAGTAGTCCAAGATATATTAGTTTTGCATGATTTCATAGTCTGCTATTCTATATTTTTATAAATCACAACTCGTACTGACAGGACCACTCTTAGTATTAATTATTAGGTTTGCTTTTAGTCCTCATCTGTGATTTGTGCTTACTCTAACGCGTAAAGCACCAAGCATCACGGAGCCAAGCCAGGAAGTGTCAGTATGCATCAGCACTGTGCCGGCCGCTGCCAGTTGCCAAAAGCTGCTTACATTTGCGGCAGAAGGAGGGTGGGGAGTGAAGCAAACCTGGAGTTAACACAGAGTCAGCACCACTTTAAATAGAATTCAGCCATATTAGTGACATACTAACCTCGGGTGCCCTTTTTTTTTTTTTAAATAAATGTGTAATGTACCTCATGGTACAATTCCAATGAGCTACCTTTTCATTAAAAGTGATGAATGCAGATGTGTGGTAATGGTGACTGTTTTCAAATTCTTTTGGTTTGGAATGTCCCTACCAGTGGTCAGCTATGATTTACAGATTAGAGTTGATAACTACACAAATTCTATATGCCAAATTCTGCTGCACAACCAAAGCAGCCACGTGGGGCGGGTCTAAACCCGCTATGTCAGAGCAAATCATCCTACAGTAGGTATGGGGTAATACTGGAAGACAGTAACGAGTCAGATGTTTAGCTTATAGGACAGACAAAGTTGTGTAGCACTTTACAGCTAAGAACGTTTTGATGCTTGCATCTTCTAACCGTTTCAGGAGACGTCAGGGTATCAGACCCAGGATCCTGTTTCCTACCATAACTGTTAATCAAGGTAAAGAAGAAAAGCAGATGGGGCTACATTCTTGACATCTTTCGTTATCTTTATTGTTTAAAACAGGATATAGTTCTTGCTAAAGTATACACGAGGTGCCTGACCCTGAACACAGAAGTCTCATCTTTCTTGCCTAATACCATGGGAGGAAGTCTTTGATTTTCAAATGTGCTTTTGGGCTAATTTCTGCCCACAGTTAAATGCACAAACACCTACTGATTTTATCCTGAATTTCATACATCGGTGGGCTACAATATTGTCATAGAGGATACAATTTACCTCTGTCAGTCTGTCTTAAGTCAGCTTCCTGAGATTACCTGCTTGAGATAACTTGCAAGTATATTTGCATATGACTTCTGTGGCCAATAATCAGTTGTTTTTCTCAAAACATTGCGTATTACTTTCCCATCGAATTACTAGTAATGCTAAATGTTGGGCAATCTTACTAGGCAGAGGTACCAGCCCTGCCTGTGAGACGGGACTGGATTCTGGCTTTGATGTGTTATCTAAGTTTCCCAAAAGGGGAAGAAGCTCTGGGCTGGTGTGACGCTGGGAAGGCCAGCTCCCTGCTAGCTCTGCTCCCTGTCCTTCCTGTGCCAGGACAGAATCCTTCCTCTGGGTGCACCTTCCTTGTCTCGGTGGGTCGCCCTTGGGCCCGGAGATGCAGGCTAGCTTGCAGCCGTGAGCCACATGGAGCGCAGATGCAGAACAGCTTCTGGTTTCCTCTTGGCTTTCTTTGCACAAGGAAAGCTCAATACAGTTGGGAGACCACTGATGTGTAGAAGTAGGGGTATGGGACTTCAGAGTTAAGCTACTAAGCAGCTTTTCAGTATGGACTATGATACTCCCTGATCTGCTTTGTAGCCTTTGTCTGATTTTTCTGTTTACTGTAAACTCCAGGGTGGAGATGTCTTTTATCACACGTGTACAGCGAGGCCTGAATCTCAGTTTGGGCCTTTCAATATTTCATATTAAAAATTCCTACCAATGAGACAGATTTGTACTGGAACAGGTTGCCCAGAGAGGTTGTGGATGCCCCATCCCTGGAAGTGTTTTAAGACCAGGTTGGATGAGGCTTTGGGCAATGTGGTCTAGTGGAGGGTGTCCCATCCCACGGGAGGGGGGTTGGAACTAGATGATCTTTAAGGTCCCTTCCAACCCAAACCATTCTATGGTTCTATGATTCTATGATTCTCCACTATGAAATACTTGGGAATCACTAGCACAATGTTCAGCAGCCCCAGGCTATTCCTTCTCTCATCAGGGTCAGAGCAGGGACTGGGACATAGATTAATTGTAGTAGTCAAGGAGCTGTAATTACATACAAACAATTGTACATGAAATTTTACTGCAAAAATGACATAGATAAATATTTCTACCAACAGTAACTGCTGACATCATCAGTGCAGCACACCACTTACTACGAGAACACACTGTGAGCAGGTAACAGTTCTCATCTAACTCTGATGCTCCCTAAAACGTAGCTTGCAAGCGGCAATCTCAATGCTTCTTCGCATTGAAACACAAGCAGAAAGTCTACAAATGCACTATCAGCTCTTTGTACTCTTTACATCTGCAAATTGCCGCTCCTTAAATGAGCAGATGAGATCTGCCACTGTTGAACTTAATTGTACAGAAGGGAACTATTCTTGAGTCAAGAGTTATTGTATGACACAGTGTCTAGTGGATTAATCTTTTGTTGGGGATAGACTAGAAATAAAATGTCTAATTCAACTGCTTCAGTGTCTGGGTCTCACCTTAAAATGTCAAGCCAGCTAAGAATCTTGTGCAAAACTTTGTATTTCTGGAGACTCTGTTTAGCTAAACTTTTATAGTAGGTGCTAGTATTTGAGCCAAATTGCCTGCTGGCCCAAACTGCTGAGGCCTTTTTGACTTCAGGAGAACAGCATTTCTTTACAAAGATAATTTGGCCTGCTGATTTTAAGGCTGGCATTGTATGAAAAAAACTGGGTAGAGTACATTCTTGCTTTGATGCAGGCTCAGACACACAATACTTAGTCATTTTAATAAGTTACCTGTGTCCACTGAGATCAGTGTTTACACAGGAATTTATACGGACAGCAAAACCCCAATGAGCTAATGTTTTACAAGGTAAAAATAAAACCCTATAACACAGAACTGATAGTAAAAGCATGTACAATATGTTTGCATAACAAAATAATGCTAGTGTCTTACCATATATAACTAAGAGGCAATGCAAACAGGACACTGATATTAAAAGTTTAGTTGCAACAACTTGGGCTGGAATTAGATCGTAACTACTTTACAGCCAGCCTCATTTTTTAAGGTACTGATACCAAGTATATAGGAACTGAAATACAAAATCCTGTGCAGCAGTTGGAGTAATGAGTGACCTGTTCATGGAAATCCCATCTTACTGGCATAAGTCAATGGGTGCCCAAAAGGTAAAATGTAGGGTACAACAAGGAAAATGGGTATGAATCATTTATCCTGTCCTACTCACTCATCATGTGGATCTCTGAGCTCTTACAGAGTTAAAACACAGGTGACGAAACTTTTCAAAAATAGGTCAATAACCATGCATTATATGCCTTAAGAAGTAAGTATACTTATCATTTTCCTTATGTTTGTGTTAGACAGTTAACTGAAAGCTCTTAGGCAAATAATTTGATATTTATACCAATTTTCTCCCATGGCCACTGCCGTGGTTTAACCCAGCAGGCAGCTAGAACAACAACACAGCCGTTCGCTCACTCCCACTCCTCCCAGTGGGATGGGGGAGAGAATTGAAAATGGAAAACAAATAAACTCGTGGGTTGGGATAAAGACAATTTAACAGGACAAAAAAGGAAGACGACAATAATAATAATGATAATAGAATATACAAAACAAGTGATAAACAGCACAATTGCTCACCACCCGAAGCTGATGCTTCGCAAGACCCTGAGCTGACCCACCTCCCAGCCCACCCCCCAGTTATATACGGAACATGACGTCATATGGTGTGGAATATCCCTTTGGCCAGTTTGGGTCAGCTGCCCTGGCTGTGTCCCCTCCCAGCTGCTTGGGCACCCCCCACCTTCTCGTTGGCAGGGCAGTATGAGAAGCTGAAGAGTCCTTGGCTGCTTGGCGACAACTAAAAACATCAGTGTGTTATCAACATTATTCTCATCCTAAATCCAAACCACAGCACTACACCAGCTACTAGGAAGAAAATGAACGCTATCCCTACTGAAACCAGGACAATCACTTATTCTCCTACAAACGTGCAGCTTTGCCACAAAGCTCCCTACTATCAGATCAAAACAATTTTCTTTAATTGGCCTGGGTCACAGTTTGAAATGTAGTGAGCGAGGGTAATGTTTTGAGCCTTCATCACTCTATATCCACTTTTTTCTTCTGTTTAATCCAATACAGCCTAGTATAAGCAAGTACATATGAAACATATGAGTTTCTCATTCAAAACCTGCTGCTTCTAAGATATTTTCTAAACAGGAATGTATTAATTTGTTTTTAATGTTCTGGGAAGGGTTGTGTTTCTCATCCTTTTCCTTACATTCAACATAACAGAATGATTTTCAGGGCTGTGAGCTTTGGGGGTTATTTTTGCTCTTTTTGAAAACATTTCTGTTAAGGAAGTTCAAAAATAGTAGAGTAGCAAAAGGAAAACCAAAGTTAAGAAAATAGGAGGAATCCTCCCCAGCATCATTTACTACATTCACTAGCAATGGGCAAAGAATTAAAATTGACCCTGTGAAAATTAAAAGCCCTTTGTCTCTCTTTGCAAAATAATTCCCCCATTTTCAGCCAGTTCTATTTAATACAGTTTGTAGCCTGTGAATTAGTCCAAAGGTTACAGTGAAGGACAAATCCCAATACATGTACAATGTAATCTTTATTTATTAATAAAAGCTAATTAAGAGAAAATCAGGTACACAGTTTACTACCTGCAATATATTCCTTAAGAAATATGTATTCTTTCCTTGCAGGAATATAGACTTGAGAAGCTGCAGAAACCTGGTTTCATCTCACTACTACAATTCTAAATAAAGTAATTTCATCACTTCTGACAGGGATTTAAGTTGTTTGAATGGCACCTTTCCTACAAACCAAACAATCCGAGGCTTAATTGAGCTTGCAGAGTGCACAGATTATCCTTCCGAACGAACAAGCCATTAGTGAAGTACAGTACTTTCCCATTTTCCCTAAGAGCCACGAGTGGGGCAAGAAAATTTTCCTGTTTCCTTAGTAGACGATACAATTTTTTGTTGCCTGTCTCATGTACCCTAGGACAGTGCTAGCAGTGAACTTTTTGCCATGTTTCACCATAATATTCTGTTGATTTTTTCCACTTTGAATAAAGGATGTAGCTCTTTCCAGTTAGCGACTAATCCAGAAATTCAGGTTTTAGGAGCTTGAGATTGTTTCTTCTTTTTGCATGTCAAGACATTCAGCAGTGGTGAATAGGGCATAATTTCATTACAAGAATAGTACAAGGCATTAGTAAGCTTTGAAGTCTGTAAAAATTACACTTTCCAATAAAACTCTAAGTAGCTGGGGTTTTTTAATCCCAGAATATAGAAGAATCATTTGGTGATTAAGACACTTTCTTCTTATTGTAAGTCTTCTCATCATCACAGATCATTGAAATTCTTTTATAATACTTCATTGAAATTTTGGGATCCAGACCATATGCTTGGTAGGATTACATGTGTTTTACTCCCATAACAAAGGAGTAAAACTAGCAGGAACAAATCCCCAATCTTGATTAATCTTCTGATTCAGAAAGTTATAACCTAGTCTGTGCCTTTAAAACCAGTAAAAAATACTGTGATCTGAGTCACTGATCTTCCCTTGCTCTTGTCTTGGGTTGAGATTTATTGCTTTTGCCTGTTACTGGTGGACGGGGTACAGCTAACAGCCTGAAATAGATAACTGTTGCCTAATTTCTGCCTCACTTTCCCTTTGGCAGTTGGAGGTGGAGGGGACATGAGTGAGGGCAGGCTGTGATGATGGGTTACTTTCTATTTTATGTCCAAATAAGTGATATAGCTGAAGGTAAACTGAGCAAAAAGGAGTTAGAATCACAGAATAATTTGGGTTGGAAGGGACCTTAAAGAGTTCCACCCCCCTGCCATGGGCAGGGACACCCTCCAGTAGACCAGGTTGCTCAAAGCCCCATCCAACCCGGCCTTCAGCACTTCCAGGGATGGGGCCTCCACGACTTCTCTGGGCAACCTGTTCCAGTGCCGCACCACCCTCATAGTGAAGAATTTCTTCCTAATATCTAATCTAAATCTACCCTCCTTCAGCTTAAAGCCATTACTCCTTGTCCTAGCACTATGTGCCCTTGTAAACAGTCCCTCTCCAGCTTTCTGCAGGCCCCTTTAGGTACCAGAAGGCTGCTAGAAGGTTAAGTGATAGAAAGTTTACCCACTTCTCACTCCCCAACCTGGGACATCAAAAAAGTAAATTTATATTTAAAAAACCCAAAACAACCCACAACAAAAACCAAACCACATAGGTGAGTTTACTTAGGAATAGGCACTATAATGTATATGATTTTGAACAATAATTTCAGAAAGAAGAAAAGGTAATTTTGGAGTATTTGCAGTTTTCTGAAAACCACGCTCTTCTGTATATTTTCAGGTTCGTTCACTCAGCTCCGAGGACAAGAACTTTCCAGGAAGTTGACACTCCCCCGAGGAGGAGTCTAACAAGAAGAGCAATGACTCAGCCGTGTGCCTCCATAAACACCGGCCACCATCATGTCACTCACATATTTATCACGTCAACGTTAGTCATGCGCTCGCCACATCAACATGTGTAATTGCAACACTTGGACTCCCCAAGAAGCAACCTGTCACACGGCGCCTGCCACAGCGGATTGCGTAAGACCGCACATTGCAAACGCCCGGCGCTGTGCAGCGGGCACAGAATTGTTTGGCGATTGCCAGGGCTGCAAAAACTGGCACGTAATTTTGGAAAGTCAAGACGCTGACACTGTGTTTGTGCTCCCCGGGCTTGTGCAACAGTGAAGTGGCCACGAAGAGGCTATGATAACATAGGAGGATTTAAATAAAACAGCTTCTACCAACTGCATTTTATTTATGAAAAAGTAAGTTTTCTAGAAGAAAATCTTTTTAACAATATGCTTAAGAAGTAAATAAATTTAAATAGCCAAATTCTGTAAAACTAAACCTTGCCTGATACAGTGAGGAAGTTTCTGTAGTATCTGACTTCCTTACTTTGAAATGTGCAGTCAAAGTTTATTAACTTTTTCTTTAAAAGTCTAACTTCCATTATGAAACGTGTATTGAATTATTCATATTTTGTTTCTGGAGGAGTAGGAACTTTCAGTGTTTTCTACTACATTATTGTGTGGGTGGCAGAGAAAAAAGTGTTAAAGCAAAAAGAATAAATAATCCTTAAATATCCTAACTGTTTTATTTGGCTGGGCACAGCACTGGCCTTTAGCATAAACTGCTCAATTAAATTTGTGGAGGTGTTCAGAGTCTGTTTATGTCACCCTCTGATCTATTTGCTGGAGAGGAGTGATATTTTTGGAAACATCAACTTGGCATGTGTACAGAGGTGGGCAGTACAGCTAACAAAAACATCAGTTATACTAGGTTCTAGCTTCCGTATCAATTAAAAATATACAGAGGAATCTGAGACTTCGTGTTCCGTTTGAATTGTAGGTGTATTTCAGTTTGAGTTTTGGCCAGAGTTTTGGATTTTCTGTAACAAAAGCCCAGTCATTCCTATCCGAAGCTTGCAATCCTTACTATCACGCTGTGACATCAACAGTACCCATGACATATTCTTCCTTCTGCTAGCAGCTAAAACCATATAGAAAATGCCAGCCTGAATACAATACAAAAGCAGTAATAAATGTAGGGGGGTTTTTTGGCTATAAGTGGGAAAACATTTGTGGGGTTTTTTCCATCCCGAGAAGATTTTACAAAATTCTAGCCAAACATGACTTCCTTTCAAACAGAATCAAATCCTTTCATGAACACCTGCAATGCCTTCTTACGGAGTGACTGTCTCAAGTGTTCTTTACAACATGTCTCAGAAGCTCTCTGCATCCGCAGCCCTCCAATCCCTGACCCTTCCTACCCTCCATGGCATATATCTCTGTGGTTCATGTGTCCCTGACATAATATTATTCCAGTAATTGTACTGATGTTTTCTCTTTTAAAGCCAGGTTTTAATTTTCAGGTAAATACACAGCAAAAATGCTGGTCATTGCACAATATCATGGTCTACAAAGGTCAGTCTACATTGGCCCTATGTGACCTAATTTCCGAAAGCACCCTCAGTCACTTACATGTGTGGTCTGCTCAAGTGTAGTCATAAAGAGGAATTCTGTTTTATAGTATTATTTAAGACTTAATATAGTAACATGCCTCAGCAACTCACAGTTCCATAAATGCTAAGACATTTCTGGCTCCAGTATTACTATCTTGGGGTTTTTTTATAAAGGAGGAAGCAGACGTGCAGTGACTAAGGAAGGGATTAGGCCAAGGTCATACATGAAGTGCGTGTCAGCCGGTGTTAGAACTTACATCATTTTCGAACTGAATAATATGTATTGTACAAGTATGGTGAACTGTAGTTGTTTTTGCAAGTTTCACACAATGCTTAGCGTGATTTTCTTCAAAGCAGCTGTGACAGCCAAGAGCCATTACTTGTCACTTCAATATGCGGTACTACTTGCCTTCCCCATCTGGCTGCACTAATCCACGGCAAAGTCCCTCTTCCTCAGTACGCTTAGGCCTAGCGCTAACCAAACGATAGCCACAGGCTGGAAATTGGGGGGTCTGAGCAAAACTTTGTTCATGGGAAAATTCAAATGAAAGCAAGTAATTCTGTAAGAATTACTGATGCGATTCTTATGTCTGTCTTATCTGCTAACTGTCCTCTTATTTGCTGGTGATGTCCTTCTCATTAAATATTAGAGAGCGGTCACTTTTGAAGAGTTAGTCGTAGTCTGTGTCAGTGTGGTACAGAGAGGGAGTCTGAAAGAGTAACTTGAGGGGTGTCACCCACTCCAATATATTTCAGTGGAGTACTCTCTGACAACTGCCGAAAACAACTGGAATGCCCAGTCAGCACATGAATTGGAAAAAGTATTAATCAGACCACGAACATATATATTGTAAGAAGTATCTAATCAATAAAGCAGGGATTATCTAGTCAGCAGATCATTTCTTCTTTTTCAGATTCATTCTGGGGAGAAGAAATCTTGTAATGAGGAACAAAAATCACTAGCAAATTCTTAAATATTATGAATGTATCACAATGAAAAAAAAAATCTTGATTCCTGAGTGAAGCTGTAATACATGACTTGATACTCTTCCTTTAATATGAAAAAAATTATAGGATATATCAAATTGGGCAATTAATGCAACAGGACATGGAAGTATTTATGTTTATCCATTCAGAAATGAATCTGTACAGCACTGAAAGCTATGTCCAGTATTTTAAGTATTGTACTCCTACTTAATAGTATTTGAAATCCACGATTTGTATTCTTTGCATGTACAATACTTAAACTTTTGATTTTATTCCTAAGTTGATCTATATTTTGATAACCTCATCTTCTCCATGGATAACCATGTGTCTATCCAAAGATACCTGAACCAGAAACTCCAGCCTATGTGAAAAAGAGTGAAACGTTTGATTTCAAAGTTTTTGGTCTTTATGACTGAAAATTAGCATTTGTTTTGGGTCTTCAGAAGAAATTCATGATGTTGCTTTAATTGAAACCTCTCTTCGCAATAAAAAGCAAAGGAAACTGTTGTAGCATCATGGAACAGGAGTGAGGTCACTTAGCAGATACAGTTCTCATAAGTTTGGCCTAGTTCTGCTGCTGCTTCTGCACCAGTGAAAGTGAAAGAAGATCAAGCTTCTAAATTTAAAGATTGCAGACTCAGTCCTCCTACCACCTCATGTCCTTAACTTTAAGTATTAAGAAGTCTTGCTGACCTCTGAAGGACAAGCATAGGCAAAGGATATACACGTAAATCTTGGCAGGGCTGGAACAAGTGGCCGTTAAGAGAGACATAATACGGTAAGACAGAAAGGCTAAGCTGCCTTAGAAATCAGAAATAGAGACAAAGGAACTACTGTTCTTGTATTCTGAAAAAAACCCCTACAGCAACCAAGAGAACACTTTCTAGAAGTGTTATTACAACATCAAACAAAAAAAATTTCTGCATTCGGCAAGTTTCAACCAAGCATGAGTACTATTGCCTTTTTGTTCAGTGTGTGTGTAGTTTTAGCCTCCTAATTACAGGAAATGTCTATGAGGTAGGTAGGAGTGACATTCAAATGTACAATAATCTTATTTACCGTACTTATATTAATAGGCTTAAATTCCTTAGAAAAACGCATGTCATCCTACAGAGAAGGAAATTACTTTGAAGATCCTTCGCTTTTAGTCCCTCATTTTAAATTTATAGTAGTTTGCTACAAAGTCCTTTTAGTCCTTCATTTTAAATTTAGAGCAGTTTGCTTCCTTTGTTTTTTGATCACACACAAGTTAACTACACAGCATTTTAAGGCATGTGTGGCAGGCGGCTACTCCACTGCTAAACATCTCTCAGGCTACACGGTACAGTTGCAGTATCTCAAATTCACTACGGGATAAGAGCAAGTTAAAACCTCTGCTCTGAAAGACCCATTACTGCGACGTTTACATCCGTTCACCATCACCCCGTTAATAGAGGTGCTGGAGGTGGATCAAAGTGTTTGCAAGAGAGGGCCCTGCAAGGCATAAGCCCCCCCTCCGGAAGTATAAAGACTACTATATTGAAGTAAGTAACCTGAATATGGCATGAAATAAAATTACCTGTAACCATTAAAAAAAAAAAATCCCTATGCAGCCAGGGAAAGGCCACCCAAGGGGACGCGCTGGGCAGGCCTCGACTCCCACTCCGCGCTGTCAGAGGTGGCAGGGCGCCCTGGGGAGGACGCGGGACCCCACGCCCAAGGCTGGCGCCCGGCCGAGGAGGCCCTTGCGGGGCCCAGGAGGGGGAGCCAGGCCCGAGGCTCCCCTCAGGCAAAGGGAGCCGAGCTGGGGCCCGGCACGGCGCGCCCCAGAGGAGCGCGGCCCCCGCGGCACTGGGGTCGGTGGCCCCAGCCCCTCCAGAGGCGGGGACTGAAGCGCGGGCCCGGTCTTGCCCTGTGAGGCCGCCAGGCCTGCTGCTCCCGGCCCCTCTCGCCCCACGAGGCTGTCGGCCCCGGGGCGGGGAGCCGCAGGCGCAGCCTAGGGCCCAGCAGCGGCTCCGCCAGCAGTGGCACGGAGAGGAGCGGAACCGGCAGCCGTGCCGTGCCGGCAGCGATCCCCGCCTTGTGCAAGGCGGGAGGCGGCCGAGCCGCTCTCGCAGCGCCCCCAGCGGTCACTCGGTCGGCGCCGGCTCCTCCCCCCGAGGCCGCGGCGCGGCTCCCTTCCCCCTCCTCCCACCCAATCCCGTGCCGGGCGGAGCGCCATGGATGCCGCTGGCTGCCGCCTGCTGCGGCGCTCGGGCTGCCGCCTCCTCGTTTCTCCCCCTGTTTCCCCGCGGCGCTGAGGAAGGGTCGGCTCTGGCGAAGAGGCTCTGGGAGGCCGAGGTGAGCGGCGGGGGTGGGGAGGCGAGGCTGCGCGGCCGCTTCAGCTGGCGCTGGGGAGACGGCGCCTTTCCTGAGCTGCCAGGCCGGGTCACCCTGCGAGGCCTGCGGCTCGCCAGGAACTCGAGCGTCGCTGCCCGGGCCTGGCGAGTCGGTGTCGGCGGGCCCGGAGGGAGCGGGCCGGGAGGCTGGGCTGCGGGCCGGGGCCCTGGACGTGGGGAGGCGACGGGTGCCCGAAAATCTCTGTGTGGGGGCTGAGGAGCAGAACGGGGCGGCGCTGCCGGGGAGCCCCTCACGCCGCCGGCTGTCCTGTGCGCGGGGGCGGCGAGGAGAGGGGAGGCGGTGCGAGGGCTCCCCTTCCCCGGGAGGCCGGCTGTGGGGAGGGGGCCCTAAATCCCCGTGCGCTGGCCTGGGGCCCGCCTGTGCGTGTGTGTATGTAGGCCCGGGCGGTGGGGGATGAGTTTAGCTGCGGCCTGGCCCCTTTTCTGGTGCGGCTCCCCTGGGAGCCCCAGCGTCTCGCTCTGCTCTGTTTTCTGCTCGGTGGTTCGTTTCCGTCTGGTTAGAACCCGTCTGGGGTGGAAGAACGGCAGGTGCTTGTGTTGAACTTAGCCCACTTTCACTGTCTTTCAGAATTTATTTGCTTGTTTCTGTCGCCTTCACCCTTTCTTCTCTCTCTCTCTCTCTCCCCCCCCCCCCCCCGAAGTTAATCATCTAGTGGCGTTAAGGAGGCGTACTACACTTACAATACGATCCCACTTGTACTGGCTGAAAGTAGTTTTATTTAGTCTTGGAACAGGAAATACAGTCTGTAAACAACTCAGAGGATCATAGGCATTGTTTAAAGCACAGAACATGAATTTAGTAACATTTGAATTACTTTTTACAGCAAGCCTTCAGCAATAACAGAAACGTGTAAGAAGTAATTGAGTGATCTGTAATGTCGTTATGATCCTGTATTATAAAAAAATTATATCTGTCATACTTTTGTTTTGTCACAGTGAAACAGCACTGCTGATTCAGTGTCTGTTTCTCCATATAATACCCATTTCTGATTCCTTTTTGTAGAAGTGGCCTTGATGGAGTTATTTTTTAACTATTAACTCATTGGCAGCGAGTAAACAAGTAGGCAGACTTTGTCCAGATTGAGATTCTTCCCCCTCCCCAAAATTGTAGGGACATTGCCCAGCATTTCATATTTAGCTTGTGAGTTTGGTAAACTAATTCTTTTTTTATAAGCTATGTTTAAAAAAATAGTAAATTTTTTTCTCCTATGTTTAATTTGGAGAGATTGGTTTGTAACCTTTGTTTTAGTTTTTATATGTAAATAGCAGTGTTTGCCGTGTTCTTAGGCATTGGGGGGTTGAATTTGACTATTTGTTAGTACAACACAAAGTAAAAAGAAAGAACAGAGGTCAAAAATATCTCTTAACATTTTAAAGGGACTTTTTTGGTCTTCAGCTTGCATGTACAACTATGGCATTAGGCCAACAAATAATATTGTTTTCCTTATATGTACAGGAATTATTTGAATTATTCACTGCATTTTATTTTTAAAAGCTGTGAATTAGATACTTTTTTTTTCCTAAAAAAACCTCAGCAAACCCTTAACTCTTGAAAATGGAAGTGATTCTTAAGTTGCCTTTTTTATCCTTTGACTTAAAAAGCTCATTTTTCCTTATGGTCAAATGCTATTTTAAAAGATGAAGTATTTATAAAACTTTTGCAAAGAGTCTCCAAGTCTAGTGGTTTATCTTTTTATTTTGTTTTTTTTGTTTGTTTGTTTGTTTTGTGAGTTTGTATTTAAAATGTGACATTTGATGTCTATTTGAATCTTTAGTGAGGAGGTAATTAATCTTTCAGAAAGTCGGGCACTTCATAATAAAGCGATATTAAAGGAAAGGGGATAGGCAAGACAGCCCTACTTGTCTCTATTAGCTTTGAGAATATACAAAGGGGTTAAGCACAATTTTTCTTACTTAAGTTTTAATTTTGAGTTATCCTATAAATAAGAGTAGGCTCTAAGTCTTGCTTGATTGTCAGCTGGAACTAGAGATTTATTTCCAGTGAAACAGAACAAACTCATTACTGTTTACTCATGTATAAAGCTTGAAAAAAAACCACTGGTCAAATATATGGAAGTTTTCTTAATGTCATCCCAAAAATATGCTATGCATTTTAGAGACAGCAAATCCAAAAAGTTTAAAGACCAGATTGTGATGATGATTTTTTAATTATTTATTTTATTTTTTTACTTTTTCTTTCCAGGTTGAAACTGCAAAAGCCTGGGACTGGCTGAAGAGAGAGATAAATTGTGCTCAAGTTAGTCTGGCTTGAACAATTAAAGGATATTTTTGGTACTTTTTAATTTAAGTGGAAGCAGCTTTTTTTTTTTTTTTTTAAAAAAAAAAAACCAACAACTAAACCCAAACCATGGCAGATGTGGACCCAGACACATTGCTGGAATGGCTGCAGATGGGGCAGGGAGATGAAAGGGATATGCAGCTAATAGCACTGGAACAGCTATGCATGCTACTTCTGATGTCAGACAATGTGGATCGCTGTTTTGAAACGTAAGTAGTTCGGGCTTTCGTTTATGGAATGTTATTTTCCTCTCTCAGTAGTTGCATATAACATTTAACATTCCTAGAAACTTTTGGCCTCAAAAATGTTTTTACAGACTAAACTCGAGCGTAGATCACTGAAAGCAAGAGTTTCTGTTAATGTTGTGTGAAGTATTGTTGCCTGATTAAAAATGTAGTGTGCTGTGAGTGATCTGCAGTGGCTGTTCTGACACATGATCTGATTCTTTAATTAAAGAAGTGTATTCAGAGTTGCCATGTGGAAGTGTTAGGGGTTTTTTTTTTTGTTGGTTTGTGGGGGTTTTTTTAATGGTAGAGAAAACTTTTTTTTTTTTATATTAAAACTATAAAGATCACCTAGGTACATTTAAGTATCCATACTCTTGCAACACTTTTCTCAAGACTTACAGAGCTCAGAAAAGGCTGCTATATATCCAAACAAAAATCACAAATACTAGCTGCTGTTCACACAACTATTTTGCCCCTTCTTTGAAGAATGTTGCTGATTTTGCCACCCTGCATCTCAACTGCATTTCTGAGTTTCATGTAGCACGGTCACTGCTCTCTCTCTGTATTTCTCACAGCACAAAATGCTGATGTAACCACTTCTGTTACTTAATAGTGTTTCAGTGCATGTGTTACACTACTTCCTGTGAGGGCTCACCAGTAGTATGGGAAGGAGGTAGCAGAAGTGTAAACAATCACAACCTTTAAATCTGACATCTCTTACATTATTTTGGTGTGTTTTCATATATATATGTGTGTGTGTGTATATATATGTTTCCCCAGTTGTTTTTTTGATGCTCTTGCATCTCTCCTCTTTTTCGTCTGTTTTCATTACTCTCACTTTCCTTTCTCTTGCATCTCAGAGTATGCTTAGTGTCTTTTCCTGCTTCTTAAGAGCATGGGTTTAGAAGTATTTAGAGAAGGTTGTTGTTTGTTACAGTGCTTAGTTTTGTAGCCTTGAAGAAGAGAACAGTTTTTGGGCCTATCTCTTAAAAGCTGTTCATCTTTCACGACTGCTTTTATTATAGAAAGTGTAAAATTTATACATCTCTAAAATTAGGATTTGTAGTAGTTTTGTAACAATGGCCAGAGTTTTGTACGCTACTTCAGAATTTGAAATTGCCTGTTCTTGGCCTTGACAAACTTACAGGTAACGTTTTGGCTTGAGACTCAGTGTAGGGAGATGCATTCCACTTCCCTGTCTGTCCCTTGTAGTACTGATACTGGTGGAGCACTGTTTTCAGCCTCAGAAGAACTGATTTACTGACTTCTTAATTTACTGCTGTAGAAAAGAATTTGATAGTTAAGAATGAATTTTTGTGACAATTCTAGGTGAGCTTTCTGCTTCAGTATATTCAGTATAGAAAAGAAGTTTGGGCATAAGCATTTGTAAGGATATCTTCCGCGTATTTGAGAATCAGGAAAGAAATGTCAACTTTTAAAATATAAACTAGTTGTGGTTTTTATGCATTTTATTTAGAACCGACTTTCATCTCAATATAAATGAATTAAATAGTCCAAGTGCTTTTTTTTTCTTAAAGTATAGGTAATGAATGCTCTGTTATTGCGGTGTTGTGGTTTTAAAATTAGTTTTTATGTCTGAGAGGAGAAGCATTTAAAATACCGTTTGGTATTTTAACTTTTGTTTTGAGCCTTGGTATAATTTAATTTTACTGGTCTTCTGAGTTGTTGATATCTCTTGCTGTTGTAAGCTTCCCTCAAGGACAAACAGAAGAGAATAAAGTGTAAATTGGGAAAAGGTTATCAAGGCTTCCTGCCTGTTCGAGTGATTTTACAGTAAAGCTAAAACTGCTGCTTTTAATTGGCGCTGTGAATACACTGAAGATATGATTCCACAGTATTTGGTGAGCTGACATAGTAGCTCATTACCTTCAAAAGGGAGAGCTACTTGTTCCCGTTTGTCACTCACCATTTTTATTCCTCCCAACCATATTCTTGGTTCATGCCAGCTTCAGGACTTACTGGACTCCTGTAATTCACTAAAAGAGCAAGCTGCTCTTTAAACCCACTGAAGAAGCTGGCTAGTTTTCTGCTGTAACAGTGAACTACAGCAGATTATAGAGTTGTCTGATGAGCACTGGAGGTGGAACTACGTAACTGGAAATATGGGAGAGGCAGAAGAAGGTGTACACTCTTCAGTGGATAACCTCTTAGTGGATTGTCTTGGGTTCCTGTGGTATCACAGCCTGAATTTCAAGGTGACTTTATTTTGAAACTCTGTAAGAAATAGACGATGTCTTGAAAAGTATTTTTAAAATCTTTCCAAATGACAGTTCAAGTAGCCAAAACTGTCATGTGCTGAGAGAGTGTAACTAAAATAATCATAGAATCATAGAATCATTTGGGTTGGAAGGGACATTGAAAGTAGTCTAGTTCCAACCCCCCTGCCATGGGCAGGGACACCCTCTGCTAGACCACGTTGCCCAAAGCCCCATAATCTTTGATGATATTTTAAAGTTGCTTTTCAGCAACGTTTTTTAATTGCTTGCCTAAATAGGAAATTTACCATGTGGCAGAAGTGTTGCCAAACACATTTTTCAGAAACTAATTTTGAAAATGGTTTCAGTGTATGCCTGATTTATAATGTGAACATATTTTTCTGTTGGTAAGAAAACCAGCCTCTAGACTTTACAACATTTTTTCTTCTGTTAAGCAAGAAGAGCATTCCCAAATTTTTCTATGCTGTGCAGATGTTATTTCAAGATCTTGGAATTGTTTATTGCTATTAATTATGTTGACTAAGAAAACTTCAAGAAAATTTTTCATCTGTGGAATTCAGCAACTGGAAGGTGGAATCTTAAAACAGTCACTTTCTTGGAGAATGAAGTGTGATGTTTTTCAGGGATCAGTTAGAGTGACTTTATTTAGTATTGGTCCACTTTTACATAAGAAATTATTTGCTCTTATGACATAAGCTAAGAAAAAGCTCATCCTTTTACTGAAGTACATCTGGTGATTAAAAGCTGCATATGGTGAGGACTGGCAAAGCTATGAAACAAAGGCATGAAAAATATTGACATGAATGCTCTGCATTTTCCCTAAAAGCATAACACTGTTTCCAGACTGATTTCTTAAAGAGTTATGGGCGATACACAGTCTCACTTAGCAAAGAAGGATCACAAACTTGGAGGAAAGGAGAAAAAAGAAAAAAAGAAAAAAGGCATTGAAATGATGGATTTAAAATCTTGTACTTCGTTATTGCAGTAAAGTAATAGGGATACTTTGCAAACATATTCTCAAGGAAATAGTATATTTTAAAGCTAATAATTTGTTTCTGTACAAGAGCAATGGATATTCAAATGAGAGTTTCAGATCAAATCAGAAAAACGGAAGTAGGCACAAATGGTGGTGGTGTATTTTGTAGTGTTCTGGCAGTGTCACAACAGATTGTGGGATATGCAGCCAGTAACAGGTAGTGGTGCCAAGTAATTGATGTTTCTTTACTTCTCCCCAGATTTACATATTACATCTGATTAAATTATTTTTAGTGTTACTCATATGTTAGCATTGCAGAAATCAGCAGCATATTCATCTTCTGGTGATAATGAGTCACAGACACTGTTAGTCACTTAGCATGAAGAATGGCTAACATTTTACCAGCAGCAAAAGCCACTAGCTTGAACTGCAGGAACTTAATGAGTGAATAGAAATGGTTCTGTTAAGTAGTTGAATTGGAGTAAAATAGCTAAACTTGTTGTGATTATCAGTGTTAGTCCCAAATTGTAGTTAAACTGTGTGCTATTAAGTCAACTTTAACAGGAGTTTTAAGTATGCATTTTATATAAACATAATTGAAATTATATTTTTTTAGTGTTTAAATTGTTACAGGTAATTTCAAAGATAATGTAGAGGCTGTCAGTTACAATCTCATGTTATTAATATAGCCCTCTTCCACATAGGTGTTTCAATTTATCCTTTTTGCCCTGAGAGTTTCACTTTATTTTTGGTGAAATAAAATGAGAACTCCAGACCTGGGCTTTGTGTTGCTATTTTCTTTCCCTATCTGCCAGAGTAAAAGTATTTAGTGAGGAAGATTTTAATTATTTTCCTTAATTACAAGGAAAACTTACAGAACAAGGCAGTAGTATAACAAGTAAAGTAAAACATGAGTAAAATCTTTTCCAGACTGAACACGTGAAATAGGCCTTGTTAATGCTTAGAAAGAGAAAGCATATCTTCCCTTTCGGTTGTGCCCTAAGTCACCTCAGTGTATTTAGCATTAACAGATTTGGTCAGCAATGACTTATCAAGAATTATCACCTTGCTTGAAAAATAAAAGCAAAAATTTTACAAAAGATCATAATTTAGGGTTCTAATGTGTAAAATGGAAATACTTCCCATTTATTTTTTAGATCTTGTTTATTAATATACATTAAACTGTGTTCTCATATAGTAGTGAATACATACTTAGAACTCTACCTTGTATTTGCTAACATGTAATAACAAGTGTAAGAAGAAATTCTAGTGAATCAGAGGCTGCGTTGATGTCAGCTAGTGGAACTGTGGTAGAATAATGTGGAACAGTTTAGCGTTACCTCCACCTGATGACTTAAAACTACAAGCTCCTGTGTTTATTAGGATTGTATAACTCCAGTAAATCAAAATGAGATTTACAAAACTAACTTTTCATGTAGAGATAAGGATAGGAATCCAAAGTGGTGGTTTTCAGGCCTATTTTTAAATTTTGGACTGACTTTAAAAGCGTCTTTGTAATTTAGACAGTGATTAAATGCCCTTTAACAAATCTAACAATTGTGATAAAAGTAGCAGGCTGAGAGGGCAGTTCTAACCATATCAAGGTGGTTTCATGTTGTGTGTCCTAGAGATTTGCTTGTTTTGTTATTTTTAAGGAAAAAAAAAAGGCTATTATTACAGTTTTGTGCTGGAGTGCAGCCATGAGTAAATTAAGATAAGTATTTCTGTCAACAATAGACTACAGTTTTCATTATTTCAAACCATACAAAGCATATGTTCTTTGTGAATTATTGGTTTGGATTAATGCAGACATCTCAATAATTGAATTTTTTTTTTAAAGCTTTACAGTGGCAAGACTCATGTGATTCCTACTGACTTTTTTGCCTTTTAATGAAGGCAGAAAGTGTGGCAGCAGTGAAATGCCAGCGCTGGAGTCATTTGCTCTGTGGACTCCCATTTAGTGGGATCTTCAGCATCCTGTAGATCCTGTAGAGTGCTTTTCTGAAATGGAAGTGGGGTGTGTGCTGTATTTTTCAGGGAGCTATCTTGTTACAGCATAATGTTTAGGACTATTTCTGATTTTTAAGGCTGGTTGTTGTTGTTGGGTGGTTGGGTTTTTTGCAATGGTAAGAGTTTTAACATGCTAATGTCTTTCTGGTTGCTCTTTGTAAAATGGGAGGTATGGCCTCATTGTCATGGATCTTATGGAGATTAATTAGGCTTGTCTAGTCATTTTGATATAATGGTTACAAAGGCCGGAAGGGAAGATTAGGTCATCTAAATTGACATCCTCTCTTCTATCATAGGCCCCTGTAGTTTACCTGATTATTACTGAATTGAGCATCTTGTTTGATACAAGTATAATGTGTGGTTAATGCTTCTAGTGGGGCATCCTACCTATTTTTACCCCGTTTTGCTATTTAATCTGCTGCCTAGTTGCCGTTGTTGTTAAAATGTGCTTGTCCTTTTCTATTTGAATTGGCCAGACTTCTGCATTCTGTGGTGGGCAGTCAGTGCACCTTTTCTGATTGAATTAAAAGCCAATACCATTGTTACTGTGAATGTGCTTGCATACAAGCATCTTGTCAGCTCCTGATCTTCCTTCCCCTCTCCAATTCTTAAATTTCCAAGTTTATTAGAAATATTTTCCAGTGTTGGCTTCATCCATGCTGTTTATAGTAGTACATTTAACTGTTAGCAGTTATACATCCCAAATTTAGTTAGGTGTGTCCAAAACATTGTACAGGAAGTGTGGTTTTACATATTTATCTTCAGAGTTGCTTTCCAGACTATGATTGCTTGCTTCTTAGACATAGCTTGATGTATTACCTAGACTAAGATCTGTAACTTGGCATTTGTGGGTGTTAAAGCACTTTTTGTTTAAATGAGCCCATACCTCTGAGTAGTCCAGACAATTCTGATTAACTTAACACACTGTCTTTGCCGCTACTTACTAGTCTGTCATTTTTTTCCATTAAAGTATCAGATGTATCATCCAGTACCATTTGTTTTGTTCAGGGCTTTGTGTGTGAGGTAAAATTGAAGTGATTCTTGTAAGTACCACACAAAAGGTGGGTGCAGAATTTTAAGGCAGTGAGTTAATGACCTTTCAAAAGATTCCATCTCCTAATAGATTGGAGGAGACTAATAAAATAGGTGTTACAGGAATTTCAAATGGTGGGCTTCCTTTCTGGAATAACTCTGCTAGTTATTTTTTGTTTTAAATATCAGCCTCTTACAAAGGGGCTATATACGAGGCATAGACAGAGTAGATGGTCAGTAGATTGGTAATGGAGAAGTACAAGTTTTCATGTTTAAATCTGTTCTGTTTTTGAGCAGAAGCTAGTGGGGAGATGTGCATATTTAGGCACGTTTAGAAAATCATGCTTTTTGTTTTAATTGCTTATTTTGTTTGGAAACGTTAAGAAATGTAATGTGTACTTGAACCATTATCTGTTTGCACAATTGAGGTTCCTACTAGTGGAAATCATAGGCAGAAATATCTGTAGTTTCAAGTTCTTTAATTTATTCAGCTATTGTGGACTAAGTTTCTGCAAAATATTTACAAAATGCTAGAGGTAGGAGAACAAACATGTGGAATTACTACCCTTAGGCATGGCATATCTTCTATAAAATACTGAAAAATGCAAAAGGCAGCCCAAGACATCCTTTGTAAATTCAAGAGCAAAGCTAACAATTTATTTAGAAATTTAGAAATTACCTATCCTGCAGAATTTGTTTCTTCTTGTGCATTTTTTATTTTGTTTCATCTTACACAACTGATATTTATTGAATATGTAGTTGAGTACTTAGATGATGTGTTCCCTCCTAATAGTGAATTCTCAGAAGACGGTTCAGCTGTTTGTCCTTTATTTAGCTAACAGGAAGTTTGAAAGTGTTTCTAAATGTCAAATTTGAATTCTAAATTAATTTATTTTAATTTCTAATAATGCAGAGTTTCTGCTGGAATAGATACAAAATGGAGTTGTTAATTCTCTATTATACTGGCCTGAGCTGTAACTGCAGTTAAGAATAGAAGTTCAGAGTTGTAAAAGTTTAATATTTTGTAATTGTGGTACAAGTTCCTAAATTAGCAGTTAATTTTTAGTTGCTTCTTCCTCATCCCTTTAAAATATAGCATGATATCTCTAAAGGCTTATACATAAGTGGAAGTTTTCTTGCCTTTATTTGTTCTGTAACAGCATTGTAAGAAAACAGTGTATAATATGTTTTGGAAATGGGTCCAGAAGAATACATATAGGCAGCGCAGGTGTGCAGGCAGTTCTCTTGTGGATGATCTTGATTACTCTGTTGATGTTTTTTGGTTCATGTGTGGAAACAAAATGGTATTTCAGCAAAAGAAACAATGAGGGAAAGTCTGAGATCTGAGATTTTATTCCATAGAAAGATCTACAGAAAGGAAAAACAATCATTAATCAAAAATAAGTTGGAATTACTATTGCTTTAAGAACAAATCATTTGTGCGGGATGTATGTTCTTTGAAACTTCAAAGTTGTGTGACACGTAAATATTTAACTAGTGTATTTTTCCTCAAAAACAGTTGCTAATGAGGTTTAAATTCAGCATCTTAATTTTTAGTTATTTAAAATTATTATATATTAAATACTTATTAAATAGTGTAGGCACATCTAATTCCTTATTTTCCCACTTCTAACTGGTCTCGGCAGATGGTATGGATTACAGATCCAGCACAAGTGCTGGCAGGCAGCTGCACTTGGTTTTCTGCCACAAGTCACATGTCTGGGAGCAGGCGCCCGAAGCTGAAGGCTTTGGCACATGGCAGAGGCTCTGCATCAATCCAATCAAGCCGTACTCTGGAACTGAGTAACACATCCTAATGCTAGCAGTAGTTGTATTAACCATTTAGGGGTTGAAGTGGGGTTGTCTCTTCCTGCCCCCCCCCCCTCCCCCCTTTGGGTTTTGCTTAAACACAACAGTAGTCTTTAAATTACCATTATTGTTGCTGTTTTCACTAAGGCTTTTAAGTGCATTGAGAATATAAAATATAATTACAGAAATGAGTTTACAGTGCCTATTTTTACTTTCTTGATATCTTTTTGCACTGGCAAGCTGTAAAAATCAGCTGAGTCACTTCATTTGAGTTTAAGGGCTTAGCACTGGCAGGAGCTTACTGCTGTTGCTATTTAAGAATTTTGCATCCCTATGGATACTCCTGTTCCTAAAGGGGGGGCAGAAGGGAAGGAAAGATTGAGAAGCGTGTCAGCTGGAGTTACACTGATGATAATGCTGTAGTGATATAATTATATTGATAAATTTCCCTAGCTGTTCTTGACATCAGTATGATTGTGATGTTTAGAAAATGTTTTTAGATCAATTGCATTTTCTGCAGAGGAAGAATGTATATTAAAGAACTTTGTAAAGAGCATGATACACATCTAATAAATGTATTTTAACACTGAAAGAATGAATTATTTTTTTTAATAGAAATTGTACAGAATCAGCACTTTTTAATGTTGTTTAGTTCTCGATGTCAGTACAGGGAACAGAGAATGCTCTGCTACTCTAATCTTAATGGATTAGAATATAAAGGGTAAATTTTGATACTGAACAGTACTTATTTGAGATGTTTTAAAAATGTGTCATTTACAAACCTGTCTCCCAGTAAGATCTTTGAAACATGGTGGGGGGAAGACTTGCAAGATAATAAGTAGCAGAAGCTCTTATCCTGGGAGTATAGGAATGAAGTTGGGTGGACATCTAGAACTGACAGACTAAAGTAATTAGCAAGAGCTGTAGTGTTGGTTGCAGAGTAACCTCATTAACTCACTGAAGTTGGTCTTTCACTAAGAAGTAATACAGAGTAACCTCATTAATTTACTAAGCTGGTCCCTAATCACTCTTCTTGAGATGACTCTTTTAAAGTACTTTAGGAAGTACCCAATGTGATGTTAATGTAGCTTCTTAGAAATGAAAATTAAAAATATTTTCCTTTAATTTTCATATTCATTAGAAATGTCTAAATAGAAATCTGAACTTTGGAGCTAACTTAGCTCCTGTTAACCATTATTTTGTAATTTGAAAGAATAAAAATTATTTAAAAACAGATTTTTTTTCTGTATTAAAACAAGTTCACCACTATCTTTTTTTATTGTTTCACTGCAAATAGGTCATTGTGAAATAGAGTGATTTCCACACACTCCCCAGCTTTAAGGATACAGCAACAATGTGGTTTTTTTCTGTCATAATGTCTCTTTTCTGAGATATATTACTTCTTTTAGTTAATATATGGTCTAGATAAAAGCAACATGGTGAAACTGGTTTTGATATTGGGATGTTTTAAGTTTAGAAATTATGGACTTTGCCTTTTTTTTCCTTCAGTGAGAGTTGAGGCCTGCAGTGATGAAAGGTTTATTTGTGCTCGTTTCTCATGGAAATCAAAAGCATCATCTGTTAGTAGATGGAAGTGTACTGAAAGCTGAATATCAGTTGCGGTCCTGTTGTATCAGTTCATTCAGCACTGTAGTTCTGCCCTCAGCCTCACTGCTGTCCCAGGAAGTTTTGGCAGCCTTGTTTTTCCCACGTGGATGGTTTTCTAAAGGCAAGTCCAATGTGTCCCCACTGTGATACAGGCATTACTGAAATGCTTTGCTTTGCTACCTGTCAAAGTACATTTTAGGTGTGAGCATAGTCTTAGTTGGAACAACATTAGGGTCCGTATTACTAATGGGACCTAATTTTCTACAGCAAATATTTGAGACAGTTCTAGGTCCCTTTGATCTATTTTGGCCTTCCTAAGGAAGCTAGTAGGGATTTACCTTGCAATTAAGGCATAATAGTGACACATATATAACACGGCTTGTCTGACTCACTCTGGTTCCTACTGGTGTTGATTGTATTTGCTTACCTCATGCTTCGTTAAAAGAGAGACTGGTCCTCAGAAAGTGCTCTTCTCAGGACCTGGATGCTAGAATTGCTTCCAGGTGAGCAGTGGATTTCTCTTTTCCTGTGCTGCCTTTGCTTATACAAGGTGCCTTTACTCAGGACTAGATCAAGAGAAAACTCAAGGACTACTTTGAAAGCTCATTTGCACAATTTTGAAGTGTAGAGACCATTCACTGTGTAAGGGCAAGAGTTTCCCTTTTCTTAGGGATCAAGTGCCAGCACGTGGAAATCTACAGTGGGGCTGTGGGACAGAAGGGAGGGGCATACTTTGGACACCTGCTATATGGCTGTGATAGCATTGCATCCCATCTTCCATCATGTGCTGGTGTTCCCATCTACCCCTTCCAGTCCTTTCTCTGGCACTACTCACACATGCATGTTCTTGTTCCTGAGACACATAGAGCAGATGATCATAGTTTCAACCAGAAGAGACCCATATAATAGCTTAGTGCGGATTTTGGGATTAGAGGGAGATCTCTATTAAGGTGACTTGTGTACTTCTGTTTGTAACACAGTTGTTCATAGAAAAGTAACTTACAGCATAATTACTGAAGTTCTTCAAAATGACAGCCGTACAATTTTATGCTGTAATTATTCCAGCAACCTGTGAGAAGAGTATGGCTGGAGCACTGAGAATGTGTTGGTCCGCCCTTCTTCTCTGCTATTGCAGGCTCCATCATTGATCTAGACTGTGCGTGAATGACAGAACTGGTTCTTTAGTTCCCTCGCTAGCAGGAACTTTAGGGACTGCTAAGGCCCAAGTAGACTTCAGTAGGCAAAATTGAGTTTATGTGTATGGCATGTGCGTGCTTATGAATATAATCTGTGTGCATCTTTTAAGAATTCCTGTGTAACTAACCATTCTTTCTCCACTGGAATGCTAGTTTGTGGTTTTCACCATGAAATAAACACAGCGATTTTTTTACTACAGAATGTTGAAGTTTGGGGGTTTTTTTTGTTTGTATTGAGGATGGTTTGTGTGTTAATCCCTCTGTTTCAAACTGTAGCAATCCATGTGGTTTATCTAGTTGTGGAGTAAATTTGCTCTCTCTTTATTCAGCTGCTGCTCTTGATTCTACCAAATCTTCCAATGCCTGGACCAAATATTTTTGCAAAGGATGTATCAGTAATTATTACACAACCAAGGTCAAAGTTCTTATGCGACCTTCAGTAAGCGTAGCACTTTGTAGGTTGTACGTCTTCCTCTTGTTCTGAATATTAATGTTCTGAGTAAAGGAAAGTAGAGCATCATTCTTACCCGGTCATTTTGCATGCACGTTTAGAGCTGCAATTTAGGTAGCAATTGTGGGCATAATGACAGCTGTGCAATTCATTCCTTTGATAGCTTTTGGGTGAAGCTGGAATAAAAAATTATCTTCCCTCGAAGCTTTCTATTAAAATAGCAGAAAATGCTGGTGATGGGTTAACTGACAGTAAACTGCTTTAAAAAACTGAAGAAGTGGAATAAGGAAATCCAGTGTAATCATGTGATATGCTAAACAGTAAATCGTAGTTGTCAAAACTGCCAAGGTATCAAGATAAGATGTAATAAGGTGGGACAATTAGTTTGCATTCTCTTGTCTGTATCTGTCCTATTTTACAATTATACTTTAGGTTTTCTAGGATGGAATCTGTTGTTTTGCAGCTGGTAGGGCAGGGAGATCCTGATCTGTGACAGGAGCCCTCAGATGCTACAGTATGACAAATACTAATGACTTATATGTCACAGGCAATAGATTAGGGGAAGCAGGTGCTAAACATTATTAGGAACTTTTCTGGGTAGGAGAAGACAATGCAGTGACAAGTTCAGAGCTAGTCATGAGTGAGGCTCAGTCTTGATCTAACGTGTCTAATGATCACAAGACTGCAGTGAGTTCAGGTGGGAAGGAGGCAGTATTTTCAACTTGCAGGGTGTGTGTGTGCATTCCTGCCTGATTGCTTGTGTGATATTAATGAAGGCCAGTCAATTATATTTGTCCACAAGAAGCTCCTGCTTGGTTCAGCGCAGAAATTTACCATCTTATTCATCACAGTCTGCACAATTGGAATACTGTTTAAATTCTAGGAAATAATTTACATGTACTAATATGTGGGGTGTTTGGTTTGGGGTTTTTTTTTTTTGGTCTTGTCTCAAAACAGAGTGAAACTCTGTCTGAAGAGGCTTGGGCACAGCTTCTTGAAGGTGTATTTCAGAAATGCATACAAATATGACTTTATAATTGTTTTTTTCATAGAATTATAAAAAGTCTGTAGCTGACCAGAAAAGCTGTTATGTGTGAGTGGTAAAGAACCTTGTATACTTGGCTGGCATAGTAAACGTATTTTTTTTCCTGCTGATATCATTACAAGTTCAAAACGTTAAACAACTGTGCTACTTAGAACAAAGTATAGCAATGTATTGGTCTGAAATAGAGAGCAGTGGACAAGGTAGCATAGAGGTCCTATCTAGGCAAATTGATGTATTATGGACTGCATTAGCCAAATGTGTCTTTTGTATCTGAGAATACAACTGATGACTTTATTTTCAAAATCAGTGTTGCTGTCGTCCTTTGGGGCTTGAAAAAACAAGTCGGATTTCTGGCCAGCTATGCCTTCTTTGAAAAAGTAGTAGCCGTATATAAGAGATTGTTAAGGCAGTGTTTATAAAACAATAATAAAAATACTTTTTGACAGTCTCATTGGCAGAGACTCAGGGCTGAAAGAATCCAGGTCTGTCTGTTTTGCTTTCTTCAGAAATACTTCAGACTTCTGCACGCATTGTATTGCCTGGTATGACTTTAGGAATAACAACTTAATTACTGTACTGTGTGGAACTTGAACCAAATTGTTTGAGTTGAGAGAGACATGAGGGGGAAGAAGATGATACAACTGTATGTATTGTGTGCTAAAATAATAAGAAGCAGCTCTTAATTGCTGGTTTGGAGACTAAGACAAAAATTCTGGTTTGATTTTTTTTTTTTTTGCCATGTTCCCGATAACAACGTCTGAGAAAAACGAAGTTTACACACTTCTATTACCTCTAAATTTGCATGAGCTGTAATAACAATCAAGATTTATAGTGTCTTTGCATGTATTGTTATATGACTGCCTCTTTGTAAACCGTCCTAGTTTTGACCTTTTTTACTACGCATTTTTCTGTTACACATTGATTACATGATTTGTTAGATTAGTTTATAATTGGCCCAGAGCATTCAATTAGAAGGCTAGACTTTTTTAATTGTTAGGTAACCGGCAACTGTTTAAAATTATTTAATGAGTTCTGCACTGAAATACAATTAATTAACTTTTAAAAAAATATTAACTATAATATGCATCACAAATGTTTAGTTTGCAGTAAATTAGTGTGTACTGGAGTGGATAGTGTGTAAAATTTCATGCCACGGAGCCGGTGTGTTTTGTTCTGTTTTACTTTCAAGTCTATGATTTCATGTGTGTTGCTTCTTGTTTTGCTGCAGGAAAAAGAAGGGGGAAAAAAGAATTAGCACTTAAATTAAAGCTTCAGTATTGCTTTTTCCCCCCCTCGTTTTTTTCTCTTCAGTCTTCATTATTGTCCTTAATAAATCTTTATAAAATGTTTCTGTGGTGTAATCTAGCTGTCAACTTCCTGGTTACTAGCAATATCCAACAAAACTAAAACAAACAAAAACCCACCCCAAAACCCCCAACCTGAACTGTTAAATGAAACAAGCATCAAGTACATAAGAGTTCAGAGGTTGAAGTAGCTTGAAATAATTTTCTGTGAAAACTTTTGTTAAAATTAGATCAGTTGCTATTTTCAGAAAGGATAAATAATTTATTTTTTCAGAACAAGTGAAGTTCTTATTATTGCTGCTTTTATAGGAATTCAACGTGCATTAGCATAGTCTACAAAATTAGTTGAAGTCTGGGTAGCTTTTTATTTTGAGAGCTAAGTGACTCCCATAGGTTAAGTGTATGACAACTCTACGTTTCTTCCTGAAACCTTATGATACAACTTGGTTTCCTTATTGGAGGAAGGGAAATCATTCCTCTAAGTCTGAAAACAAATGTCCTGACAGCAAGTGGAGGTAGTTATTTGCCTCCTAATTGAAAAAGTATGGTCTATGACTAAATATAGCTAGAGGTTCTGGCAAAAAGTCATTTTTAAAAAAAAAATAAATCCTTAAGTTTTTGCCAGTGAGCTGTGCTCTTTTAAGAGCATTGCTGATGCAGCGCACTGGCATTTGTGTGCTGACAAAGAATTCAATATAAATGATAGGCTTTTAGTAACTTTGTATTTTTGCTGTATCTGCTGGGTCATTGAATCTCATGGACAGGTGTTTCACAGAATCACAGAATGGTGGGGGTTGGAAGGGACCTCTGGAGACCATCTAGTCCAATCCCCCTGCTAAAGCAGGATCACCTGGAGCAGGTTGCACAGGATCATGCCCAGGCAGGTTTTGAATATCTCCAGAGAAGGAGACTCCACAACGTCTCTGGGCAGCCTGTTCCAGTGCTTTGTCACCCTCACAGTAAAGAACTTTTTCCTAATGTTCAGGTGGAACTTCCAGTTTGTGCCTGTTGCCCCTTGTCCTGTCGCTGGACACCATTGAAAAGAATACGGCCCCATCCTCTTGACACCCACCCTTTGGGTATTTATAAGTGTTGATGAGATCTCCTCTGTCTTCTCCAGGCTGAACAGACCCAGGTCTCTCAGCCTTTCCTCATAGGAGAAATGCTCCAGTCCCCTAATTTTTTGTAGCCCCCCACTGGACTGTCTCCTGTAGTTCCTTGTCTTTCATGAACTGGGGAGCCCAGAACTGGACACAGTTTTAAGGACAAGAACAGATTTCTTCCAAATTTTTAAATTTCCAATTTAAAAAAAAATTAGCCAGGTTCCATTGTGCTGTATGTTTTTATAAACTGTTAAATCATAGAACAAGAATAAATGGTAGATTTGCTAAGTATTGTTTTTTAACTCCCTGCAAAAATCTAGAGGGTTTTTCTGCTGCTGTCTTTGGAAATCTAAGAAAAATGGTTTAATACTACTTGCTAGTATTACAATGGAGACAGCAGACTTCCTTGCCTTCTACTTGGTTATATATGTGTGGTATGGACTGTATATAGGCTAATAAAAGTACTAAATATGTGATTTAGCTTTATCAAAGCTTCTCTTATTAATTTATGTCATTAAGGATCATTGGGTAATATATTTATTTGTCAGGCAGTATTATTTAATTACTTCATAAAGCATGGCCAGATCTTCAAGGAAACTATTAGCATTTTGCTGTCCCAGGATTCAGTGCCTTTGTGTGAATCACTGTGCATACCAGATGGGATACTGAATGACCTCTGGGTTAGTCTTCAGAATGATTCATCAGCGAGTACTTCGCCTGTCTTCCAGAGCAAAAAGCATGCTATTTATTTTTGTTCTTTCTCTTTGGATTTAGAAAAGTTTTAGGCAGACCGAAACCCTACTTTAAGAAAAAACTTCAGTATTTGCCTTCTGTAGGTTTAGTTCTGATCTCCTACATCTAGGGATGAAGTATCCAGTTATTTCGACTACTGTCACAGCATATATTACCTTCACTTAATTCCCCACCACCACCTTGGAAGTCTTGTACTGCTGCAATGAATAATCATTATATTAAGTTATTTATTGCTGACTAAGTATGCTATTGGAAGATAAATTATCTTACGGCATAGCTCCATGTCTTAGAGCTTTTGATCCAAATCAGTCTTAACCACAACTGCCATAATAGTGAAAAGCATTGTTATGACCATCCATTTTCATTTGTATCCTATTATGTCAGAAGGACAGAAGGAGGACTGTTGGTTGCTTATCTTGTTATAAAGTTGTGGGGATGTTCTTGACCATCCTTGCATGTGGAAATGAGGCTACCAATAAAGAGGAGAGCCAGAGGCTACCAAGGCATGGATACAAAGAGAAAATGCAATAGAAGCAAGCTCAATGAATTAAATATGTTCTCAGTGTGGATAGGGAAAAAGAATGAGATGGGGAGGGGAGTGAACTGAAATAGGATAGAAAAGCAGGTGAGAATGTTTATACCATAGGGAGGTAGGACTACTCATAGAATTAAATTCCATAGCAAAACCAAAATCTTTAGCCTTTATATTGAACATAATATTTCATGGTTAAGTAGTTATTTATCATCATGAACCTTGAAGCTCTGTTAAGAAAAAAATGCATTCCATTTGGTGATGTGAGATTAATTCCTAAAATTATTTCCCAAGGGGATAAATTTTTCCCTGTATGATTTTAAAATTTCAAGAAATTTTTTTTCTGCTAGGTTCCTCCCTTAATACAGCATCTTTTTGGATTCCTGATTTGAATTTTAGGGTGTGTAGGAGGTGCCTCCATCCTAGCATTCTAAATGAATGCTCTGAACCAACTGTAAACTAATCGAGCAAATCATGCCAGCATGAAAAGCATTAATCTGTTAATGTGAAAGTATATGACATTACTTAATGGAGAGAAATGTAATAATGTTTTGTTACTTTTTTTTTCCCTGCAGATGCCCTCCTCGAACTTTTTTACCAGCACTGTGCAAAATTTTTCTTGATGAAAGTGCTCCAGACAATGTATTAGAAGTAACAGCTCGTGCCATAACATATTATCTGGATGTATCGGCGGAATGCACCCGTAGGATTGTGGGAGTGGATGGAGCTATCAAGGCACTTTGTAATCGTTTAGTAGTTGTTGAACTTAACAACAGAACCAGCAGAGATTTGGCTGAGCAGTGTGTGAAGGTGTGTATTCTGAAGAACCTTCTGTTTTTAATAAGGAGCTGGAAAATTTGCTGTTTCTGAAGAGCTTTCTTATATTGTAATCCTATTTATTGTATGAAAACGTGAAGCAAAACCACAGAATATGATAAAAGTGTACATGCCAGCAATGCTGCTTATCTTTACTGTCAGTCTGGTGCTCTTCAAAGCTGAGATTCCTTTAAAAAAAAAAAGTATAGAAAAAGAAACAAATTATATTAGAGAAAGTTTTCCTGTTTATCTTACATGACTAGAATGCTAAGGGCTGATTTTATGCTAAAAAGGGAATGAAGAATTGCTCCAGATATAGATAAATTACCTGCTGTAAAAAAAATAAAATTGTTTACCGTCTGCTTGATAGCACTAGACGCAGCTCCTCTGCACCCTTGTGAAGTTTTCAGAAAAATTTACAAGACCCTTCAAATCTCTTGTTTAAAGCATAACTCATGTCCACATGATAGCATATAGTTTGAGTCCTTGATTACCATGGCATCAGACTTTATGCATGTATTTCCTATTTGCTTGTTTTCATCTACTCAAAAATACATCACTGAAGTACAGGAGTAACAGTACTCTTGGAAATTTCAGAGCTCTCAGTTGTGTGTTATCCAAAGACAGTTCTCCCAGGAAAAGATACTATTGTCTAGTATTGTCTAGCTGTCTGTCATGCTGTTGGGGGATGTTTTTGTATTTGCTCCTGTATTTTTGAATTAATTACTAGAGTACCGGAGGCTTTGGCCCTTTTTGGGTGTTGAGAAAGAGGATTTTTTTTTTGTTCTGCTGTTTCGTTTTCTTAACCAGTTCTGTAGATGGATATAAACAAATAACTGACTTTTTATGTGTACTTCATTCTAATTAAACTTAATTTTGTCATAGGTGTTAGAATTAATCTGTACCCGTGAGTCCGGAGCTGTGTTTGAAGCTGGAGGGTTGAATTGTGTTCTGACATTCATTCGTGACAGCGGACACCTTGTTCATAAAGATACTTTGCATTCAGCTATGGCTGTAGTATCCAGACTCTGTGGCAAAATGGAACCTCAGGATTCTTCATTAGAGATCTGTGTGGAATCACTGTCTAGTTTATTAAAACATGAAGACCATCAGGTAATGTAATAGTTGGCTCAATATGCTGTGAATTTAACTTCCATTATGTTTAATAAATGAATGGCTAGGTATTTTTATATAGCCTCCACAACTACATGTTTACATAGTAGTTGTTTATATTTGGATATTACAATAGTTTCCTTTACAGCTCTGATGACAGGAGGATAAAAATACTGCTTAGCATTTGACTTTAAGCACTGTTGAGTGAATATGATCTTATTTAATCTCTGAAAACTTTATTGAAAAATATCCTGTAACTTTTTTCAGTGCATTTTGAAATACTTTCTGAAGTAATTATTGTTCTATGTCTGCACCTCAGTCACTATAAAATTGAGCATAAATGAGACAAAAATCATTGTTCTATATCTGCACCTCAGTTGCTATTAAATTGAGCATTAAAAAAAAACAAAAATCAATTTGGTTTGTTTTTCTTTTGCCAAACTAAGAGAAGCAATAAAAACATCCACAATCAATGCTAAAATATCACATTGCAAGCCAGCTTGAATGGTACTACTATAGATGCAGCACCACTTCTTTATTGCAGTTTTATTAACTTGAGATGAAGTAGTCTTTGTAAAAACTAGAAAATGAATCCTAGAGGAGTTATCTTCCTACTAGTAGAATCCTTTTTTGTATGTCATACTAATGCTTTGTAATAGCTATTTAGCCAAATTATTGGAATACCCTGGCCCGGCTTCTTGTCCATACCATTCTCAGTCCCCACTCCCCCCCCCACCTCTGTCCTCATTCCTTTCTCTACATACCCGCTACCCCCCAGTCTGATTTTTTAAGTACATCGTATTTGGGAGACTAAATCTTTTTGCCTGTGAGATAAATTTTTGATATGTTTTTAGATCTTCTTGTAAGATGCAGTTGGCAGGGGACTGTCACACTAGCCATTTCAGAGCAAACTACTGTGTTTTTTAGACACTATGCAACTTTATTAATGCACTGATTGTCTCAGACATGCTAATTCTGAAATTTAGACCATAAGTCTGTAGCATTTTAACTGTTTCCCAATTTATAATGCGTTTGAAAAAGCAATTGCTGGGGCTGTTGGAGATCTGAATGAGAGTTCAAATTAACTTAATCTTTTAGCAGTTAAGCTTTAAGATAACTGTGCTTGAGATTGGAGTGATACAGATGATAGTAAGTAAATCTGTACCGGTATCCTTGAGAAACATGTTTTGTGTGAAACAAACCTCAGGATTTACAATCAATCTTGATGTGTGTTATGGATTTGCCCAGTAACTTCCTTTGTAAAGTTTTGTTGTTCCTTCCCTTCCTTTTACACTGATGGATTTGGTCACTTTTTGTGCGGGCTGATGTTAGTAGCATCACTTGAGGGAAGAGTACAGACCAGATGAATGCGGCCCCAAGAACAGTTTGTCTATATGTTTGGGTTTTTAACCTTTCTATTAAGCTTGCAGTTTGTGAGAAGAAATGTACATACCTTCCACAGTACTCTTGTTTTGTAAGCTGATGCCACTAATGCAGTGTGTTAAATAAGCTGAACCTTTCTTGTGTATTTCTGACAGACCTGGTAAAAATCCATAAAGTATATACAGACTACATAAAGACTGGCAGAATTGTTTATCCATTGTGCTGTCAAAGTGCTGGAGCAAAATGCCAGAGGACATGAGTAGTGACCATTACAAGTTAAAGAAAAAATCCCTTGCAAAAGAGTCCAGACAAATCAGAATGCTCGGCATGCGGGGACCATGCCAGAATTTTAGCACGCTTTGCATTTATTCAGGGTAAACTTTGATATTCAAGCCCTTGCAAACTTAATGGAGATCTAAGATTTTAAATTTTCATGAAGTCTGGCTAGTGCTCTAATCTTGTTCTGTGTGTTGATGAGTAACTATCTTTAAGCTCATGGTATGTGATAGCTGACAATCATTTTGAAAATGGGCTGCGCTAGAAGTTGATTACTTTTTAGGGAGTAAGAACTGTAGTAATTTAGAGTTTGATAAAGAATAGGTATTGTTGAATTTTTTGTGGGGTGTGGTTTGTGTTTTGGTTTGTTTTTTTTACTTAATGCCAGTCTGGTTTGCTGCTGCTCATCTGTGAAGGCAAATGTGCCAGAGGCTGCTCATCTTGATATGCCTATGCAAACCTCCTGATCTGAAAGATGGAGACACTTTTAGTGTATAGATGAGAGAGATGTTAAAGGCAAAACCTCCCTTTTCAACACTGACATGAAAAGAAGTTGGATCCTTTCCTGGGCAGTGGCCAGCAGTATTTTTTTTGCCATATTGTTAAGAGGATCATCAGTAAGCCTTGTTTCTACAGTGTCACTGTTGTGTGGGTTTGGTTTTTTGGGGGTTTTTTGTATAGTGACAAACTTAAATTTTGGAGTTTGTATTTTATTGTCACAAAAATACTTGCATATCCCTGGGTCAGAGGTGCTCAGTGGACAATCTGGATTATCTAAGAGTAAAATCTACTTTTCCCCACTTTGTCCTAGCTTTAGGCTTGGTCCAATTGAAAAATTTCTTTTACTTATAAAAAGTATGTAGACCTTTAAATCCAACTTTAATTATCAAACTTCACTGTCAATTTAATACTTTGGGAGTTCTGAGTTGGTGCCTCAGCTAATGACTTGTTTGATAGCATTTCTTTTAATAGAAAGCACCAAATTAATACAACATACTGTAATACTAGCATACTATTGATTATAAATATCAAATTATAACATATTACAATGTTTTATATTCTATTAAGTATAGAAAATAAAACTGCAAAGAAATTATTAGATTGTCTTTCATTGTTCTTTGAGGAACAAATTTGAAATTCAGTAAATGTGTGAAAGTTAGGAATGCTTCATAGTACATTTTCTAGGTATTTTGGTGGGCTTTTTTTGGTTTTTGAGTTGTGGTTTTTTTAAGTTTTATTATTAGAAAGCTGCTTTACCAGTTTCTACCATCAGAACAAACAGAAGGTCAAGCACTCTGTATTTCAATACCAAGCTGTGGGTTGCTTTTATTTTTTTCAAACTGACTTGTCAGAATAGGCAGTTGCTAGTGGGGATTATAAATAGTTGTGTTTCCTGTAAGAACAATATCTATAAAAAAACCCTGTTTTAAAAATGTACTTCCAGTATCTATTAATTTGGCAATTTGATTATTAAACATGTTTTTCTAGTTTGGTTTGGTGCTTTGCTGATACACTTAAGGAGATGCTCACAATGCTGAAATTTAAACTTTAAACTTTAAGATTTTAAATCTTAAATTTAAACTTTAAACTTTAAAATTTAAGATTTTAAATCTTAAATTTAAAATTTAAGATTTCTATATATCATCAACAGAGAGAAAGGAGGGAAGAAAAACCCCAACAGCAACACAGTCCTTCAGTGAGCAGTTCAGAGCACTGCTGGTTTCCGACTCCCAAGTTTCTGGGTTAAGAAGCTTGTCTCCTCCATTCATTGATTTCGAAGGGAACCTGGGGAAATCAGCTGCTTCTATGTGTCCTGTATTCTTATGAGTATCCCCTAAGCATCTTCCCATCTTAAGTAACAGATTTTTTTCATCTTTTCTCTTGCACTTCTTAGGTTTCAGATGGAGCCCTGAGATGCTTTGCTTCATTAGCTGACAGATTCACACGGCGTGGAGTTGACCCAGCCCCATTAGCTAAGCATGGATTAACTGAGGAGTTGTTATCTCGCATGGCAGCTGCTGGTGGGACAGTATCAGGACCATCTTCAGCTTGTAAACCTGGACGGAGTAGCACTGGAGCACCATCTACGGCTGCAGACTCTAAATTAAGTAATCAGGTGTCAACTATTGTAAGCCTGTTGTCAACCCTGTGTAGAGGCTCTCCAGTAGTAACACATGTAAGAAATCCTTTTACACTACAGCTTTTTGTTCTCATAGAGTTTTTCCCTTCCTGTACTTCAATATTTGCAAGATTTGTGTTGCTATTTTATATACAGATATATAGATTTATTATTTTTTTTATACACACACATGTAGGTTATTTATAAATGAGGGGAAAAAAGGAAACATTTCATATGGAAATGAAACCCAATTCTGATAGTATTTTCTAAAGCCCTGTATATTTTTTATTGTTCAGACTTTTAATTATTTCCAGGATCTCCTAAGATCTGAACTTCCAGATTCTATAGAAAGTGCGTTGCAGGGTGATGAGAGATGTGTACTGGATACGATGCGGTTAGTAGATCTTCTTTTGGTGCTACTGTTCGAAGGGAGAAAAGCCCTGCCAAAATCCAGTGCTGGATCTACAGGCAGAATCCCAGGATTGCGAAGGCTGGATAGTTCTGGGGAACGTTCTCATCGGCAGCTGATAGATTGCATCCGCAGTAAGGATACTGATGCACTAATAGATGCTATTGACACAGGAGGTAAGCAAAAATACTCTGAAAAAGAGAATGAAATACATAAAGTATCTTTTTATTTTTATAATCTGTGGTATCATAACAAATACTTAGGTAGTACCTTGAAATTCTTTATATACAAGTTCACTTATTTTGTTAAATATACAACAGGTCTTGTTAGTAATAATTCTTATGCTACTTTTTTTTTAATTGCAATTAAGGGCATAAATGCTTTCCTAGAATTATTGAGTATGCTTTTTTTTTTTTAAGACCTGCCTCTTATTTAGAGAACAATGAAGTTTAATTTATAGTTCTAGGAGCTTTAACTATTTTAATTAATTGTATCTTTCAGCTTTTGAAGTAAATTTTATGGATGATGTAGGACAAACTCTTTTAAACTGGGCCTCAGCTTTTGGAACTCAGGAAATGGTAAACTAGTTTTACAGAGTTTTTAAAACTCAGATTATTTATGTAAAGAAAGAAATAAAAAAACCTATTTTATATTTTCTTGTTTAACAGGTAGAATTTCTCTGTGAAAGGGGTGCTGATGTTAACAGAGGTCAGAGGTCATCCTCATTACATTATGCAGCATGTTTTGGAAGACCTCAGGTAGCAAAGGTATGATTTAAACTGATACTTTTAGAAAGCCTTACATACTATTTGCCTTGTTCTGTACAAAACGTCCTTGATGCAATATGTTTAACATGTGCACTGTCAAATAGTTACACGTTCTTTGCAGTGTTTATCAAAACACAATTTTTTTGTTACGATAGGGCAGTAATATGAACAAAAGTAGTTTTATATTAGCTCTACAGATATAAAAAGCGTGTAATGTTCTAACTTTGCTTACAAGCCTGAGAAAAGTGTAGAAAAGATGTATGAAAAACACATTGGCTACTTTGGAAGAAGGAATCTTAATGTTTTTTTCATATTTAAAAATATTTGTTCTCAGACGCTCTTACGACATGGTGCAAACCCTGATTTGAGAGATGAAGATGGGAAAACTCCTTTAGACAAAGCTCGTGAAAGAGGGCACAGTGAAGTAGTAGCTATTCTTCAGTCTCCAGGTGAGTGCAGTCTTTAATTCCATGGCCTTGCTAGTAGAAATGCTTATATATGTTAAGTCAATTAGAATTTTACTCTGTTAGTAATTTTTTTTTTTAAATATAGTATTTTGTGACCAACCTTCCTTAACCTGCAAAGTACGTATAAAAACCTTAATATTTTAGATGTTCTTAAGGATGGAGATTCCTGAAGAAACTGCTGAGTGGGCATGAGCAGTGCCAGTGGCTCTGCTCTTCATCTGTGGAATGGGGCTAGGCTGGGATTTTGCTGTGGGTTCAGAGGATGCCAGCTGGCATCCTTTCTTTCGAGGTCGAAACTGTACCTTACCTGTTCGTGAAGCTTTTGTAGCACTGAAGTCACAGGTGGTTATGTGCTCAAATTTAGTTCAGTTTAAGGACTTTGAGCTTCTCCTATGAGCAGTCTTTGGTGGTACTTGTTATGAAACAGTTTTCTTCAAGAAAACTGCATTTTATGTTTTTAGAAATGCATATTCCTGTTCAGGTACTCAGATGTTAGTAAAGAAACCCCTTACACTTATTTGAAGGGGTGGGTTGGTTGGTTGGGTTTTGCTATTGAACATTTTGGGGAAAAACATATTTTCCAGGGGACTGGATGTGTCCTGTTAACAAAGGAGATGAGAAGAAAAAGAAAGATGCAAACAAGGATGAGGAAGAATGTAATGAACCCAAAGGAGATCCAGAAATGGCACCCATATACTTGAAAAGATTATTGCCTGTGTTTGCACAAACATTTCAACAAACTATGTTGCCTTCGATAAGGTAATAATTGTGATAGACAATTTCCCTGCATATTTTGAATTTCTTAATACACTCTGTTAAAAAAGCCAAGGTGGAATTTTTTTTTCAGTAAAAAATATAATATCTAAAAGTTTAAGTAATGCAAATGAAACTTAAACATATTTCTGTTTGAATAGAAGTGGTGGTTTGAAAAGTGTTGCAAGTCTGATTTTTACTTAGTTTTTTAAGTAGCATTTTTTCCTTTCTGGGGAAGTAGTGTCTTGGAAAAATATGGTTAGTCAGAAGTGGGAGAGAGAAGCATACTCTTGACTATAGTAGCATGATGAAAGAAGACTATGTTCATATGGTACCTTGTATAGACTGTGTATACTGTGTATTTGGTTATAGCTGTTTGTAGCCACTATAGTGAAGGTACTAATTTAGGAGAGGAAAACTAATGAAGTGGTATTAACTGGAAAATCAGAAAGACTGGAAAAAGCTCTTTTAGAAGGTTTTAGAAGACTTCTTAACAGCTTAAGTGTTAATCAACTGGAGAAGATGCCTCTTACTGAGAGAATTAAAAGGGTATAATCTAATTTAATACTTAAATACTGTGGGTGGCATAAAGGTTGTGATAAATTGTGTCTGACCATAATCTCTCCAGCCTTTTACACTACAAATACAACATTTGCTTGATCTCTTATTTGTGTTCCCAGTGTTGATAGGTACTTTGAGGGGTGAAAATACAAGATAAAAAGGGACCCTAGTGGAGAGAAACTCCACATGAGCTGATGATAGGAAGCTTAAGCTAGGTCATTTTAGATGACGAAAATAAGAAACTGTGTTAACAATCTGTGTGTGATTAACTGTTGCAGATTGTGGAAAGAAGTAGTTGACTCTCTGTATTTCAAAGTTTTCTTTATGAATCAGGTAAATGATGTTTTTAAAAGTCAGTCAAATAAAAATTCAGCTTCTACCATACAGAAGTGATTGGTTTCCAAATTAATGGTAGTTCTTAATATGGAAAGCTGCATGATCTAATGGTAATTTTAGACTTTAAAACTATAGTGATCCCATCAAAACATGGGAAGTATGTGACAGAAATGGAAGGCTCGATACCTGGGAGGAAGATGAACTGTGCCGAAGTGAATTGCGGTCACTAAGAGTGGATAAAGACAGAATGTAGAATAGGTTTACCTAAAGAAGGGTTGAGGAGAGAAAAATACATTAGACTTGTAGTGCTGTAGAATCAAAATAAGATCAGTAGGTCAGTTATTCTTAGAGGTATTAACAATAAGCAATTTTGGTTCCAATAACTGGAACTAATTTAATTTTTTTGTTTTGAAAGCATGCATAAATGGTAGTGCAAAAGCAGTTTTGTCTTGAAACTTTTTTTTGCTTTGATTACTGCTTGCTTTATCTTTGTAAGAATCCTTTCCCCCCCCCACCCCGATCTCTTTTAAAGGAAAGCAAGTCTTGCCCTCATTAGAAAAATGATACATTTCTGTTCTGAGGCACTACTGAAAGAGGTTTGTGACTCTGATGCTGGCCACAATCTGCCCACGATACTGGTTGAGATTACGGCTACAGTTCTTGATCAAGAGGTAGGAGTAAAGACAATGTTGTTCCTTTATGAAACCAGTGCAAAAAAGAGGATTATGCTTATTGATTCCACGTACTTGTTAATAACTAATCCTAAAGCGTTTATAGCATCCATCTGTGACCACATGTGAAGTTCAGCAAATAAAGAGATCTCCTTTATTATTTCCTTTCCATCCCAATGTATTACAGGATGATGATGATGGCCATTTGCTAGCCTTGCAAATCATAAGGGATTTGGTGGATAAAGGTGGTGATCTTTTTCTAGACCAACTGGCTAGACTTGGTGTAATTAGTAAAGTGTCAACTTTGGCGGGGCCGTCATCTGATGATGAAAATGAAGAGGAGTCTAAACCTGAGAAGGTAAGTACAGAATTGATAGCTTTATTTGTTCCTGTAAAGCCAACACTTCCAGTACAGTTTTCACTGTTATGAAACTGTCCAGGGCAAGGTACTTAGGTTATTAAATTAATGCATATTGTACACCACTTGTTTTAATTGTTGTTTTCTGTAACTTCATTTTCTGTTGGTTCATTATTATCTGCTGGGTTTTCCTATTCATACTTACTTGTGGTCAAGTTGATTGACACTTGTTTTTGTCTAGTGTTTTGAAAATGACTGCTAAACGAAATGAATCCTTTCTGGACAGAGTGTATCTTTTTCAATGCACATGCATCGAATAATTCCAGATGTTGTAAACATGGTTATGGAATATATTAAAAATATAAAAAAGAAAATTATTTTCTACATAATGAAAACCTTAAGTGCATATTGAAGTTATTTACCAATTTCCAACAGTCATATTACTGACCACTCAGAACTGAATGGATAACAGGCCACTTCTATTATCCATTCAGTTAAGATTTATAGTTAAGCCTTAAGTGTATGCTTTTCTACTGTCGGTTTTGGGAGTTGGTTGTGGTGGTGTTTGGTGGAGTGTTGTGGGGTTTTTTTTTTTGTTTTGGGGGGCGGAGTGGGTGGTGTTTAGATATTAAAAAGCTGTCTGGACACGGTCCTGTGCAGCTGGCTCTAGGTGGCCCTACTTGAGCATGGGTTTGGACTAGATGGCCTCCAGAGGTCCCTTCTAACCTCAACCGTTCTGTTATTCTTTTCTCACAACACAAGTTTTGAACGGAGGTGGATGTCCCAGCCAGTAGGCTGTTATTGTTGAGTAGATAAATCTGTATCTGAAAGGGAAGTTCTCAAAAGTATCTTAGTCTATTGAAGAATACTTTTACAAGCAGAAGTGTAGTTCCTATGCTTTTGGTTTGAGTAATTCTTTTTCTCCTCAAGCCATTTTAAGTCTGTGTTTTGTATGTTAGGGGTGGTGGGGTTTTTTTGTTTGGGTGTTTTGGTTTTTTTGTTTGGTTGTTTTTGTTGGTTTTGGGGTTTCTTAATGGGTTGGGCTTCTTTGGTTTTGTGGGGGTTTTTTGGTTGTGGAGTTTTTGTTTGGTTGTTTAATACAATTTTATTATAGGAGGATGAGCCACAGGAGGATGCTAAAGAACTGCAACAGGGTAAACCATATCATTGGAGAGACTGGTCCATCATTAGGGGAAGGGACTGCCTGTATATCTGGAGTGATGCTGCAGCCCTGGAGCTATCTAATGGTAGTAATGGATGGTTCAGATTTATCTTGGATGGAAAACTGGCCACAATGTATTCCAGTGGCAGTCCTGAAGGAGGATCTGATAGTTCAGGTAGTTTCTTAACTTGGACTTGAACTGTAAAGTTTTGAGACTGTTATATTTGTTTATATAATTTGATTGGAGCTATTTTGTTTTGCAGGAATTGGCTTACTAAATAGTAGAGGATGTAAACAGGTGGAAGGTGGTCAGTTAATTGTGATGCTTTTTATCAGATAGCATGTGACCATAACTTGACTTCCTTGGTGAATTGTGTTAAGTAAACACCTTGCCAGTAAAAGCATATTAACTTTGTTTTGTTTTGATTCTTCTCCATGCATACTTAATTTTTTTCACCCCAGTCATTAAAAGCACTTTGTAGTGGCCGTCCCAGGAAAAGCAGGTTGAAATGGCGATTTGTTGTTTGCTTCTAGCTAGCAGAATGAAATTGCATGTGTTTGAAGACAAAGTAATGGAAAGTTTCTCACTGAGATTGGGAAACAAATTACGGTGTCTTAATTGTCGGAGAGAGGATAAGGGAACAGACCTTATGCACTGGAAATGCACAGGTGGTTTTAATTTTCTGTACAGAATACACAACTTGTTCTGGATGCAGAAACAACCCTCCTCTATTGTTTCATCTTTTTTGCAACAGTTCATACATTTATGAACCAGCAGACATAAAATGCTTTGCAATATTACCCTGTTTTCAACAAACCATTGAGTGAAATAACAGAACATATTATGATTCAGGATAGAAATGAAGTGTTGATGAGTTTATCCATCAATTTTGGGACATGCAGACAAAATGTGATGTAGTGTGTTTCTAGATTATGATGCCTCAGGAAACCACTTCTAGATTTTTTTTGTTTTTCTTTTGTCTGAAAATGTATCCTTGCATTCTTTTTAACCAGGCTGATACCTTAAAAAGTAAACGATTTCTGTGTTGAGATACTTCTTTATCATACAATATAATTTTAAGAAGATCCATGAGGTTAATTTCTTAAATCCTCATAGCCCCTGAATGCTGATTCTGCTTTCTTCCTTCCAAATAATGTGGGTGTGGGATTTCACTATTTGTATCCAAGATGAGTGGAATGGGGACAGCTCAGATGAATTTGGAGTGAAGGGAACTTAAAAAAAGTCAGATTGTGAATTTATGATCATGTGTCTCTTCATATCAGTCTTTTAAAAAAAATGAGAATAAATCCCAAGTTTTTGAACAAGATACCTAGCATGGATATTATGGGAGGGAAGGAGCTAAACTAGGATCAAATGAGGCTTCTTGCAATTTCTTGTTAAATAGATGTCTACTAAGAGTGCTGACATTGCAGTGTAACTTGCCTGAATTTTAACCATTTGCTCTAAGTGTGTGCAGCAGCCTCTCTACTTAAGAGATAACCTAGTATTTGTTCAGTTTAACTAAAGTTGCCACAGTACAGTATAGACTCAGTATCTTTAAGTCCTGAACTATACTATATGTTCTGCTCTCCTAAATCATTACTGATTAATTTCATGGTATACTTTTTAGTAACTTCACTACTGGCAAGAATATAGAGGGTTGAGTAGTGGAATTTGTGTGTATCGCATGATGAAAGCTGGGATGGGAGGGAGAAAAATATATACTATGACCATTTTTAGAAGGTCTGTACTCACCCCTCTCCATATTAGCTTAACACTTGTTTGAATTTTTAGAAAAAAAAAAAGTTCAATGCAAAAATTGAGATTTAATGGTAATTCTGAGGCTTTAAGTGAGTCCCAAAATTCTGTCTAAGGGAACCCAAAATTATTCCCAACCATGTGTTATCATTGCATTTTCAGTGCGACATTCTATATTATATCTTTGTTGAAATTAATTATGGAAATTTGGAAAGGTTTCATGAACAGAATTTTTGCATATGAAATTTCAAAATTCCTTTTATAAATCTTCTCTCTGGATGCTATGAATTTTAAGCAATAAAGAATGTTATGCGTCAAGAGTGCGTATTTATTTTTGCATAGAGATTATTTTTGTATTATACAACAGTAAAAATGGCAAATTTTAAAAACACAGAGCATAAGTCATTGCAGCAAAAGGAAAACAGCAATTTTACAAGTGCAAGGATTACAAAAGTTGTATTTATCAAATTGGTATGCTGAAAGATGAGGATACTTGTTGACGTTGAAGTTGAGATGTAATCTTTACATTAGTGAGGTTATTGCGTTTTTATATTATATGGAATTTTTAAATTAGAAACTCATCAAATTTTCCGGAATTATGCCAATTAACATTTGAAATGTAGTGTGCAGCCTTTTAATTATTACAATATGAAAGTACAGTTTAATTAAAATTGAGTTAGTTGTTTGGAATAATTTCAAGCTAGGTTACCTACATATCCTAAAAGTAGGATATGATCCTGTTTTGTCATCTGTTAAATATTTCCATACAAATATTACCTTTTAATCAAGTCTCATGTAGTGCCACTAGATTTTTTTTTTTGTTTCAGATTTTTCTCAGAGATACAGAGGTCCTTAATATTTTTGTAATTACTAAAAAGGGAATAGGAACATCTGCATTATAACTTGAATTAGCATAATGTCACTGTATTAAGTAACATAATTGTGGCTTTCTTACTTTCTCTGAGGTGAATATAGAAGTTCTACAAATGAGATGAATGAAAGTTTTAGTATAGCTTTTTGGCTGCCTTTGTGACGCTTAATCTGAGCAAATAGCTATTATCTCAGCTCAGATTTGTCGATCATCAGACTCTGTAAGGTTTTGTGAATTATTTTTTGTTTGTTTTTATATGGCTTCAACATCTTTTCTCCACTTGCTTTAAGATACGTAGTTGATTGCTGTTTTCCTATTGGAGGATTCATTTAATTTCCTATTTCTAAAAACTCACTTTTGACAATAGTTCATGCTGGCAATAATGACATAAATTATTTTTGCAAGACTAAAAGTTTATAATGGATTTCTTTGGTCTTCCTATTATAATTGTACAGATGAATTAATACATCTGTCAATAGTACTATTCAGAAAGAGTTGCGTTGTCCACTCTGATGTGATCATGGAATAAATCACTGTTGAAGTACATAAATATACTGGAAAGAAATTTAGACTTTAAGACCCTTAATTTCAAACTTAATTTTGCATTGAATGTACTCAGCTGTTTTGCTCTTGCAAAAAAAAAAAAAAAAAAAAGAATTGTTTGAAATTTATGATGGTGGAATCAGTTGTTGGAAGAAAAAACCCGTTTGTTTCTTTTTAAATAGAAAGTAGGAGTGAGTTCCTTGAGAAGTTGCAAAGAGCTCGAAGCCAAGTAAAACCATCTACCACAAGCCAGCCAATTTTATCGGCACCAGGGCCAACTAAACTTACTGTGGGAAACTGGTCGCTCACCTGTTTAAAAGAAGGAGAAATTGCTATTCACAATTCTGATGGTCAGCAAGCAACAATACTGAAAGAAGATCTGCCAGGCTTTGTGTTTGAATCTAACAGAGGAACAAAGCATTCGTTTACAGCTGAAACCTCTTTGGGTAAGTATGTAGGTATGTGTTATGTGCAGGTAGGAGCAAGTGCATATGAGGTAGTTTTTGTTGCTTTTCACACTTGTGAGAAATTGTGACTTTTCTAAAAATATGTTGTAGGGTCAGAATTTGTGACTGGCTGGACTGGCAAAAGAGGAAGAAAGCTGAAATCTAAATTGGAGAAGACAAAGCAAAAGGTTGGTGGGCCTCTGTGAATTTTATACTTAGAATGTATTTGAGTTAGTTTTATAACATGCTTATGGAGTTGTAATTCCCTCTCAGAGGATTAAAATCTCTGATTTCAGCTAGACACAATTTTGCACTTCTGCAGGTGCTTTTATCCAACAGTCTTAGTAAACGCTGTGGTCTTCTAGAAAAAAAACTAATTTTCTATTAAATGCAAGGAAATCCAATCCTCCTGACCTATATTTGTATAATTCTGTAGGTTTTTTTCTTATGCAAAAAGAAAAGATATTATGATCAATACTGCAGTTGTATCAGAGGCATATGTTGATTCTGTTCACTAAATTCACATACTAAATTTCGGCTGGGTATCATGACAGATAGGGGCTTGGAAGCGAACAGTCTGTATTGTAAGAGTTATGGTAGTGAAGCAAAATGTATAAACGCCCTCATTTTAGACTTCTCTAAAATTCTTCTTTCTCAAACTGAGGGGAAAAAAGAGGAACTAAGAAATCAAGTACTATGCTTTTTACAAAAACACAAAATAACAGTACGTTCTGCGGCCTGCTGATGCCAAGGGGTCAAGCTAATCTTCTGTCTTGATCTCTCTTGCAGTTTCTAACAGTGCAGCTAATATGTTCTGTACCAAAAATCCGCAGCATGTAAGGACACTTATATCTGAGGAAATGTGACGCTAAATTCAAAATTAAAATGCTGTGTCAATGAGGATAGGTGGAATGATAAAAGGAAGGCAGTGCTCTTTTGTACCTGAGATGGCACTGTGTAGCTCCGAAGCTTGTGAAACATATGATTGCAGGACACATGATGATAATGAAAAGGAAAATGTTGTTTAATAAGAAATTATTTTTCAGATCTGTATCTTGTGTGATCCATACTTTGTAGAAAAAGTAGTTCGTAGTATAAGGTCACATAAGGACTTTTTGTCTAAATTGGTCTAAGGAACACGAATAGAGCATTCGAAAACCCCCTTAAGCTTACCTCTAAAAAGATTGCCAGGCCCATGATACGGTTCTAAAGAAACAGACTTACAGATTGTGACTTGTCTTTTCTCCTACCTTTTGTGCTGTAATTTAAATCATGATGGTAAGCTTAGTTTCTGTAAGTTTCAGTAAGACTCTGTGTATTTCCATTTATTTCTCCTGTACTTTTATCCTTTCACAACATTTGCATTTTATGATGTATGATGGGTTTTGGTTCCTATTTGTTTGTGTCTGTCATGAACTTTAAAAAACATGACTAAGTTTCTAGTATCTTGGAGACTAATAGTCTAATTGCAGTAAGGTATGACTGCTGATTATCAAAACCCATTTGTAGGTACGCACCATGGCAAGAGATTTATATGATGATCATTTTAAAGCTGTTGAAAGCATGCCTCGAGGAGTAGTTGTAACACTGAGGAACATAGCAACACAGTTGGAGTCTGCATGGGAACTTCATACAAACAGACATGTGAGTGTACCTGCTTTAATTTATAGTGTGTGATGTAAGTGGAAATCACATAATAATGTTCAAACAAGTCTGTCATGATGTAAAGGAAAGTTGTAGTATGTCTGTCTCATGGGGGTTTTATATGCATGTAATTTCTAGTTATGTACTTTACTGGGACATTATTTTTCAAATGAAGCAAGTGGAAAAACTGTTACCTTGTTTCACCATAATTGTCTTTTTGTTTTCCAGTGTATTGAGGGAGAAAATACTTGGAGAGATTTAATGAAGACCGCTCTGGAAAACTTAATTGTACTGTTGAAGGATGAGAATACTATTTCTCCATATGAAATGTGCAGTAGTGGCTTAGTTCAATCATTGCTTACAGTTTTAAATAATGTGAGTTTATAGAACATAAGTCTCTGAAGAAAAACTTTCTAAAAAAAATAAAAATAATGTAGGCATGTGCTTTGATTTAAAAAAAATCTATTATAAATGTGGCCTTTTTCCCATCTTGATGACAATCAAGCAGACTTGCTCTGTGTAGTGGTCTATGTGTTGAATATATGCTATTACAACAGATGACTTTGGTTCAGATAAGCCATTAAAAATCTTTAAATTAACAATGGTCAGTTCTAATGGCTGTTATTATTTAGCTTTTCACGTACACTTTAAATACGGAATTCAGTGAGCCTGAGAAGATGATTTTGCTAGTGTAAAGAATGAATGTATTGATTTGTATTAGAAGTAACATTGGTTGGTTTGTTGTTTTTTTTCTTCCTCTTAGAATGTTGATTTAGATGTGAAACAAGACTGTAGTCAACTGGTAGAGAGAATAAACGTTTTCAAAACAGCATTCAGTGAAAATGAAGATGATGAAAGGTAAAACCAAAACCAAACCAAACTTTGCATCTGTGAAGTAGTACGGTATGTTTAAAATAATTTAAAGACAAAGGAACAGTTCTTTCCATTTCAATTTGTCTTTCTCTGGAATAGAAAATTGATCTTGAAAGACAGCATCTCCTATTGAAGTACCATTTGATTTTAAAATCTTTTTAAATTTTTAAAATTTTACTTGAATTACTTCTGTCTGTAAGAGTCAACTATATTGAATGTACATCTGTTGACAAATATAAAGATGACTCTTGTTCATCACTGTGCAGATTAATATTTTTCTTACTGTGCTGTAACCATGTGACTAGAACAGGTGATACCAATAGAAATAGCATGCTGAAGTATCTGCTACAGCTGGGTACTATTCTCTAAAATATTGTAGGATATTTTTTCTCTTTGTTATGTGGTAACATAGTAACTGTTCACTTTTGCAGTCGTCCAGCAGTTGCATTAATTCGGAAATTGATAGCAGTGTTAGAATCTATCGAACGTCTACCTCTCCACTTGTATGATACACCAGGATCTACCTATAATCTTCAGGTAAACGTACAGTGGTAACAATATATCATACTGAGTAATACAACTGAATGTTATAGGTGAATTTCAGGAAAAGTTACATTAGGTCTGTATGAAGCATGCTCTTGTAAAGGTGGATAGAATTAGGTAAAGAACAATGAACTTTTTGGCATATATTTTCTCTAACACTTAACCTAAACGGGTGTTCCTCTACTGTCACTTTTACACTGTGAGGTGAAAGCAAATTTTGATTGAATAGATGTGTTTGTTCTTTCGTCTAGCAGTATTGTTCTCTTTATATGGGAATATGCCCCCTAGTAAGTATTCTTACTAGTTGAATGAGCATTTTGTTGAAGACGATTATAAGACATGTTTATTTGTGATGACTAGGGATGGTTATAATGGTTAAAAAGGGTCCCTTCTAGGGCTGTGTGCTCATTTCATAATACAAGATACCTGCAGGATCAGCAGCTTCTTATAAAGGAAAGCTGCAGTTTGGCTAAAAATATTACTTGGTTTTGTCCACTTTGTGCGGAGTCTTAATTTTTTCTATTTGAAATCACATTTCAGGATTTGACAAGATGTCAGTGAAGTATGAATATTTCTGTTTCGATGCTAAATTATTAGAAAATAGTTGCAGAAAGTTGCAAAAACCACTGCTGCTATTGAACATTTTGAAAAAGCGTTTTCAGTTTTTATATTATTGTAGTAGCTGGTTACAAGATGTGGAAATAAAAGCTATGAAAACACATGAAAAGTGAGAAAAAATTAGCTTGAATGTGTAATTGACTTACACATTGACTGTCACATTAAAGAATTGTTTGATTAATTGAAAAAATGTAGTACTAGGGAACTACTTCTTAAAGCATTAAATTAGAATATAGTTTGCTTAAATATTGCAACAAAAATACTTGATATGCCACTAAAACTATTGTTGTGAAATATATCACTTTTCTTAAAATTACAAAACTTAAATAGAAGAGCCTGCATTAATCTTCAGCTACTCTTTCAGATATTAACAAGGCGCTTGAGGTTTCGTTTGGAACGTGCCTCAGGGGAGACGTCTTTAATAGATCGAACTGGTAGAATGCTAAAGATGGAGCCATTGGCGACTGTTGAATCTCTAGAACAGTATCTCCTGAAAATGGTGAGTAGCATACCACACACAGTTCACATGGAATGGTTGCATTCTGCATCTCTAATACTCTATTTCCTTTCATTCATCTGCAGGTAGCAAAGCAATGGTACGACTTTGATAGGGCTTCATTTGTTTTTGTACGGAAACTGCGTGAAGGCCAAACATTTGTTTTCAGGCATCAACATGATTTTGATGAAAATGGAATTATTTACTGGATTGGGACAAATGCAAAGTGAGTTTCTTCAAAGCTAAATATTTTGAGGTTAGATACAGTAAATTGTGATCCATGGGGCAGGGTGGGGAGAGAGGATTCATAACGAAATGAAATCTGTTATAATATTTTAGGAGTGAGAGGTATCTTCGCTTTTACTGTTGATCAATAGAATTACATTTTGTTTGCTCTACTTAAATAATAGAAAAATATGAATCTCTGAAGTTGTGTTGAGAATTTGTTTGTATGCTTACCTAAGAAATGAAGGGGTGGGGAAGTTTGGGTCTTTTTTTTTTTGTTTGTTTGCTTATTTGTTGGCCATGGTTTTGTTTGGGTATTTTGTTGTTAGGTTTTTGTGTTTTGGTTTTTTTAAACACTGTAGTATAGAGATGTTTCAAACATATCTAAAGTTATCTAATTTTCTAAAATTATTACTACAATTTTGTTTTGTAATAAACTCAACTGTAATCTACAATTTACATTAAATGTCAAATGTTATTGATACCCTTTTTTTTTGGTTTTTTTTTTAATATTAGTAATAATTGAACAGTACATTTCTCTTTTTAATATAGAACTGCATATGAGTGGGTAAATCCAGCAGCCTATGGGTTAGTAGTGGTTACATCCTCAGAAGGAAGAAACCTGCCTTATGGCCGTTTAGAAGACATCCTAAGCCGTGACAGTTCAGCGCTCAATTGTCATACTAACGATGATAAGAACGCTTGGTTTGCCATAGATCTTGGCCTTTGGGTTATACCATCAGCTTACACATTACGCCATGCTCGAGGTTACGGACGATCTGCTCTCAGAAACTGGGTTTTTCAGGTATCTAAGGATGGACAGAACTGGACTACTTTGTATACCCATGTGGATGACTGTAGTCTCAACGAACCGGGGTATGTCTGTGTATTTTATTACTTTTTATAAAACTGAGCCTAGTTAAAGATGTACTTGGCTGTAGACTAATTTAATGTGTGCTATAGGTGTAATAATGTAACTGTATAAACAAATGATAGGTGATCTAAATTATCAGGGATGGCCTGGAAAAATAAATGATTCATAAGTTCTCTGTATGGTTCACACAATGGCATTTGTTCTTTTTCCATCACTGTAAATTTTGCATTTGATATTTTTTTGAGAGAATAGTAACATCAGCACTCGTCCAGAGTTTGTCCCTAATGTTGATAGGTTTTGTGTGTCTTGTATTCTTGGTAGCTTTCTGATTTTATCCCTACATGATCAGCATTATGGTTTTGTTTGCTTTGGGTACTAAGCTTTTTGGGTTTGCTTTTTTTTTTTTGTCGCACCTCCTTTCTAATAAATTTAAAGGTCTACAGCAACATGGCCTTTAGATCCTCCAAAGGATGAGAAACAAGGTTGGAGACATGTTAGAATAAAACAGATGGGCAAGAATGCCAGTGGGCAAACACACTACCTCTCCCTGTCTGGATTTGAACTTTATGGCACTGTGAATGGAGTATGTGAAGACCAGCTGGGTAAGAAAAAGAATATGTACATCCTATTTGTTCTCTTAAAATGCTAATGAACGTACAATATAAAAATCAGTGTGAAAAAGCAGGTTAACTTTTGCAATGGAACTTGCTTAGAAGCTGAAGCTAAAAATTATTCCCCATTCTATACTTTTAAGTCTTTTCATTTCGATTTACATTTCTTGTAGGAAAAGCTGCTAAAGAAGCCGAAGCAAATCTGCGAAGGCAGCGACGTCTGGTTCGTTCTCAGGTGTTGAAATATATGGTTCCAGGAGCTCGTGTAATCAGAGGAATTGATTGGAAATGGAGAGATCAGGATGGAAGCCCACAGGGTGAGGGCACTGTTACAGGAGAATTGCATAACGGTGAGCAGGAATTGCCTGAATTGGTAAATGTCTGTAGCATGATTACTTCATGTGGAATTGGTAGCATTAAAGTATTTCCTTTGTAGTGCCTTGAAGAAGTTTATAAAACTTGAAATATTTGGGCAAGAAGGAACTCAAATGCTACAACTGCTGTTATATATTTGTGAAATCCCATTTTAATGCATGAAAAAAAATTCTTGCTGTAAATCAAACTTTTTAGTGCTTTGCTTAATTAAAATACCAAACTACGTTATTTAGATATCTGTTACAAGGAAGAAAAAGTATACGAAGGAGATTGATGCAAACTGATTAATTAAGCTTTGGGCCTGCAAAATCTATAATTACTTTCTTCATTTCTTTTAGCTTAGCATTTGCAATATTTTTCTTGACTTTTGTTGTATCCTGTACCTTTCCTACCTTGCTAGCTTCGTTGGGATCAAGTTGTTATTATTTTGGGTTGTTTTGGGTTTTTTTTTAATTAGAAGCATGAGAAGTAATTAATTTATGCAGCAAAATAAAAACATGCAACATCCAGGGAAGTCAGTGCTCAGGAAGCTAAGATACTGAAGAGGCTCCAGAAGAGGTGATGATCTTGTCAGCTGTACATGCTTTCCACCTTTTTCCCTTTCGCCCCCTATTTTGGGGTATATAAGACTTGCCTTGTTTCTGAAGCATCTTCAGCCACTCTTAGCCAGATTTTTAAATTTATTCTAGTTTGTCGAGTTGTAAGCTCTCAAACATGGAGAAATATCCAAAGTACAACGTCTTAAAATGTTTTGAAACTTTGAATCTTATTTAAGCTATACAGTATAGCTTGTAGGGAATTCTTCCGTCATTTGTATATTGTTCTTATCAGATGCAACAGTATCCATAGCTACATTCTCACTTTGAAGACTTTAGGTATTATTGGTGAGTAGTACTCTACTGAATTAGTGTTTTCATTCCTATGTTCCAGTAAAACTTTCCTATTTAAGCATAGGTGAAATTGAGGTTTGCTTGTCAAATGGTGATACCAAACAATGTGAAACGTGTATGTGGTGGGTTGAGCCTGGCTGGGGGCCAGGTGCCCACCAGAGCCGCTCTCTCACTCCCCTCATTCACTAAACAGGGGAGAAAAGGCATAACGAAATGCTTGCAGGTTGAGATAAGGACAGGGAGAGATCACTCACTAATTATCGGCACGAGCAAAACAGACCAAACTTAGAGAGGGAATTCATCTAATTTATTACTAGGCAAAACAGAGTAGAGGAATGAGAAAATAAAATCAACTCTTAAAACACTTGCCCCCACCCCTCCCATCTTCCCGGGCTCAACTTCACTCCCGGCTTCAACCTTCCCCCCCCTCAGCGGCACAGGGGGACGGGGAGTGGGGGTTACGGTCAGTTCATCTCACGGTGTTTCTGCCGCTTCTTCATCCTCAGGGGGAGGACTCCTCTCATCGTTCCCCTGCTCCAACATGGAGTCCCTCTCACGGGGTGCAGACCTTCAGGAGCAAACTGCTCCAGCGTGGGGTCCCCCACGGGGCCACAAGTCCTGCCAGCAAACCTGCCCTGGCGTGGGCTCCCCTCTTCACGGGTCCACCGGTCCGGCCAGGAACTTGCTCCAGCGTGGGCTTCCCACGGGCCGCAGCCTCCTTCAGGTGTCTCCACCTGCTCCGGCGTGGGGTCCTCCACGGGCTGCAGGTGGAATCGCTACACCCCCTCATCCTTCCTCCATGGGCTGCAGGGGGACAGCCTGCTTCACCATGGCCTTCACCACGGGCTGCAGGGGGATCTCTGCTCCGGCGCCTGGAGCTCCTCCTCCCCCTCCATCTGCACTGACCTTGGTGTCTGCAGAGTTTCTTACATCTTCTCACTCCTCTCTCCGGCTGCAAAAGCTCTCTCTCCCTAAGTGTTTTTCTACTTCTTAAATATGTTATCACAGAGGCGCTGATTGGCTTGGCCTTGGCCAGCGGCGGGCCCGTCTTAGGGCCGGCTGGCATTGGCTCTATCAGACACAGGGGGAGCCTCTAGCAGCTTCTCACAGAAGCCACCCCTGTAGCCCCCCCGCTACCAAAACCCTGCCACGCAAACCCAACACAGTGTATCAGCAGACTTTTATTCCTGCCACAGCTGTCTTTCAAATAGAATTTTGAAAATAGTATCCCATTGACTTTTTTGTCATTATTCACAAGCTTAGACAAATCTTGAGTTGCTTTAGGGCTGAATTGTTGGAACAGTAAAACTCCGAATACATAATATGTATTAAAATATTGTGCAGATTTAAAACTGTTTGCTACTAATATTTTAGGAAAAGGAACTGTACAAAACAAGAGCAGTTGTTTAGTTAATGCTTCTGCAAAATACCCTGTTGAAATATTCATAAAGGGGAAAAGTGATACTGTTGAACCACAGTATGGAACTTCTTTCTTTTTTTTTTTTTTTTTATTTGATAAGAAAGACAAACTGCAGAAAGTAAAAAAAATTTCAGAGTTGTTTCACAACTTTACCTTTTAAAGGTTTAGTGACGTGAAGCTACTCAAGGTATAGCTCATGAAGATGGAATAAAATCGTACAAGAATGTGATCTAAATCTACTCATGTGGGGATGAGATGTCTACTTACCATATTTGAAAACTTTACCCATTTTTAAATACTCTTCCTCCAGAGTGATATTTCTAAATAGAAAATTGCCTGTGAGCTTCTGTTTTGGTCTAGAAGTGATGACTTTTGCGTAGTTATAAGGTAAAAGTGTACCTGACAGTACTGAAAAGAATATTTTACTTCAAATTAGCTCCCTTCTGTTTTATTAAAGAAAAATATATGTGTACATCTAGACTTGACATCTTGTAACAGAAGATGACTGAGTTTTAGAGATTTTATTTCTGAAGAAAATGTGTACAAATTAAAGTAGTGACACCAAGTTTTGTTACAGTTAACATACAGTGAGAAATACTAGAAGGAATTTTTTTAGGTGACTCTGAGATTGTGGTACATACTCAGACAAGCAAAAATAAATTCTATTTTGCCCCTATTTCTGACCTAGTTAGCTAAATTTTGCATGTTACCCTCATTATTGCAGGTTTATTACATTTAACTGTTTAAAAAAATACTAGTACTCTAATCATTTAATAAAGGCATTGCAGAGTAGCATCTCTTTTCAGTGCTATTTTGGTCCCAGTATAAAGTTTCATTCTATGAAATGTATTCTCTTTGCAATGCTGAAATCTTACTTGAAGTAGTACTTACTTGACTGCTGTAAGACCTTTCCTATGAATAGGGGTGTTGGAGTCTGTGTAAATTATTGAACTAAAAAACTGAGTATCAGTAAATTAATTCTTTCTTGTTAGAAGACAAGAATAAAAAAAATCCCAAACCAATCAGTTTCATAAAATGTCTTGTGTCAGGTAGTTGTGCTCATACAGAAGCATCCAACAAAGAAAAACATCATAGAACGTCCTTGCAAGAATTACAGTTCCTTAACAAATATTAATAAAGTTATGATGATACATATTAATATAAATTTCTGATATTAGAGAATCTAATCATAAAAATCTGAGAGATCCTAATAGGTCAGGTTCCTTCCTGAAGGAAACTACTTACGGCTGGATTCTGGGACCCTGAAGATAGAGGCTAATCACGCTTGTTGCCTCAACATTAACATCTTAAAATACCAAATTGTTTAGATTTAAACACTTCCTTTTTAATTGGCACTAAGGGTTATTTAGTGATTTTATTAATTCAGATACGCAGCCCTTATGAGAAGCTGATCCCACATTGTGGAGCTACTGTCTGACACGCTCCTGTCTGCTTTCTGCTGGATCTCACAAACTCCTGTCCCTTTCCAGGCTGGATTGATGTCACCTGGGATGCTGGTGGCTCTAACTCTTACCGTATGGGCGCAGAAGGAAAGTTTGACCTCAAGCTTGCACCAGGGTACGACCCTGATTCAGCGGCATCACCCAAACCTGTTTCATCCACTGTTTCAGGCACAACGCAGTCATGGAGCAGCTTGGTGAAAAACAACTGTCCAGACAAGACGACTGCTGCTGCAGGCTCCTCAAGTAGAAAAGGAAGCAGCAGTTCTGTGTGTAGCGTGGCCAGTAGCAGCGACATCAGCTTGGGTTCGACCAAAATGGAGCGGAGATCAGAAAGTGTAATGGAGCAAAATATAGTTTCAGGCACTGACGTCCATGAACCAATTGTTGTTCTGTCTTCCGCTGATAGTGTGCCTCAGGCTGAAGTAGGGTCATCTTCCAGTGCAAGCACCAGCACCTTAACAGCGGACATGGGAAACGAAAATGCAGAGAGAAAGTTAGGTCCTGATAACTCGATACGTACTCCTGGGGAGTCCAGTGCTATATCCATGGGAATTGTTAGTGTAAGCTCTCCTGATGTGAGTTCAGTCTCCGAACTGACTAATAAAGAAGCAGCTTCTCAACGACCTCTAAGCTCTTCAGCGAGTAACAGACTGTCAGTCAGTTCTTTGTTGGCTGCTGGGGCACCAATGAGCTCCAGTGCAAGTGTTCCTAACTTATCATCTCGAGAAACTTCCAGCCTGGAGTCCTTTGTACGAAGAGTGGCAAACATAGCACGTACAAATGCCACAAACAACATGAATTTAAGCAGAAGTAGCAGTGATAATAATACTAATACTTTGGGAAGAAATGTCATGAGTACTGCAAGTAAGTACGCTATGTTTATTTTTAGTTGAAGCTTTTGTTGTTTCTTTGGCTTTCATTAGACTTAAAGAAGTTTGGATTCTATTGGCTTGATAGAGAAATGAACTTAGAACAGCCTGGACCTTGTGTGCACCAGTAGAACTCATGAAGAGCTCACAGAGTTCATGTCAACTTGAAAGTGTTACATTCCCCTGTGATGTCAGATTACACTGTGGTACCCATCAGATAAAAAATAATTCAAATTTTATGCCTATTATATGTTTAGGAGGAGAGCGTGGTTTAGCTCAAGAGCCTGGAAGACTAGCAACAGTAGCTAATGTGAGATACTCTTGCTCTGTGTCGATTTTGCATACTCACGTTATATGGGCCTATTTCCGTTATTTTTGCATTTTCCTCAGTTTGTGCATATTGTGAAGTCTCTAAGCTTAGGAACTAAGAACACAGTAGAAAGAAAAAAGTAAACTGCAATATGATGAAATTTTAAGATTCCTGCATTCTATCAGGCTGAATAACTGAATATACTCTTAACTACTGTGCATGTTTTCTAAAGATGGTATGGTCATTAAGGCTTAGATTCGGCGAACTGTTCAGGCATATTAAGTGTAAGGAAGTTTGTAGTTAGCAGTGATTTAAATGGCATTATGTACATGCTTTAATATTTGCATGTTCTCAAATTATATGGAGGATCAAGGTATTAGCAGGTAAGTTGTAAACCTGCTTGTTGTGAGTGAGTTCACTCTTCTGAATTTTCAGCATGCTCCCATCAGACTTGTTACTCAGCCAGCCTTATTAGGGATTTTGTTCAGTGATGGTGATAGTATTTTAACCAGAGAGCTGCATTTCATGAGGTAGGCAAGTTAGAAAATGTAAAATTACCCAAGCCAGAAAGAAGCACTCAGTTTCTTGTTAAGCTTTCATGCTTTTCTAAGAATTCTGTGCTTCCTTATTTAAAAAATGTGGTGTTTGATTTTAGCATTTCTAAATCGTTTTAATAGTGTTTTTTGTTGGAGAGGGTTTTTTTAATGTATTCTTGCATTCATATTGTGGTACTGGGGATGGGGGGAAACATTTGCAGCCTGCATTAAAAATGTAGGTAGGATAATCAAGGGAAGACTTCCAGTAATTGATCCCCTTTTAGGCAGATAGTCAGTGCCTCTGGTTCTGAAGTAGCTTTGTGCTGGGAGGAGAGAGAGCACCTTTGAAAGCCATAGTAAGATACTTCAACAGCATGCTTAACAGATTTCATGAATGCTTGGTATCATACAGTGCTAAAGTTGGACATAAGAATGTGGCAAGTAAAAATTTGATTTAATATATTCATACTTTTAAAATTATCCCTCATGTAGGAATTATTTTGTTTTATACATTTTATGCAAAGAGAAACTGTAAGTGGGGGTTTGTGTCCCAAAAAGAGATCAGAGACTAAATTGAGCAATCTCACTGAAGTTATATTAGAGCATTGTAAAAAAACTTGGACTTTGCCCCTCCTGCCTGTCCAGGTTTAAAAGTAAACAGAACCCACGCCCAAAAACCACCCTCCCACCCCCCAACATTTCACCCCCTCAAAGTTGTCAAGTCTGAAATCATGATTAGTGATATGTCTTGTTGGATTTGCTGTGGTGGTTGTGGTTGCATTTAAAAACCGTATTTGCCAGGAGTTAAGTGGTGTCTAGGGTAGCCAGTTTCAATTTGCTCTTGAATTCAGAGTAAATGAAATGCTGACACTTAATGGCTTTTTCTGTTTATTGTAACAGCACAGAGTTTACTGTGAGTAATTAGAAGTGGGTGGAAGATACAAATATTTAAGAGCTTACTTTCAAGTTCTTAACAAAATAAAACCCCTTTGGATTGCAAAATTTCCATGGTTTCATAGAGATGAGCATAGGCTTGTTAACAACACTAAATTTAAATTTCACTCTCTCCCTCCCCACGCGTAGAAATAATTTCAAGCACTGTACCTACTTGGATTGCCTTTGCTGATTTTTTTAATTTGCATATTTATTTGCAAAGTGTTACTTATGTTCCTGAGGGGAAAAAAAGAAAAGAGTATCTGACAAACAACAAAAATAAAGTGTAACATTTAGTTTTCTCAAAAAGCTACCAAATGCATGTAGGGGAAGAATCTTGGCTGTGTTGTACCCTTCTTCAATGATAGTAACTTTTTCAAACCTTGATGATATAATAGTCTGAAATTCAGAATTTAGATTAATTTTTCTTGTAAGAAAGCAGTGCCTCAGTTTACATAAGCTGCAGTAATGAAAATGGTTACTTTAAAACTGCAAAACTTGCATTTGATAAATTTTAGAAAAGGTAGATAGAAAAATATAAGGTTTAAATTTAAAGTATAGGTGGCCCCTCAAATTTGCACCTGCAAATGTGATTAACCTCCTATGTTGGAAGACAACCATGTGAGAAAATGTTTTGAAGACTGGGATGTAAATGTATACACATAGGTATAACTTACTCTGTTATGTACACTAACTGAAATTCTTTCTATTGAGTTTATGGTGAGTTTCAGTTGTTAACTAAAATGCATTTACTGTGTTTTACTTGAATATGTGGTAAGGTGATTTCTTAGTTGTTGCTTGTTTATTCTGAAAATTATTTATATAAATTATCCAACATAAGTAAGGTATTAAGTCACATGTTTCGCAGTACTGCCAGTTAGGCATGTGCTCATCATGTGCTAATAGTTATGTGAAAGATAACAACTCAGAGCTGCTTTAAGAACTTTAGAAAAATGCACAAAAATCAAAAGTTTCACATTTGTCTTACGTTCTTTTCTCAATTCATTTATGTGTAGTTAAACTGTTTTCCCTATATAATATTATTGCTGTTTAGAGGTTAAATTACATTTTAGGCTTAAAGACAGACACAGTATTGGAATAACAGATTTTAGAAATATTTTCATATGTTGAAAATGAAATTAAGTAATTTCAGATTTACAGTGGGATTTGGGGATTTATTTAATAGAAGTATTTGTTTTAAATATATGCAAGACAGTACACTCAGAAGTGGGCATCTGCATTGTAGGGTGCACTTTTGTCCTGGGAAACCCTTCCCCTTTAGTCTGTTATTCTTTATTGTAAAATAACGCCATTACATCTGATAAGTGTTCAACCCCAAATATATTTTTCAGCACAGGGCTCATGCATGTAAATTGTACTCTTCAAGTCATCAAATCATTTATTTTATCTTACCATATCTTTATCTATAGCTTCTCCTCTTATGGGTGCCCAAAGTTTTCCTAATCTGACTACAACTGGTACCACATCAACAGTGACCATGTCTACATCCAGTGTTACTAGCAGCAGCAATGTAGCTACAGCAACTACAGTTTTATCTGTTGGTCAGTCGCTTAGTAATACTCTAACTACTAGCCTAACATCAACATCTAGTGAGAGCGATACAGGTCAGGAGGCAGAATATTCTTTATATGGTAAGTTTCATTTTTAAATGAACATAAGCAGACTTCCCATTAATGATTTTTCCTTTTCTTCTGTTGTTATGATTTTCTCATGTAGTAGTTTCAAATACTTTTCAGTAAATAAAGTTGAGCCATTCATATGTTACTAGTTCTGTACGGCAGTAAGTGAAATAATGTTAATGTAGTAGTATTTTCTTATGTTTTCAGATCTTTATTTTCAGCAATTTCTATCCTGCGTTACTATTAGTTATGGTATAGTTTATTTAGGTGCTTAATCTTTTCCTTAATCAAATGAGTTTAGTATCTAATGTGGTTTGCATGTGAACCTCTAATTAAAATCAAAATGTTATTTCTTGCGGTGTTGTACAGGCATGCTACATGCTCAGTGTGAGGTACCTTGTATTACTCAGTGATTGAAAAGCATCCGCTATTAGGCATATTATACATTTAAAATAATATATGAGGTTCCATGTATCTCAATACCATAATAGTAATTGCAAAAAAAAAATGGAAAGAACACAGAAATTAAAATAATACGGAGAATGGAATTATTTGATTTGAGGAATAAAATCCAGAGTTATATGGGCATTATAGACGAGAAACAGACATTAGGACAGAAGTTATTTGCAGGATATGAATACTGTGAAAGAAGATTGAAGTTAACTAGATTGATAATATCTAGGAATTAAGTCGATGAAATGAAATCAAGAAAAACGTGGGCTAGATACGGGAAGATACATTGCAAGATGCTATTTGAAGATGAGATACTTGATTTGTTTCAAATTTGATTGGATTAAGATTGTGTTCTATTTTGCCTCTCCTATAGCCCATTGAAATTGCTTGAAAAATATCTGGCAATTTCAATGGATATTGGAATTGAGCTGCTTGGAGGCAGTTAAGATATCTACATATGCTATCTCCCTTTATTCTTTTAATATAAAAAGTCTCACATTTTGTTTGGGTGACAAGTCTTAAATCATAAAGAACTGGGCAAATAGTTACCTTAAAGTTTCTGTTGGGGCATTGGCAACAATTCAAAGGGTGTTTAAGTGGTATACATAGTTTATATGTGTATAGAAAAAAGTAAAAGTTCAGAGATTCATCCCAGTCCACCTTGGATTGCTATGAACTTCTCTTTTCTGGTGTTGGGGGATTGATTTTTAAGCCTTAGTACTAGGTGGGTGAAATTAAACTTTCTATCTGTCTTCAGCTTCTTGTTACAGAAATTAATTAGCAATTGAATCTTTAAAAATATCATTCTTAAATGTTTATTTTAAATGTCCTTTACATTGTAATTTGAGGTCTAAGTCATACATTCTTAGTGGAAATTATATCATTAACCTATTTTTAAAATTAATTAAACATAGAATCAGACAGTATACATTTATGTACCATTTTTTTGGTGATCTTTTGTAATTTAAAGTAAGTGTAATTATAAAATGTTTGATATATGCAAATGAGAAACTGATCAATTTTGCTGATCACTCTTAATTATACAAATGTTAAGTGCTTCTTTTGTTAGTCATGTTATTGACTAGACCCCTGGACTTTGTCAGGTGTATGCTTTTATCACAGCTTTTAATCTTATGCCATAAACAATGTTTTTGTTTTCTCTTTCTCTTGTTTAAGTGAGATTTGTTTTTTTTACTCTTCCTAATGCTCCTGTTCTCTAATTTTCAAAATTTTGCTTTAAAAGTTATTCTTGTCTTATATATATGTAAATATATATATGTATTATAGATTTTCTTGATAGCTGCCGAGCTAGTACTCTGTTGGCAGAGTTAGATGATGATGAGGATCTACCTGAACCAGATGAAGAAGATGATGAAAATGAAGATGATAACCAAGAAGATCAAGAATATGAGGAAGTTATGGTACAGTATAGTTAGCATTTGACTAACAGATGCATTAAAATTTTGGGTTTTTTCCCTCAAGATAGGGTCCTAGCTATAGTCTTTCCATTAATAAAAACAAACGTATTTAGATTTAGGACTATTGGTTTGGAGTACCTACCCATTAAGACTCTAAATGAAATGCCAAAGTTAAAATCATGTTGTACTTTTCAGGGGCTGCAAACTGAATACTATTTTATGAAGACAGTTCGTTGTCCCTTTTCCCCATTCTCGCATATATTTTGAGTGTTAAGAAAGCTGTGTTCTCATGCATTCAAATGGGTGTGATGAAATTACAAGACCTCACTAGAGAGGATAGCTAACAGGGCAGTCCCCTTTCTGTACAAATTTGATTGTACCACCTTCAACACTTATTCCAGAGAAAAGCGTTTTTGAACATCAGCACACCCTGAGACATTATAGGTCAGAATTAACATCTTAACAACATCCTGGGAACAAGTTGACAGTAGAAATGATGGATCATTATTTCACTGGCTGATAAAATGGTATAACTTTGTGAGTAGGCTGCTGAATTTTGTAATGATACGGGTCTGGGATGTGTTTAACTGTAGGCCTGGGTGAAGCAAGCTGTAATAATTTAAGTATGCCAGAGGAAATACTGCTTTAAAAAAAAAAAAAAAGACAAAACCCAGCAGGTTAGTCCACATAGGTCTTGCCTACGTTATTGTGAGTTCTGGCTTTTCATTTGATTCTTCTTTAGTGGTATGATGAAACCTTTATCTTCTAACACCGTTGATCAGAATGGATATTGCATGGTCCAAGAGAAAAAAATCTAAGACTTCATTAGGGATTAGGGATAAATGTAAATATTGTTTTATGGAATTATCAAAACTTCCTCTTGTAATTAATATGCATAACTTTTAGCCATTTAAACCAAAGTATTTAGCACTTTAAACCTACTATGTTTATGCTTTTAATAGAAACTCAAGTACATTACTAAATATTTCTTCTGCACAAAGATAGGAAGTTAGGAATGGAAAAGCTAGTAATACTTAAATGGGTCTACAATGCAAGCAATAACCTTAGTTTGTAGATTGTTGATCACTTTTCAGAAATTATTAAATGGAGTTACTATTGTTGTTCATGGTAAGAAGCAGAAACAGCTAAATTATTCTTTGCTTACGATTATACAGCAAGAATCAGATTGGGAAAAGAAAATTTTTGTTTCTTGGGTTCCAGTCCTATTCCTTCTGAAATACTATGTAATTCTTCTCAAGGAGGAGTTGAACTGATTAAAAACTTGTAGAAAAGTCATAGGCAATTAATACTTGTTAAGGCTTATTGGAAGTTAGATTTCTTCCCACCATAATAGTTCCAGTATTTTGGTATTTGATTTAATCTCTGGATAAAACGTGTGTACGTTATATATCAATATATGTATACACTTTCAAAAAAATACTTCTTGTTTTCAGAAAAGTTAATGTGTTTATTTTGACACCATTGTTTGTTTTTTTTTTTTTTAATTTTTTGCTATTCCAAAGTTTGTGGAATACACAAAATATATATGCCAAGTTTGTGGTCTACAATGCTCTGTATTTCCCTATGTTCTGATGCTTCATGGAAAGTTTCATTCTTTCCAAAATTTGTAAACGCACCTGTTGTAAGGTTAGACATTTTATGTTAATTTCTGTATGTCTGTGGCTTTGACAATTGATTCCTGCTTGACCAGTTAAATGGAACTAATACTGTTATGTGCCAGCTTTTCGTATTTTTTGTGCCAATTTTAGTTGACATTACTGCTCTATTCCCTAACTATTATTTTTTTGATCAAATGATTCTTTATAGCAGAATCTAAAAAACCAACTACTTTTTTTTTTAGGAAGAAGAGGAGTATGAAACTAAAGGAGGCCGTAGAAGAACATGGGATGATGATTATGTATTGAAACGGCAGTTTTCTGCACTAGTTCCTGCTTTTGACCCAAGACCTGGTCGTACTAATGTTCAACAGACAACTGACCTAGAAATTCCTCCACCAGGTATGCTGACAAGACATTTGTGATACTTGGTCTGGCTTTTGTATGGAGACTCACTGTGAAGGGCCCACTGGGCTCTGGGGATCCTGTTGCTGTTAACCAGTACAACATGCCTTTCTGGCTGTTTGGCTTTTCTGTGTTTGAATAAGAGTTTCATCTCCCTGTGCAGGTCCAAGCATTATTGAGGGAAAAGTACATTAAATGCTGTGTAAAATAAGCATATTCATGAATTTAACTCAGATTAGTGATAAATCTCTTGCTATGTCTGGGCACACCTGCAAGGAAGAATCTGTGTGTCGAGCTACCCAGAATAGCTTTGATTGGAGAGGGCTTGTTGAAACAGTCCAAAGCAGAGGCAAGGAGAAAGCTAGTACAGTAATTGAGCTGTCTGTATGACCAGCAGCATAGCACCCGATCTTGCTCCTTAGTTCATTCTTGCTTAGCAGTGTGGGCGTAGTCAGTGTTCACTACCGAAAAGAATATGTAGGTTTAATTTATATGGAAACAAGCTGTTGTTGATTTTGATGAACTGAAACAGGTTAATACAACAGGAAGATACTGTGTATGAAAAGAAGAATGCATGTGCTGTGATAATATTAAGGGGATGCTATCAAGATGTAAGGATCAATAGGGATTTAAAAAATTCCTGTTAGCTTTACTCGCATAGAGAAGTGGTGGAGTTGCAGCCCTTAGATATAGTTCATAGTTACAACTCAGTATCATTTTTGACATGTGTGCAGGAAGTTTTCATGCTTCCTTATTTATTACTTTATTAATGTTTAAGCCAACTTGTCATGTGTTGTATTTTTTTTTTATTTATTTAACAGATTCTCAAATTATTTTTCACGTGCAGGTACCCCTCATTCAGAACTCTTGGAAGAGGTTGAGTGCATGCCTTCACCACGTTTAGCACTTACCTTGAAAGTTTCAGGTCTTGGAACAACTCGAGAAGTAGAACTGCCCTTAACAAACTTTCGATCTACCATCTTTTACTATGTACAGAAATTGTTACAGCTTTCCTGTAATGGCAATGTGAAATCTGACAAACTGAGACGTATTTGGGAGCCAACATACACGTAAGCTCCAAGTTTGTTATTCTGTGTAGAAAACACTGTGACCGTTTAGGAAATGGGTGAGAAAGAATGTTAAGTTTTTCTTCCTCCTCTGTAGGACGCAATGCTAGAATTAGTTTTTCTTGCATTTATGTCAGGATGTTTTTAGTGGTTTTAAAGGTAGTGCTGTGACTACGAAACAAAAAAAGTCATAACTTCTAATGCTCAACTGTGACTTGTTAGTCATGTTTCACAAGTCAAGGAATTGACCAAGAGAGCAGAATTTGGTCTGCTTGGGATCTGCTTGGAAGAATCCCATGAGGATGTAGTCCTAGACAGAAGAGAGGTCCAGGAGAGATGATTGATTTTTCAGGGATTACTTCCTTCAGGCTCAAGAGCAATCCATCCCAATGTGTGGGAAGTCAGGCAGAGGCAGTAGGAGACCTGCGTGGATGAACAAGAAACTCCCAACAGAACTCAAAACACAAGAAGGAAGCATGCAAGAGGTGGAAGAAGGGTCAAGTGACCCAGGGGGCAATATAGAGACATTGTCCCAGTGTGAAGATATGGGGTTAGGAAAGCCAAAGCCCATCTGGAGTTGAATCTGGTGAGGGATGTGAAGGGCGAAAGGTTAGGGAACACTTAAAGAAACAGGTTGTACAGGTCCGTGGAACCCAGTGGGATACACCCACAAGAGCTGGCCACTCTTGATTATCTTTGAAAGGTCATGGTGATTGTGAGACATTTCTGAGGACTGGAGGAAAGCAAGCATCACCTCTATGCCCCAGAAGGGCAAGAAAGATCTAGGGAACTACAGACCAGACTGATTACCCTTTCCTTCATCCCTGGAAAGGTGATGGAAGTAGTCCTGAAAACGATTTTCAAACAGTGAAGGACAAGAAGGTGATTTGGAACAGGTGGCACGGATTTATGAAGAAGAAATCATTTTTAACCAAGTGATAGTCATTTTGTCATAGAAGGCTAACTCAGTGGATGCGGAGAAAGCAGCAGTTGTTACTTTCTTCTACTTTAGCACGGCTTTCAACGCTTTCTCCCTCGTTGGCAAACTAATAAAGTATGGAGTAGATAGCGTCTGAAAACTGCCTGAACTGCCAGGCTCAGATGGTTGTGATCATTGGTATGAAGTCCAACTGCAGGCCAGTCATTAGTGGTGTACCCCAAGGGTCAATACCGGGTCCAGTACTGTTTAACATCTACATTAATGAACTGTATGATGGGACAGAGCAGATCCTCAGCAAGCTTGCAGACAAAACAAAACTGCGAGGAATCATTGTTGTACCAGATGATTGCGTGCCATTCTGAGAGACCTTATCAGGCTGGAGAAATGGTGAGACAGGAACTTCATGAAGTTCCACAAAGAGAAATGCAAAGCCTAGCAGCTGGGGAGAAATAACTGCCGGTACAGGTGGGGGGCCAACTGGCTGGAAGGCTGTTTGGCGGAAAAGGCCCTGAGGGACATGAAGTTGAATGCCAGCAAGCTATGCATCCTGGCAGCAAAGAAGGTCAACAGCATCCTGGACTGCACTAGGAAGGTTGAGGGAGGTGATCTTCCCCTTTTGCTCAGCACTGGTGAGACACATCTGGAGTGCTAAGTCCAGTTCAGGGCTCCTCAGTACAAGAGAGACAGTCTAGCAAAGGGCTGCTAGGATGATTAAAGCATCTATCATACAAAGAGAGTCTGAGAGATCTGGGACTCTCTAGCCTGGAGAAGAAAAGGCTTGTGGGATCTTGCCAATGTGTACGAACACCTGATGGGACACAGTAAGGAAGACAGAGCGTAGACTCTTCTTTGTTGTGACACATGAAAGGACAAGAAGAAAATGGCTGAAACTGAAATACAGGAAATTCCATTTGAACATAACATTTGAGCAGGGGTATTGAACTAGGGCTCAGGATGTCCCTTCCAACCTCAACTATTCTCTCTACCCTAATTTGGCCGTACTTGCTTTATATAGACAGAAATTATAAGACTATATGATTGTGTGTATTTTCCACTTACTACACCAATGTAACTTCTGTCATACTAGGAAACTGAACTATATGAAAGCAAGAACTGCAGTAAGGTGATTGCAGTTTTTCTAACTTTATATTTCAGATTTCAGCAGTGCTCATGAGTTGCGTCTATTTTCTGAGTTGTTTTGTGTCAAAAATTGTGTGCTGTAACAAAACTGTTTCCTAGTTAGAAAGCATGAGAAATAGTTGTAAATGTGTATCTCCTGAATTAATACACAGCAAACTACCCTAGAATGTCAAAATTTTGAAGAGCTGGTGCATGTGTAGTGAAGAACCTAAAGTTGGTTTGGGAAATTTGCACAATGAAAGTTGTTTTATTACTCAAACGGCAGTTAAGGAAACATAAATTAAATACTTTGCAAAATAAATATTAAAATCTCAAAAATTAAATATGAGTTTAAGAACTTTGCTGCATCAGGGTATCCCAGATGTTCTGTTCAGCAAAGAGCAGCTGCTATTCCTGGTTTACATGTTATCTAAATGTCATTGATGTCTAACAAGCCAATGTATAACTTCAGAATTTAGAAGATGTGCTATGAGTATGAAATATTAACACATTGTTTTGATATCTAGAATCATGTACAGAGAAATGAAGGATTCCGATAAGGAAAAGGAAAGTGGAAAAATGGTAAGACTTCTCTGTCTTTGTGTATGTTTCTATGGCTGTTTAAACAAAAGCAAAACAAATCTTACTGCAGTTTTTGAAATGCTACATTAAAAAAACTAACAGTTTTCAATTATTTAAAGGACATGAGTGAGTATATTTGTAAATGCATGCTCCTTTAAAAAAAGACAAGATGTAATGCATGTGAAATCTTAAAGACTTTACAATCAGGAAAAACCAACATTTGGTGGTTCCTGTTGTAGGGTTGCTGGTCAGTAGAGCATGTGGAGCAGTACCTTGGCACTGATGAATTACCAAAGAATGACTTGATAACCTACCTGCAGAAGAATGCAGACTCAGCTTTCCTGCGCCACTGGAAATTAACCGGCACTAATAAAAGTATTAGGAAAAACAGAAATTGTTCCCAGCTCATAGCTGCATACAAGGTATATGTCTGCATCCAAACTTTTGTTGTTATGAATGGCTGTGTGCTTTGTTTTGCAGCTTTAAAGATTCCTGTGGAGGAGGGATATGCCACAGATAAGAAAGTTGATTTTTCACATGCCAATATCAAGTTTAGTTTTTGCTGCCTTTTTTTTGTCTTCTATTAAATACAGTCATGTTTAAAATGCATTTGAGTCATGATTTGAACCATCCACAATTTAACAAAGTGTTCAGGTTAAACACAGTAACCGTTCTGATTTTTCAAATCATTAACTTGGACTGTGCAGTCCTAAAGATAGTAACACACACAATTTTCATTCTTAACAATTCTTTTTTTACAGGATTTTTGTGAACATGGATCAAAATCTGGATTAAGTCAAGGGGCCATTTCTACTCTTCAAAATTCCGATATCCTCAGTTTGGCAAAGGAACAACCTCAGGCCAAAGCTGGCAGTGGGCAGAACTCCTGTGGAGTAGAAGATGTTCTGCAGTTACTTCGCATTTTGTATATAGTCGCCAGTGACCCTTACGCAGCACGAACTTCTCAAGAAGGTACATTAATTATCTAGCAGGGCTTCTTAATGTTTTAATGAAAACAAAATAAAGAAAAAATTTTGTCTTGATATTTTCAGAAGGAGATGAGCATCCTCAGTTTAACTTTCCACCAGATGAATTCACAAGCAAAAAAATTACTACAAAGATTCTGCAACAGATTGAGGTATTACATTAATGTATTATGCATAATGTATATATGTAATACTGGTTTTAAGACTCTATGACACTCTTCCTTACTTCAACTGTTTGAAATTATTAGCTTTTTTGCCATTTTGACTTTTGAGTCGTTTCATGTGTTACTTTCTTCCTTATATTTTTGGATGAGTAAATTCTGCAAGAACAGGCTAGTCTGAAAAAAACATGCCAAGAAAAATGTTGTAATAGAATTCTATCTTTTCGTTAGGAAGAATAATTTTTTTTTCTGTACCAAACATCAATATTACCATGTAGTGTGTGTATGTAATCGGGTGGTATTGTAATAAAGGGAATTAATTATGTTAGGGTTCACAAACATTTTATTATTTATACATTCCACATAAAGTTTTCAAAAATAGCATTTAGAAAACATATTCTTGGTACTAGGTCAGTTAGATGCATTAAAAGGAAAACTTGAAGATGTAGTTATTCAGTAGAACTACATTTTCTTTAACAAAGATTTAAAGAAGATGAAGATTCTTGACTTGCTTGGCTCTTGTGTGCTTTTTGAGTGTTGGGGGTTTTTTTATTATAGTTAAGTTGCTCCAATTATTCATTAAAAAAAAGTTCAGTTTTTCATGTTCTTTTAAAGGCTGTTTGGGCACCCTGAATATCTTTGTAGTGATAATTTCTGCAGTCTTTTTTGTTATACTTGTATTTTAGAATGCACTGTAGTAATATTTCAGTGGGGATCATCTTTACTACCACCAAGTTTTTTGTGTCTTCTGGTATTGAGGAGGTAGTATCTAATGACTTTTGGGCAAAACTCAGAAGTAATTCTCTCTAGGTAATTGTATACTCTGATCTCCCTACAGTGCTTTGAATAGTAAATATCCCAGAGATTTACTACATTTTTTTAGTGTGTTTGTGCCAAAGCACCCTGTGTTCACTCTTGAGTCCTAGAAACTCGCTGAAGTTCTCATTCATAGCATTTAAAAGGAGGAGGGGCAGAGGGGGGAAAGTAGCTGTTGCTGAGAAGGAAGAGACCTGCTCAAGCTCAGATGAAAACTCTGTACTAGGGTGTATTGGGTGTCTATGTACTTAGTAACAAACTGGTTGGGACAATCCAAGTCTAATATTAGAAACGCTTTATTTTTTTTTCTTTGCATTAAACTACAGGAACCCTTGGCACTAGCAAGTGGAGCTTTGCCAGACTGGTGTGAGCAGCTAACAAGCAAGTGTCCTTTCTTAATTCCATTTGAAACAAGACAGTTGTACTTCACATGCACAGCATTTGGAGCATCAAGGTAAAAAAAAAAAAAAATTAAGACTACTTCCTTTTAAAAAAAAAAAAAGGTTTTTTTAATTGCTAATTCACAGAAGGACCTTATCCTAACAAGACAGATTTTGCTTGCCAAATGTGAAGCATTTTAGAAAGCAGCAAAAAAGGGAAGAAGATTGAAAACTTCAGAAAGACTTTTGGACACTTGGAATGTTTCTTGTTCATTGTGTTAGAAGTTTATGACGAGTAGCTTACCTTCTGTTTGATATTATTCAGGAAATTCCTATGAAGAAATTTCGTTTTTCAACTTTACATGAAGACTTGTTTGTGTACCTCTAGCTAGGTTATCATATCAGGCAGTAATTCAACTGGGTTGCAGTTCATGGCATAAAGGAGTAAGAAACAAAATTTTAAAAATCTGAAAATAAATGTGAATTAAATGTTTTTTGAAAACATACACCAAAGCACATATCTCTTATAGTTTCTACAATGGTTTCGTGATTGTTTTGATTCATTTATTTTTAATTCACTAAAGTCTTAACAAAATAGACAAAAATCTAACAAATAGGTGCTATTTCAAAAGTTAGTATTAGCTGCATAATGAAACTGTAACAAAACCAGACATTAAAACATGTAAGGGTACCCTCTAAAGTGTTTTCTCACTTAAGAATCCTCAATATTTTGATTGCAGCAGTGATTACCTCAAGAGTATGTAGACAGTGTAAACCTTTTTGCCAGCTCACTTTTATGTAGTGATAAGGAAGATTTAGTTTTTGTGCATTTTCTTGGCTGATTTTTGTTTGTTTTTTTCCAAAGAGGAAGAAAAGTGTAGACAGTGAGTTGCAAAAATTACTGTTGTGTCTAATATGCAGTGGAAATGCCTCATGAAGAATGTAAAATGGGGCATTTAGAAAGAAAGTAAAAAGTATTGTCTTGTAAGGCATCAATTGAAATCTTCTTAATATGGAAAAATTGAACTTCTATGGTAAAATGGTCTGGAAAACTGGACCATGTGTGTTTTGGTTTTTTGTTTCATTTTTGTTTTGAAAAAAAGTCATGTATTAGAAAAACTGTGTGTTAAAGGGATCCTTCAGGAAACATTGCATAGTATTTACTTGGTAAGCCATTAAAATATTGGAAATAGTTTTTAAAACTCATATACTGTATATGAACTGTGTGTACACGCACTTGGGTGTGTACACTTTCTGTTTGTCATTACACTTGACCATACTTGCAAAATAACTAACAGATGGTCACTTTGTAGATAGTTTATTGCTGCATCAATGGTAATACATACAAGAATTTTGAACTTTGACTTCATGTAAATACTGCTGTTGGAGGCAACTGTTCTTCCTTCACTGATAGGGGTCTATATGCATATGATTATGCTTCACATTTGGTTCTATGTTTCTCGAAGTGTGTAAGTAAGTAAATCTTGCTGTAAAACTTGGTCAATATCAATGGAGTGAGGTACAACTGCCTTATACTGCCTTGCAGTATATAATGGAAGTTGTAGTAAGTGTCTATCCACAATTTTGAGCATCTGTGATTAAAACATACTATAGTAAATGCTGCCCTCTGTTCATTCCACTGTACTACGAAAACTGTAATAATGCAGATGAAGAATTGTATGTTTTCATTGGTGCTGTCTATTACATCAGAAGTTATGGCCGGCTCTTCATAGTAATTAAAAATGAATTAGTTTGCTAGACTCATAAAATATGAAGCAGCCTGTATTTGGGCATTTTGGATATTTCTGAGAAATACTTTGGGATATAACTAAAAAAAAAAAATAGGAGGAGGTAATTAGTACTTAACAAGGTAAGTTTTACTTAGTGGCTGCTTTGAAGTTTTCATGCTGGTAGATGTCAAAGCTTTAAACAACTGGGCTTTTGTTTTTTTTCCAGAGCAATTGTATGGCTACAGAACAGACGTGAAGCTACTGTTGAACGGACAAGGACCACAAGCACAGTGCGACGTGATGATCCGGGAGAATTCAGAGTTGGACGCCTCAAACATGAAAGAGTGAAAGTTCCGCGAGGTGAATCCTTGATGGAATGGGCAGAAAATGTCATGCAGATTCATGCAGACAGAAAATCTGTTCTAGAGGTAAAGCATATCTGCCTAGCAGTCGAGGTTAGATAGCTATTTCTGATGACCTGGCCGGGATATTGAATATCCTGTTCCACAACCAACACTTGAACATTTCACTAGGATTTTCTTTTATTATTAACACTCCTTATGTTTTTCTAGGTTGAGTTTTTAGGGGAGGAAGGAACAGGCCTGGGTCCCACTTTGGAATTTTATGCATTGGTGGCAGCAGAATTTCAGAGGACAGATTTGGGAGCTTGGCTTTGTGATGATGACTTTCCAGACGATGAGTCTCGTCAGGTATATTTCAATTTGCATTTTAAATTGAGTGCTTGTATGAAATAAAAATGAGCTAGATATCCAGGAAGGGAAGAACATGTGATCAGTGAGCAGCCACTCATCATGATTAAGAATGACCACTCTGTTCCACAGCTTGCTTTCTTACCTATTCTCTTCTTAACAGAGAAGTAGAGTATAAGAAGTTAAACAGCACAGATGTACAATTAAATTCACCTTTAACAATGTCAACTTTTTTTGTGTGTCTGTCTTAAATCAGGTTGATATTGGTGGTGGATTGAAACCCCCTGGCTACTATGTACAGAGATCATGTGGACTCTTCACAGCACCATTCCCACAAGATAGTGATGAACTTGAAAGAATAACCAAACTCTTTCATTTCCTTGGAATTTTCTTGGCTAAATGCATTCAGGACAATAGACTTGTGGATTTACCCATTTCTAAGCCTTTTTTTAAACTCATGTGTATGGGGGACATTAAAAGTAACATGAGTAAGTTGATATATGAATCACGGGGTGACAGAGACTTGCACTGCACTGAAAGTCAATCGGAGGCTTCTACAGAAGAAGGGCATGATTCCTTGTCAGTTGGAAGTCTGGAAGAAGATTCCAAATCAGAATTTATTCTTGATCCACCAAAACCTAAGCCTCCTGCCTGGTTTAATGGAATTTTAACATGGGAAGACTTTGAATTAGTAAATCCACATAGAGCTAGGTTTCTAAAAGAAATAAAGGACCTTGCAATTAAAAGGCGTCAAATTTTAAGCAACAAAAGTCTGTCAGAAGATGAAAAGAACACAAAACTACAGGAATTAATGCTAAAGAATCCATCGGGTTCAGGGCCTCCACTTAGCATAGAGGATTTGGGGTAAGAGTTTTCATGTTTATTTATAAATATGCACACAGTTTTATGTTAGAGACAAATGTCAATGTGTATAATTAAAAACGTAAGATTTCTCATTTTAAATAGTATCATTGCAAGGGGGAGTCATTAGAGATGCAGCACGGTCCCAGTTTGCCATCTGTAGCTATATTCTTGTTCCTTAGTTGCGGATTTTTTTCTTCTCACTTGCTGCACTGCAATGCCATGTGACTCTAGAAACACCCAAATACTTGTAAAGACCTTTAGAAAAGTGTGAATCAGTAATTTCTTTGCTATAACTATTGGAATTTATCAAGTTTCTTGGAGAGCTTTTAGAGAGGACAGACTGAAATTTCAGATTGTGTTAATAGACGCGCAGTGCAGTGTTTGAATCCCTGTTAAACAGAACATTTGCAAAAAGTTAGCAAACGTTGAAGACACAAAAGCGCTCATACCTGCGTAAACTTGTGTTGGGATGTCATCCTTTGTAGTTTCAGGTTATTTCTGTTGAAACAACAGTAGTTTATCTACCATTAATATTATGGGATATTTGTTAAAATTTTTGTGCCACAAAGATTGTGTAGTCAGAGTTCAGTTAATTGTTTATGGCCATGTGGACTTTAGCATGGCTCGTTAGAGAGAGAAAGCAAGTAGCACCATTGGAGGGCCTAAATGTCTAGTATGTTAAGTGGCTCTATAGCTGTTAGTGCTGGAAAGTAATGTAAAGGATTTTTTGAGTTTGTGAACTGAATGAAATGGTTTGAGTAGTTATGAAGCTGATAACTTAAAGGTATCAAACTCTGAAATTTTCAAGGGTTATCAAATGCAAATAAATAGTGGGTGAGTACATGCATGTGCATGCCATAGATTTGGAATGTGTATTATCTGTGTAGTCCATTAGTTCTGTACTGTGGTACTGCTGTTCATATCCACAAAGAATAGTTGGAAATGTAGTGAGATACACTCGAGCGTGGGGGCTGCAGTTTATAAATCTGGTGTATTTGCAAAAGCAGTAGCAGACTTGTTTCCAATTAGTAACTATCTTTGTATTTTGAAGGCTAAATTTTCAGTTTTGCCCTTCGTCCAAAGTATATGGGTTTACAGCTGTGGATCTCAAGCCAGGTGGTGAAGATGAGGTAAGGAAACAACCTACCCTTACAATTTAAACAGCAGTTAATTTTTTCCTGTCTCAGCGGTAACTCTCATGCAAAGTGAATTCTTACAGTATTTATACTTTGTCTTTGCAGACTGTAACAATGGATAATGCAGAGGAGTATGTAGATCTCATGTTTGACTTCTGCATGCATACTGGTATACAGAAACAGATGGAGGCTTTCAGAGGTAACTTTCAATATGGCAAAATATATATGCAGTTAGGTGGACTAGTTGGTGTTCAGGGTGTGCTGGGTTAAAGTGATGGCATAGAACAGCTTTCAAAACCAAACTGTTAAATTAAGATTGCAGTAGGTAAGATATTAATTTCATAACACCTTTGCGTTAGTTATGCCATTTTTAATCTTGAAGAGGTCTTCTTTACCTTAATTAAGAAACTGTTGATTAGTTCTGGTTTGATTGAAATATAATTGAAATGCTGACATTATTTTATAAACATTCTTTTGACTTATGTGTATAACTGTATGTTGTGTAAATTAAAGATGGCTTCAATAGAGTCTTCCCAATGGAGAAGCTGAGTTCCTTCAGCCATGAAGAAGTTCAGATGATTCTTTGTGGAAATCAATCACCTTCTTGGGCAGCTGAGGATATCATCAATTACACTGAACCTAAACTGGGATATACACGAGATAGGTACTTAGATTCTGAGTGATTTTAAAATAGTAGCTAAAAGATACATTAAGTGATAAAATATCCAGAATGTTCATTAGATAAAGATGCCAAACTGGATGGGATCGGTGGTCACAGAAGAGCAAGTGATTGTCTAAAACTACATGAAGTAAGCATGTATGTTACAACAGATAGGTTAGAAGGTACTTGGTGTTTTTGTGATGAGAGAGGATAACAAAATTTAAAATACTAAAATGTGAACAACTAGTGGACATGTAATGATGGCTAACTAATACAGGCTATTAAAAATAGCATTTTTAGACTTACGGTTATAACTTCTGTTCAGTTGGGTGTAGTTGTTATTTGTCCCTTATTTCTTTCTCTTCAAGAGTAGTTAAAGAAAATGTACTGTGCAGGGAACAAATATAGTGGTGATTGGCTATCAGGGGTGGTCTCAATGGTTGGGGATGTGTGTGCTGCTTATCACGTTTGGTAGCAATAACGTACAAATTACTTCTGGAACTATGTTAGCATAAGCATGCTGAAGGATCCTAATCAGTCTAAGCTGCTATGTGGAGCGATTCTTCTCGTGAACCCTGCCCTACATGCAAAGATGCAGCTGAAATTGCAGTGCCTGATGCCCGAGGACGTGTTTGAGCAGGCTGTGCTTTCTGCCCTCTCCTCCCCCTCCTTTCCCAGCTGGTACGGATGAGGGCAGCTGCAGCTGGAGATCTATTGCAGTCTGTTACATTTTTTTACATGAGGGTCCTTAACAGGATAGAAAAGAAATCGTATTTAAATTTAAGTGGCTTTATACTGCAGAAGCGGTACAGAAAAAGTTTTAAGATACAGTCAGTTGGATTCTTCTCATAGAATAGGTTTGAGTTCTATCTACTTCTCTACCCATTCATACCTAAGATACCCAAATAACGCTCCAAGATAAGTATAGAGAAGAGTTATTTACCTACATTTTTCTGTGTTACACTCACAAGGAGACTAAAGAAGTATTTATATGGGGTTTATGATGTTTTATTCTTAATTCAATACGGAACATGCCCTAGAATCTTACGGTGACTGCTTAGATGTGACTGAAGATCATAATTGTACTGTCTCAAGAGAAATTAAAAAAAGCACTCTCTTGTTGTGTTATCATAACGAATTATTTTAATTTATTTTAAGCCCTGGATTCCTTCGCTTTGTGAGAGTCTTGTGTGGTATGTCATCAGATGAAAGGAAAGCTTTTCTGCAGTTCACCACTGGTTGCTCAACACTCCCACCAGGAGGACTGGCAAACCTACACCCCCGGCTCACTGTTGTACGCAAGGTATGGCTTCTTCAGCTTGCCCTTCAAACCAGCTAATTTGGCTTCTGAATGTAATTGCTGCTACATTAAGAAATAACACTGATTCGGTTTGGTTTGGTTTGGGGTTTTGTTTTTAATTTATGACACTATACTAAGCTTCCAGTATTAACCTGGTTCCAGGTCTGTTCTCTGACTTCATATCTGATAGAAAAGAATTAATGTTCATTTAAGTAAATACATTTGTAAGTTGGTCTGTAGCTTTCCTGATGCTACTGTTTCTTGACAACTGGTGTTAACGTATGCAGTAAATGCCGTGAATCAGAGGACCTTACAACTTGTAACTTCCATATCGAGTGCTGTGAACAACTGCAGTGAAGAATATTCTTTCTTTTCCTCAGGTTGATGCTACAGATGCAAGTTACCCATCTGTGAATACATGTGTGCATTACCTAAAGCTGCCTGAGTATTCTTCTGAGGAGATTATGAGAGAGCGTCTGCTAGCTGCTACCATGGAGAAAGGCTTCCATCTCAACTGAGCCGCTGACCGCAGCATGGGACATGAGAAAGTGTTTTTTGATACTAGCAAAGCCTCTTGTGTTTGTGTGCAAAAAATATGATCTCCACGCTGTGCTCTGATGAGACTTGCCTTTTTTTTCACCTGTGAGGCTTTAGGAACATGTGGAATAAGTTTGTTAGCTGCTAATGACAAAATAAATCCTTGTAACTACACAGCCAGCAAGAAATTGGCACAGAACACTGTGTGATGCTTCAAGGGCTTGCACAACTGGAAATTAAGGTGGTTCTGTTTGACTGTTCCAAAGAACAGATCATCAGATTTTCAGTGTTCACCGATACAAATTTCTAACAGTGTATTTGTGTAAAGTTTGTCATTTAATACCTTGTACACTACAGTTGCCATCACTGATCCCTGTTTCGCTGGCTTTAAGCTAACTGGTCAGAAACTTGCTTCCTTAAAACTTAGAGCTAATGGGCATCTCCCGCTTTTTCTTTTTTAATGGTGCCTGCACTATTGGAGTATTTTAGTGGGTTTTTGCATATAATCATGCACAACCTTTTTTTTTTTTTTTTCTTTCAAGTGGGAATATATTTTGATTTCTCAAATGCCCTGCTATATAAAGATCAAATCCTTAAGTGTGTTTGTGCAGCTCAACAATAAAGCTATTAAAAAACACTGGTTCCTAGTGCAAGGCACACTTAAAGCAAGTTTTACTTTTGGTTGTATTTTCTTTGTATATTATAAACATTTATTTAACTTGTTGCAGTTTGAAGTTTAAAGGAAACACCCAATGTGTAAGCTCAAAAGTAATCATTAAAATGTTTGCAACATATCAAACTGTCTCCTCTGAATAGTTCATTAATACTTCTTATGTTATTCAATCTCTGTACATGTTCTGAATGATGTGCCACACTTTTTTCAAGGTTTAGAAGAACTACACGGCAATAATTGATCTCACGAACTCACCTCTGTGCTCAAATCTTTTCAAAATTAGGGCAACTTTGTAAGAACTAGCCTGGCAGTGATAATGCTGAATGTGGTGGGTTTTGGTGTGCTTCTGTGGGCCCGTGTCACCTGAGGTTACAGTTCTTTGTTACATTGAGTAAAACCTGGGTCAGACAATGCAGCTGATTCAGCTGTACTTGAGATGCAGTGCTTGTCTGGGTTTCGGTGTGTGCTGAGGGATTTATTGGTAAAAAGTGGCTTACAGTAAGATAATATGTCTTTAAAGACATTTAAGTACTTGATACGAGAGAAGAAAAATTACTATTTTAGTTGAATCTGTGTGGTAAGTTTTGTTCTGTGCCAGTTCTCTTTGGTAATGACCTTTGCTTGGAGCAGTGCTGAGGGAGGGCTTGCCAAAAGATTCTGCCTCCTGCCCATACATCAGGTTGATGCCAGATTTCTTCTTGTAGCATTATTCATAGGGCCTGATGGGCATCGTCTCTGAAAATTTCTCCAATGCAAAATGGATGGGGAATCCCCCCTCCCAGCTCCTGTGACTGTTGTGCTTCAACAAAACAGTTGCATAAACCTCGTGTATCTGCTGCAGATCCAGCATTTTGCTGAATGTGTTGTTACGTTAAAGCTATATGGACTGTTCTCCCACGCAACACTTCCCTCCCTGCTTCTTAGACCCTGGTTTCTAGATGCAATGTAGATATGACTGTTAGGTGCTTTCACACACCGTGTGTGCTCTTCCAGTATCAAGTTATGCTTCATGGTGTGAAGGTTATGAAGGAGCAGCCAGAGACCTTCATTCTGGAAAGGTAAGTGACAGTAAGCTCAGATTGCAAACTCTTCCGTGACTTACAGCATACTGTACAGGTACGAGTCAGCATGTTGCATGCCTTGTGAATACGAGTTAGCATAGCTACGTCCTCATACTCGAGAAGGAAGATCTGATTTGGCACCTCGCTGGTACCGAGAAACTTGCCTATCTTTTGTAAATGCTTTAATCATGATGCATGGATAGAATATACAAGAGAACAAAAATACACTGGTGTGCCAAAATAGAAAAGATTTTGTGTGATCTATGAAGCCAACATGATAAAAGATGATCAAACTTTTAATTATCTTTTATTAATGTTATAATATTTAAGTGCCAAATACTTCTGGTTACAACTGACACAGTACGCAGGAATACCAAATGTATACTTCTGTCAGTTACATTTCTTTTGTAACCATGACTTAAATGGAAAAGGGAGTGAAACCAGCTTTTTGATGAAGGATGAATCTAGTTTAAAAATAGTCATGAAGGTTACAGAACTTTAACTTAACAGTACATTTGTATGGAAATTAAAAAATCAGGTTAGTGCTTAAAGGAAGCACTGAAACTGTCTGAATTTATATTTCCGTATTTTCTGTCTTCTAGGTCTGGCACAAAGCTATGGAATTGAAAGTGATGCCCAGATGGCCATGTGTAAGTTCCCATTACTTTATCCTCAGTCAGATTTAAAAAATGTTGACTGTTCTTGCAAGGTTGCTGCTGAATCAACAGGGCTGTCTTTGAAACGGAAGGTTCCACTTTATGTTCAGCTGTATCTTCCATTGGTACGTAGGGTATAGGAGAAACAGGAAGTATTTTCCAACTAATTTGAATATTGCATGAGTTGATCTTACGACATCCGAAAACTGCTGTTGGTACGCTCCTGATGGTTTCCCCATCTTCTGTAACACACTGTGGTCAGTTGTGCACCTTGCTAGCTTTCTGCCACTTTGTCAAGCACAAACAGAGGGGCGAGAATCCTGTTCCTGTTTGTTTCCACGATGCAGCCGTTCAGCACCATTTCATCCAAAATTATGTGCACTCTGTCTAAATTGAACATGATCTAGAAATGTTTCAAGTTAAGTATATTTTGAACAACACGAAGATAATTCAGAGAAAATCTTAGGCACCTTAGTCTTTAATCAAAGTTTACCAAAACAGTTATTTCTTTATGAAAATTAACAGCCAGATAAATGAGAATAAATTGATCTAGGGAAACAGTTCAACTGATGCTTTTTCCTGGCCACAGATATGTCAGAAGTTTGTAGCAGAGAAGTTAAACCACCAACAGGATCCCATCTTGGAAGATTACCACATAGTAGTAAAAGAAAGATCAACTTAACCTTAGATATAGGTGGTTAATTTTACCACGTATAGCTTGAATATAAAATGTTATCAAAGGATAGCCACCTTGTATGTGAACATGCAAAAATTCTGCACTTCTTAGCAAAGTAATTGTCAAATTCTTAAAATTTGATTCTCAAATATAATTTTCCTTACCCTCAGTTACTGATACTATTTATTTGATCTGCTTGCAAATAGCTTCCTAAGGGAATATGCTGATATGTAAAGTTGAGGCATTGATTTAGTAATAAATCTCATAAAGGAGAGTAAAAGTAAATGGTTCATACATAAAATACTTTCTAAAAGATATTTTCTAATGTTCACTTAAAGGAAAATAATCCGAAGCAATCTGAATTTGTATGGTTGTGATATATGAAATTTGTCCATAACCACGTCTGTTTTTCCTTAACATTATCTAACAGCATCTGTCTCAAAAAAAAAAAAAAAGATGATGGGCCTTACTCCAGCATTAGGCAGCGGGCATTCTTCTGCATACGTTAGTGTTTTAGGTATCCACTGAACTGCAAAGGGTCACTTAGTGAAAAAAGATTCTTACGTTGCCATTTATCACCATAACCTGAAACAGAAATAGGCACAGCAAAAATGCCTGCTGGGTACATCTGTGATGCCCAACTCACATGCTGTTCATAGTGAGGTGTGAATAACCCTTCAGCTGCCTTGCTCTCCACCTCCTGCTGCTCTTTAAATGTGTTCTCTCTGCTCAACACATCAGCTTTGCCTTAATTTTGCTCCTTCTAGTTCCTGCCTGTATATTGAGGACTGCTGCAGTGGAGCTAGCAAGATACTTTACAGTAACTTCTAAATGCATCACTTGACACTTTTTCCCCACTTTGATGAGTCTCTCAAGTGCCGTCTCTGCGCATTATGTTATTTTTGATGCCATGGTTTGAGCTCAGGAAGACAGCCTGGTTTTGCTGTAGTCCGTGTATTTATGTTAGTGGACTTCCAGTTCGAATCAGTAGAGTTGGAAGAGCCAGGTTTTTGAAGGCATCAACGTTTTCCTCTGCTCAGCATGATAAAGCTTTACTCTCTTTTTTTGAATGTGGCTCTGGCATTTAGGACTGCTCTGTCCCACGAATTGTAGTGAATCCAACCACAGCCGTCGGCCCTGCTGCTCTGCCAAAGAGCAGGAACAGTGGGAGTACCGAACTGTGACAACAGCTGCAGAGCCACGTATTTGTATGTACTTGTTCCTCCTAGGTGGTAAATGCAAGTGGTGGGGAGACCACTTAAACCACCAGAGCTGTAGTGATGTGAGCTGGTGAAAGTGAACAGTCTTGGGTCTGAATTCAAGAAATGGGTTTAAGTTAAGTAATGTTGACCATCCCCATGCCTAGTTTTTAGCATCCAGCTTTGAGAAGGGAATTCCTTAATCTAAGTTAGGTGCCTTATTTTCTCTGCAATGAGCAGTGAAAGCCAGACCCATTAAACAATTCCCAGGTTCTAGAGAACCAGGGCTGAAGCCAGTACTTGGGAATGCAGAGAGGGAATTTTCTGCACTCCTTTCTCTTGGATTCAGAAGCCCAAGTCATTACTTGAGGTAATGGTGGCCGGCTCGGTGTCTTTAAATGTTACTGCAGAAATGCTGCCTGCCTGAAACCTGTGGAGAAGGGAGGCTGGGCCTGTCCTCAGCCTGGGGAATAATCCCAAACCCACCTTTCTCCATGGGCAAGCTTAACTGAGTTGGTAGCAGTTAAGATTTCTTTATTCCAGTAATGTGACACTCTTTAGGAAGACAGCTCTGCTGCTGCTGCTTAGTTCACCCCTGGCGCTGCTCTACACAGGGCAGGAGCCTCTGTTAACGAACTTAGATAACATTCCATTCAGGTTTCAACAAGTGATAAAGTCAGCTCCTCCTGTCTTTTAAATTTTACACTCTACCACTGATTCACAGTTCCCACAGTGGAGCGAGAGCTCCCACCTCTCCAGGCCTTCCTCTTCCTTGGAAAATCCCAGGGATCTGCAACCCAGAAGACTGGATCAACCAGGATCTGTGATGATGCAGCAACTTGCCACTCCCACCTGATTTTTTTTGCATCACCTTGTTTCAGAAAACATTTGAAACACACTTAGCACTGCTGCATTTCCTAAAGAGCTGATACCATGTCAAAGGAAGACTGAACCCACCCCAATAAGTCTGTTGCAGCTGTTCCACTCAAACTCAATATGGTTAAATGAGACATCAATTCCTCTGCAGGGCTATTCCAAAACTGGCCTACTCCATTCCAGAATATAGTGGTATGATTTCTGTCCATCTGTAACCTGTTAATCTCACACTCATCACTCCAGAACCACTGATTTCACCTGCAGTTTGAATGGCGATACTAATACCATTCTGGAAAAATCTATCTTCTTGATTTTTGAAGGTGCCAAAGCATTCCTCACCCTCTACTCTCAACTTGACATCCCGGCTTCCTTTTTCAGTTCCCATCCCACCTCCCTTTACCGTGCTGTTCTTGGCAAACAGTCAGATTGCACAGGGAGCAACCTTGGCTTTATTCCGCTTCCTGTAAGTCTCATGACTATCCTCTACCATTACATCGCGTCATACACACACTGCTTAGCCATTCACGTCCGAGTGCCCTGCCCAGTGAGGGATGCGTATCTCTGATCCTCAGCAAGACTCATCCTCACCACCTGTCACTTGCTTGGCAAGTGACCCCAAATTTCAGGGTTTAAAGCCCTGAAGTCATAGATCCACACCCAGCTGAAAAGCAGCACAGCAAACCAGTCTGAGCAACTGGCAACAGGAAAAAGGTACATTCCATGTGTGCGCTGCCATGTGCTCCACCCAGAGCTGTCATTTAAGGTCCTGCTTCCAGTAACAATCCTGGCTGCCCACGAAAGAGTATTAAGGGGCATTCACTAGACCCATGCAGAGGGTAACAGGCATTTTTAAACAACTGTGCAGAAGAAAACATGTATTTCTGTGCATTTGTAGATAAAAGTCTGTAATAACAGTTTTCAGAGACCCAGACAGGAAATTCTCGTAAGTTGTTGGCCTAGGCAAAAGGTGAGCCCTTACCCTCTTTGGTTAGGGATTTCAGTCAGTGCTGTTGTGGCTGCGTACCTGGCAGGAGAGGTAAACGGCATCTACTACAACTGGTATTTAAATGCTACCTTGGCTTTTGGTCACTTTAGGAACTGCCCTTATTAAAGACATCCATGGTACTTTCTATTCTCACAAAGGGTTTTTATGGCACTTACATACTAAGTGGAGGCAAATGTGACACAGTCCTGTGTTTCCTTCCCCAAAATGTTATATAGGCAGATAGTTAAGCAGGGGAGAGGGGAAGGAGGTGGGAAAGAAAGGAAAAAGGCACATCTAGAACTTGCATGTGATAAATAACTTCTTCAGATAGAGACATTTTAAGATATCTCAGGCTTTTCCAAGCGAGTAATTAAGGGTGTGTACAGGCTTAAGAGATGATAAAGTGCAGCCAACACCTTGTGAGCAGGTAACACACCCGGGAGCACAAACAAAAGCTTTGTAGATTACAGCAGGGGCACTTACGGGGCAGATGATTCACTACTGAATATACAGCATTACAAAACTGATTTCCATCCTGGCCATTCATCTTCAACTAAAGATTAGTTGGGGGTTGCTTCTTTTTTAAATCTAGAGTCACATGTTCCGACTTCATTTTTGCTAACATTTACTTTAAGTAACTTAGTCTATCTAATGGTAGGCAAATTTTAGGCACTGAAACCCATTTAATGCTTTCTGAGCATGTCTTCCTCAAACGACTGTGCTGACATTAAAATAGGAGACAAATGGTGCCTTCAAGGTCTGTGATATTCTAGGATATTTGCTCCTACATTGAGGTTAATTTTTGCCAAGGTTTGAAGGGGGCTGATCTACCTGACGTAAGTATGTGTCTCCTGACATCACAGACCTAGAGGGAAACTTTCCCCTTAATGAATATCAATTTTAAGCTAATCTTTATAGGTTTCCATTTCATCCACTTATTTTTATAGTACAAACTTAAATGTATCCTTATAAATTCTCAGAATAAATTCATCATTCAATTTTCTTACTACTTAAATGCTCTGTAGTCTGAAAGTGTTATTCCACGGGGGACTGAAAAATACAGTTGATTCACATGAAGTGTTCCCTGTATCAAAGCATTTTATCTATCCTAGGAGCAGCAGCAGCTAGTTGCAATGGAATGTAATGTTTTTTTTGGATCAAGACAACATTCTTCAAATGCTTCGTCCTAGAGCACCCTGTCTTCCCCCTCCCCTCCCAGAAGGGGAACGTAAGTATCTTTCTTCCCTAAGTTAATAATGTGTCTTCAAGTAAGCTTTGCTTCACCAGTTCAAGCAATGGAAAAGTCAACTTTTTGTAATTTTAGAAACTCTCATGCTTACCAGCCTATTGTTCCCTACAAAACTGCTGTGGTAACTCTTACGTTTTTATAGTTTCTTTGTCATCATCACACCAAGAAAGCAGCTCCTACGCCATCCCAGCTGGAGTTTTAGAGCTACAGAAAATCCCACCCACTTATTTCATACACAGAAGTGAGGCTCACCTAGGGCTATTACCACATCAGAAAGCACCACCCCTAGGACAATTTCAATGCTTGTTCATTAAACTGGCCCAACCAACACTCCTTACAGATATTTTAACAACAAACCAAACAACTTTAGAAATGTTATGTCATTCTGTCATAGGTACCCTTAAATATGTGACTGACTCTCAGAATGAAAGTGGACATCATGTAATGGCTAAATGCCTTACAATTCCCACATAAAAGCTTTGTAAAATACAAAGCATTTGGGTGTTGGGACCTAAATGAAAGCTGGAGTCCTGCATTAGCAGGAGCTGCGCTGCCAGGAGTACTGGGGTAGTGCGCTGCGGCTGGGGAAGTCTTAAGAATCAGTGCATTTCAATTGCGTGATCGTTTCCGCCTTTAGATGTAACTGTGCTTTGCTCTGTGCCTAAGTGAAGAGCCTTCATGCGTCATGATCTATTTTTCATGTATTTTTTGATTTAATGTAATTTCCTACTATTTTTTTCATGTTAGTAAACACCAGTTTCTATATAGAATAGCCACTATTACTTTTGAAATAAACTTCCTATGGATCTGTACACAAAAATAATAGCGCAGAGACAGGAAATCATGACAGTCTCCTGCCAGATACTCCGTATACAAAGATTCTGTAAATACTACTTGGTGTTCACTGTTGCAGCCCTTCAGACAGCACTTCCTCCAGCAGATATTTTGCATCCAAGCTAACTGTACTGAATATAAGAGTTAGCTTAAGACTAGTTGGCACAGGAAATGGTTTTACCCCAGGTGGGAATGTTATCTTACATGCTATGAAAGGCATATTGATGGATTATTGCTTGCACTGCATTAACATCTAAGACACTTGTAGTCCAGATCTTATATTGTTTTTCTGGGCCTTCTATTCAAGCTGCTGTCAAAAATAAATACAATCCTGAACAGCCCACTTCTTCATCGTTACACCTCTGCTTTACATTTAATGCTGAGGGTATCTCACTTCATTTCAACTATTTTATGTATCCTCTCAACTTTTTCTTAAATGGCAGAATTATTTTTTACATATATAGAAGTAAAATATTTTATTTTAAAATTGTTCCTGAAATGTACAATGTAGAGTTTTTCCAGTATTATTTCCAATATTATCAAGTAAGATAGTAATGCACAGTCCTATTTTCCAAATATTTATATTCACACCCTCGTGCAGATGAGACCCATATAGAAGATGAATTTCTACGGGAATCATTCAGACACCGTATTACACCAGTTGCAAAGGTTAGTGTTGGCATGTAATGCAACAACTTCTCTAAACAATGCGGACTAGCACCTCATGCAGAAGCTTGTTGGATACAGCAGCAGCCTTCTCGGCTATTAAACAGGCTACTGGTGGTAACTCTAAGCATATAACTACAGGACATTCCTCTCAGTATGAAAATGATGACCAGAGGCAGGCAGAATTTAGAATCATCAGTACAGCAAACAATCTAAGATAAAAAGAATCAGCTAACTGGACACTGAAAATACACCATATGGAAACAGAGGGACTATTTTTAAGTAAAATTACTGAATAGGTCAGGTTAGTCTCTAATCCAGCAAAGCTGATATAGAACTACACATAGTTCTAATCTAATAAGAGGTCTTATATTAATACCACAGTATTTTGTGAATTTCAGGAAGGAAATACAGACAGTATATACATATATAGACATAAATATTTAAGTTCAATAAATGAGACAGAGTTCCAACATGTAGCAAGCATTAAAATATTTACAAAAGTAACATTAATTATTTCCTTTTGGTTTTTTTTTTCAGTAAAGAAGAACAATTACAAGAAAAATTACAGAATTTTTCTCTGTTCTTCATATGTACTAATTCTTAAATAAGGCAAGTAAACTAAACTACTGTACAGTATTTGATTCCAGGGTGACAACTGTATTTCAGGTGTATAATTGAAACTCTTTGTACCAGTCGATCTGCATTTAACCAACAACAAACATAGACATAAGGATTGCTGGAGTAGAGTGAGCAGGCAGTGGGGTTAGAAGAACTGAGGAGAGAGACTGTTTGCACTACATTCTCCTGGTTTAATTTTCTTTGAATTCAGTATTGTATTTTATTTACTTACTATTTGCGTTTAATTGTTCAGGACTGTATTTTAGTATTTGTATTTGGTTTTAGTTCATTTTTTTAATTATATTTTAGTTTGTACCCTGCAAATCATACACATGAAAATATATCTGTGTAAGGGGAGGGGCGGCAAAAGAAAATGGTATCTCTGGCAATGCCTTGTTTCCTAAATTTCCTACTCCCAGGCATTTCTCTTTTTCCATTGATATAGAAAGTAAAACTCACTCAGGCTTTCATGAAGCGAGATCAAAGCACAAACCTAATTTCACAGTGATGCTACTGCTGTTTGGCTCAAGACACAGATCATTCAGTTCTTATTATTGCAGTCATTTCAATATCTATTTTATTGTAAACTTAAAGAAAAAAGTAAAAGCCTGAAGTAATAATTAGTTAAGCCTTAAAGTAGGTTCCCCCATGAATGTAACTTTTCATGTCTAGGTGTTAATGGTACTTAGTTCTCTCTAAGCAAGCTCTCCCTGTCTTACTTTAAATGGTACCAGGCTTATCTGAATGACTGAGGATTTAAGTAGGTGACCCTTAGGAACATCAGCCATGCTTCCAGAAAGGTGCCAGAATGGTGCTACTTACTGTAAGTGCAAAATTTTTAAACCTCTGCATTGTCTTGACTGTTTGACAGTCAGTGCTATGAAGACAGTATGAACTGGAACATACACCAAAAAGACAATTGGATTTCTGATACTGAAAAGGATACATCTAATTCACTCTGCAAGGAAAAGAGATAGACAGCCATTAGTTACATTTTGATCTCTTATCTCATAGTCATTAAACATTACACGTACCTTTAGAGGATAAAGAAAGTCTTCAAAATAATGATACAAAATTTTAGGGCAATTCAGATTTCTGGTCTGGACTGTACAATTACATACTCTTTTCTGCAAAGCTGCTTTGCCTTTGATGTGTTACCTGCCTCCATAATAAAAGCTAATGTTCTGAATTTTTTACTTAGAAAAACCCACTGAGGTCACCCACAAGTAACAATTTGAATATACACAGTGCCATCTGAATGAGTGGGTGGAAACCCAGCATTTCTAATCATGGTAACTCCAGCCTTATATTCTCTCTTCTTCCTCCTGCAAAAACAGGATGTTAATGCCAAGTTTACAATTTATGTAAAAACACAGTTAAAAATGTTGCTGCAGATCATTTCAACAGCAAAATCTAGACATTGTATATACCCATGGCTGGATATATTAGGAGAGGGCAGGCAATGCCAAGCTTTGGACCCAGCGACACAATTCTTCACATAGTCATCATTTCCCTTCTAGTCTTAGCTTGGATTTACCCCAAGTAGTTTTATTCATTTAACCAAAATATCTGAGCTAGAAGCCCTTGTGGTCTCTCTGCAGTCAACAGAAGAGATGGGCATCTTCAACAGTTGACTCAGCACACTTGAGGCATGACTCACTTTCTCAAGATACTTACCAGTCTCCACTGCTGGTAATGGGAGCTTAGGATGACCAAACTTCTAACTTAGGTGCCTCAGTTAAATGTCTAAATTTAGAAAAAATTAATCTCAGCCTCAGCAGTTAAGATCTTGCACAGTTGGAGCAGAGCTTCCCCAGCCTCTGCTGAAAGAGGGAATATTTATCTGCTACCAAGGGAATTTAGTTTGCTAAGATGGTTTCCATTCACAGTTTAACCCTGGAGTTTTAGGCGGAGTTGTCACTGGTAAAATTGCTGCTACTTCCATGGTCCAAAAATGCTCTAAACTGGACTAGTTGTAGTCTGCAGGCCTCTGCTGAGTAACTCTGCCATTCTTCAATTAGAAGTTTTTTATGCACCACAAAAATTTGTATTTTAAGAGCCTGATCAACTTAAGTTTCCATAGCATTAAAAAGTAGTTGGAACATTGGAATATTTATTCTGAACAGTATGCCGAGTTTTCTGTGGGTAACCATATAAAAGTGAAGGGGACTCAGAATTACATCTCACAAGCAACTTTGAAAACTTTCCCCCTAATTTTGTTAATATTTGTGCTAATATCTGAATTCAAGCTCTATAAACTCCATTTGATAAAAATAGAGTATGTGAGAATGTTTAAAGCTCACAAGCCTAAAAATAATAGATGACAAAATGTCCCTCTAGAGCAGGACGGATGTTCTTTCCTTTCCCAGAGTACTGTCTCCGTTGTCATCATCATAATTTGGGATGCTGCTAAAATTCTGCAAATCCTGAACATTAATCCATAACAGTACAGACTTATATTTTCTTGCTCTGTGGTTTCTGCCAGAAACCCCAGCTAGAATTATAGCCCTCTTCTTCTGTGCTCTGCCATTTATGGTGTTATATGCTATTAAAAATAGAACCATGGAATGGCATGAGATTTCTTTAACCACCCCCCCTTTTCAGTTCCCCTATTTCAAACCTGAAATGCTACGGAAAATACAAAAAACTCTGGTATGATGAATTCAGCAAAATTCTAACAACAATCAGTGGTTGGGTTATATACGTGGTCAAGGAATTACATATACTACATTCATAGATACAAGAACTACATCTATTTTTGCTCTGCCTCAAGTGAAGAAAATAAAACTTGAGAAGTGGTCGGCAACTATTAGCTCAATTAGATAACTAAGATGTGACTAAATTTTATTATGCATTCCTGCACTGCTGGGATCAAATTCCATTACTGGTTATCACCTCTTATGTTGGGACTGCAATCATAATTCTGAACTTAGTACAGTCAGAAAGTGACACAGTGCCAGCAGTTTCAACAGGCTGGTGCAACATTAGTTGAGATAATAGCCTAAAACATATTCCAGGCATCTAAGTAATAAAGGGTGCAGATAACTTTTTCAAGCATGTCCTTGAATTCCCAGAGGGAACTCTGCCACGTCTGCTGTGGTACTAGGACTGGGAAATCAGTTACAGACCCTGAGTACTCATCTCTTGTATGTATAATCACCAACATAATAGCTCAAGTGCCTGGACTACAGGGGAAACTCTATCCAGTCCTCTTTTCTGAGAGGGATATCCAACATGTTCCAGCATAGATAAGCTGAAATTGTGCCAAAGTATGATTTCGGGCAAATTGGTTTATAACAAGATTATTACAAACCCAATATTAAATAGCACGTGTTCTAACCAGGATTATAATGCCGCATTTTCAAACTTTGCATTTGCAAAAAAAAAAAAAAAAAAAAAAGCAAACAAATAAATCTCCCACCAAAAGGAGCACTGCCATTTTAACTGGACCCATGTCTGATGTTGAATCCTTAATGAAATGACTATCTGTATAATATGTGTTTTATCAGATATCTGCTGTTGCATGACAACAATATGGGGAGCACAAGTACAGACTGGTTTTTGAGGTTTCATTTGTTCCATCCCTCTGATCTTGTTCAGTGAGAGTGATGTCAGCTCCCTGCTTAATGCTTACACCATCTTTATCATGAATGAAGTTCATTTGGGGGGGGTGTAATGCAAAAAAAGAACTGTAAAGAAAAACCTCTCTATTTCTGTAAAATGTATAAAATGCCAGTGGCTAATTTAAGAGTAGATGACCCAAAGAAACCCCTGAGTATAAGCATGTAAAAGCAACTTTTCTAACAAATATTTCTGGTATTCCTTGTCTGATGATTTATAACCCACATATAACCCCCTCTGAAAAATCAACTAATTCTGCCTTTTTTTATTTCCTTTTTTCTTTTTTTTTTTACAGTGGTAATATTCATGCTTAAGTATTCAAAATTCTGAATGAATATTAAAAAAAAAAAATTTCTCCTTTGATTTATTCCCTGAAATGACATAGTCACTAAACCTTTGAAAGAAGAAATATTTCATAATAGATACAATGTCTCACTCACCACTCGGCTGAAGTATTTGTCCAAAACTTCCACAAAATTATGAATTAGTTCATATACTGCCATCTCATTCTGAAATTAAATTAAAACCAAGTGAATATTAAATGAATAGCTAGAAAATGCAATAGTATTCTCTGTGTTATTTCAGTTTGTGGTGTATGAAAAGCAACTAGAAAATATAATAAGACCTACAACGAAGCGCACAAGCTGAGGCCACCACAGTGAGACGAGGCGTGGTTACCCCGCAGAGGGAGGGAAAACAGGGGAGCGCTCGGGGGCAGAAGCTTCAGGCCAGCCATGCAGGCGAGCGCTGCGCTACCCGATGGAGTTGTCTCCCCTCCACTGCTGCCACCCCACTGCATCCTTTGGTCCACCATTGCCCAGGTTAGCTAGATAGATACAGCTGACTACCCGTGCTGAAGTCACAGAGGCCAGCTGCAGCACAGAGCCAGGCTACGCTGCAGTAGTATAGATGGGCCATTTTTGGACCGTGTAGCAAAGCCAAAAGGATTTGCCCCAAATTGCATGCCATTAGAAGCCTGACTCGAAGACAGTGGTAGTCAGCAGCTACCTTCCACACCACCCAATTAAAGTCTCCAACGGTAAGCTTTGAAATAATTTCTGAGAACTTGGAATCAATGTAAACACTAAAGCTTTGCAGCCTGAACAGATGAAGTAACAGTACTTGTCAATTTTCACTCAGATACTTCCCCCCACCACCACCTTTTTTTAAAATACAATACAGTGGCATCATTCTTGCTGACAGTATGGAAATTTTTTATTTGGCCAAGGAGGTTAAAAACAGTGAGCAGCTGGAAAGTCACCACAGATGAGACAGCTGATCTGGCTGTAATGCTAACAATTGTTGAGAAACCTCACCCTATATAAATTTGTTTAATCAAACATAAATTTAGAAAGCAGAATCAGTATAAGGCTCATGAAGACTACCTCATGGTAAGAGTTCAGTCTACCACTATAGAATGAAGTCAAACATACATTTTCTTTTATAAGTCTTTTTATTTCACTCTCATTTCAAGAGCATACGTAATTTCTTACCTCTGTCTCGTTGATTCCAACGACTACGAAAAGGGCTGCATACTGTCGGTATACCAGCTTAAAGTCCTTATATTCAATGAAAGAGCACTAGGCAGAAGCAAAATGAGTCAAACACAGTAGCTGCCATTTAAGCATATGACAGTATTAAGCACAGAGTGCTCAAAGAGCCTAAGCTTTCATGTTGGTAAGGCCCACAAAGAACAATGGATTTCCCAAGATATGGTAAATAATTTTGACTTGAAAGAAATTTAGTGGGATAACCGGTAGACAAAACTTATCATCTACTGGCAGAAAACTTGCTATCACTTTTTAAATCAGAAAAATTGAAACATACAGAACTGAAGTAATTTGTTCAGGTTTATAAGACAGTCAGTACTTCCCCTAAATTTTCAACTGGAAGCACTTCCAAAAGAAATGCCCTTAAGTTCATTTTCATATTTAAAAAATTATCTATATTTTAATATAAAAATGAAGAGTATTAGACTTCCAGACCCGAGGAGGGGGGAATTCACATCTTTCCTAGTAAGACAAGAGCCAGCAGATGGTGCTGTTAGACACTGCTTTACAAAATGCCTCCCTCGTTTTTAAAGTATCATATTGCTCAGTCCTTGAAATGGCAGAAAACCGTTAGTTCTTTTGGTGAAGTTTCTGTTTGGAGATGCTCTTGCAAGCAGTATGGAGGAGGTTAATTTCTTTAGTCACTGTCAATTCTGTAAACTAAAGTACTTTATAGAAACTGTTATTTTTTCTGAGGTTTTCTAGCATGAAATATGTGAGGACCACTCTTCAAGGACACACATAATTAATGAAAAATAAAGCAGCTGGCTTCAGAACACAAACAAAAAAAACCCCACACAGCCCAAGTCACAGATTTCTCCTTCAATGCAAATTAACGTGCTCAAAAGTTTTGCTAAGTTTGGTACTTTTCTTAAAGAACCAAGGGGTCAATTAAGTGAGTCATGAAAATCTCAACTTTCATCTAAGAAAACTTCCAACTTCTGAGTTTTCTGACTGTGGTGTGTTGACCTTGGCTGGACTCCAGGTGCCCACCAAGCCACTCTATCACTCCCCTCCTTGGCAGGGCAGGGAGGGGAGAAAAATAAGATGGAAAAAAACCCCTTGTGGGTCAAGATAAAGGCAGTTTAATAAAGCAAAAGCAAAAGGCTGTGCATGGAAGCAAAGGAAAAAAAACAAAAGATTTATCCTCTACTTCCCATCAGCAGGCGATGTCCGGCCACTTCCCAGGAAGCAGGCCTTCAGTATGTGTACCGGTTGCTCCGGAAGACAAATGTCGTAAATAACAAATGCCCCCCCCTTCCTCCTCCTTTCTCTCAGCTTTTTATTGCTGAGACATCATACGGTATGGAATATCCCTTTGGTCAGTTGGGGTCAGCTGTCCTGGCTGTGTCCCCTCCCAAGATCTGCCCACCCCCAGCCTACTGGTGATGAGGGAATGTTGGCCGGAGGCTCTCAATGCTGTGTCAGGACGGCTCAGCAGGAGCCAAAACCCTGGTGTGTTACCAACACCTTGCTCACTACCGATACACAGGACAGCACTGTGGGGGATGCTATGGGGACAAATCACTCCATCTCAGCCAGACCCGATACACTGACTTTCTTGCAGAAAGCGTGATCACTTTTTTAAAATAAAAATGCCTAATACAGAGGCCTAAAAATCTATGTTTCAAAAAACACCTGTGGTTTAGGTAGTAATTTCATGATTTGGGATTCTTTCTCATAAGTTTTTTCATTTAAACTTGGAGCTGTCAGTACTATCCCTACCACCTTCTGGCAAAGCATGAGTAATATCTGTCTATCGATCTCTACCAAACAAGCAATTAACAGGATAAAAGAAATTCTTCCTGGATTTCTGACCATCCTCAAATAAACAGGAGGAATCTTCATGACAGACAGCAATACACAAAATTCCAAAATCTCTGTAAGCCTCAGAAAATCGTATTTATTCAAGGCAGAATAACACTTCAACTGACTGAACCCATAATCTAGAAACACAATCTTTTACTTCATGAATACAAATGAAATAATGACCTGCAATGGAAACTGATGTGCTTTCAGAATTATCGACATGAAAGATGTGAGATGTTGATAAAATAAAATGCCCAGGGGAAAAACTACAAAACTTACCTGATCCTTTGAACGGGAGAGACAGTTTTTGATTACTTCAGCTTCCAAGATTGTCCGTTTATTAATTTCTACATGCTCATAATACCTAGAGAGCCTCGTTTGACCTTGTTTGTTTACCATAAGAAAAAATTTTATCATTTTTTGTTGTTGATGTCAGCAGTAGATTTGAATATGGGGTGCAGGAATCAGGAAGAGTATTTCTGTGAGGAGAAAAAAAAGAAAGAAAAGAGTATATGCAGGAGTTATAAAAGACTTCCTAAAAGCTAGCCAGTCCAGATCCACATATATTTAAGACTGAGTTTATTGCCAAAACACAGAATATAGGAAAAATATCTCTTAATCTTTTGCATGCATCCCATGAGTAAAACTCCATTTTTCCCCACAAAAATAATCACAAACTGTCTAATAAATAATTGCTTTCACATTATCAGGCAATTTAATTTATTTGTAGGATTTGGGGAAATTGGAGGAATAAACAATTACTTCTTCAAAACCATAAATCTACTTACCATTTTCTTCCCACATGCTGACTGGTTTGAGAACATTATAAGAAATTTGCCCAATACCAACACATAAGATTAACACAGCTGATAGGAGCAAACTCAGCCTATGAGTGCATTTTTTTTCCCTGACTTGTATTTAACAATTTCATTCATACCATCCTGACATCAGATTGAAGGGAGCGAGGACAAAGGGAAACACATGGGCCAAAACACATGACTATTTCTTTAACACAGGAGAGCCTCTTAAATATTTGGGTATGAACGGTATCAGGACATATCTTGTGCTGGACCAGGAGCCACTGAAATCTGTTTTCTCCCATCTAATTTCCCACACTGACATGAAAAATGAATTCTGCACTTAATGAAAACTAAGTGTGGGGTTTTGATAGCTAAGGAGAAATTTGTTCATGTTAATTACTCAAAACAGCTTAATCTCAATCTAAGTAAATATTAATCCACACAATGCCACTGAAATATAGTTGTAGAATATAAATATGCTACATGTAATGTACAATGAAAAAAGCTATTAGAGCACAGCATATATATCAGAATCTGCTTGCTAAACAACCGAATTCTTTCAGGTTTTGAAAAGTATGCAAAAAAAAAAAAGGTAAACTGCAGATGTAATTTTTTGAAACAGAAGTTCTGGGTTATTTTCTTTAATGCGAGAAAACAGTCACTGTAATGTTTTCCATCTGACTCTCTATTTGGATCACAGACTTATTGGCCCAAACGCTCTTGAGGTTTATGCACTGGAAATACAGCAACTACCGCAAAAGCTATTTCTTTATTCCAGTTCTGAAGAGTTGCTCTTTGCCTGGTACAAACATTCCCTCCTAAGGTCTCACAGCTCCTGTGAGAAAGTCCAAGCTGAAAAAAACATATCGGAATCCACAGTGTAGTTCTTTGTGTAAAACCAGTGTATCTTAATGCAGAAAAGCAAAAGGGGAAAAAGCTCAACAACCAACACAGGTCTCTAAGGCAGCAACCTCACAGACTTTTAAACGTATGCTGATTTTTTATAACAAGGCAAGCTGCATAGGTGCTGCCTCGTATTATTAGCAACTTGAATAAACTGGCTATACACCATTGATGGGTGATAATATCTAAATCTTTCATGACAGTAATACAAAAAATCCCAATATATTGTGCTGACATCACTTATTACTTACTTCTGATTCATACTGGTCACCTAAATATTTTCTGCAAGAAAAGCCTCCTCTATTATCATCACTTAGATCTCAAGAAAGGTATCCTGTTTTCTTCAGTGTACCGTGGTTTACTCCATATACAAAGAAGTTTAGATTTCTATACCAAATGTCTTTTCACTAGACTTGATACCGAGAATTCATTTCTTAACGGGCACCTCCAGGGAACAGGAGTCCAGAATCAATCCTTAGGACAAGAGAATCTGTTTGGAATTGTGACAGTTTCAGAGCTTTCTCACCTCCGCCAGGCTCAGTGAAGTCTCTTCACGTCCAGAACAGGAGCGCACTTTTGTTGATTTGCTCTGACCGAAGAGTCATGGACGCTGGTCAGTGCTGCTGCAGTGGTGCACGCAGTTTGTTCCCTTGCACCTCAGGCTTCTGAGGCATAAAGAAAGGTAAAACAGTGAGAAGACATTTTTTGATACAAACCTTCCAAGAAGGAAGGTTTCATTCATACGAATGAACGACTCCTTCCAGCTCAGAATGAGGCACTCTAGTAAGGGCCAACCTCATGAGCAAAAGAAACCTAAAGCTTTAAAGCTACTTAACAACTAAGAAATGCTGCCCATTGTTTTAATGAAAAAAATAGCAAGCTCAGACACAGACCAAAAGCTATGCATGTTGTTCCTACTAACTGCAAAACATGTCTGTCCAAGCTAGATAATGACAGCCACATAGACAGCTTTTTTCTTCCTAGTTTTAAGCTTCATCTTTGTGTTTGGTACTGCTGAAACATGAATAGTCCTCTGCTTTGAACAAGTTGTTTCCAAGCTATTTTAATAATTTAGGCATAAATAATACTGAGGAGTGTAAATCCTGTTCTCAGAAATGAGCAAGTTGCACAAATCCATCCCAGAAGAGTAAAAAACTGAGGCTTAACATGTCTGCAGATACTCAAGTGGGACCTGTGAACGGGAGGACAGTAGAACTACCCCAGGAGCACTGACAGAGCTGTTGTACTTTGAGTTACTGTTAAGCAATATAAACGAGAAAAAAATATATGAAGAATTAATACGTATGGATCCTATTGCAGGATTGGCCCCTAATCCTAATCATTCCTTTATTAAGCTAATCTTTCTACATGGTTAATCCCTTTCTGATGTTATGACTATTTTATCTGTGTGCATTCTTATGAATGGCCTGGATTGTTTTACGTATGAAAATACTTTAGACCAGATTATTTTTTTTAAATCCTCACAAAGGCTCTTATCCAGAATAGATATAAAAAAAATGAATCATGTTGTAACAGAGATAGAACCATAGTATTCAAATGCGTTATCTGTAATTTATGAGACAATCATTATTCACAGTATTAGAACTAGTATCACTAATCATTTCTGTACTTTCCCACCAGCCCCAAAGATAGCTTCCAAAATTTTAGCCAGAAATTTTGGTCATGTAAATGGCAGCACAAGCGCACAGATTTGTGCAGAAACACAGGAATAAATTTACATGTACAAATAACATTTTTTTAAAAAATTTACAAAAAGCATGCAAGCATAGCTGTGGAATCTGACTTTCAGAATAACACCAGTTATTATAAATATCTTAAGAGGTTTTTAATTCCTTTTAAAATAATTCTGAAAAATATCACTTGTAGAAATAAAAACATTTGCTTGCACAATTTAGGTAAAAAAAGGAAATGACTGAGTTTTGTTTCTAACAAACAAAGTTTATTTCTTCTCCTTTTATCTTGGCTTTCAGATACAGACAACATGTTAAAATTAGTTTTGCATATATAAGATGTAAAGAAATCTGTGAAGTATGATAAACAAACAAAAAGCATATCTGTGCATGTTGATGGGTGGAGAAACTCCCATTCTTTCATCAAGTTCTATGTATTTGAGGAACTACCTTTTATGATCAATAATCAGTACTCTACTAATGAAGATAGCTCCACTTCTGATACAACTCTTACGTGCTTTTCTGTGCATTCTCACGCACATGCCTGCGTGTAATCATGCACATACACAGAAATCATGATGCTTTTATGCACACAAAATCAAATTGTTCAAGGGAATTGGTGAGAAGATGCAAGCCCTTCATATCTCTGCCATTATTTTGTTCATTTTAGTAATGAAAAGACATTACTATCTGAAGGCTGCTTGTCAGAAATGAATAGGCTGTCTCATTCCAGGTCACTGGACAACTATTCACATCACAAATGGGCTTAGGAATGGAAGACTGGAAGGGACTATCCAGATCTTGATGGAATGTCAAGTCCAGCTCTCCCTATCACAGTCAACTATGCGTTAGAATTTTTGTCCAGAATAGCCTATGGTATATGCTTCATGCATACCCAATCTACAAAACACCTACAAAACTCTATGACAGAATGAAGACTCCCTAGAAACAAAAAACCTCAGAAGGTATGACTTGGGGAAGATGCAAAAAGTCTTGAACTTGCAAACTGTCCTTCAAAAGAAATTACCTTCCAGAGTGACTGAGTAGCACTCATTTCCTTTAGAAAATATTTCTGCTGTAAGGGTAATTTGGCATGCACACAAAAGACATAAAGTTTAACTACTGTGATTTAAGTGTGTGCTGTTAGACTGTGTTAGATCTCACCCTCATTAAAGTATCTCTCGCAGACAAACATCTAAGAGAGAAAACTAGTATCACTATTTGCTTGTGTGACTCACGCTGGTTGATGGAGTACGTAGTTGGTGATGACTTACAATATGATGGCTTTAACTCCTTCTAAACCAGCATGTATGCAGCAGACTATGGACCCAGGCTCATGAAAAGAGATGCTTCTTGATTTTAGTGCCCCCAAGCAGGCTCACACCCCCCCACCCCCCTGCCTGTACAGGTAACTCCAGTCTTGTATTTCAAGACAAACTAAAACCTGCCTGGTTTGCTTCAAAATGCTGAAACAGAAACCACAATGGTTCAGAAACTGCTCCCAGGACATGTCAGCTCTGTAGGCTGCATAACCACATAAGACACCTCAAAATAAGTTGTCCCTGTTTGTGAGTCACACCCCTAAATGCTGTCTTTTGAGATACTGGTTGAGTCCTCTTAGAGAGGCAAAGCCTGCAATACCTGTTCTGCGGATAAAAAGGTCTTAAGTCTCCAGCATGGCCAACCCAGCAGATTCTACATGCAGTAATATAAAACATTTTAAACAAAATTTTAATTATTCCTCCAGTAGACACAAGCACTCAACATTAATTTATTTTGTCAAAGATTTTACCAATATTTATACATACTCTGACATGTAAATTATAGAAAAAGAAACAAAACCTGAGTTTGAGACTTCTTGCCACATGGTTATCATTCAAATCAGATGTGTCTCACACTAAACCCACTCTAGTCAATGTCCACAGATCTAGAAACCTTTTTTTTATTGTGCTATAGCAAAGTTTTGCAACACTCTGGCTCTCAGCTACAATGTAAATAAGAGATCAAATAGTAAACAGGAAATGCATGACTACATTTTTACAGAACAGCTTCACCAAGAATTAAGAATAAATGTTAGATGGAACTATAAGCCAATAATTTACTGCACCGTCCAACTCTAAACAAATTGGTTTTCTGGATGCAGAGGTCTAATTAGACTTTATGTGTGTACTAAATGTAGAACAAAATTGGTTAAACTGGAATTAAAGTATTAATGAAAAGAAAAAAAAATTACTATATGGTAGAGGCACAAGCAGGTGACAGCAGCAGAACAAATATTTTTGAGGTATATATTAGGCTATTGAGCTTCCTGGCTATGAATTTATTGCACAGAAGTATGTAGCAAATGAAGACCACTCACATAATCAATACCCTTGCTCTCCCTATTTTTGTTTGGACCATGGACAAGGGTTCAGTAAAAATAACATGCAGTATTATTAATATTTTTGTATTCTAAATCTTATTAATGCACACATTATAATTTATCCAAAGAAGAAACAACTATGTATATGTGGCTTTAAAATAAAATACTGTGTTCAACTTCAGGATCAGGGATTTTAAAAATGCAGCCTTATTAATCTAGGGAAGTCAGGGAGGAAGGAAAGAGTAAAAAAGTTTTCCTTTGCTGATGAGTTGTCAAAATGCTGGCTGAATATAGTAATGGAACTAAATTGCAGTAACTCCCACATACTCAGGAATGAGGAATGTCCCGTAAGATCGGAACTAAACAAAAGGCTGAACTGGTTATGAGGTAAGTCTTAATTTTTAGTAATGATTTGATACTGTCAGTAGACAATGAAAGAAATTAGCTGAGGTAGAAAGGAGTTGGATTTTGATTGGCTAATCTCTGTATGGAATCAGGAAGACTGTAGGATGAAATTTTAGTAGGAAATGATTTAATGGAAAAGAAAAGAAGGACTGGATAAACTAACTGAAAGGTCAATACACACCTGAGGAGAGATTAGTAGAGAAAGGGAACACCAGTACCAAAACACGCAGTACTTATTTTTTCAATACTTAAGAGGATTCCAGCTCTATAAAGAATAAGCCCTGTTTAGGAAACTATCTAATTTTTTTTCTGAATGAGTACAACATATAAATATTTTGAAGAGAGGCAAAACCAAACTCCTACCTTACTTACAATGGGTGACCTACAGATAATTTCAAATAGGATGCAATGAGAATTTGTAAATATTGCATTTCAGAGCAGTATTTTACAACTGAGGTAATTTCACCATATTCAAACTGCAGCATCAAACACAGCATTGCTATCCCTGATAAAACTGAGCCAGGCGAAATAAAACAGCAATTTATTGCAAAACCTTCCTCACGTGGAAAAAGACTTTTGAATAGCAAACACTGCACTCTCCCCTCTCATCGAGGAGGGAATACGCTGCACACACCCCTTACCACGAAGACGACCATTCATTTAAAAAAGGATTAGCCAACTTCTAGAGACATACCATAAATTTAAGAAATCTATTCTAAAATCACCTCCTCGCGGGACAAATTCAGCGCACCATTAAACTGCGCTGCGCTCTAGAGACTTCAGCGTTTTAACCCCCGATTTGCTGTTTGCACGCCGGTTTAGGAGCAGACCCAGGCCCACCCAGCGGCATTCCCGCGGATTCTTCCGAGGACGTTTGACACTCCCGAGGCGCGGAGCCGCCGCGGCGCGGGCGAACCCAACCTCCGCCGCCTCAGCGTAATGCCACCGCTTCCGCTTTTCACTTCAGGGCGGACAGAAACCGCCCGGTCGCGCTCCCCCGCGGAGGCCGGGCCCGGCGCCACCAGTCCCGACACCGACCCACCCGGAGCCGGGCCGCGGGCGGGGCGGGCGCCTCCCCCCTCCTGCCGCCAGCGGCGAGTTACCCTGGGGCGGGCGGGGGCACCCCGACAGAGACGGAGGCAGGCAGCGACAAGGCGACTGCCTCGCGGCTGTCCCCTGCGCGGTGTGCTGCCACCTCAGCCCCCCAGAGGGGGATCCCGGCCCCGGCGCGCTCCCCCGCCCCGGCGCTCACCTCCCCTCCTGCGCATGCGCGCTCCGCCGCTTTGCCCGGTCGCGAGGAGGAAGCCGGAGGGAGAGGGGAGCGATTTCCCAGCGTACCCCGCGCCACTCCCCCTCCCCTCTCCGCCCAGCCGCGGGTGGGTGGGCCGACGGCTCGGCGGCTGTAATGGCGGCTGGCGGCGGCTCCGCGCTGCTCTGACACCCGGATACTGCTCGGCGCAGTCCCCCCCTCCCCGCGCCCGGCCCGCCCCCCTCCTCCCCGCCCCAGCCAGCTCCGCTCACCCCCTCCCTGGCCCCTGCTCCAGGCCCTCGCCGCGGGACGAGGAGGAGGGTTCCCCGCAGACAATGGACGAGCACCCCGGAGCCGGAGGAGGCGGTGGGATGGCGGCCGCCCCGAGACCGCAGCAGCCGCCGCCGCAGGCGGGAGGGAACATGAACCTGCAGTCGGGTGGGGGCTGCGTGGGGGCCGGAGGAGGAGGGCAACAGCAACAGCCCCAGGGCCCTGCGGCCCCGGCTGGTCAGGAGGCGGCGGGCCCCGCCGAGCTGTCCCGGCCCCAGCACTACACCATCCCGGGGATCCTGCACTACATCCAGCATGAGTGGGCTCGCTTCGAGATGGAGAGGGCGCACTGGGAGGTGGAGCGGGCTGAGCTTCAGGTACGGGGGGCTGAGGGCGGGCTCCGTGCGGAGCGAGGCGCGGGCTGGGACCGGTTTGGTGGGCTCTGGGGACCGGGCCGCGCTCGGGGTGCGGGAGCACAGCTGTCCGGGCGAGCGAAGCCCCTCGGGCCCCTGAGGTCGAGCCGGTCGCTGTGTCTCGGGGACGGTACCTGGGCGAGGTCCGGCGGGCGAAGCGGCGTCGCCGGCCGGCGGAGGCGCAGCCCCTCACGGCCTGAGCTGGGCTCCTTTCCCTGGGGCAGCCATTTTGGTTTTTAGCATGGCGCCCGCCTGGGCTCCTGGGTCAGTAGGCAGCCCCTGCTCCGCAGGCCTCTCGCCCGGGCTCGGGTTGCGGGGCCCGGAGGACGGCTGGGGAAGGGCGGGCGGGCGCTGCCGCGGCGCGGGGCTGCTGACCCTCCTCCCCGCCCGCCCGCGGCAGGGCGAGCTGCGCCTTGACAGCTGCGATCATCTCCCTCGGCACAATGACTCCGGGGCTCCCCGGGCCGGCGGCCTCCTCAGCCCTGGGTGCGGGTTAAGGGGAGCAAGAGCCTCCGGGCCTGGGAGGGCTGGCGCCTCCCCGAAGCTCAGCGAGCGGTTGCTTTGGGAGGAGAAGAGGGGGTTGCGAAGAGGCAGGAGTGTCTGTCTCCCGAGCAGGGAGAGGATGAGGAAAGACTGTCCAGGTAAATCTCAAGTAAAGGACTTGGCCAGGCACTCGTTTGAGACAGGTCGAGCCTGTGCTCACTTCCGTCTCATTTTGTTGAAGATTTCGTGTGGGAGAAGCATCCGCTGAAGAATAGTGAGGAGTTGATGGGTCTGTAGTATGGTCATCCTAATATACATAAAAGTACGAACTTCGTCTCAGGAACAAAAATTGAGTAACTCTTCAGGGTAGAGGGCAAGTGTTGGGAGTTCCGTATAGATCTCTTGCTTTTAGTAATAGAAAGGATACCTCCACTTATTACGTTTGCATGTAAAAATAAAACCATGCATAGACCGTGACAAGTTTGTGTACAGATTGCAAAATCCACTGAATATGAGGTGTTCGTATAGGAGTCATTGTTCTTTTTTAGGACAGAAATGTAGACGATAATAGTTAACAAACTTTACTGTTGAAGAATTTTTGGTGATTTTTGTATTGAGTGAAAGTTTACTATCTTGAAGCAGCATTCCATCAAATTGCACTGTAATTAGAGTTTTTAATAGCATGCTGCAACAGGAGCCAGCATTTGTGATGTATTTACTTTCAGATTTCAGAACCAAGAACTATACCTGAGCCTGGGCAATTCTTTCAGCTCTATAATAAGCATGTAATCTGGACTATTTTTGTTACGACTATAATTAAGAAGGAATTTAAAAACACCACCAAGGGAAACAAATGAAGAGGTTTCACTGTTTCCTTCACTTACTGCTTGTCTTACCATTTTAAGCCTTGTGGAAGGCTGTTTTTAAAATCAGTTTGGTGGATATTGGTGGGCATTTTTAGTGGAGAACAGTTTACTATTTCTCTTTTCTCTAGTGTCGTAGTAATATAGCACTATGTTTATAAATAAGTTGCATAGTGCCATTCATTAGCAAACAAAACCATCTTGAAATATTTTTTTATGTATAGGCTACTTTAAAACAAAGTACCATGTTCTGTATTCTAATGTAAAGCTGAGTTTGGAGACTTTGAAAGCTCTAGCTGACTGAGAAAGTGCTGCTGTGAACTCATGTGGCCTCTAGACACTGTGATGTGTTCTTGCCAAGTCGGCTACTTTTGTTTGTAATTGCTGTTTGTCATCCATGGCCATACTGTTTCAGTTGCTTATTTCTGAAGGTACCTTAGTAGTTCTGACTCTGGCTATATATGTGTTGATTCACTCTACCTCATTTGTGCATCAGGTCATGGAACAGAGACAGCATAGTCACCGTACAGTGTGTATGCATGAGGGTGGGTTTTTTTATAACTTCAGAAGCCCAGGATAGAAGGGGTGGAGGGCATCGCCTTTGGATTTTAAATCTCAACTTGTACAGTGGTGAACACTGATGCAAGAATGTGTTGACAATATTTTTGGAAGAGATGTGTTTACCAGGCCTGTGGGGTTTTTTTTTTTCCCTGTTGTTCTACATCTCAAGTTGTAAAGTCCCAGTATATTTCATGACTAATAAAGCCCTAATGTTTTGGACCACAGACAACAGTTGAACAGTTGTCCATTGAAACTGCAGAGAGTGTTTTTCATCTGTGTGATACTATGTACAAGTGTGAGGTTTTTTGACGATTGAGGCCTCCTCGGTTGAAAGGGGAAAAAATTCTATAGCATGACAGTAGGTAATTAGTATGGAAGTATGAGAGTTGGATGGCTTAGATGCAACTCTCTTCATGCAGGTAATTTCCTCCTTCTTTCAACATTACAGTAAACTCTCTAAACATTGTTTCTCAGTGCTGGCAATTATAAGTTCTTTCTAAGTTAACTAGATAACTTTGCAGATGATGCTTTATAAAAAGTATGTGAAAAACCAAATGACTTAACAATATGTGTGAATTTATGTACCTGTCCTGAATTTATGACTTTTATTCTTCCAAAGAGTAAGATATTTCCTTATCTGTGGTATGAAATCAGTGGGACTCCTGAGTGATTTCCCCACCCACCCCCTTTTTTTTTTCCTGTATAGTTCAAGTGACTGGAAGAATTGCCTACCCCTTAAAAGAGTGCTCTTTGCGCATGGGAATGACAGTGCAGGGAGGGATGATCTGCAGTAACAGATTATTCTGCCTTGGGTCTTGTAATGAGCATCTTGTCTATTGTTCTGCCTATGGGACGTGTTTTTATAATCAGTGTAAATTGCATGTTACTTCATCATCTTGGGGTTTATACCGGAGCCATGACTGACAAAGGGTCTCAACCCTTTGGATCTGAAGAAGTCATGTACGCGTAGACTTGAAGTCTACGTTCACATCAGACTTTGAATCTTAAATGTTACTAACTGTTCGGGTGCCTGGCTGTTCTGTCTGTGTGCACAAGTGAACCAGCATAATTATTTGCCAAATCTGTGTGTGCAAATCAGTATCAAGTACAGAAATGTCAAATATCAGGAGTGCAGTACTTGAACCAGAGTACACTTTTTTCCTTTCACTTGTAACACTGGCTGCCACAGTAACTTTTTTAGTACTTTGCTGCTGTGTTGAAGGGAAATAGTCTGGATACATAGTGTGTCGATTGCTTGAAGTAATAGATTGGATCTATTCTGTGAACTGAAAGAATGATTTTTGCTATAACAATATTGTGTAATTGTAACTGTAACTTTGATCTGTCAATATAATGACCTTGATGTTGGTAGCTGTTATACTGAGATAAATTCGGTCCATGTTTTCTAAGACATTTATGCACTTTAGAGGAGTTATAGCAAGCCTGTATTGTTGGATGTTATGTATTTGTTAGAAATAATTGTTTCCTTTAGGAGGTAAGTGGCTCTGTAGACTCGTAAAAGTAGAAGAAAGGTGGATGGGAAAACACTTTGGAGATGCACTGCAGAAACTCAGAGAAGGATGATACAGTTGGGTCAAAAAGGAGTATCACAGGAAGACTTGCAGCTTTTGAGAGAAGATCAGTAGAGTTCCACTTGCTTTTGGGTCTTACAGGCTGATAATGCTTGGCTGGAATGAGGGTCTCAATTGTGCAGTTTCTTCATGTTTTCTGAACTAGATAAAAATGAGATTGGGTACTCTCTGATACTTCAAAATCACGCAAGAATGCGTTGAGAGAGAATCAACAGTAGATGCTACTTCCAAATGTTTTAATGAATAGGATGAATAATTAAGAAACATAAACACTCAGAAGAATATGCAATTTCAGTATAAACAGTATGCATCCTTTTATGTAGCTTAAATGTGCATAGCGAGTAATATGATGGAAAGTGTATTAACAACCATATAAAATGACAGCTTTAGTGACATTTAGTTCCTAGTTTATCTAATTTTACAAATCCTAGTTTACCTAATTTTACAAATGCTGTTTTTCCCAACTATTCAGTAAGGCATTTTGTTATCTAGAGGCATTTTGTTATCTAGCATAGATACCTTTCGTGTTCTTTAGGTAAGTGTTAAAAAAAAACCCCAAAAAAACCAACTCAAAGATTTTACTTGCATGCTTCTCTTTTTTTTTTTTTTTTTTCTTTTTTCCCCTTCTTCTGGGGGTTGGAGAGCAGCTCATTAAAGGAATTTTATGAACTTTGGGAACCTCATACATATTGCAGAATTACATCCCAGTAGTATGTTCTTAAAAAAAAAAAAAAGTGTATCTTTCTGGGAATCTTCCAGATTTGAGGTGGTTATCTAAATTAGGTAGGTTACATGTACTTGTAAGTATGTAAACATATGTAAATGTGTTAATATCATGAACTAGATAAGACCATGTACAGAGTATAGATACACTTATGCACTGCTTCAGCATTTTTCAAAGCTTCAGCATTTACAAAGTGTAGCAAGAATCAGTTGCTGAAATATCTGGCTATGTGTAGCTTCTTTTGCTCTGTTGCAGGTTTAAAGAGAAGGGATAATGTCAGGAATGTTGCTCTTGAAGTTGGAGGAACAATTCTTCTGATAGCATGGACTTCACCTTGCTTTCAGCAAGCAAATAATTTGTTTTGATGATGGATTGGAAGTGAAAACTGTTATGAGGGTTGTAGAATGGTCATCAGTTTGCTAAGGAAAGAATCAGTGTGTCTCGGTCTGCAGCTAGGAAGCATGAAGTAAAATTAAGTATTTTCAGGAAAAAACCCTGGCTTTTCAGGAATTAGTGGAGTTCTTTGCAGGGGGCTATTGTAGATGGTAAAATGTTCTTGGTTTAAAAAGTGTTTCGATGAGTTCATTGAAGAAAAGTCCTTGGGGCTGTCTAAATTCAAAGATACTGCCTCTGGCTCAGAATATCTTTGATTGACAAGTTTTTGGAGATTTGAAAAGTTTTCTGAGGTTTATTCTTCTGTTTTTATACTTCTCCCATGGAGCTGCCTGTTTGCCCATGGTTAGAAGTGGGATACTGAGGTTGATGGTCTGTTGGTCTGACCAGACATAGCCATTCTGATATGATCATGGCCAATGAGGTAGCTTCGAAATGCTTTCGTTTGATTGTTTGAAAATATGCTTAGTGCTGTTTTGATTTGCTTAAATAAAAAATCCTGATTGATATCAGGGGCATTAATTGTGATAGAACACGCAAAGGTTCCAGGTAGGAAATGCAGATGCTGCATTGTAGTGAAATGCACAGTGTATTTAAACCACATGCATTGTTTATCAATTGTGTTCTAGATGGTTGAAGTTGGAAAATATGTATAATCAATAAACTGCTATTTCATTGAGTCTTACAGGTGTATCTCCATATTTATTCTGAAACTAAGCGTAACTGATTACTAAAGCAGTCCTTAAAAAAAACCCAAAGGATACTTAATTAACACGGACCAAAAATAAAATTAAGTGGGTTGTAAAAAGTTGATCAACATTTGTATTTGTGATAGTTGTAATGCCATGAGGTGTGTGGGTAATGTATGCATCTGAAATGTCTAATTTCTGTTTGTGCAAGCTGTTAACGTGCTTGCTGTAGCAGGGGTGCAGAAGTACCTCTTTGTACAAATAAATAATATTTATTCACGTAATAAAGTATTTGAGTATTTAATACCTTTGTTTTATAATGAAACTTTTTTCAGTATAAAATAGCATGCATATAGAAGTTAAAAACCAGAAACTTCTGTTCATTAATCATTTTTCTAAGCTAATGGTGAAAACAGCTACGTATTTTGTAAAGTCCCTTTTGCAATTTAAATCACTGAATTAAGAGTTCTGTGTATTTTGGGTACAGGGCAATTAGACATAATCAAGGGTTTCCCTACTGTGGTTTTCCATAAGCTGTTCAGTCAACTGCGTTAGAGGCAGATAGCCTCTAGTAGAACTTTAGATGCCTGTTTACTAGAGGTTGAAAGTCTGTTCTTCTGCATGTGTATGGGTAAATCCTACCTTCCTCATAGGCTTCTTGGCAAGACTTCCAAATTAAAAATGTGCAGATTTGTGGATGAATAACCTACGCAGAGAAGACCTGATTGTAAATTAAAAGGCAGCTGCTATATAGCAGAGCTTACCCTAAAAGATACACACACAAATTTGAAGGAGACTTCTTATTCAAGATAAATAGGAATAAGGAGATTTTCTCCTGCAAAAAGGTAGGTACATTGTTAATATTTCATTTCTTTCTCTATAAAATTGAGATACTGTTTGTGGCTCTAAAGGATTAGAGTGTTCCTCATAAAAAAACCCCCAGTGTTTTCCTTTTCTTTGGTGCCTCATTCTTCCAAATTTATTTTTTAAACAGTTGATTTAGATCTTTAACATTTCTATATATTTTTCTTGCAGTATTCATCTCACAGAAGCAAAACACAATAAAAGAATGCAGGACATTGAGTTACATAAAGATCTATGTAGATACTGAACAGGAAATACCCAGATAGCTATGAGGTTTATGTACAGGAAGATATTGATCAGTATAGTAGTTGTGTATTTTTTTCTGGAATATTGTCCCTAAATAACTCCCTTCTATCAACACTCAGGATAAGTGTTTTACTGCATAACAATTGCTCTTTCATAGATAATTATTTGGAATAAAGTCACTTACTTAGAAGCAATGCACAGAACTGTTATTTCATAACAGTTATACTGGTGAGGTTTTCTTTTAGACACAGCCTAAAAGTATGTGGCAGATAAGTTACATAGCACTTCTTTGTGAAGAATTACTTTTTTTTAACAGTTGACATGTATTTTATTTCTTACTTGCATTGCCATCATGCCTATGCATACGTAATAGCTCTTTGAGAAACCTCACTTTGGGGATTTGGGGGGGGGGGGGGGCGGGGGGTGAAGTATCTGGTGGTATAATAATTTCTTTCACACTGAAAGTAGGTTTTGAGGTAGTGATATTTGTTCATCCTTTTGTCATTTAATAAGTTGGGAGAAAGTGATAGTGATCTCTTTTCTAATTGATGAAGAGAGTGGCTAGGGAAGTTTGATTCTCCGCTGATTTAACAAATATTTATGATGAATGTATGACCTGCAAGAACTTTGTTTGCATATCTGATTGTTACTTTTTGTCACTCAGACTGTTTTTTAATTACCCTAAGCAATGGCTCAGCAGGATGTTGAGTTTAATGGTATCTTCTGCCTTCATCTGTGCAACTCCAAGGGGTATTAAGAGCTAATTATGAAGTCGGCTGTTCTTCAGGACCAGTCCTGAACCTACAGTATGAATTCAACCAGTCTGTAGGGTTTTTTTTCTGCCACAACAGGATTTTTATTAAAATGGCTGATTAGAGGTAACCTGCTGTTAGCAATTAAAGGTAAAAATATTTTTTTCTGGATTCAGGATAAATTCAACTTAATGTTGCTGAGAGATGGAGTGCATTCTTAGCCTTTTTGAAGGTATTGTGCATGTTTATATATACATATGTATGCATTGAAAAATCCTGCACGTTGACTGTAACATTCTGAAAAACTATGCTTCTTTTAATGCTGATGGAAATGATCCTGAAATGAGTGGACTTCAGAAATTCTAGATGCCTGAGGTTCTTCCCAATTACTCTTTTTCTAATGGATCACTTGCTATAAAGTTTTTTTTCTATTTGCTCATCTTGGTTTCTCTTCATGTAAAATATGATCACTCCTTAACTGCTACCAAATTTGAGGGTGGTGATCTTCTGATACTCCTTCTAGAAGAAAAAACAAACAGAAAAACCCATTGGCTTTATACCAGTGACCACTATATGAAGCTGGAGAATGCTTGATTCTAGTATTTAACTCAAAACTGTGGTTTGTTTCTATGTAAAATAATTTTTATCTCAAAATACAGTTTTTCAGGTCAATACTACAATCTTTTGTTTGATACTAAGTTTACCAGCATACGGCTTCAGTACATTTGCTTGTATTTCAGATACCATAGTATATCAAAGTAGAGAATAAGAAGTGGTAACAAGCCAGATGAGTTTAACTCTTTAAAACTCTTGGTGATTGAAGAGTAGTGAAACTAAAATTGTTTGCTTTATTTGAGGATAAGGTGCTTTAACTTGCAGACACCGGGGTGTGGGAACAAAATCCTGGGATAAACCTGGAGACCCTGGGAAGGGAAAAGATCCTGCTTGGACAAACAGAACTCTTAGAAGTATTCAAGGAGAACATGTAAACATGTTTACAAGTTTTAGAAGACCTATTCTGTTTCATAGCTTTAGCAAGATTCATACAGTTAAATTGGTAGAAGGCAGGACTACTGGCTGTGTTATCAGAAAGTGGTGTAAATTAGAGAGGCTGGCCCTATTGTGCGCCAGAAGGCTAGGTTAACACTTGGGAGGTGCAAAATACCCACTCCTTGTCAAGTTTTCTGCGATGTACTTACACACATGTATTTTAACTGTCTTACTGGTTTTTTCCATGAACGTGATTGTATTCAATTTTGTTATTGTCGACATTGCCACTGCCTTAATGATGCAAAGCTCTTTAAGGTCTGTAATACTGCATTCTTTTATGTATATATAGGTGGCTGCTTATATTCTGCTTCTAACACTTCAGTAGTTTTTGCTTTCTTCTGTCTGTTCCTTGGGAATGTGTGTTATCGACCTGCAGCTGATGCACATTGACATGACTGTTCATCACTAGAACAGTCTAGGTCAGTTTAGGTCGCTGTGTTCACAGTCTGCTGTGGTTTATTACTTTCCCCCTCTATATTCCTAAATAATAAATAGATCTTCCTGGTTTTGGAAGGGAAATGTACGTTCTTGAGGGTGTTTGCCATGCTGCAATTTTTCCTTCCCTTTCCACTCTATAGTGATTGTAAGGATCTGCGACACTACAAAGTGTATAATTTCATTCTCATTTCTGTGCTCGTTTATCACAACTACCAGTAATAATAAAAAAAGAGAACAAGCTTGATATTCTTAGTTCTATTTAGTATGAAGTGTCTAATGAAGTTCAAACTGTGGCACTTCATTATTAGTTGTATAACTTAACAATATAACTTCATCTTAATGGAATAATGTGCCAGTATAGTGATGCTGACAGTAAAGATATTTTTAATCTTATCGAATTCAAATACTGTGTTTGGTGTTACCATCAGTGTATAATTAGTATTACTGGTTGTAGAGGTGACTTTCTTGGAAAAACTTTTTTAGTAGCTTAGATGTGTTCCAAAAAATGCCCAGCAGTTTAAAAGACTGTATGTGAATCTTTTTACATAGAATTGGGCTGAGGTGTGTAACTGTTTTTTGGTTTTTTAAAAGATACTACTTGCAAGGTTCATGCTTTTAGGAGAAATGTAGAAAATATAGATGATAGTGACAGAATGAGAAACTGCATCTGAAGATGAACTTGTGCTGAAATAAACATGCTGAATTGTTTTTCTCCAGGACTGCTGTGAGTTTCCTGCTAGAAGAAATTCATAAAACCTCTGAATGATCTGTGGCTTTATAAGTGCAAGCTATAAATATAGAAATTGGGAAGTGATTTCTGTCTTGTGATCTGTGCAGAACTGGCAAGGTCAACTTTACAATATAATATCCCATTCTTTAGTAGTAATTTTGAAAAGAATGCTGAAATTTGATATAAAAACAATTTGAGGGCTGGAAATAACATCTTGAAGAATGATCCATATAGAATTCGGCCTTGTTGACTAATCAAAAAGAAGTCTGAGAGGTAGCCTTATTAGGTGCCTCCCTGGATTTTAAATGAATTCAGATACTTTTCAATTTAAAGTAGCAAATTGTTTAGTTTAGGGGTATGACACAGCACACTGAAACTTCACCTTAAAAAAAGAAAATTATCCCAATGAGGGAGTGTAGATAGTGTGACAGATATATGTGAAGTCAGTTAACTGCCTTTTTTTTTTTTGTATGTAGAACAGCCAAATAAATAATCAGGCAACAAGTGTACAACATACTGAAAAAAATTTTTGTACAGTGGAAAATTATCTTTTCTACATGAAGACACGAAAGAAATATAAATGGATTTGAAATAAGCCATCCATTACTCTGTAGTCTAGTCTACTGCTATTAAGTTTATATGTTCTTTCCATACTTCTTCTTAAGGCATCTTAAATGAAGAACTGGACCCTTGGAACAAGCTACTGAGGGAACTAGGGGATTTCTTTCTGTCTGTTTTGGTGGTGGTGGTGTTTTGTTTTGTTTTGTTTTTTAATCTTAACTGAAGAATTTGATTCAGTAGGAAGGTAGCTGAATGAAATATGTTCTATCTAAATGTCAGACTACTTTAATTGATCTTCTTGTCTTTTAAATCAATTTTTTTTCTATCATTGTTGGTTCAAAACATGCTTTCTTAGGTGCCCCCACTCCAGTTATCCTGTTAGAGAAGCTAGAAAACTATTGTTTTCTTCATGGAAGATAGAGAATTTATAGATGTATTTTTAGTTGACTGCATTGCTCTTCTGTAAAACTAAGTCTCCAGCACCTTGACTTTCAGTCACACATGAATCTCTTAATTATATGATTGAAAATAAAATATATTGCCTATTTTGGATAGAAAAAGCATATTATCCAAAGTAAATTCCAGTAAAATGTGTGTGTATATAAGTACATACAGCCACACAAATGCATAGTTTGCGTATTTTCAGTATTGCTCCTTTGGCTTTGTGTTTTCTAATCCAATTCCAGAGAAAACTGCAGTAGTAAGCAGGAATTCGATCATGAGAGTACTGTAGATTAATCTTGTATATTCACAGTATTGAATGGCTGTCTTAAATGAAAAGGAAGCCAGTGCTATCTGTACTGTAATGGGTGAAATGTACTCAACACAACTAGTTTCTGCTAAGAAAGGCAATGACCTTTTTGTTTATTAACTCAAATAGAGACCTAATCAGATTACTGATAGCCAGTATCAAAGTACAGTAGTTTAGTGGTGGTTTGGTGGGTTGTTGAGTATGCCTGTCCAGGGCTAGAAGCTGTTCTTGAAAAACTAAAATCAGAAGAAAATGTACAAGAATCTTTGCAGTGTAAATCCTAAGACTCTCAATTGCAAAATAATCCTGACCTTTAAGAAGTTCTCTTACAATTGCTGTGGTTGTACTGCACTTTAGCCTGTGTTTTGCAATCAGTTTGTGATGTTAGATCCATATATATGTGTTATGTGTAAATTGCAGACCTGTCTACAGCACCCTTATATCATAGAATAGTTTAGGTTGGAAGGGACCTTTAAAGGTCATCTAGTCCATCCCCCCTGCAATAAGCAGGGATATCTTCAACTAGATCAGGTTGCTCAGAGCCCCATCCAACCTGACCTTGAAAATTTCCAGGGATGGGGCATCTACCACCTCTCTGAGCAACCTGTTCCAGTGTTTCACCACCCTCATTGCGAAAAATTTCTTCCTTATGTGTAGTCTAAATTTACCCTCTTCTAGGTTAAAACCATTATCCCTTGTCCTGTCGCAACAGGCCCTGCTAAAAAGTTTGTCCCCATCTTCCTTGTGAGTCACCGTTAAGTACTGAAAGGCCTCAGTAAGGTCTCCCCGGAGCCTTCTCTTCTCCAGGCTGAACAACCCCAACTCTCTCAGCGTTTCTTCATAGGAGAGGTGCTCCAGCCCTCTGATCAACTTCGTGGCCCTTCTCTGGACCTGCTCCAAAAGGTCCATGTCTTTCTGTACTGGGGACCTCAGAGCTGGATGCAGAACTCCAGGTGAAGTCTCACCAGAGTGGAGTAGAGGGGCAGAATCCCTCAACCTGCTGCTCACGCGTCCTTTGATGCAGCCTAGGATATGGTTGGCTTTCTGGGCTGCAAGCGCACATTGCTGGGTCACGTCCAGCTTTTCATCCACTGGTACCCCCAAAGCTTTCTCTGCAGGGCTGCTCTTGATCCCTTCATCCCCCAGCCTGTATTTTTACAGGGAGTTGCCTCGACCCAGGTGCATATCTGTGTTTCAGTAATATAGGGAGAAGATACAAGCAATTTCAACAGTTTATTTTGAATCTCTGATTATTGTGGTGTGGGTAAATATATATGAGTGGTTGAGTCTGGGCGGAAAACTACTTCAGAGACTTCAAAGTCGAGTGAAAATTTATTAGGAATAATTTTAGCATTACTTTACATAGAACATTCCATGAATAAACTGACATCGATGATGCTGCTAAAAGTCTTCAAAATACTTGCTGTGCTGTCGTGTCATAACTGTGATGGTCAAGAGTATTTCTCAAGTGCTTAAAACACAATGTAAGCTATGGTTACAGTGTATTTTGCTGTTGTTTATTGGACCTGGTAATTGGGCTCTGGCTTGTCCACAAGCTTGTCTGTGTCTGTTTTCATTAGTTTGTCAACAAGAAGATACTGCTCACAAGCTTTGCTTCCCTTAAGCATTTCAGACTGGAATAATATACAAAATCTTCCAAAATAGAAAGTTTACATAGGAAATACTATATACAGGCTTGTTAATTGAGGGAGGGAGCACTTACAGTTGTTAGCTGATGTTTTTGGCAAGAGTTCAGCTTTTGCCATTGGTGTTGCAATTGTGTTGTGGTTTTCTTCCAGCACGGACATTCGGAAAATACCATGACTTAATTGATTTTAAAAATGCAAAACTTAAACAATTTCTTACAAAACAGTAGCCTAATAAGAATTTATTTTTATCTGTGGAAATTTTTTGACTGCTGTGTGTGGCAAAGAAAGAATGTAGCATTGAGTGTGCCAAAACACAGGGCACCGAAGTCCTTTATTTATTCCCAATATTTTGTGAAAGATTGTGTGACTGCATAAGAACTATCAAGACAGTGAAAGTACTAGGCCTGTGAAAGACACGTTAAGGAAACTAATTTGTTTGAGTAGATGCTCTCAAGCTCTACTTTGTTAAACAATAAAGAAATTTGGGAGGCTTTCTCTCTCTTTTTTTTAATCTTTATATACTCCTCTTGCTTCATTTGGTAATGTGTGTGAGAGGCTTTCAGCAGCGATCCATTTTGGACATGAACAAAAGCTAACTTTGCTATTTGTGCTACTGTGAATATTGTGGCAGAGACCTGCTAGGTGGTTTGATAAAGAAACACTGACTGGAGATGAATGTAGGGTGTATTTTGTGTTAAGTTTTGGCATTAACCAAACTACATATTGATGAATTAAACTACATAACTTGGGTTCTGGCAGTTTTCTGTAGTCCCGTTGAAAGTGACTGTATGTTGATATGTAAAACTATTGAACATCCTATATCAACTTTCATCTGTAAAAGGCATATGAACACTAATATTCTTTATTTATTGGAAAAAATTATGTGAAATGAGTTAAAGTCCCATAGCAAGTCAGTTAAGAAAATAGATGTAGGATTCTTAGTTTTATTTTACACAACTTGATATTCAGGAAGTATGTACTTTCTTGAGGAAGGATAATTATGTTTTCAGACAGTCCTAATTGTAAAGAGAACTTAGTTATATGTATATAATTTATGTTTGTTTGCAGAGCTTGCTTAAATTATTTTTAGAAACATGACTGCCGCAGAGCCTTGGGAGCTTATGTTCAAACATGTTTCATAGATTAGTTAACCTGCTAAAGGAATGCAGTTGAAATATGCTATCCAGGCTCTTCACAGAATAGTAAGTGTTTGAGTAGTAAAAAATACTTTTGCTGCTGATGTTTTACTTTGCTATTTAATTGTCTTGAGTGATGGCATTCAGTTTGATGTGGATGGAAAGATTGTAATTTCTCAATAGAATTATATTGATGTTGTTGAAGATAGAATAACTTGGAGGTAAAAAATGAATGAGTGTGTTTTTTGAGGTCAAAATGAGCATTTGTGTCTGGTTAGGTGGTCTAGTACCTCCAAGCATTCCAGTTAACTGCCATTTGATTTAAAGAAATAATTATGGCTGTTTAGTGGCTTTCAGTTAAAATTTACTGGATCTTGGGTCTGCTTAGATTGCTGATGTTCGTGATGATTTGTATGTGAGATGCAAAAGAAAATGCAAATTTGCTAGTGGAGGAGTCTTTAATGATGCTAAAATACAATGCCTGCAGGAATTGTCAGGTGTGTGGGGAGAAAGAGAACTGGCATATAGGGACAGTGGCTGATATTCTCACACTGTGGTGTGGAGCATTTTAGTAGTTCTCTTACAGTATGTTGATGATAATGACCAAATGAACTTCACTTTTCCTGAAGTTAATGTAGTAATTCAGTCTTACAGAATAGAATCTTTTTCCAGGAAGATGACATTTCTTCTAAAAATTCCTAGACAGAAACTTCCTTTTCTAAAGGATTGCCTCTGGGACTGAAATTGAAAAGAAAAACTTATTTATAAATTAAATTGCTCAGTATTTTGTAAGTTTTTAACTGAAACAAAATTTTAGAAGCCTATTGTTGCATAAAGAACACTTGAATACAAGAATGGTCAATGAATGATAAACTTCTAAGGCACTTGCATTTTTTTATTAAAAAAATGTTTTATTTAGTTTCTGATTCTTAGATGTATACGTTTTAGTCTTTGAGGAGAGAGCTCTTTGTAGCAGATTTTGAATCCATCATTTTTAGTGGCTTCTAAAATTTTTGGACTTGTGGTCTCAATTGACCTTTCCCTGCCCACCCCCCCTTGCTGGCTTCTGTGCACTGAATAGAAGATGACTATGGACAGCTGGTTTACCTAGTTTCCAGACCATGAAATTTAGAGAGTATTAGTCTTTAAAAACACATCCATGAGTTGCACAAGTTTTGTTCCTCTGGTATTCCTAAATACCATATTGGTTAGAAGAGCGGCTATAAAAATTCTAGCACAAGAAAAAATTATTCCATGAAAAAAATTCTAGTAAGGAATAGCAACAGAATGAAGGTAGACTTATACTGACTTTAAATTGTGACTTAGCAGTTTGACTCTAGCATAGAAGAGGAGGAAATTAAAGGCTGGATTTTCTATAAATTGTTCAAAGAAGCTGATGAAACTTGACAGTACTGGGCCCTGTAGTGAAAAGAAGCAAAATTTTAACCTGAATGACTGGGGGTGATATGGTGGCAGTGGAAAACAGGAAGGACGGATTCAGGGAAGGAGAGAGTTTTGTAAGCCTGGTCTTTGCCATACCTGTTGCAGGACTGAAGGAGACTTATGGATGAGTAAATTCTCTTGTATCTGTCAGTTGTGTCATTAACCTGCCAGTGAACCTGGACAGTCGCTCAAGGATGTCACTTTTCTAGTGGTTAGGGATCCCTTTTGAAAAGTCATCAGAAAGTGATGAGCCTTTGAAAAAAGTATCAGTGGAGGAGCAAGAAATGATCAGCTCAAATGGGAAAGATCTATAAAAAAGGCAACCTTCAGGAAACATGTTAATACCATTGCTGCTTTAAGTGCAGTAGATGCTGACTTGATATTTAACTGACTGCTCATAAGGTTCCACAGAAAATTATCTTCTTTATTTGCAACTGTTCTTCAAATGTACGCTAGTGTTAACTAGTTGTTGAAATCTTTAACCTGGACTTATTTTATGAAGTAAAGGTTTTCTGTTAACATATGAGAGCTGATGTTTCTAATTTTTTAAGTCTTCCAATTATTTTTTATTCTACAGGATCTTTAAAAGTGGTGTATCTTTGAAACAGGTATGATCTTTATATGACCGGTGACATCGATCTTTCTCTCTCTAGTGAGCTGTGCAGTATCTTGCTTGAGACTTTAATTGCCAAAAAAAGATTGATTTTTTTAATATATATACTTGTTTATTTAGAGTAGGCAAGGCATCTTTTTTCAATCCTCAGTTGACAGTTTAAGCATTAATTGTAATAAATGTATAGACATAATCAGATCTGTAAGGATACAGTGAAACCCTTCTAAATGGTTAATGCTTTTATAATCGTGATGGTTTAGATGTTCTGAATGAGATGAAGTTTCAGACTGTGTTTGCTGAAAACTGAAGGTGAAGGCTTCTCCTCTTATGTTCAGTTTCCCTTTTATAAATGGGAACTAGAACATTAGTAACTACACAGGTGTGTCCACTATTAAATTACTGGTATGAGTCAAATCTTCCACCTCCCCAGTATTTTTTAGTTTTCCAAAACAGTGTTCTGCTTCATCTTTGGCATAATAAACATCTAAAAATTAAGATTAGCTTAGTCTTTTTGTATGATGATAATTTTGTGATTAAAACAAAATGTTAACAAAAATAGATAAATCTTACTATTGTTTTGAGGTTTATGACATACCATATAGGATAAGCACACACTTAATCTGTGCACTGGGTATGTATATTCAAGCTGCTTCAATGTATTGCATTTCTTCCAAAAATACTGCAGGCCTTTCCTTCCTTCCTTCTAGAAGTCTGAATGGGCTTTAGAAAAACAAAATGTAAACATCTCATTGCAGCTGGCATTGCTTTACATATAGTTGACTTTTTTTTTGAAATACACTTCTAGAGTCTGAGAGTTAACAATGTTTACAACTGAAATGGAAAGAACGTATACTCACTTACTGAATGTGTTCCTGTGTTGGTAAATCCATTAGAATTTGATTGTTTGAATTGTACAGGAAAGTGTTTGTGTTTCAACAATGTAAGATAAGTCTTCTAATCAGTCTTACATGCTTTACCATTTAGGTTTTGTGCCTCTTTTTCCTTTGATATGTTTTGCTAGGTTTGAGATGTTGGACAAATATTTCAAATACTGCATGTCAGGATTTATTAATAAAATAAGCCTGTGAAATCCTATATGTGTTTGTTATATAACCTTTAGGTTGCATATGCAATTTTACCTGCCCAAAAAGATGTAGTGAATTCCTTCCTTTATCCTCAGTGGCAAAGAGAAAAATGCTTGATCAATGCAAAGATTTTTAAGTCAGGCTTTTCTGTGCAGTTGAAGCAATAAAATGCAGTTTTAATGTGAATGCTGCTATTATAGGTAATGCTGTATGAAATGTAGAACAATAATTCTTAAGTTTTAGGACCTTTCAAACTTCTTTAAAAAGGAGGAATAAAAAAAATCATCATTTTCTTTGCAGAAAACATTTTTTCTGTAAATTTTGATTTATCAACGTCAATGTGTAATGCAGGGTTTTTTAATAATTTAAACTTATGTGGAAGTTCTCCAGTAAACTACTTTAAATCTTCTGTTACGCTTTGATCAAGCAATGTAATTGCATGCTAGGGATGTGGGGTGTCAGTGTAATCAGTGATTTACTTGTTCCTACTGTTCAAGGAAAACTTCAGTTTCTTATTTGAGATCTTGGAATTTAAGTTGAAAGACTATTGCCTGGTTTGCGCATGGTCAGACTTCCTGTTTAAAAGATAAAACCCCTTCCAACTACAAAATGTAGTGCATGTATGTCTGAAATGCAACATATCATTAAAACAATATTAAGTTTACAAAGTCTAGAATATTATATCTTAGAATTTTAATTTGTTCCCTTCCGTATGCACACTCTGTAGTTATTTAACCGCAGACAATTCTTTTTTTGTGGGATCCATACTATTCAAGTAGCTGTTAAAGTAATTCTTTTTATCCTTGTATTCTAGCTTGCCTAGTTTCAGGCATTATTTCATGCATCCTTGCACAAATACAGAGTATCTGTCACTAACTGCTTCTCAGAGCTCCCTGAAATCACTTTTATAATAAAACAGGACAAGGTCATGTTGTGGTACTCTTATTTACAGCTGAAGACTAAGGTGTAGAGGGATACTAGAGCTATCAAGCGTCACTGAATTTTGTAGAAAGGTAGTGAATCTCGGAGATCCATGAAAATACCATAAATATGAAAATGTACAGGCTGGTAGAAGGGGAGGAATCTGTCCTGAAAAAGGGGCTCCTGGTTGAGCTTGTTTGGAGAGTGTGAAGCATAGCCCCATCTGTGGGGAAAAATATTCTAACAGAATCTGTACACAACTAAATTCAGCTCGACTTTTTTAAAGCCATAGGAGGCCATACTTTTGCTTACAGAAGAACTAGTGTTTTATACATGTTCTATAAAATAAAATACTTTCTTCCCCTTAAGAAATGGTCTTCCTAATATACTTTTAAAAATACATTTTGATTGAATTTGTAATTCAAAAGAGTTAGGGCTTGTCTTGTGTTTGATTTTTAGTCTCTATGCTCTTGTTCTTGTTCTTGCAGCTCCTGTGCCCTGGATACGTAGATTATGATATCATGGTCAGTTTAGCCTGATCTAAGACCATGTTGCACTGAAAGGAGCTGTTGCTTCAGTATCCTGTTTGCATCCCTTGTGCCAGCCTAAGTACTCCCATGGCTATACAGAGCAGGATCAGGAAACTGATGTAATTCAGAACTGAGTAAAAAATAAATAGAATTATTTCCTCAGTAGGCTTAATGTGTGGCAGCAGAAGCAGCTAAGTCAGCACACTAGAGGGAACAGAAATAGGAGGAGGAGGATTGCTTCTCTTAGTATCAGCCTGGAGACTTACAAATTGGTTTAAGACAATGGAAAGAATTCTGTCTTAACTGGGAGGGAGGGAAGGTGAGTACTGCATTGTTCTGTGCCATTTTGTTTCTCAATTTTAGTGCCAGTCAGTCTTTAGTAATCAGTATAGTTATAAATCATATCAAATCTAGCTCTCCCAAGAATTATTTCAAAGGAAAGGAATATCTAAGGATTGAGAAAGTTGTATTTTGTGGAGAGCATTTTTTAAGCATTTGCCTTTGTGTATGGAACCTAAGTTAGTTCAACAACCCTGAGGGAGACTGATGTGTTTATCTGTTTTTATCGAACCTGAAATTTACTGCATTTCAAAAAAGTTGGTGTCGGGAAATTGTGTGTTGATTCTTAGGGCTCATAGTCATGCAGCACATCAAGTGGTAGTTTTGACACCCCTCATTTCTCAGTTCAAGACTTAAGGAAACAAGTTGATTAATGTAATTTATACAGCAAATCTGCAGTGATCTTATTCTTGGTTTTGCATTGAGGATCTTAATGACTAAGTGATTCTAAAGTCTAATTTGATTTTCCATATTTCTAAAGATCAGGCTCTTAACTTCTGCATAGATAACTTCTGTTAGGTTTTGGCTGTGTGATGGTTACAATGGAGGGGGAAAAACCCCTAAAATCAGTCAAATGTGTATACAAGCAATTACAGAAAGTGATGCTGAAAGAAGTTTCTAATATTGACAAAAAGTGTCAAAAATCTGACTACAAAGCGCATTCTTGTGCAGCAACCTTTCTGTTCAACCTTCTGGACCCTGTAAAGATTGTTATAAATACTGTTGTGTATAAAAGATTTTTTAAGGGCTTTTTGTAGGGTGGATTTTTGGTGTTTGTTTTTATTTTTATAACATTTCTGTAGTATATTGATTCTCAAGATCACTTAGCTCATTAACTTGTCTGGTTGAAAAGTATGAGATCTAGGCAATACCTAGTAAATATGGAGACTTGATTCTGCTTGGCCAACTACTCCAGAAGTATTTCCGGAAGAAGGAAATAGTTTGGCTGTGAGTGTTTAGGAGGCAGATGCCTCCCTCTGTGCATGACTACAGCTATATTATTTTCCACTCCATTATCAGCAAACCGAGGATGAAATTAAGGCCTAACAGTGCGCTGGCAACTAAAATTTGTCAAATTGTTAGAAAAGGATGCTGGCAAGTGAAAGAAGACTAATAGAAGGGGGAAAGACCATCACTTACAGAAGACCTGAGTTTTGGAAAGAGTTGAGAACTGCATTCAAGTCAAAGAGCATAAGAGCTTTCATAACCTTCCTTAGATAATAATTATTAAAGCATTTAGTTCTGGTTTTATTTTAGTGAAAAGAGTTTGTGTGCATGCAGTAACTTCTAGATGTTTGAAGATTGGTATCACGCATATGTGCAGATAACATATTACTTCTAAAAAGAAATTACTGTTGTAACTGTGTACCTTTGAACTTATGTATAAGGACACTGTTTACTTTTTGTTGTCTTATCCTTGGCTAGTGAAAATTGGGATAACAAGTTGGGCTTGTGAGATTGTTTAGTCATTTGCTGCCTTAGATACTAGAGGAGTGCAAATTATCATAGAATTGTTTTGGTCGGAAAAGACCTTTAAGATCATCAAATCCAACCGTTAACCTAGCACTGCCAAGTCCACCGCTAAACCATGTCCCTAAGCACCACATCTATGTGTCTTTTAAATACCTCCAGCCACTTCCCTGGGCAGCCTGTTCCAGCGCTTGACAACCCTTTCGGTGAAGAAATTTTTCCTAATATCCAATCTAAATCTCCCCTGGTGCAACTTGAGGCCATTTCCTCTTGTCCTATTGCTTGTTACTTGGGAGAAGAGACTGACACCCGCCTGGCTACAACCTTCTTTCAGGTAGTTGTAGAGAGCGTTAAGGTCTCCTCTCAGCCTCCTTTTCTCCAGACTAAACAACCCTATTTCCCTCAGCTGCTCCTCGTAAGACTTGTTGTCTAGACTCTTCACCAGCTTTGTTGCCCAATTATGTATAATTGTAGTTTTCTCCAGAAGGCTGTTAACTTTCTATTGGATTAGAGTCAGTTTTGTAGTATTTTTTAGAATCAAAGTAACATCATTGCAGTTGAGTATAGTTGTTGGATTTGCTCAACTCCATCCCCTTCCATATTTTAAACAGCCCACTGTTTAAAATAGTTGATTCTGCATCTTGGTTGCTACCTTTTATCTTGAAATATTCATGCAATCATTACAAGGTCTGTATTTTTTTTTTTCTTCTGGATTACCCTGCATTGACTGTTTGGTGCATTGTTTTTCAACAAGTGACAGTGGTTAGTTGAGAGTGCTTTCATGACAGACTTTTAACTGAAGTACTCATAACTGCCTTGTTCTCACTAGGATTTTAAATTTTAATTTATTAAATCATTAGTTAGCTAATGCAAGGTAAAAGAACATATTTTAATTTGGTTTACCATTGAGCACAAGGCCAGAGGGGCTAAAGTCAGGGCTGATGTGTGAAGTTTTATATGGTGATATCACTTAGTCTTGAGAAAGGAGCAATGCAAAAATACTGTCCTCCTGGTTAGACTGTTTCAGGCTCTAATGACTGAGAGTAATGAAAATATGTGACTGCTCCCTATAAAAAAATCTTCAAGGATAGATTATGTGCCAGTTATAGCTCTGCCTTTTTTTTTATTGTGCCTTCTTTAATAATGAAATTGTGGTGTTCATCTTAAGCTCTGAGAGCACTGTGGCCCCTACTTTGCTCTCCTTATTCTATTTTTTTAATCCCTCTTCCAATAAAATTTTATATTGAATCTTGTCTTGAATTAACTACTACCCAATGACTTCAGTCAATTTAAAGTCATAATGAGGACAACTGAGTTTGTGGTTTCCTGTAATGATGGCCAATCCAGTAATATTGTTAACTGTTTAAATTGTTTTCACATCTGCAAATTCCCTTGTCTTCCCTAGGATTTTGGCTTGCAAAAGGCAAAATATAAGACCTTACACTTTGTAGTGAAGAGATGACTTTTTTCTCAACAAACTTACTACCTTTATTTTTCAAGTACTTTAAAGTTTCCCACTAGACCTTTTGCACTAGTTGAGATAATAAATTCAGTAAAACATACAAGCTATCCACTAGGTTAGCAGGCAAGTAGGCTAACCTAGTAAACAAGAGTAGTATAATTGATGTTTAAAAAAAAAAAAAGTTTTTCTCCATATAGAACAGCACGCTAAACCCAGTACTTCTGTGATACTCTAACCTTCAGCTGTCTTCGGTAGTAAGTAAAATGTGAATCATTAAAATATAGTTGTTCCCTGTATAATGGATTTGTAAATTCTGTATTTGAATTCATGTATCTATTTCTAAATCTGTTCAATATACTGGCATTAAAAACTAAATTGCTTGAAATTATGCTGAGTACCTATTTTAATATGTCTTTGGGTTTGTAAGAAAATGTATAACGATTTATGTTAACAATGCAATAAGGATACAAATGTGTGCATATATTAAAATGTTTCATATGATTACTGTTTGTGCCTTCTTTTAGAGTCAGTATATTAACTTTAATATTTTTAGTTTAAGGCAAAACCCCCAACACTTATGAGAAGAAAATAACACTGTCTCTATGGCAGAAATAATTTTGTTGTTAATGACTGACTGAAGTGATTAATGCAAAAGAGTTTCTTCCTTTTTCTTTTTTTTTCTTCTCTTCTCCTTCCCAGCCAGACTTCATTGCTTTGTTTTGGGAACAGATTGGAATAAAATTCGTTATCTTTTTTTTGTGTGTTTTCAGGCTCGGATAGCATTTTTACAAGGAGAGAGAAAGGGTCAAGAAAATTTGAAGAAAGATTTAGTGAGAAGAATAAAAATGTTAGAATATGCATTAAAACAAGAAAGGTAGGTATACAAATTGTTCATTTTTTTTCTGACCAAGAAGACATTACAGACTAAAAGGAGTTCCATCATGTTATGTAAACTGTCTTTACTAGATGATTCTACACTTACTTTGTGTAAACTGTCTTTATGGTTGATCATCTTTACACTATGTTTTGTGATAAACTTTAGTGTCTGCTACAATAAAAAGTTGCATATTTTTCAAATTGTTTGGACTCGTGTCTTAAACACAGAAAGTTCAAATTGGACTGTTTCCCTTTTCCGAGTTAGAGTAATGGTATACTATGTAAGAATAAATGGTCAAAAAATTCTTATACTTTATACTTATACTATGACTTTACCTGCTCTTCAGTGGTATTAAACTTGAAAGGATGAAAAATACTATTCTCTGGATTCCCTACAACGATTTTGTATTTGTTGTATGATGAAAACTATATTTCGTGGCAGAACAGAATCCTTTAAAAGTTAGTGTTACATTTTAAAGTATTGTTTTTTCATGTGGTAGATGCTAGAATTTCTAGTCTCAGTAGATGCATTTTCTGTAGCATTAATTGAAGGCTTTAAAAAAAAAAATTCCATTCAGTCCATGTAGGCTAATGTCCTTCAAACCTACATGCTGTTCTGTTGCCTGGCTATTTCTTTTGACCAAAATTAGTAGTTAATTTTGCAAAAACACTAGAAAAATAATCTTGTCATGTGTCTGTACTTTCAGTAGTGGATTCAATTCTTACAGTTAATTTTATCTTGCTCTTAAAGTAGCTGAATCCAACAGTGTAAACATCTTGAGGATCAGGCATCAAAATAGGTAGCCTTTAGTTATTTCTTTTGATTTGAGAGGAACATTCCTTCCAGAGTAAACTTAAAATTTTGTAGGAAAGTGTAGTGAGGCTTCACCTAGACACTTTTAAGTTAGTTGTCCGAGAGTAAGGATGTCTAAATACATTTTACATTATGAATTAGTACGAGTGACTGGTACAGAAATAACTTTGTTTAGTGGGTTTCATATTAAAAATTAATGTTTTGGCAAGGATGGCTATGTACCGCTGTGTGAAGTGTCCAGTATAAAGATGCTTCAGAAAACAGCATATGCTCATACAGAAAGCCATATCGGCACATCATGTGTTTTCTGGTGAAGTAATAGGCAGAAAGGATCTATTTATTCATTCAGTCCTGTCCTCAAAATGGTAAGTAACTCAAGGTGTCCAACCGGTGTAAGACTAAAAGTTACATTGTTATATCATACTGGTAATGTACAAATCACTCTGGATTCAAGGCAGATGAAAAGTACGCAAAGTGTTGGGGTGTGTATACTCTTCCTTTAAAGAACATTGAATATATCAAAGGAATAATGTGCTGTTATGGCAGCCCCAAGTGTCTTGGGTAAATAACTTTCTGAAGTTGAAGGAAAACATTTTGGTTATTTTGGCAATAATAAACTCTGTGTGCTGCACATAAACTTTATGCAGATGCACACCATAAGGCTGTGAGGATTGCTTAATTATTGAGGCAAATCAGAGCTGGAATGTGAAGACATCATATAACAGAATGCAGGATTTGAAGATGAATGGCATTGGTGAAACCTCACCCCGCTTTCCCCTGAAACACAGCTGCCTTTATAGTTTGAATTCCCATGAAATTCCAAAATTCATCTGATGGGCAGGAAACTTGTAATCATATGTACTACAGAAGCAGAACAGCAGAAACATACAGTTTGCTTTAGTTCTTGCGGCTAGTGGGTACAAGCCAACACTGTATGCTTCTCAAAAGGGAAATCCTTGCTAAAGTTGCAGCCAGCACTGTCATGGAGATTGCTAAAAACAGAACTGAAACTCTGAGATTGATTGGTGAATGTGTTGGAGGCCACAAGGAAGCCTTCCGTTGGTTTTGGTTTTTTTTCTACAAATGCCCGGTGGTTTGAGGGGCTCTAGTTGCGAAAGCACAATGGATTGACTGAGGAAAGCAAGTAGGTACTGACTTGTCAGTATATCATCCAAGGATGATAGCGAGTTAGTTGCTTGGCTGTTGCACTGAATGAAGAGTTCAGGATCATAGACATTATTTTTTTGCCATTGTTCCTCTGAGTGAAGAATCGTGACTAATGAAAAGAAACCAGTCCCAAAGCAAAATTCTGAGAATTTCAGATCTGCAAATGGTTGACAGCAATTTTCAGTGTTGCATCTGATTCCCCCAATTCCTTTCTCCTCTTCTTGTTGCTGACTCTCTGATGCTGTCAAAAAGTTTCATGCTGTGAAATATCAGATTATAGGGAGTCAGAAACAAAGTCATTCAGACACTGATGACTGTCGTGATTTCTCAGAAAAAGGGTATGAAACAGGACATCGCTGTGTAAGATTAAATAAAATGCAGTAGTAGTTACAAAATAGTTTGATATTTCTAGTATTTATCTCTAAGTGTATGTGCAGTGGGTGCGATAAAGTTTTAGAGAAGTAAAATGTTTATTATTTTAATGGTCTTAAATATTTTTGTAGTTCTGTATGAATTTTTGTAACAAAACTAGACCTTAAGTAGTTATATGTATGAGATTTTTGATTTGTAGCTAGTGGATTATTCCTTTATGGTGCTTTGCAGACCCAGCTGGACGACTTCTCTTGTGTACTCTGAGCCACTCTACTCCAAGCCTCATTAGCACAGTACTGTGCTTAAATTAATAAGACTTGCTGAGGTCATAAAACTGTGGCTATATTTTGACTTCATGGGGTTTGGACTGGAGCTGGCTTACATACTTGCAACTGAGTGGTAGCATTCAACAGCTAAATAGCAACAAGCAGCTAAATCAGCTTAGGACATTATTTCTCTTCTTCTTATTTTTTCACTCATGGAAGCCTAGCCTTAGAAGAATATCAGGTCAATACTCAAAGGATTCAAAAGATGCCTCTTGTAGAATGATGTGTGGGAGTAACATCACTGACTTGTCAACAACACTGTAGCTTGTAAGGGATTTTTAAAGATACATAATAATTGCCCTTGTTTTTGTGACAATACGGAGAGGAATACATGTGCAGATACAGTTTACTGAAATTTAGTAAGATTAATTTCTTACTGTAAAATTGAAGTTGAGCATCAGCTTTTCAATTACAATGCTTTATTGGCTTCACTTATGAATTGAGCAAAACCATTTTGGCTTTATTTAACTACACAATTTCTTAATTTAAAAAAAAAAATCCCCAGAATGTACAGTACTTTATAGGGCATATAAATCATAGTACGTACACTTTATCTGGAAAGCTTGGTGGAACACTGCTGTATTACAATGTGGAACAAAGCTTTGTCTCTCAAAGAGACCATCTAGGATAGGATAGACAGTCTTAGAAATAGGACCATATTCACAGATAATGAAAAAAATTATGATGCTATTTAATTGGCTGTCAGTCAGATTCAGGTCACACAAATACCTAGTCTTCAGGAGCCTTACAGTTTTTCAGTTACAATGTAATTGCTATGAAATGCAGTATTTTATCTTACTATACAGGGTCAGTAGTGCCATCTACTGACAGTTTGTTAATGAGACTGTTCCTACTTGCTATTTTAGCAGAAATTTCTGTAATTTAAAAGAAGAATATTCTATACCATCAAATATGTCAGGCAGCATTTGAAATGAACTTTTACTTTCAGTTTGGAAAAAATTGCAACAGTGGCTCAGCCATTTGAGAAGATAATTTGTTGGAAATCCTTGGTTTTGTCCAGCACATGTTCCGTTATGTGTCTTTCTTCAAGACGTTTCATGTTTAAAAGCTGTCTTTAAAATTGAGGGAGCTAAATGTGGTTCAGTTATTCTTAAAACTTTGGTCAAATATTTAATTTAGAATTATGAAGCCAGCTGTATTTTAGAGAGACTTCTTTAAAATGTGGCTGCTAAGTTTTTTAGAGATCTTTCACCTTGGCTCTACTGTAGAACATCTAGAGTTCTTTTCCCTGAGATTTTGAGTATTTTTGCAGAGGATCTACGACACAAAAGTCAAATTGTGAAAGGTCTAGGGTAAAGTTAGAGAATTCCAGGATATAGGTGTAGGTACTTCATGCGATACTCCTGGAGGTAAGGGGAACTTGAAGGCAAAGGCATTTTGATAGGCAGCTTGGGTAGAGAGTAAGATTTGGAAGGCTTATTCACACGTGCATGGAAATAGTATCACCAAGACTGATTTTTAAAGAAGTGATGGAGAAGTAGAGATTTAGGGGATCAGAGATCAAGCGATGGGAAGGAGTGAGGCATGTTCGCATAGGTGGACTGAGGAGAAACTGGAAGCTAAGCCTCCACTCGAGGAGGAGGACGAAACCTGTAAGAGAATACATCTGATGAGGGAATCTAGCACTCTAAAATTGGTTCTTCAGAGGGAAAGATCTCCATCATGAGCAAAGACATAGCAGGAGAGAAATTGAAGGTGGCAAGTAGGCAGGAATCCCAAATGTGAGCTTCATCCATTGTAGTGTGATTGGCTAGCTATGACAGTGCTCCAACTGAAAAAATAATCTCTGCTAAATAGTTGAACCTACTGACTTTTGAAAGGTTCTCTTAGTAGCTGACACACATGAGAACCCCACTGCGTTCTTGGAGAACATACTAAACTCTCATCCATAAGTTATTTGATAATTGTGAATAACTGTAAGAAGGTTATCTCAAAACTGCGTTCTTGAAAGACTAGAACTGACTGTATGATGCAGTAATTATCACAACAGTTTTATTTGGATAAATTGTATTGTGGTAGTATGGTTGTTTTAAATGGGAATAGTAGAATGTTTTGAGTTGATAAAAGCATCGTATGCTACTTTGTTAAATATTTGATACCTTTTCAGGGCAAAATATCATAAATTAAAATATGGCACAGAATTGAACCAAGGTGACTTGAAGATGCCAACTTTTGAATCAGGTAACTTTTTTTACAATAGCCTGTTTTAGTGTAATTTGTTTATACACTGTTCTAGATTTTCTTTGTTCAATTTATTGCAGATTTCATTCTTCCCTTCACCCTCCCTTAGGTGTGTTGCAGAGAAGATATCTAGAAAAGGTTTTGCTATTGGGTAAATGTTGTTTAATCTGAAAATCAAAATTAATTGACCTTTCTTTTTTTGAAAGAGCTCTGAATGTTGAAGAAAGCTTTATTGAAAGTTACACAACTCCTTATTTAGCTGCTGCTGCTCATTATTTCTTATAATATCCCTTCTTGAAGGATTTAATATTTTTTTGCTGCTCTGCCATCCATCCAGAAGGAAAGCATAAGTGCAGAATATACAGAAGAAATACTTTTGGATTTGGGTGTGGTTTTTAGGATACTAGTTTTTAAAGAATGAGACACAAAAATACTGTACTGCATTGGCCTGGAAAAAAGTGTTGTTTGAGCTTCTGTTTTTATCTTAAATCAAGGGAAAAAAGTCCTTATTGGTACTCTGGAGTGCATCTGATTTTGCAATGTAGATATGAAGTTGATCATAACAGTTGTGCTCTTCACAGTTTTGCAGATAGAGGAAAGTATTTTTCATAACAACATTGAACTATTTAATAAGCAGAATTGCATGTGGCTTCTCTTGGAATGTAGGTCTTTGAGAAGTCGCACTGTTGGCCTGTATTTGTGTAATGTGCCTTAAAATTGTGGTCTGCAGATTTGTGTCCCCCCCTTTTTTTTTTGCTTTTGTTTGTTTTCTGCTTTAGAAGTGTTGCACTTTGGGTAGGTTTGTACCTGGTTGAAACTAGAGATTTTTATTTATATTTCTTACTTGATGGGATTTTTCATATGTGTTTAAAAGCAGTATAAGTTAAACGTTAAAATCCTTAAACTGTTACTTTATACCATGTTTTATAGTCTCTGCCATAGTAAAAGTGCAGTGGGTCTAGCTTTTAATTGTTGATAGTAAACTGATGGAATTTGTGTTAAACTTGGCATGGCTGTTTTCTCCAAAGGCTGTTATATGTCGTTGCTTCTCCTATTTTAACTGTATTTTCCATGTTGCTTTATAAGCATCTCTGCTTTGTGAAAGATATAATAGTCTGTTTTCTTAGCAGTAACACTTCAGCTGGTCAGGGCAAGGTTTTCTTTTGTGTACAAGTTAAATATTTTTCTAGTTCCTTTTCTGTGTGTAAGGGGTCAGGATCTTTTAACTGAGTCTATTCTGTTATATGATTTGCTTGATGCTTTAGCAAAGAATTGGAAAAAAATACTTTTAAATTTAAAAACACTGCATGAGACTGTATCTAATTTAAAGCTTTTTTTTTAAAGATTTGCTTTTAGTTTCATTGGTGTCTTGTAAAAAGTAAATTGATCTTTAAAAGAAAAAAAAAAAAACAACCCACCCAACTATGGCACTGTATCTTTCAGACGAAACCAAAGATACGGAGGTTCCTGCAGTACCTCAAAATAGCCAATTGACCTGGAAGCAAGGCAGACAGTTACTAAGACAGTAAGTAACATTGTTAAATATTTTCCCTGAAATATGTATATATGCTTACTGTATGAAACAGAGTAATTGAGGTGGACAAATAGTGGTTCATTTTTCAGGATTTTGTAGTCTTGAGCTTTAAGCCATATAAAGTAAGGTTTTCCATATTAGATGGATAGCAATGAAGCTTATTTTCCATAAATGATATACTAGTGGCATTAAGTTTTAGCCGTCGATACTAATTTCTTTCCTTTTCCATCAAATATGCTTTCCTCTTTCTTTCTGCTCTTGATGCATTTAGGTATCTTCAGGAAGTAGGTTACACAGACACCATATTGGATGTACGCTCCCAGCGGGTAAGGTCTTTGCTTGGGCTCTCCAATTCAGAACCAAATGGTTCAGTAGAGACAAAAAACTTAGAACAGATCCTCAATGGGGGTGAATCTCCTTCATCAAAACAAAAGGGACAGGAAATCAAAAGGTAAGTGAAGAGATAAGAAATGCATAAAGTTTAAGTTTGTTTTACTTAGTCATTGATATGTACTGGTCATGATTATAAACTTAACTGCAGTTGATTTTAGATAGGAACATATGTATCTAAATTACATACATATTTGTTATCTTATACACATGCAAATATATAGTGTATTGAAGCTGAATTTGTGTCATATAACCACTTTGGAGTTTTCATTTTAAGGAAAGATTCTGTTGAGTGGTGCTTTTATAATAAGGAATTAGGCAGCTGTAGAAACAACTTCATACAACCATTTCTTGTTGTTTTACCAGTTCTATACCTCTTAAACTGTTAGGTCACAATTGCATTTTATATGATTAATCTTCCAAAATTTCTTCAGCAAGTAAAATGGATTCTCTGTTGATGTTTTTATTTATGTAGGAATTCTGGGGATGTTCTTGAAACATTTAACTTCTTAGAAAATGCAGATGATAGTGATGAAGAAGAAGAGAGTGACATGATAGAAGATATTGCAGAAGGAAAAGAAAAGCACCGGATAAATAAGAAACACAAAGTAAAAGTCTTTTTTTTTTTTTTTATATAAATCTGAACTCCCCTTTAAAAAAAGACTTTTTTTTGTCCCCCAGATGATTATAAATATGTCATGTTAAAATGTTTGTTGTTGTACCTTTCTTATCTGAATGGATTGTAAGCAGATGCATTATTGGTAAATTTGGTGGTTTAGTTAATATATTACCTTGAAAACTTAAAAACAAACAACCAACCTGTTTGCAAATGTGGATTAATTGCTGAAAGAGAAAACTGATTTGGCCCTCTCAGCTTCTCTGCATACTTTGAGTCCCTTTATAAGGCAAATTTAGCACAACACAATATACATCCTTTCTGAATTTTGGAGAAGGTAGGGACAATTTCTTAGAAGAAACTAATTTATGTAATGCAAAAAAACCCCACAAACAGTTCTGCGCCAAATACATCGTTAATTCTTCCTTTTATGCAAATTTTTACTAAATATGTTAAGGACCTTGCGGAGACTTATTTCCAGTAACCTTCTGTGTAAGGTTCAATTAAGTTTCATTCTATTTTCCCCTTTAGTTTTCTAGTCTGTGAGCAGCTTTCTAGGTAGGATAGACTGTATTACCTGTTCCTTTTTAGTTCTTTTTCTCCTGAACTGGAAGAGTCTCCCTGTCATTGGGGTTTCTTACAATTGATATTTTAAATAAAAAATGAAGACTGGGATGTATGGTGGTGTTTTTGTTGCTAAACCTAGTGTCAGTAATCTTTCCATTTCCTAATGGTAACTACACTGCACTGCTTCGTTGTTGTTGTTTTATAAGCAGCTCTAGATCTGCCTGTATCGAAGTGTTTTTTTTTTCTGCATTTCATGTTGAAAAATGTTTTCCCCTGCAACCAAATACTCAGACTAATCTATATCAGTTCTAACCTAAAATTTTGAGTAGAAAATATTGTTCATGATTTAAATACAGAAAAATGTTTGTCTGCTTGCAGATTGGTAATGAAGGTTTAGCTGCTGACCTTACAGATGACCCTGATACTGAAGAAGCTTTGAAAGAATTTGATTTTTTAGTGACAGCTGAAGATGGTGAGGGAGCTGGAGAAGCTCGAAGTTCAGGAGATGGAACAGAATGGGGTAAGGTGCTAACAAAAGCATTTAGAAATAAAGGAATACTTGTTCATGATGCTACATAAGAATTGCAATACCTACTAAGATGGTGTGGATGTGTGAATGATTGTGGTGATCAAATGCTGATGCTTAGGTAATAGTGTATTGGATGCTGAAACTTTCATCTATATGTATGCAGTTGTGCTTGCCACAAATACAATTATGGTTACATTTGTTTCAGGTTTTGATTTTGATTCCAAAACTAAAAGAGGAGAAAATTTTCTTTCTTCAATAAGAAAGGCTAGGATTCTGACAGTTTTCATATGGAATTAAATTTGCTTTCAAATATAGATTTATTTTTTCTTTTCCTGTTTGTTTCTGATCAGGAGCTTTAAACTTTTTGTGCTCGAGTTAAATTAATTTATTTAGTATACTTGTAAAAATGGGCAATTAGTATATTTAGTTTTTCTGGCTGAGATTTTTAGATGTTACTGCTAATGTGTGTATTAGTAGCATAAAAAAACCCAAACAACTTTTGTACTGGCACAACTTTTTATTTATTTTAATGTTAGAGTAGATGATAAAATTAAGTAGGCCACTAATTTGATGTGAAACAAAATATGCTAAGTCAGAAACTCCTGGAGCCTGCATGTTTCAAAAGAAGACATTGAAAGAGGGAGAGAATTTGGGTAGGAAAAAGAATAATGAACCAAGAAATTTACATCTGCCTTGAAATAGGAAATTGACCGTCTTAGCTTCTGAACTGTGGTACAAGAAATTTTGTGGTTGCATATCGTAAGGCAAAAAGGTGCCACTGGATCATTTTATTTGACTGTTTTGTGTCATTGAGACAATGAATTTGTCATACTTGGATAAACACCTTGGTAAGCAAAAGGAATATAAAGATCTGCAGAAATCAAAATACTGGCACATCTTTCAGGAAAATCATCCAGTCTTGATTTTGAAGGTACCAAGGATTAGAAAGCATTTCTTCCTGGAAATTAGTATCAAAGGCTTAGTTACCTTTATTTTTAAAACTCAGTCTTATTTCTAGTTGGAAGATGAAGCCAGACAAACTGTTACCTTTAATTTTTGTAATACCTATCTACTTCTGGAAGTCTTTTAGTGGCTAGGTGTTGTTCCCCTTTGAAGGGGATTAGTTTCTTGGTCATCTTTTTATCTAGGCAAACATGCAGATCTCTTGGTATAAGACATCTCGTAGGCCCTGAAGCCAGGGTTTTGACTTTCAGTTTACAACATCCCTTCAAATGTGTAGTGATGCAGAAAGTTCTGATTCTAGCATCAATCTTACTACTATTGTATAGAGAAGGAAAAACAGCTTGATACTATAATTCATGCAGTCAAAGATTTATCCATTTTTTCACAGCAGACTCCTGAAAGTTACTGAATTAGCTTGTCTGTTGAAATTCCAAGTCATTGCTTTCCAAGATTGCTTTCCAGGGTGTTATCTCTCTGTCATTTACTCAGGTAGTTACCCAGAAGGGGGGGATTCTGATTTATTTGCAAGGCTGACTTTGCAAGTTAAATATTTTCAAACTTGTTTTCAAGCAGTTCAGTTGCTGTCTCAAACTTAAAAATAAAATACAATAAAATTTTAAAATCTATTTTAAAAATCAAATTGGCCCACCGCACTTTTCAGAGAGCAGTTTGAATGTCTTCTATTACAGTTTAAGTGAACCCACAGCAAAAGTGAGGCAGAACATTTTGGGGAGTTTGTACAAACTTGTGACAGCTTTTCTGTGGCAACTGGTTTAGCTGCAGTAATTCCATCGTTACCAAAACACTCATGGCTGAGGCAAGGAAGTAGGGAGGAGGAAATAAACCTACTCTCATTTTAAAAAGTATGTGTTCTGAGTTTTGCCATATGAAGACAATATCCCTAAGTTTGTTCTATATTTTGTACTTAGTATTTAAATGAGTTGGAAGACATAACTTCCATAACTGTAGTAGCAATGCTCTTTTCATAGTATGTCACTGATTTTAGTACAGCTAATCTTTCCTTAGATGGATGTTTAAGGATAAAATCTATCAGGTCTTGGGGTTGAGTGTCAATTTGAAAGATCAGTGTGTAAATTTTCAATATGTAAAGTCAATGCTTCTTTATTACCTATCAAAAATAACATTTCAAATATTGTCCCAATTAAATGCCTTCTAAATTAAAAAAAAAAAGTACTTTAGCCTGTTTTTTGAACTCTGTGAAACTTTTATTACTTGAAATCTCCAGGTCCATCCATTTATGTATTTGTTTTTGAGGGGGGAACTTCATTCAAATGAAACTTGCCATTGCTTTCTAAACAATTGCATCAACCATCAACTGAATTATTTCAGTGATAATTCATATCTTTATCTTCATAATCTAGATAGTTGCTCTGTTCTGTTTTCTTCTCAGCTTTTTTTTCTTCCTGTTTTTGTTTCCCAGTCATTGGCATCCTTCTATCACTTCTTACTCTTGCAAAGATTTAAACTTCGCAATACATGTGTATTTCTTTATAGTGCTTTTATTTAGTATCTGGAAACCAACCTTTGATGTTTAGGCTCTAAACCTATTGCCTAGTCTTGCTTTATTATTACTTTCAGTACTTAATCGTAAAAGTATTATCTCTAGGTCTAACTTCAAATATGCTAAAATATTTCACTGCCAAATTTGATAGTTACATTTTTGCTATTGGAGACTTCTGCAAACCAGCCACCGAGTGTGGAAGTTTGGGGTTTTTTTTTTTTCCTTCCTGTAATATGGCATTTTATGAACACATTCTTTTTTTTTTGCAAGTGCTTCATTTAATATACTTTGTGTCTTAAATTGTTTTCAGACATTGTGATTTAAAATGTCCTGTGATGTGACATATTTTACTTAAGAGCAGCTTATCTTCAAAACAGTGAAAGATGAGCAAATTCAAACAGCGTTGAGTAAAGAATTAAAATATATAGTACATTCAGAAATGAATGTACAGGTTTAGATTAAAAATTTCTAAATGCCTTGTGGTGATACAGTATCACCAAGAAAAAGATGCATATAGAACTTGGGTTTGCTTAAGCAAACAGGAATAGATACATATTATTATTATATTATGTTACATATTGCAGATATTACATACTATGTAGTCTTTTTGTTCTGCTTATGATTTCATTGACTAAGTACATGTTCATCACTTCTCTCCGTGAGATGCAAAAAGTTCTGTTTACAGATGGGTCATGAGTCAGAGAATGACTGACTGTGCCTAGAATTCTGGGTGGCAGAGTATGACTGGAATTCAGCATCTTTTGGGTCATCTTTTAAATTAAAAAAAAAAAGTAATTTAAAAAAAAAAAAAATCCTGTGTCCACTAAATGATATTGGCTAGTGGATGTCCTGGATCCTCTGCACTGTCAGATGTCAGTATAACGGGTTATAAACACTGCAGGCAATTTGAGGACATTCGCTACTAGGGAGAATTAAGGAGTTGGAGTTACATGGCTCTGTTCTGAAATAGCTAAGTACATCTAGGCATACCTGAGAGAAACACTGTTGGGTTTTCCTAAAAATCTTCATTGAAATTCATTTCACAGCCTCTCTGGTTAATCAGAGTTAGTGTTTTATCTAGTTTTCTGTTTATGACCTACATTTCAGCAGCCAGTAGCATTGGTTTTGAGCATTTATGTTTGCGGGCTTATGCTTTTCCTGTTTTCTGTTGACTGAATGAGCCCAGTTCCTTCGAATTCTTTGTCTTGATATCTAAATGCCCTGTTTGTTTTGCAATCTAGAGACGTTTTCTAAGATTCTAGTGTAGAACACAGACTGCATGTGTTACTTCAATTTTGTCATCACCATCACTGAATTATGTGAACTACTCTTGTTTTAATACACCACATCTTTTAAAACTTTTTTTTTTACAACAGCATTCATTGCTGTTATGTATGGTCACCTTCTGGTTCAGTTTAATTCCTGAATCCTTCTCTGCAATGCTGCAACTTGGCTGATTATTTTCCTTTTATTAATGGTGCTTTAGATATTTTATTTTTTTAATGTTAATTTGTTCTTAATTTCTTTTCATTGGGTTTTAGAGGTTGGGTTTTTTCTTTTTTCTTTTTTTCCCTTTTTTTTCCTAATTTCCTTCCTTTCTTAGGCGTATCCTCTGACTTATCATTCTCTGCCTCTTGTACTTCCTGACTAACCACTATTCTTCTCTGTCAGTGTTTTGGCCCTGTGATCATAAAGGTTGAGGTCTTTGTGTTTGCAGTTTGGTAGTTGTAGCTGAGGTTTGGTTAGGATGTCATTGTTCTGTTCTCTTCTCCACAGTTCTATGTGAACCGCTCAGGGGACTTGGCCATTATGTTGCCCGTTTCATGCCTTCACCACCCTTGCCGTTTCTATATTCCCCCTCTTTGATCAAGATTGTTTCTCTTTGTCATGATCAGCCCTATTTGAATGATGGTCTTTTGGTAGATGCATCAATATCCTCGGATATTTTCTCATTCGTTGTCATGTTTTGTCATGAAACACGTTCCCCCTCTTTGATCAAGATTGTTTCTCTTTGTCATGATCAGCCCTATTTGAATGATGGTCTTTTGGTAGATGCATCAATATCCTCGGATATTTTCTCATTCGTTGTCATGTTTTGTCATGAAACACGTACTTGGAATAACTCCTCCTGGTTTGCATCCTAAATGCATGTTTCTGTGCCCCTGCTGTGTATGGTTCCTCTTGTGCACTTTTATGACTATAATGGTTATAACTTCAACAATTCCTTTTTTAATGAAAACACTGATATCGTAGGTATAATTGGAAGTTGGAAACTGAGGAACTTAGTTTTATTATTTTGTGTCTTAAGAATTTGTGAGCATAAGCTTAACTGGCACACAAACCAAGTTTGGTTGCTGCTGCCTAGTTATCTCTTAGCAAAAGTCCTTCTGCAAATGTTGCATTTACCTTGTCTTAGGAACAAGTATATCCTTTTACTAATTCTGTTTCCGGAAATATTTGCAATGGACAGTTTAGAAAAGTGGAGACTTGACTTTTCTTGGAGAATAATTAACTCTGCAATATTTGTCAAACAGAAAAAGACATGCCTTCTGAAACTACAGTGGAATGTTGTATTTCTGCTAATTATAATTTAATTGCCAGAATGCAGTGGGATGTCAATTTATTCACCTATGCAAATTACTTTTCTTCATCTTTATGTAAAAAGCTGTATTTATAGACTTGTTGCTCCGGTTATATGTAGGACCAACGTTTCATTCTGGTGCATGTAGAATGAGTGCAAGAGGATGCATGGTGGTCTTCATGAATAAACTGGCACTGACTTACTCAGCTTGCATTTTCATGAGTGATATAGCATGAATACTTTCATTTGCTTATTCAACACTGGCTGAATAATTTCTTAACACTGTCTTTCTAAAGATGCAGTAATCGTTTCTGAATACCAATGAATTTTGTGTGTTTTGAAGTATCTAACATAAGCAGTTACTTATGAAGCTTAATTTGTTTGCTCCTTAGTAACAAATTAACATACAATTTTCAAATATGTAACTGATATTATCCAGTGCCTTGGAAAACTCTATGAAATGAGACTTAGTATTTTGTAAACTTAAAACTGAGACTGCACCTTTAAAGTAAAGATTTAATAAGAACTTTTATTAATGCTCTTATACAGCTATGATAGTAAATCGCCAAGAGCTTGCATTGCCAATTGCTGATTATTTTTCTTTTAATAATATGCTGCATGTAGACAAAGATGACCTGTCCCCAACTGCTGAGGTTTGGGATGTAGACCAGGGACTAATAAGTAAACTGAAGGAACAGTACAAGAAGGAACGAAAGGGGAAGAAAGGGGTAAAGAGTAAGTGCAGCTTCTGAATTTTGTAATGCAACGCTTTTTTTGCCTATCTATGTAGAAGACATTTTTTCTCACAAGTTCTGTTTTTTGTTTTTTTTCATTAAGCATCGTTTTCTGTAACGGGGGCAACCAACTTTAACTTTCTACCTGCTGAATGTGAATGTCAAACGTTTTGACAGCTATTTCCTAGATGAGAAATGTTGAAAACACATGAAAATTTAAGGTTAAATAGGTAAAGAGAGCTAAGTGCTTTGAAATGTGAGTGTTAAAATAATGAACAACTTGCATTTTGAGGATATTCCTACTCTGAGAACTTATCTGAAAGATTTAAACTTTTCTCTGCTTCTTAAAGTACAATACTATAGTACTGTTGTGGGTGGGGTTTTTGTTGTTTTTTAACATGAGACTGAATCAACCTATAATTGTTATTTATAGGCTTGTAATTATTTTTACAATCTAAGGCCCTGAGAATAAAAAAATGCCTGTGGTGTACATACAAACCTTTTTTCGTGGCTTTGTTTAGGGTATAACATTTATTTTATGGTGCCCTTCACTTTTCTGTGCAGTTACCATGTTGTGGTTGACACCTCTTTACTCTTAAAGAGTTTTCAGACCAGTTAACCTATTTGAACTACATAAGTTAAGCCAAACTTCAATATTGAAGTACCTGTTAAAATGCTTTTATACCTTATCATCAGCTATACAAAGCTCTTAGAGCGGATAAAGTGTTATTAAATTAATGTCGCTTTAGAGAAACTCCCTTGATTGCAGGGTTTTTATTTTGGAAGTATATTATAACAATTTCTGGCGATACTTAGTAAAAAAAATTTTTTTTTCCTCGATTTGAAAAACTGTGTGAATATGTACTAACTAAAATTAAGTGATAATAAAATATAACACTTCATGAAGAGTTCTATAATTATTAAGATTTGAATTTACTTTGTAATATTTAACAAATTAAAATTCAGCGCATGTTGATTGGGTTTTTTTTCAGTAATTTTGCATGACTTGTACATACACATACACAAAAATATAAAATCTTTGAAGCAGAGATTTTTTGCCTAGTCTTTGGTTTGATTAGCATTTACAGTAGTAATCTGGGTGCTAGTGGGTATCCTCATTTAATGTGTAAATTAACAGTTGACACCAGATACTCATGAGGTATTTTGTAGGGTTAGAAACTTCCTTTTATTACTAAAATGGACTTCTTTTATTTGAAACTTTCTTATTAAACTTCACGTTTTAGACTTCTGGAAGCAGAGTTGCTGCAAAATAACAGTAAATGTTTTGAATTCTGGGAAAAAAAGTATTTAGGGGATTTTTATATTTCTCTCTCAAACATTGTGCCTTTAAGTTATCACGTACAGAAAGTTCTTGAAACGATACTCTTGTTTCGATTCTAATCTTCTAGCACACTGTCAGTTTCTACTTTCTGGCTTGTGCAAGGTAAGCAGGTGTGAAGCAGGGAGGACTAGTGTTGTTCTAGGATTATAAATTCTATGAAAAACTCTTCTCAGGCCTCCAGATTTGGTTTTAGTGGCATTATTTTGGCTTGTCTAGAAAGGATTTCCCTTTCCTGCACTTGTTGCTTTCTTGGCTGCTATGCAATCAAGAATTCCTATCAGCTTTTTGGTTTCCATCTGGAAGTCTTAAAATTTCCAGAAGAGGAGCATAACTCTCACCCATCAAAAATAACTACTTTGTCAAAAGCTGACATTTTAATGGTCTACATTGATGATTAAATTGGTTGTGACTATCATTTAAAATAAATAGTAATTATTTTGTCTGAAATGTCCAGTTGCAAAATTTAACTTTGCAACATTATTGTTAAAACTTCCCTTCCTGTCTGCTTTCCTGTAATTGCTGCAAATGGTAGAAGATTAAGTTTTGTACCATGAACAGCAGGACATGTTGGCCATCAGTTATTTGAAGTATATTGTCTTTTGACAATGTATCTTCCACTATCAAAACTTAAAGGAATATTTTCTTCATCTAAAGTAATGTTGAAACCTGCTTATGTTCACAAAAGAGTATTTAGGAGACAACTGTGTGCCACAATGCTGTGAGGTCATGTTTAGCATTTTGAGTTTAAATTCTCCTTTGGGAAACCCTGAGCTCCTACAGATGCTCTTAAAGGGTGATTTGTGGAATTCTGCACTTGTCACGTTTGTGATAGTCTCTGATTTAAAAATTGGCCTCTGAATCACTGAGCTAATTGAATGAGATAACTCCACACACAGTAAAACCATGCATTTAAGATTGGACAGGTTTGTTTAAATTCTGTTTATTCGATCCATAGACTTCTTTTTCAGCCTTTTTTATCATTCTGAGATTGAAAATAGTGTCGAAGGCTGCCTTTACTCCTTTATTCTCATGTCTGATCATGCATGAGCTTCATTCTGAATATTTATCTTTTACTTTGCTCTTCAGTGGATTGTCAGACTTTTATCAGAATTTATTTCGAGCAAGATGAGAATTTATATGTATGGCAGTATATGTATCATCATAAAGATGAAATAAACGCGCATTGACTATCACCTCTTACAATACTTTGAGGACAGCATATTAGGGTAGACATTCTAACAGATTCTTTTGTTGGATGTGCATCTGATAACAGTTCACATGCAGATTGTGGTAGTTTGTCTTTATAGCCATGGGCCAGATATGGTAACTTTCATTCCAAATGTGGAGATAAATAAACAAACAGAAGTAGATTTGATTCTGTTTTCATACTTCTGTAGTCTGCATTCATATATTTTCTTTTGGGTGGAACACCTTAATTTAGGTCATCTTCTGTCAGCACATATGTTTTCATAATGTAATACTCTTTTTTCCTTTTTTTGGGTGTTTTTTTTCTTCTGTCATTATAGTCACCATGTTATATGGAAATACTACTTTCTTATGAAAGGATCATTTTTAAAAAAAAAAAAAAAAAAACAAACAACCAAACAAGCCCCACCAAACCAAAAACCACCTTACACTTTAATTGCCTTTATAATAGCAGCTGTAAAATAACTCAAAACCTACTTATTGAAGAAGTTTTCTATTTAAAAAAAATACACAAATCAACCACAACCTATTTTGGACTTCATTGTGATAAATAGATAAGGAGTTAGGTGTGATTTCTACAAAACCAGGCTTACCTTTTACAGCAATATGCTGAATTTAAGGCCAGTTTCTTGCCCAAGTTTGATAAGGTCAGTTTTGGCAGGTAAATCAGGGGATGACTGTTTTTCAGATATATTTTCAGAAAATAATAGTAGAGATGATGCATATCTTATTTCATTCTAATCAAGTCAGACTAATGTGTTCTCAGCAATTTGAAAAATAGTTTTCACATCTTAAATTGTATGTGTATATCACTGTTCAAATGAAGATCATTTTACTGATCTTTCTTAGTTTTCTTGAAACTTTCCTCCCTTTTTACTTCTTGCTCTTTTCCTTCAGTCTAATCGTTCTGTATTTGTGGAACAGTATGTCCCAATCACTTTGCTAGCCTTGATTTCTAGCAATACAGTGTAATAGTTGATAGGCATGAAAAGAGATTTGGATTTCACCATCTTTTTTAGCATCACCTGTTGCTGTAGAAGGATCCCTGTGTTATTCAGACTTGAGCTATTACATCTAGGAGCTAATAGAAATCTGCTTATGGCTTCTCAGACTGCAACTTTTCAGCACTGAATATTCAATTACCTTTTTCACTTCTAATCTCTGAAGAAAGATAAACTGAGATGGGATTGCAGGTGTCTTGCTTTTGTTCATAACAGGTTCATGTTTACTGATTTTTTTTTTTTGTTCTAGTCTTTTCTTGAGGATAAAACACTCATCTGGTTTGTGCCTTGAACATAGCTCCTTATGCAGAGACAGCACATCCTTAAACATGTCTTTGTAACATTCAAAATACTTCAACAATTATGTGAAGGTACACTCGCACTTCTTTGAAAGCAGAAAACTGCACAGTTTTGTGTGGTTGTGGCACAATCTGAATATTGACATTTTTCAGCATGCAATACAGAGAAGTTGTTGGGAACAGCAGCTGCTCTTTTGTAAACTTTAGAAGGAAATTTCTCTCTGTGTTGTATGATGGATTGAGGGCTGTTGTGAGGTTATGCCTGAAGGACAAGAAGTGACTAAAAATACTGAAAGACATTAAAAGGCAAGGCTGACATTCCCCTGATCAGTGGCATGAAGTGTGGCCAGAAGGTTGAGGGAGGTGATTGTGCCCCTGCACTCTGGTGAGACCTCACCTCATGTACTGTGTCCAGCTCTGGGGTCCTCGGCGCAGGAAAGACATGGACCCAGTGGAGCAAATCCAGAGGAGGGCTATAAAAATGATCAGGGGGTTGGAGCACCTCTCCTATGAGGAAAGGCTGAGAGAGTTGGGGTGGTTCAGCCTGGAGAAGAGAGGGCTCCGGGGACACCTTATTGCACACTTTTAGTACTTAAAAGGGGCTTATAAGAAAGATGGGGACCAACTTTTTAGCAGGACCTGTTGTGACAGGACAAGGGATAATGGTTTTTAGTTAAAAGAAGGTAGATTCAGATTAGACATAAGGAAGTAATTTTTTGCAATGAGGGTGGTAAACACTGGAACAGGTTGCCCAGAGAGGTGGTAGATGCCCCAACCCTGGAAACATTCAAGGTCAGGTTGGACGGGGCTCTGAGCAACCTGATCTAGTTGAAGATGTCCCTGCTTATTGCTGGGGGGTTGGACTAGATGATCTTTAAAGGTCCCTTCCAACCCAAACTACGACATACTAAATGACTGGCTGGTTCAAGGTAGCAGAGCAGGGGAGCTACTTGCATGCATGGAAGCATTCTTGGTCTTGTGTTTAATAAACACTTCATACAATTTAAATACCATTCAACAGCAGGGAAAGTTAATTGTTCGTTGCACCCCCATTATGAGTCGTTTGTACTTTTCCCCTCATTTTTAAGCTTATTTTTTATTTGCAGTCTGTTTTTCAGTGTTACATTGTTTAGTATAGTTAAAGCTGTGTATTAGTGTGAGCAAATGTTTAATTCATATGTATTTTGTTTAATAGTTAATGTTCTTTTAACACTTGGCTTGCAATCTCAGTAGGGCTTTAAGATAACTTTTCTTTTCTCTCCTACAGGAAATTGTAGAATAGATGTACAGAACACAAAGGAGTTATTCTTTGATTCAGTGAATTAAAACTGTTTGCATGTAGTTCTCAGATTTGGTGTCTTAACTCCTTTGATTTCCAAAAGATCAATTTTATTAATATACAAAGACAAAAGCAAAGCATTGTTTTTATTTTAATGAGGTCCCATCAGTAATTATTCTTGTTTAATTACTTTAATGGATTTTTAGACTTCAGTCAAGTCAAGCGGTAGCAATCAAATGAATTTTTGCTGCTGACGTTAATTTACAGGAGTCAACAGGACAAAACTTCACGACATGATAGCTGATCTGGGCGATGATGAGATACCCCACATCCCTTCAGGAATCATTAATCAATCTAGGTCACCCTCTTCTAGAATGACTGATCATGAAGGTGCAAGAGCAGAGGAAGGTACAAAAAATTCAGCTACTTATTACATTTCAGGAGATTTCTTTTAGAAAGCACACACTGTAATTTACTGTCCCTTCTATAAAGCTTAATGCAATTGCAGATTGCCACATTATTATTTTATTTGCAATTCTTCCCAAATGGTTTTATGAGAATATGGCTTGAGTTTCTGTGGCTTATCATAACTCACCATTATTTCATAAGTATTTTTAAACAACTTAATGTACACCAGTGTGTTCTGAAACTATTCGCTATTAAATCCCTGTTTGCAGACACACACCCCCACCCCCACCCATTAGCAAAACCTTTTACAAATAGGGTGTTATTGATTGAGGGGAAAAAGGTGAGTATTAACATTTGTTACACAGTTTGCATTTTAAAGTGAAATTTAAAAGTGGTTATTTAAGTTATGAGACTAACTTGTCTCTTCAAGTTTAATGTTCTCTTTTTAAAAATTTTCTTGGTCAATATATACAAGTGTTCAAAGACACTATTTATTTCTTTACAAAGTATTGGTTTCAGTTTCAGGATTATCTTAGGCAATGGAAGTTAGTGGCAAACTATTATCTAAATAGTCCAAAATCCTTGTATTAACTTTGAGATTAGAATACCATTATGTAAATTCTGTTCTCTACTCAGAAAATATTCATTCAGAATACTCGGCTGAATTAATATTTAGCTCCTTTATCATGATCTTTGACCTATAAGCCCTGGCATGGTATCAGCTATACCAGTAGTGGAAAGAATTTGTATTATTACTGATCTTGATAATCTGTTGGTTCTCCTTCCTTCACCCCTGCCCCCACAAATGCCTGTCACCAGGCAAGCAGAAAAATAGAAATTTTGCAGGGAGGTTTTTTTGTTGCTCTCCCAAACTATTATTTTACAAAAGTGTTTGTCTTCCCATCTTCTCTTTTACTGCCTTCCTTTTCATTTTTGTTTTTATTTACGACTTAAAGATAAATCAGTATCAAATTTACCTGTGGAGTGCAATTGAAAAACCTACTGGTGGTTCCAGTAGTTCCACTTGCTAAAACTTGTGGACATATATTTAGGTTGTATTTAGGTTTAATATTTACATGATTTACGTTGCCTTTTAGCCTTGCTAAGTTATTAAGGGCATGTGACTCTACAGTTACTGTTCCCTTAGTCTGTCTTAGGCTATTTTTCTTATTCTTAGGCCATACATGTTGTGCAAAGGAACACAGATGTTCATTGTTAAGGACAGCCCATGTAGTTGTTGTCTCTTTTTGAGACTTTACATCTAAAATAATATTGGACAAAACAATCTTTCTGAAGAAATATACACTAAATTTGAATCTGATAGGGACTGACTTTTATTGCCTGGTTCCTGTAGCATAAACACTGTGCTACACTTCAAATAAAGATTGTTCATACTATTTTCAAATAAACTGTGCCTTCAGGGTTATATTTTCATGCTATTTAATGTGCTCATATGTTTTCAGCTTACGGGCTTTACTCATTAAGAGGAGTAGTAGGAATATCTCTACCATCCTATCTGCTAATTGTGGTTTCTGCATAACTTTTAAACTTGAATATTACAGAGTTTAAATTTTGCTGTTTGATCAGAAATTCGATCCTGAATACTACGTGGCTTTTTAAGTTTTTGTCTGTACCGTATGGTGCAAAGCTGCAAACAAACAAGCTCAGCGTTGTCTTTGAAATCCTTCTAGGTCTGTCTTTTGTTAACAAGGCCAATGATAATTTCATTATCATAAAATGCAGATTTTGTGCAATTATTTATTCAGCTGTGTTTTAAAAGCTACGTTTTTTGCAGACAACTTTAGGCTTTCTAGCTGGGACACGCTAGCCTATGCTGATGAATGTTACCAAGCCATAATGTTCTTGTGACTGTATAAGGCTTATGCTATACTCTGAAGTGTTACAGTTCTGAGACAGTGGTTGATAATTTTGGTTTTGTACAGAGAATAAAGTATTATTAAGCTCACTTTTTTCTTTTTCTTCTTGATGGGTGGAGGAGGTTCAGAGAGGAAAGTAAACTATAGTTCTAATTGGCTGGGAATATATCTTTTATACCTCTAAAGGTGTGGGGGTTTGTTTATTTGCTTTTTGTTATGCTTTTTTTTTTTCCACTCTCAAGTGCCTAGTTAAATATGATGAGAAAATTGTTATGCCATAATTATAGTTTTGGCCATAAGAAATTGGGGGTTCCATTTCACCATATTGCATGACTTTCAGAAGCAGAATCAACTGCAGCATGATTCTCCATCCACTGTATTGTACAGAGAAATATTATTTTCACATGTTGTTTTTCTTTTAGTATCTATAGATTGTGGGGATGTCAATCTTTAGATTGACAAAAAAACAGAAGTAACAGCTAATTACTCAAGCATTAACTACTGTTTTTGGTTTACCATGTATTAACTTTCTCAAAAACAAGATTAAGATGTCCCTGTCATATAGTAGACAACAACAGCATATACAAACATGCATATTTGATTAGAGATTAAAGCAGTTTCAATCTGTACAAATATTACTGCTTGATTTTGACTTAATTATGTATAATGTCAGGAACTTGAGGATAAGAAATGCTGGTTAGGATTGGCCAAGCAAATATTTAATCATTGCATTTTTTTCACCTAGTTTCACCTGCAAAGAAACTTGTATTATCACTTACACTTTTACTTGGTATCTATTAATTGCAAACTCAGTCAAACATACATATTATGCTATGAGGATAATATTGTACTCTGTGTGTTAGAAAAATACTTGCATTTTTTTAAAGATTAAAAGCATTCAATAAGTAACTTATTTATCATTTGCATATATCTGTTGATGCATTGTTTTTGATATGCAGAGTGTGAGTCTTTATTTTTAGTAGCTATAACATTATGCATCTTTCATTGTATTATTTATCTTCCTTTTTATAAAAAGAGCTTGCAACCATTTTTTAAACTTCTTTGAATATATCTTTAAAATAATGAAATGTGCAGATAAATTAAAATGTAGTTATACAACATATTACACATATTGGCAACTTTAGAAAGAGAAATATGCTTCTAAATTTCAGATAGCATTAATTTTGAAGCTTTAAATAAAGGAATATTCATCTCTGCAAATAAAGCTTGATAAATTTATAATATAGACTCTTAATATGGTAGTGTTTTTCTGTGGTAGTGTTTCATTTTTAGTATAAAGCATATGAAAGTTGATCTGTTAAGGACAGATGACAGTAATTTCACAAAGAATTAGTATGACAAGTTCAGGGGCATATTTAAACCTTGTGGGCCTGTCCTAAAGATCAAACAGGGGTCACAGCATCACAAGAGGTGGAAAGTGTCCTCAAGTTTAAAATGAGCATATGGCCTCCTTTCCCCAGTGATCAGCAGCTCTGGCCTATAATAACTTGGGAGGTTTGGCTTGTAAATGGATATTTGTATTTGGGAGGCTGGGACCTCGTCAAGACAGTAGAAAATTCCAAATAAAAGTATTTGAGTCTTTCCATGGAATACAAAAAGAAAAGAAAAAAAAAGGAAAAAAAAAAACCCCACCACAATCCCCCCCAACCAAACAATGATGATGACAACCTTAAAAACCCCTCTGTTTCTTCTGTAGCCTTTATAATTTTTTTTCTCCCACTCTTTTTTCTGTCAGAAAAGAAAAAATTTGGTCTCTGAGGTAGTTGAGGGGCTAATTGTTATTCATTTGAGGATTTCACAATTTAGCTTCACCCAGAGAATGTTTGTGATGTTATTTTATTTCTTGCTTCATATAAAGTACTGGTTTTATCTCCTTTTATACTCAGCTCAGACACTTATCAATTCTTAGAAATTCTGATCTTATCTAGTAAGCATGGATGACTGGATACCCCCTCATCCCTCCCAAAAAAGCCCGAAACCTAAAAAACAATAATGAAGGAAATAGGTGGGAACATGGAAAATTATTAGGTGTTCTCTAGGAATATGGCTTTTTCTGAAATGTGAGTGGTTTGGAACAGACAGTCAAATTGAGGGATTTAGTAAAATATTAATGGAAATTAACAGCCCAAAATGGCTTACCATGGCCTTGTATGAATAAACTTTTAATGCAGTATTCTGTGCAGTCAAGACCTTTGTATGGATTGTGAATGTTTTAAAAAGAAGTGATTGTGCACAGTTAGAATGCTATTTGCTCTTCTTATGAAATGGTAGGAACAGCAGTCTTTATTCTTACATATATGATATTCTTACATTCTCACATACAGTTGTGTTGCCCGTGCTAATAAGGTTACAGTTTTTAATAGTACAGTAGTTCTAAAGCATTAGAACTTGTTTTATTCCTGAGAAGTGATTTTTTTTTTTTTTTTTTTTTTTTTCAAATCTAGCTGGGCTGGCTCCTCTTTGCATAGCCATAGCAATGATCCTAGACATCTATAACTTTACACCTGGTCCTAGTTACTTTTCTTCAGCTGGAGTGGAACATAACTACGTTACCATTCAGATAGTCATAATACAAAATAATAAAGATGCACGTTCAAAACAGGAATGTGTTGATTATTAGTCCTCTTGTTTGGAACTATTTTTGTAGGACAAAAACTAGGATATGGATGTTTTTCAAATCTGGAAACTTGATTTTTCCTGAGTTTCAAGGTTTTTCTGAGAGGATTAGAAACGGGTTGGTGTTAAAGTGACACCTCTCTATTCCAAATCAGTGAAATCCAAAAGTCGAACAAGTTTAATTTTTAAAGATGTGAAATACAGTTTAACATACTTTGCAGATGTTTGCATTTGGCTAAAGTTCACATATAGCTAAAGCTTAAGTATTCTACCTAACAAGCATCCCAATTTTTGCACAGAAAGGAATACTGATAAGTAAAAGCAGCTTCTAAAGTATGCTAAAGTATCACAATGTTTAAGCCTTTATTCTTGTTTCTTACTGCTAAATTGATATTTGTGGGTAGAAGGAGATATACAGAATTGTTGAAGAGTGTAAAGAATATGGGTGAATATTTGAAACTTTAGTATTCAGATGTAAATTCAGAATGAATGGTTATATATAATTTGTATTCATTCTAAATGATAATTAACAGAAATGTTACATTTTAATTTGGGGAAGGCATAGCTAGCTAAGATAAATATCAGTTGAGTATTTTAAATTAGAATCCAGTGTCATGCTGAGAAAAGATGTTTTGCAGGAGGCCTTTAGCCTGAGAGAAAATACTTACACATGCAAGTAGAGATATTTCAGTAGTATAAAGCACAGAGACTTATTTGCAAATGGATAGAAGGCAGATAGCATGGTGTAGTGAATGTAGCGTTTAGCTGAGAACTTTGAGACCTGGGATGTACATTTGATATTGCAATGTAAAGTAATGTCAGTCAAGTCGCTTGTCAGTAGTGTTGAATACCTCTGTAAAGTAAGTTGCTATCAAATGACAAAGCATGTTATAAGAATTGTGTATTTACTATATGTGTGTGTGTTTGCACATGTGTGCGTGTTGTCATGCTCTTTTTTTGAGTTGGGGTGGTATGTAGTACATACAACTTGAGTTTTAAACTCTGCTTTGCTTCTAAGTGATTAATAATGCAGTTTTTCATCAGTTTGAATTATTACATTGAGACTTAAAGAAACTGTTTTGTTCTTTGTAGCTGAGCCAATAACATTTCCACCTGGAGGAGGCAAGTCATTTATTATGGGTTCTGATGATGTGTTGTTAAGTGTACTGGGCCTTGGAGACCTTGCAGACTTGACAGTAACAAATGATGCAGACTATAGTTATGATGTAAGTGCAATTTTATTTTAAAATTCTTTCTACAGTTTAATTTAACCAATAATAGTTGAGTTCCCTCTCCCCCATCCTGAACATTACAGATACAGAAAACAGAGTTTTCATTAGCAAAAACTATTACTTGGGAGGAGGAGGAGGGAGCACCTTGTGAATGGGCTAAATAATGTGGGTAACCAAAATTAAGTGAGATGACTTGTTTGTTTTCTACTTAAATAACTTAATACAGATTTTGTCACTGGGGGAATGTGTTACGACATAAAATGCAGATTGACATCTTAACATGAATTTGTTTGAACAAAAATGGCAATTATACACTGACATGGACTATTGAGAAAACATGGCATAAACCACAAATATTAATATTAACTTATTTCTTTGCTCTCCCCTTTGTGTTTATGTAGTGTTAACAGCATAGACTATACATAGTAGTATGTTTGAGATGTAAGCTTGTAGGGTGTATTTTTATTATAATCCAGAGTATTCTGACATTCCTTTGACCATAGTCAGTAAGTTACTACCAATAGTGTTACATGAATTTTTCATTGGCTAGTAACATTTGATGGCTGGTTAGGGAAGTGTTCAGGTAAGTCGTATGTATTGTATTTAAACTGTTTTGTGGGTTTGGATTGCAGTTGTTGGGGTTTTTTTATTAGTAGTATTGTTGTTTATAAGGTACCTCTCTGTTTCTATAACTTTTCAAGCTAGATACGTGGTGTTTGTACTGGAAACCATTACTAGGGATTTTATTAAAATCTTAGAATCTGCAAAGTGAAGAAATAAATTGTTTATAGCTTTTTACAGGGTTCGAAAATACTTGTGTGTGACTACACACCTTTTTTTTATCATAGCTGTCCTTCAGTATTTATAACTGGTAGGATTATTAATTGCTGTAATGAAGTAAGAGCTAATAAATCTCTCTGTTATTGCAGGGCGTTATGTTACATAGTTCTATTTTCTGAATAACAAAAGAAAATGTTGATTATCCATCCTTCTATTACTGGACTGTATAAAAAGAAATGAAAGGACTTTTTAAAATATTTGGAGTATTTTCTAAATTTGTGTAATATATCGTCCTGTTGACAGTAAAGATTAATCTTAAGGTTGTTTCGTTTCAAATGACATAACACTTCTGGGGAATCAGGTAACAATATCAGAGTTCAGTTTCAACTCTGCATCTTAACTTTCTCAGGATTTTGCCTTCTGTCTAGCTAAATCTTTTGTGTAATCACATGTAAAATGTGTCTGGCTTGAGGGTCATGTACAATTGTTTAGAAAATTATCACTTTTTTTAAGTTTCATTGAAATCTATGAACAAGTGGACTTCAAAAAAAAGTTTTTCAAAAGCTTCAATTGTAAATGCTTTAAGGCAGTTTAAATTTGAAACATTCAGTACTGGATGTTCCTAACTACCACTCCAACTAATAGCAAATTCTGCTGGGAATTATGAAGTTGAGTAGTTTGGGGGTTGATTTTTACATAGTGCTGTATTTCCTTGGTTGAGTAACTTCTAAACGCTCCTGTGTGTATCTTCATCAAAGAATTAAGGAAAGTTTGGTTTAATGCTAACTTGCATGAGGAAAAATATTTATTTTCAGCAGTTTAGAATCTCAGATCAAGCTTCTGAACTTGTCAGTTGATTATTTTAATTTTTTTAAGTGTTATTACCTTTTTACTGACAGTAAGTATGAGGCATCAAAAAACTAAATGGTATACTTTCAGTAGTGAGGCAGCTACAGTTGTGAGATGAGATTGCAAATTGTTTTTGCAGTTGCATTGCATTCTATGTCTGTCCTATTCCTGAGTTCAGAACTTTGGAGTATCAAGGTCTGGTGGGTCACACTTGCCCTTCATTGAATTTATAAGGGTATTGTGACAACGTTTGACTCTTAAGGCACATGTTCGTACTCACAGACTTTTTTCCTTTAAAAGTCTAAAATATTTGTCAAGCACCCTTCTTTCCTCTTCTGCCCACCAAAATCCCAAGTCAGCCTGCATGCTGGAAAATTAGTGCATGGACTAATTAGTATGGTGACCCTTAGGGTTGGTCTGTAATACTGTATTTTGCATGGCTCCATTCTTGGTTGGCTCTTTTAATGTCATGAGAATGATTATCAATCATGATTTATAGCATAAATCCCAGTATCTGTACAACTCCAGTATTAGCAGAATACTTTCTATCTCTGTTATAGATCATTATTATCTGTTGCTCTCCATTGAGAATTACTATATACATAGAAGGAACAAAGAAGTTCCTGGGCTGAAATGATAGCAGTCTGGAAAAACAGTAGGAAGAAGCATCACTATTCTTGTACTTTTTCTTAGGCATTTTTGGTTGTTTTTAGCTACTGTTAGAGGCCAGTGCTGAGTTAGAAGTATCTTAGATGAAAATAATGCAATCATTAATATGCTCTGATGCCATACTGGCAAATATGTGCCATACTTCTTTCTATGCTAAAGAGATTGCAAGAATGTCTCTGATGTAAAAGAAGGAATTTGTGAGGTCTCCTTCAGGAACTCCAGCAGTGTAGGGAAAGGTCTGTAGAGGATGGCCTGTGAGAGACTTTCAGAAACAAGATCGATTTTGAGTAATTGTTACCAAATTAAGTGCTCCCATTTGTATATTCTTGGATTCCATAGCTGCATAGGATGGTGGTGATTTTCTGCTGGAGGACTGGCTGCAAAATGGGAAGTCCTCATTTGGAAATCTCCAATAGTTCCCAACATTATCAAGAAAAAACTAACATTAAAATGTTTAAAGACTCTGACTACAGTTACTAATTATTACTTTCTAATCTGTTTGTTGTACGTGAGTAGTTGATTGAGACAGGGAAATTCACATCTCCTTACTAGGCTGTAGGGTTTCTGTTCACTGCAGCAGCAAGGAAGAGCTTCCTTCCCTGGTGTCTTTGTTTGTTTAGCTCAGGTGTAGTTTCTTTCAACCTAGTTTGCTGGTGGTTTACAAGGCAGAATGAATAGGTTGCTTGCCTGTGTACCCATACAGACAAACAAAACAAAGGCAAAAAGGGATTTTTATTCTGTTAGTTTGAGCAAGTATTATAAAGCAGGCATTTCCAATTCTGCTCTTCTAATCTGTTTAGCAATTTCTTGCGGTGTATGGTTTGCATGGTTTTTATTTTGCTCTAAATATAAGGAGATTTTTGTGTAAAGGTTTTTTAGGATATGTAAAGTGTTTTGTGTCTCCTGACCTAGACAGAGTTTTCGTTTGAGTGTTGGTGGGTGATTTCGGGCAGGAGAACAACTCTTTCGGTAGACCTTACTATTCTAAGCATCTACTCTGTGGCTGTTTGCAGAGAGGGGACTAGTATCAAGGATTCAGCTGATCCCTCTTGGTCCTGTTTGGTAAAGTCCACCAAAGTTTAGAGACAAAGGGAAAAGAAGCCATTGAAGGTGTATGGTTCCATAGTCTGTCTTCTCACAACTAGTTTTATCTTTTGGTATTTACAGTAGAACATTAAGACTCAGTGGGACAGTGTGTCCATGCCTTTTGTTTTGAGAGGCATTTGAGATATCACATTTTGGAACATGGATACACAGTGCCACATTTTACTTTTTTTCCATTATACCTCTGGCCCATTTTGTATCTTACATTTATCCTTTGTAATCAGCAAATCCCTTTTCCAAGTATTTGTGTTTTTCTGAGGTGTATATTTTTTTTGAAATATACAACTGGTCAGCTTTTTTTCTTAGAGATTGCAAGGATTATTCTTTTTATGAAGCTTGTATATAATATGCAGTGTAGTGCTAAATAACTTAAGTCTCAAAATATTGTGGTGTTCAGTATACTCTGAAGTAGGAAGATTGGAAACAATGCTTTGTTATGAAATGTATTTGGTTGGTATTAAAAAATAGTAATCCAGTTTACTTGTCTGGTATAACAAGTTTCTGTTGCTTGATCTGAATTTGGCATAGTTTGCACTTAGGTCAAAAATTTATGTTAATATAAGGGAAATGCAAATGTCTACACATCTGTAACTCAGAACAGTAAATTTTATTGTCTGAGCCTTTCTATTTATTTTGATTTGATAGAATCAAATTTAGTTTGAGTGAGTAGTGGTAATTCAGTCCAGGATATAGATTTGTTCCAAAAATACTACAGTATATGTTACATTATGATCTGATTTTTATTTTCAGTCCTGACAGATATAAGGTACTAAGATTTTATTAGCTATGGGAGATTTTAATCTCTTAAGAGTGTTGCTAAAAACCACAGAATCATAGAATAGTTTGGGTTGGAAGGGACCTTTAAAGGTCATCTAGTCCAACCCCCCTGCAATGAGCAGGGACATCTTCAACTAGATCAGATTGCTCAGAGCCCCGTCCACCCTGACCTTGAAAGTTTCCAGCAATGGGGCATCTACCACCTCTCTGGGCAAGCTGTTCCAGTGTTTCACCACCCTCATTGCAAAAAATTTCTTCCTTATGCCTAGTCTAAATCTATGCTCTTTTAGCTTAAAACCATTACCCCTTGTCCTAGCACTGCAGGCCCTACTAAAATATCTTGGGATACAGAGAGGTTCTGGCCTACAGTTGAGAAACATGCTTTAACAATTACATGGTGAAGAGATAGCGTGTATGGCAGAGGATAGGATTAGTTTCCATTCGTTCTTAGTTTGCTAATTTTGGTCATCTAACTAAAGTCAGTTTTCTAAACTCCCTTTATAATTACTTGATAGGAAGAGAGAAGTACCTGCACATGTACATCTCCTTATGATGGTGGCTTAGGACGAGTGGGATGTAGTCTTTTAAGTGTCTACTCTCTACATAATATAAATTGTATTCAAAGCTCTAAATTAGTCTCTTGCAGTCACTAGAACAGTTTGAGGCTTTCTGGCAACTCTTCAGGGTTACCTATAATTAATATTAAGCCGCTGTATTTTTTGTATTATAGCCTAACAATCTATAGGTTAAGAGTATGAATTGGATGTTCACAATATACAAATGTAAAGTTTGTATATATTGCTTCACATAGTAATTTACTGTCTCACAAATGTATTTAAAACTCATTAAAGACTTTAAAAATACTGATATGTAATGTTGTTTAAAATCATGGCAAATGCATATTGACATTTGGATTACCTATTTCTGTGTACATACCTTCACATACAGAAGTATTCAAGAATGACGTGTGTTTCCTGTCATTCTCAGTCAAGTCACTCATCTGAGGAAGATCATTCACTAGGGACCTGAAGCTCATTTTTACTGTTTAAGTGATAAATGAGCTTTTGACAGTTGTAATCTCTTCCTTGGGTACAGAGAACATGATGAGCAATGAAAGCTTTATCTTTCTTCAGGGAGGAAGAATTAAAATATCATTGCACCAAAGGATTAAAACCAGTTTTTGAAAATCAAGGCTGCTTGTCTGTGTATTCAGCATTTTACTCCATTCCACTCTGGCACGAAAAAAGCTATTACAGTAGAAGAATTTGCAGACTACTTTGCGTGCCAGAGCGGGAGTTATAGACAGATCAGTAGATAAATGCAGACTTAAGACTGAACATGTATTAGCTGAATCAAAAATAGCATGTTTTCCTATAATAGAGGGAGATATATATTATACGTATTTTTAAACCCAAGATAAAATTACTCCTTTCCCTTTCCTTTTTTAAGCTGCCAGCTAATAAAGATGCCTTCCGAAAGACATGGAACCCTAAGTATACGCTACGCAGTCATTTTGATGGAGTGCGGGCATTAGCTTTTCATCCTGTAGAGCCTGTGCTGGTTACAGCCTCTGAGGACCATACTCTCAAACTTTGGAATTTGCAGAAAACGGTTCCTGCCAAAAAGCAAGTATATGGGGTTTTATAAAACATCAATTGTGTTTTTAAATGCCTTTGAACTTGATTAAACTCTTAAATGTTTTCAGAGTTTTTCAGTAGAGATTTCATGTAGTGTAATAACTCTTCCTTTCTCTTTCAGGAGTGCCTCTTTAGATGTAGAACCCATCTACACATTTAGGGCCCACATGTAAGTGTTTGACATAATTAATACTTGATAAATGTATTGTTATCTCATGAATTCATAAGACATTTCAATTTAAAAGCCACAAATGTATTCTATTTTTACATCTTATAGACAAGGTTCATTATATTTGTAAAAACAAGTAAATACTGAGTCCCTGTCATGAATTGCACAGTCCATGATAAAACAATGGCAAATGTGGTTAGTTGCAATGGAATGGAGAGATTGTAGAAGATGATAATGAAATCACGTGCGTGATGCCCATGTCTTGGACCGTGGATTTTATATATAATATGTGAAGAAGATAAATAAGGTAGAATTTATTAGTCTTACCAAATAATCTTCAGATACAGGTCTGAGAAATTAAAAGTACACATGCAATCATCAGCACCAAAACCCCATTGAATGTGGATGCAATGAGTGAAAACTCAGGAGATCAAGCAAGTGGCTAGAAGGATTCTGAATTTTTTAGGGGCTTGAACAAGAATCAGAGATAGAATTTCATTGCCAGGATAGGCCAGAGTAGTAATAGGGCATGGGTATTAATTCACACATATGCCTCTCAAGGCTGGGGGAACGTGGAAATCAGTGAGATAATTGTTGTAATCAAAAAGTGGATTAGTACCTGAGTAAAGTTCTGATAGCTACAGTCAGTTCTCTTGCAATGTCTACTCAGGGTTCCTCCTTTCCCATCTCAAGTTTCCCTGCTTTGTGTGCAGATGGTGGCTCATTACACACCATAAGAAATGCTCTCATTTCTGATGGTGGTCCATCCCAAGATCTTGGGAAAACAGATTGCACAAACTAGTCTGAAACAAGGAGGGGTCTTTGTTGTGGCAGATGGTGACAGCAAGCTAACCGGAATTAAACAACGTTAGTAAAACTTGCAAGTTGAGATGGAACTTGTAAAACTCCTAGTGATTTTTCAACTCACATTAACTGCATTATTACTGCCAGTTAGCAGGTGAGCTTCACAAGAGCTCTTTGATAAGCATAGAAGTGGATAACACTTCCTGTGCTAGCCTCAACAAAAAAAATGAGACGTTATGAGTTTGTATTAGGAAGTCTACACATAATATCACCCTCCTCCTTCCCTTAAACCCCATTACTTGATAGAATGTAATGTCTTATTCTTGTGCTTACTAGCTAAAGCATAAAGCGTTCTTCCCTAGGGCTGGGTGACTAATTTGTCCTCACATTTAAATACAAGTGTTCTTTTGACTGGTAGAGGGTCACTGACCAATTGAATTCTCCTCCAGATCTCTTTCTCTATCTAAATTTGGGTTATTATTTGGGCTTTTGTTACTGAATACCAAAAGGTAAGGTTTGGGGAAGTTTTGATACAGAACTGATCCCCACACTGTGACTTCCAGTGAGGCTGGAAATAAAGTGCTTTTACTATTTTTCCCTTCAGGCAGGGTTTGAGCAACATTCCCTTTCAGCCAAGTTTTGTTCTTCACTTTGCCAGACACATAGGCGGATTCAGCCAATAGCCTTCCTTTTCACCATCTTCGAATATGTAATTCTAGTTTGCTCATTTGCACTTAAACAACCAGTGAACTCCTTATATCCTGAGCATGGGCCATTAAATGAGCCAGGCATCTCATTTCAGGGATATAGTTTTACAATACAGTTAAACCTGACTTAGTAATGTGTCCAAAGGAGTAGACCTGCTGCTTCCTTTGGGCTACAGCTTGTGCTTGTCTGATATCACAGCAAACAGGTTGAAGTTAAACCAGTAAAAGTCTAAGCTTGGCCAAAAAGTACTCTCTGGGATCATTTGCTGGGGCATAGGTTACTGTTGGTTTCCTCAAATAGGATGAGAAAATAGTTTGGGGGCAGGGCAGGGGGAATCAACCACCTCTTTTAGCACAGCTAGCTATTAGATTGGTATATATGCACTGTAAAAACTCACCGTTTGTAGGTGTAGTTACTGTTGCTTCTGAGAAATAAGATGGTATTTGTTGAATTGCTTGAGTTTGGATAGTTTTAGTTCATTTGTTACGAATATTTTAATGCAGGTTGGTATCACTTATGGAGACTTAAAAAAATTCTAACTCCAAAGAAACGATTCTGTTAAAATCCTTAACTGCTTAATCCAATGCAATTTTTTTTTTTTGAAAGTAGATAGCCAAATTTTCACTTCTATCCTGTAGGTAGTATCAATTAACTACTTTTTCTCTGCCTGCCAACAGTGGACCTGTATTGTCATTGGCAATTAGTTCCAATGGAGAACAGTGTTTCAGTGGTGGTATTGATGCAACCATCCAGTGGTGGAACATGCCTAGCCCTAATGTGGATCCATACGATACCTATGGTAAGTACCTTTTAAAAGATAATCAACTCATGACCATTGTCTTCAACGTTAATTTTCTACTTGATGCTAATCTGTTTTCTAGAGCTTTTGTGAAATGGAACTGCCATTTATCAACTAAACTGTGTGGTTTCAATTTTTTTTGTGTGGTAAACACTAATTATTTATTCCGACTTGCATTGGTGACTTACTTTGTATAGAACCATAATAGGAAGACTGGCAATTTCTGAAGTTTAAACAGTAAAGAAAAAAATTAATCATAACTTAAGAAGCATGCTTACTACTTTGAACCAAAATTCCAAATTTTTGAATGATTATTTATTTCTTCTGATAGGAAATTCTCAGAAAACTAAGATAAGTGTACTTAAATTCTGTGTTCTGTGTTTCTGATTGGCATCTCAGTTCCCATAACCCACGTCTCTAAAGAGCTGATAACTGCTTGGAAAACTCTGCATTGCTCTCCTGCCACTGATGGTGATCAGCATTTTGTGTTTAGTGTAATTCTAAGGGTGCAGTTCCATGGTTGACTGGAGTTTGAATGGGGCAGAGTCAAGAATTCTTCCTCTCTCCCTTGTGTCAATGTAATGAGTGAGCTAATACACCACTCAGGCTGCATGATCTGTGGCAGTGAGAAAGGGAAAGATGGGAAGAAGTGCTGTCTTCCATCAGCTTAGGAAGACTGCTACACCCTGTCCCTTAAAACCAATATATAGCTCAAATTATGCCTCTCTGCTGGAAATTTATTCAATATAATCTAACCGCTAAAAATGGTCCAATTTGTTCATACAGGTAGGATTGTTGGTATAATTTTCATGGGCCTCAGACAGAACTGTCTCTACTCAAGTGATAAAGTTATTTTTGAAAGAGAACTCTAAAAGATGTTTTTCCTCCCTAAAGCTCGTTAGTGTGGTTTGGGTTGCAAGACCAACTGGTTTTAATTTTCTGCAAAACTAAATTTTAGTGATTTATCTGGCTTTATTCCTTTCCATTTATCTTTTTCTCTCACTTCTCAACTCAAAGCCTGGTAGAGAATACATTAAAACCCCCTCTATAAAAGACAATTATAAAGTATCAGGGAGAAGAAAATAAGTATGTGTTTACCTGTTCCACAACAGAAATAATCTTGTTTTAATTACTCAGGAGCTTGACAGTTTTAGAGCATGCCCCAGGGTCAGCAGAGCACACTGAGTAAAAACAGCATTAGGCATCAGTGTTTAAGTGGAAAGCTGGTTTTATTAGGTGGTTTTGCACCTGGTACAGAGGAAGGGCTGTCACCAAGCATCTTTAAGATGGTGAATTTGAAGGGAAGAAGCAAGTGCCTCAGAAGAGGTGATAACAAGTGTGTATCATTCTGGGAAAAAAGCATGTAGTTGTTTGTGGGTTTGTTTGTTTTTTCTTCTTTGGTGCGGGGGTGTTTTGTTTGGTGTGGGGTTTGGGTTCTTTGGGTTTTTTTGGTTTTTTGCTTGGTTGTTTTGGTTGAGGTTTTTTTGAGAATGCTGAAGTGGTCATGCAAAATCGCCTCGTGTAATATTCCAGCTGTTGCTTAAACAGGAAGGGCTGGGGGGGAAATAAGACAGTTTTATGTGGAATTTAAATTATATTGAGGTACGATAAATACTTATTTAATGTTTCTTCACTAAAAAGGTTTCATTTCTGAACTTTTGTTTTTTTGCAGAGCCAAACGTTCTAGCTGGCACATTAATTGCTCACACAGATGCAGTCTGGGGTCTTGCTTACAGTGGTGTAAAGAATCACTTACTATCTTGTTCAGCAGATGGCACTATTAGATTATGGAACCCACCAGAAAAAATGCCCTGTATTTGCACTTACAATGGAGAGAAAGGTAAGTTTTTTGCAGTGGTTTTGAAAATATGTTATGAGGCAGCTGATAATGAGTCATTACTTTCATTTATCAAAACTAGGTAACAGGACTAAAAGGAAAAGATCTTTTAATAAAGAAATCCTGGTGCTGTAGCATTACTCTAAAGGGAGCAAATTTCTCCTTTGAGTATAAAACAAACTAAATGTTTAAACTGCCAAGAATTTTAAGTGTTTCATTTTTTCTAAAGACAATTTTTTTTCTCTTTCCAGAGCATGGAATACCTACATCAGTTGACTTTATAGGGTGTGACCCTGCTCATATGGTGGCATCTTTTAACACTGGCAGCACAGTCATCTATGATTTAGAAACATCCCAGTCAGTGGTAATGCTTTCATCACAAATAGAATCTGGTAGGTAAAGCTTTTCTGTATTAAATACCCACCTTGGATGAGGTACCTTTATCCAAGTTTTATTATATGGTGAATTAAATGAAAAGGTTTTGCTCCTTTCCTGCATCATGCAATTTGAAAGTTGGTTAGATGCTTAAAAATGCTTGGAAGACACACGATAGAAAAAATTGTGAATTAGCAGGATTTTAAAGTGGTTAGAGATAGTGAAAGCAACAGTTTTTGTTCTCTAAGCTAAGGTTTCTCGAGATTCAGTTGACTGAATTGCATATTAAAACAGTTTTCATTATAAAGCCTTGACATGGAAGATATTAAGAGAAGTATATAAGTGAATTAAGCAGAATATTAGTTCAGCGTAGAATTCTGCACAGGTTGTGATTAAACACTCTCTCCTGTGGAACCTTTAACATTAGTAATTCTGTTGCTACAAATAAGGTGTTACAAAGATGGAGCTCTTTCATCAGATACATACAGTTCTTAAACTCCAGATAGAGGAGCCTTTTTTTCTTGAACCTGTGAAAGTGTTCCATAAGGAAAACCTCCAGTTTCTGGTCATTCCTTTCTATGAAATGAGATCCAAAAGAATAATGCAAGAGGAGAATTTGCTTCTCCCCTCCAGGCAGTCCAGTTTACTTAGTGATTATACTTTAAGTAGCTTACGTAAAAACTTCAGCACAGGTTACAATACTTGTAAAAGCTATATTCTAGGTAGCTTGTGCAAAAACTGGCATTGACAGTGAGAAAGAACATCACAAATTGGAGAAATATCTTTGCTAGTTTGAAGACAGAATCTTAAATGGAATCAACAAAAATTAAGCACATTTCTTAAGCATTAAGAAATTAAGGGAACAGGCCTTAGAACACTGTCATATCAAGATAAGAAAACATTTTTTAGAGAGTATTCTAAAAACTTGTAGAGAGATTCTAAACCATTCATTGTTTCTTTAAGTTGAACTAAGACATAAATATATCTGACAGAATCTAATAAGTTAGGTTGACTTCAGTTATTTGGATTCTATCTTTTTTTCTTTAAAGCTAAATCTTTTTTGATGTGGAGATATGAGGTGTGTGCTAAACATGGACTATGGATGCCACAGTTTCTACTTGGCTAGTGCTGCCCTGCAGCACTTGGTTGGTTTGCTAGTTCTCTCAGTCTTTCATGTGTATAAACCACTTGTACAGCTTTAACCTTACACTACATTGGTTGGAGTCCACCTGGCTTAGCTCCATCCTGTAAAGCAAGTAGCTATTATTTATTTCTTAGGAGATTCATTGATGCTCTTTCTAAAATGTTATTTATATAATATGAGTTAATATAGTAAGCCACAGTATAATGCTAAAATATTCTCATTTTAACTTTAATCCTTTCTTTAAGGCAGGTGAATATTACTATTTTTTTAATTTCATTTTCAGGTGTACAATCAAATAATCATATTAACAAGGTAGTAAGTCATCCCACACTTCCTGTAACTATTACAGCACATGAAGATAGACACATCAAATTTTTTGACAACAAAACGGGTAAGGATAAAGAGAACCTAACTTGTATGTATGAATGTGTTTAAAGTAAATCTGGATGGACATAGGGAGAATCCATTTGTAGAAAACTTGCTAGTGATGCAGTTTTACATAAAAGAACTTTTAGTATTTGTAACATTAAACCTCTTCAGTACCTTTTCTATGAAATAGTGATATCCATTGCAATTGTGACTTCAGTGGTCAGAAACCACTCTCTCAAAACAGGCAGATATCATTGTGAGGGACACGAAGGTCCTCTTAAGTTAGCTTTTTTTTTATATTTTTTTGGTTTTAAAAACAAAACTATAAGACATTTTTTTCCCTTCTCACCTGCCATGAATGTACATGTTTGAATTGTGGTCATTAAATGCATTGCAATGATTGTCCTGAAATTAAAATTTATTACCTTAAAGACATAGATGTAGAATAAGGACAAAAATCTTGCATGAACACATAAATGGGTCAAAGACGGGAAACAGAAGGTAGAAGTAAATAGTCATTTGGTGGAAATAAAAAATTACCAGGCCCTCGAGGGATCAGCAATAGTTCAACATAATACAAATCATCGGAACAGGGCACAGTATGTTGACAGTTTACTGACATTCATTAATTCAGGGTATTAAAGATGAAGGCTGATGAGGAGGAACTGAAGATCTTAACAGACTTACAAACAGGCAAATTAAATGCATGTGGATAAACGTGAAAAGATGATTTTCAGGAAAAACAAACTTTATAAAATAATAATCACTGAGCTGACTGTTCTTACTCAAGGTAAAACCTTGGAGTTATAAGAAGAGGTTGGATAAAAATGTCAGTTCGGTGCTTAGCGGTCAGAACAGCAGAATGAATGTTAGGAGGGAGGAAAGGAATAAACAACAAAAAGAATCATTGTTAATACTTTTGTACAAATTCTTGGTGTTATCCACATGGGTACTTCGTGTTACTCCAGTCTCCCTTATCTCAAAAGGGATAAAGCCAAATTAAAATGTTTCAGAGCGTCTCTGATCATCTTTTTAACCATTCTAAGTAGCGTTCAGTTTCTTCAGGAAAAATCTTAGAAATTAAATAGGCTGAAATTCTTCAGGAAGACAGACAACTCGGCAAAGATGATATACCTTCTTCATGTTGGTCATTGTCTTATAGGGATTTATTTGCTCTCTTTTCCAATACATGAACTAAGGTTCAGTTGATAACACCCAACAGGTGACAGGTTCAAAACAGAAAGATTTGCTGGTTCTTATAATATGCAGTTAAACATTTCAGAACTCCTTTCGAAAAGCATCATGAGATACTAAAAGATGTTATTAAGAGTCTGAGAATGGAGGTCACTTAAAAGAAATGCATTAAGAGTAGTTGAATGCAGAGAGAACACCTCTGGTTAACGCCTGAACCGTTTATTATTAGAAGCTGGAGAGCATTCTGGGCAAGCATCACTTATAGTTCCCTTTTTTTTATTTTCTTCCCTGGTTTATCACCAATAGCCTCTCTCCTAGCAATGACAGAGATAGATGGACCTTTGATATGACTCAGTAAATCTCTTTTTACAAAGCTTTGTCAACACTTTGTCCTACTGGGGCAGGTATTAGGACCCTTCAGGGACTAAAAACATAGATTCACACCCAGTCATTTTAGGATTGGTCTTCATTGTCATTCCTACCAGTAAAGATGCCAGATGGATAAAAAGAGGGCTTACAATGGGAATGCCTTTGAGAGTTGTGTGCCATTTACCCATATGCTTCTACAAAAGTCTGCAGGTGGAACTTAATAATTTCTAATAGAATTGTATAATTCAGATATTATTGGAATCTAAATAAGTGTATTGTTCTATAGTGCATTTAATGGGAATGTTATTTTTAAAGGAAACAATACTTCACAGTAAATTCACTCTTTATTTTGCTTTTAGGTAAAATGATCCATTCTATGGTTGCTCACTTGGATGCTGTCACAAGTCTAGCTGTAGATCCTAATGGAATCTATTTAATGTCTGGAAGTAAGGGGTTTTTAATCTTCTGTATGCTCTATAAATTTTGCATTTATGATGCATGTAAGTGTCTGACAAATCTAACTTTGTCTTTTGTCTTTTTTCTTTTTTTTTTCCCTAAACAGGCCATGATTGTTCCATTAGGTTATGGAATTTGGACAGCAAGACATGTGTGCAAGAAATAACAGCTCATAGGAAAAAGCTGGATGAATCAATTTATGATGTAGCATTTCATCCGTCAAAAGCATATATTGCCAGTGCAGGAGCTGATGCCCTTGCCAAAGTATTTGTGTGACATAGCAGAACAAACCTGCATCATAACAGCAGGTCTGTTTGGACAAAAAAGAGGGAATGCGTCACTGCCATCAATGATAAGGTTACCAATAAGACACTACATCTGATCTGCCTGGGTGAAGGCTCTTATGTGGGGCAGGTGTAAGTTGGTGAAAAGTCACCACATCTTGAACAATGTCAGGCTCATTCATTAACTGTAATTACTGTATTTGGGGGGGGTGGGAAGAAATACAAAAAAGAAAACCAGTATTTGTAGCCTTGACTGGATATGAACTGAGCGTATGTCTGTTCTTTAGGTGTCTTTAAGCAAACGTGGAGTCTGATCTTACAAAAGACTTTTATTTTGGACTCTGTGTGCTGCCTTAGGGTTAGGAATGTGGTGCTCTTGTGGGGGGAAGTGAGCTCCAAGAGTAGCTTTCTTTTCATCTCTTAGTAATCTTCTGTTTATCAGTTGAATGCCACAGATTCCCCTTTTAAACTTTTATTTTGCTTTAAAGAAAAGGAAATTTAACTTAAAATATTTTAGCATTAGTTGCACAAAATGTTTGGATAAAATTCTAGTTTTTATAAGTCTTTTTATATATTTAGCCTGTCACAACAGTGCTCAAGATTGTATTGATAATGTTTTTCTGCATTATAGAACCCTAAAACACAGAGATCTCACTGACCCGCTGCCGTGTAACCACACTCTTCCCTTCTTTTGCCTAATACAGCTCAGCTAAGTCCTTGCATAAGGATGCTAATTCATCATCATCGCATAACTGTCTTCATAAATAAAGGACTGTAAAATGTGTTCAAATGAAACACAGAGGGGTTAACACCTCCGAATGAACTCTTTAAAAAAAAAAAAATTAATCTTGGCATCCTATCACTATGTGATATTTTGTACATCTTACTGTATTTACGAGTTTATTTATCAAGGATTACCCATCTTGCTAATGGCCTATTGTTATTTATTTCACTTTTTGTTGGTCTTTATATCCTTTTATGTAGTGTGTTAAAGGGCCCTGTATATCTATTATGGCACTCTTCGAACAGTCTAAAATAGATGAGAAAATGGGACATTTGATAATTCTAAAGTTGCAAACCAAGAATTGCTTTTCTGGTGAAGTACCTGGAGTGGAGTTGATTCCAAAAAAACAATCTTGTTTCAGAACTTTTGGAGTGAAAAATATTTTTATTTGCGTTTCAAATAGAATACAAAAGTAGTTGATTCAAGATTCATAAATCTGCTGTGTTTTGACTAGTTATTCCCTGCTTTTATTTTTATTTTCAGATGTGCTTCAGTTTATGGTGTAACTAAAGATTTTGTTTGTGTAATGCATGATTAATACAATAAAGTATTTTTTCTAGTCTTCCACAAAACTTTTCTGATCAGTTCGCGAGTTTGGATGAGTTTTGTAAGGTTTCTGTTTTACAAACTATGAATCAGCAAATTTTTAAGATTGTACCACATAGCAAAAGTACAGCTGTTGAAAAATAATGTATATAAAATGCATATAATAAATATTAAATGGTGTACCTGTATGTTACTGTTGGCTACATTATTTTGTGTTGCACAGTTTGAAAGTGTCATTCTACAAATTACTAAATTAGGTCTAAATTTTAGCAAAATGACCATTTGTTTATTATGCTTATAAGCTGCTTTGCTTTTGGAAAATTGTAATAGTTGTCTGGATGTCAACCAACTGTTCGGTTTCAAGCAGCAGTACCCACGTATAAGAACATGTTTCCACAATATTTTTGAAGCTTTTTACAAGAACAAATTGAAAATTGCTAGTGTATTCTTAGAGCCTTTATAAGATGATAATAACACTGGTTTTCACTATCTCTGTATATGAAGTGATTCTCAAGTGATTTAGGAACCAGAAAGATACTGTTTTTATTGCAGACTGCCACTAAATCATTGCGTCGAATTAAAAAAAAAAGTCATTTTTAATGCGTAAAATTTGCCCATATGTCAAATGTTACCTATTGACCTTTGTCCATCTCTTTACAAGTCCTCCAATAAAGGTGATGTGCAAAAGGGCGATCTTATTGCAAACAGCTAAACTGCAGGTCAACATTTATCAGCAGAAACGCAATACCACAATATGAATCTTAGATTTTCATGTAAAATTAGTATTTTTAGGTATAAATTACCTTAAGCTGGAACATGTTCCTGTAAGTGGTTGTAACTGTGTTGTTCCATGTAAGTTTCCAGTTTTGCAGTGAGAATGTATCTCATGCCATCTCATGTCAAGCAAATTAGATTTAAAAAAAAAAAAAGGAAAAAAGGTGCTCACGGTAGGCAGAATACTGCAGTTATATTCTGAAATTAATTTTGTTTTAGTAATAATATTATGTTGTTTGAAATGTTATAGTAAATTCTAATTGTATAGAAATTGGAGAATTTTGTCCTTTATAATGAAGATTGAGGTGAGGCCTTTCAGTAACTGCTTGTAGGACACTAAGACTTTACTTTTGAAAGTAACATTCAGCTGATTTGCACTTTTTGTTCTTTCCAGTCTAAAGCATTCAACTAATCAACAGACAAGAGAGTATTTGAATTTTGTTGGAAGTAATTTCATAATCGCCTTTTCTGAAGCCAAACATTGTTTCTGGCAGCTTTTCCAGACTGCTGCATTTTAATGCTTAAATGAAATGTGATTGTTTAATAAACATTGCCATGCATAACATTTACCTTTTTTTAATTGTATTAAAATTGAAATGGTAAAACAAAAAACATTTGCTTATTTTCCTTAATTGAAATATTAATGGTCATCTTCACCACCCTCATAGTGAAGAATTTCTTCTAACCTAAATCCACCCTCCTTCAGCTTAAAGCCATTACCCCTTGTCCTGTCACTACACACCCTTGTAAACAGTCCCTCCAGAGCCTTCCTGTAGCCCCTTTTAGGTACTGGAAAGCTGCAATTAGGTGTCCCTGGAGCCCTCTCTTCTCCAGGCTGAACAACCCCAACTCTCTCAGCCTGTCTGCATAGCAGAGGTGCTCCAGTCCTCTGATCATCTTCATGGCCCCCCTCTGGACCTCCTCCAACAGGCCATATTATGATGATTGTAGTTCACTAATGCCTAGTGGATCAAATGCCGTAGTGAGGCTTCATTTATTGAATATTGACAATAATCTCTAATACAGTCTTTGTTTATTGTGGGATATAATAGGCTAAAACCTTTATTTGTTTTTTTGTTTTTTAAAACAGAAGAGCTATAGTACTATTGATGCAGGAAAAATGATAATGCTGAAATAAATGTTTTTGTTTAACAAAAACACATTAACTTATGAAAGGCCTGATTTACCTCTCTCTAGTAAGTAAGACCCAAAGGACTCGTGCTTAGAACCTGAGTGGAAAGATACCCTAGATGCAAAATGTATTATTAAACACATTGAGTTATGATTGATGTAATAGACTTCCCATCTTGCTTTTTATTGTAGGAGCTGTTTTAAGCAGATGAGTGGTGACTGTAGTCCAGCATCCTGTCTACATAAATATCAAATACATCTGAAACAGGGTGTAACAAGCACTGATCAAGAACCTTCCCTAATTTAGAAATCCAAAGAAAGAATTTATTTGCCAGGAGATAATTGGTAGATTTTCCTAGTGGAAAAACTCTCTGGGCCTGAGGATACATTATCAGAGGCTATCCATTTCTCCTGTGTTAATTGATTTATTTTAAAATTGATAACAGTGTCTGTACTGACATACTTTTATGTGCTTCTTTAGCACTTCCCATCTCAAATCACTGGAAAGCTTCTTGGTTACACAGTGCTGACTACTCTGCCTTCTAGCTACCGTGTAACATAAAAGGTGTCTCAAACAAATGCATCCCAGTTGAGCAACTGGTATTTTTACAGGGAGACTAAACACGCAGATAAGGTGGTCTACAGAAATCCTGCTGGGAAATTTTTTTCCTCCCAGTTAAGGTACATGGTATGAAAATATGGACTGACTTTACCTTTTAGTTGTGTTTTTCATTATAGTTCTGTGTATATTTATGTATTTATGGGGTTTTTAAAGAACTTTTTTTAAAAGAAAAAAATTAACAAAACCAGAAGGCTCTGAAATTGGTTGTAAATGCTACATCTAAGGTGAGCGTGAATGAAGGTTTAAGTTCCATATTTAATACTTGCTCTGTTGATATTCGGAGAATACACATCCTTGAGTCCTATGCAAACTAAATGGCTTACAGTAATAGATTTTTTTTAAATAAAATAGTTCAAGTTACAAAACATTACAAATGTCAGAAAAATACATTGCTTTATTTTCTAATTTTACCATAGAACCAAATTTTGACTGACTTGCAAATGGGAAACAACATGCTTTGGTTTTAGTCCTCCCTCTTACCTGGGTATCTTAATGGCCCCCCCATAAAAGAAGTCATCTAGACTTTCTGAAAGTATGTGTATAGCAACAACATACTTCTAGTTTTGAATACTTACAGAGTTTAAGGAAGTTAATTTAACTCTGGCGAGATCCCTAGTAATGAAAAGGAGGCTCTTGTTTTGAAGCATCACTGCACCTCTGACTTCAGTGCTGTAAGTCTCTGCTGAAGACAGTAAACTGAAAGTTGTTGACGTGTACTTTACAGTAGTTACAGTTTAAATCTTTAGATACACATCAAACTGAACAGATGTCAGTAAGGCCTGATTTTTTTTGTGATATAGAACCTTATCAGGAGATCTTTAATTTTCATACAACATACGCTCATTCAACAACATACAGTTACATGGAGAGTATCTGTAGTATTCTGTTACTTAAATCTTACCTGTGCAGTGAGACTTTTGATGTTCTCTTTTTAAATTGATTCAAATTAATGGATTTATTACAGAATTAAAAACTTTCTAAAGGATCAGTGCTGTGAATTTATATATCTATTTGTAAAACTTGAGACTACAGATAGGAATTTAATAGTGATCTGGTACTAGCTGTGCAGGTTAAAAGCTGCCTCTTTTAAACCAAGTATTGCTGGGACCTGTATCTGGTTTTAGGAAGTTCAAAAGTATTGATATTGCCCCATTCTTTACAAATGAAAAGTGATAGTCTTTCAAATAAATATAATAATTAAGCTAGCATTATCTTTATGTGACTTGTAAAATTGTTCATTTCTATCAGAAGATATGGAGTGAGATTTATAACCTATTAAGGTGAAATGCTCCATTCTACTTTTGAGAGTATTCGACACCTGAGAATAAATATTTCAGTTGGTGATCAAGGAGTATTTGCTTTTGGGGTGTCTTTGACTTGGATGCATTGGAGACCCTTTAACCTGAAGGGAGAATAGCACTGTAAGAGAATGATTTGCTGCACTGTCCTTTCTGACAAAAAATAAATAGGATCAGCTACGTGACCAATTTTTTTTTAAGCAGTTTTCATCGTAACTTGAAGAGGAGCTTTTTGCAGCTTTTAAATATTAATTTGATAATATTATAAAGATTTTTAATTCGACTTGTCTTAAGCATTCATTAGTGCTAGCTGACTTGCTAACTTCCTTCTCCCATCTGCTTCTGTCTCTCAACTCTCAACTTTTCTTGAAAGCTCCAGAGGCTTTGAGAAACCTCTAAGAGGAAAAAGTAGCTTCTATAACCATCAGGTCATGAATCCAGGTGTGATCTACAGAAATACATGTCCATTTGAACTCCTGAGAGGATGACTTTATGAGCGTGGTGCACAGAGGCTGGTGGCCTACCTGACGTGGCTGGGTGGAGCTGAAGGGCTCACCTAGCGGTGCCACCTGGAGGAGGCCATAATGGCCGCTTCTGGACTGGGGACAGCAGGGCTGCAGGAGTCTGGCAGCAAGCTGTAAGTAGGCAGGACGGGAGGGACATTGCCCTCCCTGACTGCAGCCATTTTGGTGCTGGTGGAGGGGGAGAACTGTTCATGTTGTCTGCTGTTGGTCACATAGCCCTGAGGTGTTTTATGGGGCTCCTCTACCTGCAGCTTGACTTGTGTGACTGTTGGGAGCCATTGCTTCTCTGGCCACCAGCCTGGGGTGGCCCTGGGCAGTCTGGAGGCTGGGCAGGAGAGTGACCGATTGCTTCTGGGCACTCCCTAGATGGAGCCTGAGAGCTGCTGGCTTTTGGTTCATGAATGGCGGCTGGCCAAGACAACATGTTTTTCCCTCATGAAGGAGGGTTGGGTGACAGGGTTGTATGCTATTGGTGACTTGGCTTTTTTAAGCAGATTTTTTCCTATTGTTTCATGTGTCTTCCCTCTCCAGCTGCTCTTTTTTACCTTGAAATGGGTGGCTTTCCTGGTTTTTAATTGATACGTGGAGTTTTTTTCTTTCCAAAGAGAAAGCTTCCCTGAGGAAAAAGCTTCTCATTTGACTAGGGGCATCTTGCATCTAAGCTCCTGTCAGACTTGTAATTCAATGTGAATAAAGAGCTCCTGGTTCATGCAGAAGTAATGTCTTCCTTCCCCGAAATCTCACCAACAGCTGGGAGCAAAGACCCCAAACCCTTCAGCTGCCTTGGGAAAATACGCTGCGTGCAGCAGGCAGGGAGGCACCGAGGAGGGTGCAGGGCCCTCGCTGCTGCCCCTCACACAGGCAGACTGCCATGGCTCAGCCGGTAAGAAGAACTTGGCCTCTGGAGAAGCAGCATTTGGCCGCTGCGGATTCTGGTGGCAGAAGGTCAAAAGCAGGAGCTCTTGTGAGGTCCTGCAGACACTCTGCATGCAGTGGGTGTATGTTGAGGTCTGTGTCATGGCTCCATTTTATGTGCCTGGTGCTTTTGGTGGACTGTTTGGTAGCCAGAGATCTCCTCTGGATTGCTTTATTTAGTGTTTTTCAGAGTTACTTAGAAATATCATTGCATCTTAATGACAGGAAATCTTTTAAAATGCTTTTCAATACCCCTTCATTACTAGTGTAGTTGTTTGCAAAACAGGAGCTGTATTTTAGCTTCTTGAATTAGTGCTTTCACTCTTTTGCCTTTGATAACCCAGGTGACTGATTTTGATAGTCTTAATAAGTGTAGTTTTCTGTTAAGATGGTTTAGCTAACAGTTGCTGTACAGAAGAATTTCTGAGAGGCTGGAAATATTTTCCCCAGCCTGAGTGATCTAATACCTGACAGTTACCATGGTGTGTATGGATTACATTGTCAGAAACTTTTTTTTTGGCAGATCTTTAGGCTTATAGAGGCAAGTAATCATGGTTGCTTTCTCTTAATTGTGTGTGTTAGTCTAGTCTCTGTTTAGATTTGAGCAAATCAGGCCACTGGGGAGTAAAGTCCTTGTTGAAGTATTCACTACCATCATGCTGAACCAGCATGCTGAGCCAGACAGTTCTGCTTTGTTTCTAAACTGGCTCCTAGTCCTCACCTGAATTAGTAGTTCAATAGGACACAGTTGTGTACCTCATCTTGTTTAGAATATTTAGATAGGAGAAAGCTGTTGTGTCCCCATCTTCCTTTTCTGAACAAGTAGTATATTATTAAAATACCCAAAGGTAAGTGTCAGAGAATTCTAGAAAGTATATAATTGTGAATTTGCTTTTGATTTAAAAAAATACTACTTTAATGGTATAGTTTGTTTGATTTGAAACTTAGAAAAAATTTAAAACTAGTGCTAAGTTGGTATGTAATTTTTGGTTTCCGATCTAATTCAAATTATTTTCCTAAACCTTGCCAGTCATTTGACTTCTTGTTATCTGTGACTTGTATTCTTTGGCGAAGAATTGTTTATCATATTTGTAATCTGATCACATACACCAGGGCAGAAGAATAGTTCTTACCCCTTTGCTTACATTCTGCCATACTCTGCTGCTAAGTAGTAAAGGCCATATCTGATGTGAGCGGAGGTTGGAAAAGTTTAGTTAGCATTTGCTAGCAAAAAGAGCTATGCAGGCTTCTCATCCTGGTGTCTTAGGAACTGGTCCAGTATGAAGTTCAGCTATAGGTTCAGTTATTCCCTAAGGCTGAGCGTATATTCAAACCATCAGTGCCTGGCTTCCAGGAGGGTGCCCTCAGTGTGAGGTTAGGCTTCATGGCAGCCAGGAAGCCATGCTACCTGCTCCTTTTGGCTGTAGTAAACAAACTGGCCAAAGCACTGCTCTTTCCCTTCCTTATCCCAGAATGGCTAGAGTTCAGCTGACCCTGCTAGCATTTGCAGACTGCTCCAGTGGTGGGACGTAAACAAAAATAGTAAGGACACCGTATTCATTTGTATGTAGACACAGATGAATGCAAATAAATTTTAGAGTAATAAAATAATAAATACCCTTCAGGTAATGAAAGTGGCTTCTGATCAAGGATACTTCACTAACCAAACTTGATTGTTTGAAAGGAAAGGAAATTTTGATCCTAATGAGATTAAATTTAAAAAGTGAGCAGTGTGCTTCAAAGCAGAGATTAAGCCCTTGGATTTTATCATAGACTGAAAATTTTCAGGGCCTATTCTTCCTTCAGCTGAAGCCAGAGGCAAAATTCCTGTTGAAGCCAGATCAAGCAAAGGAATGTGTGCTCCAGTTGATAGACATATGTAACTGGAATGTTACTCATACTTAAATTATAAACTGTTCAGTGGAAATTTCCGTATATTTGGTGTCTATATTTGGATGGCAGTTGACCACAAGCTATTCAAACACAGTCCGCTTCAGCTTCTCAAGAAAACCCTTTGTTTACTGTCCCAGGTCCAAATGAAAGCCAGTCAGGAAGAATTTTTTTGATCGATTTTATTAGGCTGAGGATCTAAGCCTCCAGTTTCCAGGCAGTTTGTTAAAGATACAAGTTGATCTTCTTTGACAACGTGCTCAGGCCTTCTATGGCACTTGCGTGCAACAGAGAAATTTTCCGGTTTTTTTTATGGCTTTGATGCTTTCTGGAGCTGACTTACCCTTCAGCCTAATGAAAGGAAGGAAAGTCCTGAGAAAACTAGAATCTCTACATTTAAAAGCAGTGACTTCCATGGCACTTGGTAGTGAAATGAGAGTTGCCTCATTAGAAATATGGCTTAAAATCAAGGCATAAAAAGTTGTCACTGATTTTCTTCTTCAGAGCAGGGGAAAAGAAAATACAGTATTCGTATTGTGTGGTGCCATACTTGGTAGAAGACCTATGTGACAACACTAATATGAATTGCAAATAAAAATAATTAAGAACATTTATGGGAGGAACAACTGTTCTGATGAAACTATTCTACTTCGTATGTGCCAAACCCCTCCCATTCTTCCTCCTGTCTTCCTGCTTCAAAATTACTTTGTAAGTAGAGAAGTATAGTCATTGGCTTTTGATACAAATGTTTTTGGCTGGTTACTGCACAGCTGCTCTTTACTGGCATTTATTTTGAAGGGCAAAGTAAATAGTTTCAAAGTGATTATTTTCTTGTAAGAATATTAGGATGGTCTTAGTTTTGGATTTTTCGTGTTCCTTGCTAGTTCAATATTGATAGTTTCACAAGCAGTGATAAAGGTTGGCTTCTGAGACCTGCTCTTGCACTTTGCTTGAGGGTGTAACATAAAAGTTTTTTGCTCCCAGGTCGCAGGTCTGGCAGTATGGAGACTTCTCTGCTGCTTACTGACCTTCAGTCCTGAACTGTATACCTGTTTTTCCTACATACTACACTTGTCAGACAAGCGTACAGCTAGAAAGCATTGCGCTATCAAAAGATGTACATACAAGGTGATTCATGGTCAGAGAGGATCTAAATACCTAAAATTTGTGTGAGGTGTAAAATTTGAGGTGCCTTAGAACTGGAATCAGAGACTCTGGCCTGTGTGCGGAGGCATTCTCTGCAGAGCCTGGGGCCATGCCAGCACCTTGGGATAAAAATTCCCAGTGAATGACCTGCACGTTCAGCAGGGAGCTGCTTGGTACAGGTGCAATCTTTATACCTCTGTGCTGAAGTAGCATGCAGGAAATAGCATGGAAATTAGTCTAATGTGTCATGTGTGTGTGTAATCCCTCACTTGGAATCTCAACTTGGAGATAAGCATTTGTAACATTTCCTTCAAGGACTGAGAAGGGCACACTGCCAATGTAGGAGGAAGTTGTGTGATTCTTTCAGTTATAAAATATCCTATGAGTAAAGAATTCACCCAGGAAATGTAAGAGACAGATTTGGTGTCTTCCTTGGTCTTCTGACAGTGAAGGATTCCAGTGCTCAGGTGTATGTCCTAACCAATGCATGGCTGTAGGTTGCAGCCCTTACTACAAGTTATCATGGTACAAAAAGTAATTTCAATTTCTTTAGGACAACAAATTAATAGAGTTTTGTAAATTTAGATTGCTCTGGGAGCTCCACAGGGAAGGATGAGTTTTGGATTGTGTTAACTACTATTTAATATAAAGTTCAGGAACAGCTCTGGGAATTGCAGTAACTACCTAAATTACTAACTTAGAATCTTCTACTCTTTTCTGAGTGAAGGAGTCTGAATTTTTATGTGCAGTGGTATGTTGTCAGCAGTGGCGTTGCAAATCCAAGGCCCCTGAACCTTGTGAGTACTTTTCAGGGAAACAGAATCACAAAATGGTTTGGAGTGGAAGGGACCTTTTAAAGATCATCTGGTCTAGCCACCCAGCTATGGCTTTCATCAGTCTCACCAGAGAACAGAAGTGATCCCTCCAGGCCCTATTCTTGATTGCTAGTCCTAATACCTGCAGCAATGCAGTCGTAGCTGCAGCTCTGTTCACATTTTTTTGTACTGCTTGGTCCAGTAGCATAAAACCAAACCCTCCTACTGTGGCTTTACCTACCTTCTTACCCAAAACAGAACTTCACATCATGTCTGCTACCCTCTACCACACTGTTCTTTCTCCAAACTTACCTTCTACTTACAGCACAGTCCACATCCTTTCCACCCTGGCTCAATATCTCACCAGCTCTCAATCCTTTTATCTATATCCTGCCAATGTTTTTCCAGATCAAAACTATGCTCACAAATGCTTGCTCCCACATAAAATTTGTATATTTAAAAAAGTATTTTCTGTACCCACCACTTGCTACCTCAGTGTAACTGGGCTGTGTGAAGGGTGCAAGTACTGTAGCATCACCATTCCTGTGAAATGGAAATACATGGACGCAGAGATTCAGACCTGCTTCTTCCTTGATGAATGAATGACATCAGTAAAGCTGCTGACTCCTTTGCAATAGTAAAAACAAAGTGGGAGGGAAAATGTGATTCTGCTGAATATAAATTGCACATTGGCTAGAAGATTCAACTAGCATCATACTTAGTATGAACGAGGACTAAAACTTTGATACTGACTCAAATTAAAGTATTTGTATAAATAGTATCCTTGCTATTTGAGGATGATTTAGGATTTTTTCTTTTGCAAACTGGGATTTAAGATAATACAGTTAGGAAGCATCACATGCAACTTAAACTATACTACATGAGGTTCATGATAAAAAGACTTTTTATATTACAGGATATTAAAACAGCAGCAGTCCCAGTTTTCTTGCAATATATATTTCTATAAAAAGTTTATAAACTAAATGAATTAAACTTTTGCACAAAGTTGATATTGCATATGAATTTATACAGCAATAGCTGAATATTCTTACCTATAAACACATAACAAAATTAAGGATAACAATTTATAGAAAAATACAAAGTATCTTTGCCATTCATGTTTAGTGTAATATATAGCCAGTCATAAGTTATTAAAAAAATAATAAAGCACAACAAAAGCCTGATGAATACAATCCCTTCTGTGCCACTTCATAACTACTATGAATTTTACAATCAGTTGGGGGGAGGGGGATGAAAAAAGGGAAACCCTAGATTGATAGGGAAAGTGCTGTTTTGTTTTCTACTATATATTTTACTTGCAAAAAACCCCTTATTTTTCTAAAGAATACTTGAAGTCTGTTCTTCACACCAGGAACCTGGAATAACTTGGTGAATATTGTATTGTTTTAACCACACGCATATAGGTATAAATATATCAACACATTACTAGGTATGAAATCAAATTAAAGCTTTTTCTCAAGAAAACTATTCCTTTCATCTTCAGCAAACCTCACACATCTTTAAAGATGTTTTTCCTAGCATTAGAAAGTTGTTATTCTGTAAGCTACTGCATCTCTCTATGTGTCTGCCTGCTCTCTTCTTTTCTAACCATGTAATCTGATATAAATCAGTTAGGTTTCAAGGTTTGAGATACCTTTAGATTTGAATGCTTTCAGTTCCCAGTGTGTGGTCTAGTTGAATCTCTTTGCCCCATATTCTTGTCTCTGTCTAGCCAATAACAAATTTGTCTTGATTTTACAGTAAAAGGCAGTAGACAGGAAAAAATCCAGTTACAAGATATACTATGAATATCACTGTTGACTTCGATGGCATAGGAAGCAGTAGTATCAGCTAATATGTTAGTATCCAGATCCTCAAAAACAACTACTGTGCCTTAAATACCTTTCAAAAATCTGTGCCAAAAGAATTGAATAACATAGCTCCACAGAAATCTGTGGGTAGAAGTTAAATGTCTTTTGCTGTAAACTTTGCCAACCAGATGGCAGTATCATTCACAATAGCAACGCCTCAGCTAGTAAAAATACACTGTTTAGCTACAATCTGTCATACCTTTTCTTAACTGCCTGGCAATAATGGCTGTTGCGCAACTGAAGCACTGGAAGTACTTTACGCTATCAGGAGAAGTCCTTGAAAAGATACAGAACCATAAGCTTCAGAAGGCCTATAGAAGATAGTACCATGTATTTAAAATTATATTATTTTTAACTTGTGAGAAGACATCTAGCAAGTGACAGCAAAAATGTCAGAGCTGTATTGTTTCCTCTGCTGATATCCGATAGCCTTAAGTGCACAATATGCATAGCTTTAAACTTGAGGATACTATATACGTATTGAAAATAATAGCTGTTGGCCAAATTCTGCATTCCAGTATTAAGTACAACTTCTAACAAGCTCACAAGAATCCTTGGCTGACTACAGGAACAAAAAATAGCCCTTCTTCCCTTGCATTGTGATAATATATATAAGAATAAAACATTTGTACTTTAGAGGGACCATTTCAGTTTCATGATTTTTAGTTTCAAAAGTAGTAATATCCAACAGCAGATTTTTGCTTTATTGTTTAGAGTCCAAAAAATCTTTACAGATGCCTCTAATAATATCAGGAACCATCTGCTCCAATCCTGTGAACTCCCTAGTGAAGAAAGTATGAGATTCTCTTGGTTCAGAAGCCATGTCTTTCAGATCATCCAGAGGTGCCCAGGCAACACCAACAGAGAAGACGGTTATTCCTACAGTGTAATAGTACAGTAAGAAGAAGAAAAAGTTAAGACCATTTTGCCTATGGATACAAGAAAAACAGTCACGTCTACATCCATGAATTAATCTGGATCTGAAAAGCATGTTTCAATACCTGCAGTCTGTCAAAGTTGATTAGATTTCAGGAATTAGATTTGTCTCAGAATCCTGAAGGAAGTATGGGGTATCTTAAGAGCTACTGTCTTAGCTGTTTTTATTGTGACACATGAATGTAGTAGTTACAATGTCAGTCTTGAAACACACGAAATACTGTGTAAAATAATTTTAAAAATAAATTTGGATCCTTTGTGTATGCTTAATACTTTAAGCATCAGCAGCCTGATAAGCTTTTTGGCCAAAAGAGCTTATTTCCTTCCTAGATGACGATGGAATACAGCAGTAATGCCATATTGGATGGCATCATTGGTTGGGACTTCACTACCTGGCTCTCTAATCTACTAATTTCTCTTCTGTTCAGGAAAATAAGACTGGGTGTACATTTTTAACTGAGCTGCCACGAGCAAGTCCACTTATACCTGGCTCCAGCACTGATTTTCCATCCTAATGGCAACCAGTTCCTTAGAGCTCACATTTTCCTGAATTTTAAACAGGTATGGGTACTTGATTCACTCAGTGGGGCTGTATTTGCAAACTGTGTTTAAAATCTGGACATTCACAATACAGCATAAACAGGATGAATTAGCTTCCATTGCCTTCAAAGAGAAGTCATTTACCTGCTTTTTGTGCAGCAGCAGCAGGTCCTCTAACATCGTCGTAAGACTGACCATCAGTCAGGACAACAAGGAAATTTTTGTTAGGTCCATCTTTCACAGGCCCAAACACATTTCTGGTTGTGAAAGAAATGGCATCACCAGTAGCAGTGCCACCACTCATGTAGCGGATGTTCCGGATAGCCGAGAGGACCTTTTCTTTTGTGGTGTAGTCTGTGAAGCTGAACTCGGTACGCTGATCATATGTGAACTGCACAGCTGCAATCTTGGAACCAATGTCAGAGATCTCAAAAGCCTTTGCAACGTTGCTGATGAATTCAAGCACAAGGCGGAAATTGCTGTCTCCAACGCTGCTGGAACCATCTATCAAGAAACCGATGTTGACAGAGTTGTAGCATGTCTTGCTACACAACATCTGCTCATGGGAACACAGTTTCTGGACGAGAGGTTTCACGTATTTGGTAGTACCAAACCAGGTGGGCATTTGGTAAGAGAAGAACCCATTGTTTCGACAGACAGCCTGTTTGAAAACAAAAAGTCAACAGGTGAATACTGACACAGTGGCTGTATGGGTAATAATCAGGCATCTGTGATTTTCTTTCAAAGACAGGGTAAAAATGGAGCCTGATGGTGGGAGTTTGGGGTGGGTTTTTTGTTTGTTTTTAAAGAAATTGAGGACAAACCTCAGCAGTTGAAGTCAGTTAAAACTATAATATAGCTTATTTTATTCAATAATACAGTCAGCTCTGCCCCTCGAGCTCTGGAAATTTCGTATCATTTAACTTTATTCATATGAACTGTAATAACTGGAAATTATGATTTTTGAAAGCAAAGTAAGTCATACTACCAAATATCCAAAGGATTGAAAGATCTGTATTTTTGCTTATCCACTGAAAATTAGTCTCTGTATTTTCCCTTTGAATCTGGTAAGCCCGTTATTTTTTTAATCTATAATGTCATAAACACAGACGTACAGTTGGGTAGAAATATAGCTCCAGGTCATTCAAAGTAAAATTTCTTTTTCCTCTGGCTTCCATAAGATGCACATAAAGTACAAGGTATTTGAGAAAGGGGTTAAATTTGAAATCAGCTCTCCAAGGTGATAACTAATCTGGGTAAGATAAAAATGCAGAAGGGAAGAGCAGGCCTCAGTCACCTGAAGTCAGGTTCTTTCTGTGCCTGAGTACACAGGAGCTGGACCTGCCTGCAATACCACTGGGATTAGCAGCAAGCTATCTTGTGCCTAGAAGCAGCAGAGCTGTAGTCCCTCATTCTGCTCATGCCCTGAACTATGAAGTTTCTGCTGAAATTAGACATCTAAAACCTCCCTGTGGAAAATGAGAGGTTTTCTCACTGGACAGTAAGTAAAGACCTAGTGATTACAAAGCTCATGCGAGAGTAGGTGATCTGTGTTTGAATTTCTACTCGAACTCATACAGAGCAAGATCCAAAACTTTTCATCCAAGATGAATGGCTCACGAGTGAACTTGTTAGGATCTGGTTTTCTCAAACTTTTCTGTGTGTAATGAAAGTAAGTAAATAATCATCCATAGAGCAGGTACTGAAAGGTATGCTTCCCTGTCTGCCATTTCAGGATAGGAGATATCATAGCTGCATTCCATTGCCTGTGACACATTGAACCATACCTAGGTGAGGGGATTCTCCTATTCCGAGTATCTTCATGTAATTACAAGGTCCAGGAGTCACAACTTGGCCAAGACTCTCAACTAGGAGGATGGCAATACCACTTTGGTACCCTTTGTGTAGTCTCTTTAGCAGGAAAACCACCCAGTGCTTCTTTAGGTTTCCTAGTGCTATTCTTTCAAATCACTTATTAGCAGGGATAATTTCATTGGTTTTTTGGAGATATATGTATATAAAAATATTAAGAATGAGTTCATTAGGATTTTAGCATGAAGTAAATTCTCTAGAATCATAGCCATGACTGAAAAATGTATAGTGATATTCTCTCTTACTTTGTCAACAAAAGCAATGTCTTGTACCATTCCCAGCTCCTCTGTTGTGGGTTTTGCTACAGATACAATGAATACGTTGACTCCAAATTCTCTGGCCACTATGCCAGCTTCTTCTATATCATCTGAGGGCCAGCCGTCTAGGAACACTACAATGATCTTGGGAATTCCTTTGCGTGCTCCATTTTCCAAAGAGAAGAATTTCTGAGCTGTGTGCTTCAAAGCTTTCCCTGGTTTTGAACAGAATATGAAGAACGAATGTGATTACATTTTGGTACCAGTTCCCTGTATGAAATTGTGCTGCATTTCTGTTATGATTATAGGTCTCACCCAGTGTAAAAGCAAAATAGTGTCCCAGGAAATTGGATAATAATGAAGCCTGAGCAACCTATAAGTTAAAAAACAACCAACCAAACCACCCCCACAAGAAAAAAAAAAATCCACAGATAAAGCTGAGGAAAAAAAAATCACTGACTTTTTTTCACCCACAGGTCTGGTTTTGTAGTAAGATGTAGGTATGTTAGTGCTCACCAAAAGAATTGGAAGGAGGAAAGTTGAGGAGCTACCTAAATTTAGCTTGTGAATTGCAATATATTTGGAACCCTCGGTTTCCTCATTTGGCAAACATCTCTTCACAAACACTTACTACTTATTCTAAGTTTATTCTAACTCTTTAATTAGCCAGTCAACAAAAATGAAATGCTAAGCCTTTTAGATACGAATTTGTCTCAAGATATCACTGTTAACAGTGAAAAGTTGATCACTGTTTAAAAGCAGGAAGTGATATTTGCACTTCTACTCTAAATGTGTAATAAACAACCCTAACTTCTGGAAATGAAATGTAAGATGTAGCAATGTTCTAGTGGAAAAACGTTGAACCTAAGATACGCATGGCATTTAAAACACTATCTTACGTAACTGAATTATAAGAACTTCAGTATATACACACACATAAATATGTTAATAAGTAATTTCTATTTGCATGGAAGGATGGACTCACCTGTATTAGAATTGCCGCCTCTGAACCCCAATTCCTTTATAGCAAACAAAACTTCTTTTGCAGCAGTGAAGTTTTTCAGATAGAATTCAATTTTTGGATGTTCACTGTGGAAAAAAATAAAACAGTAATAAAGTATATAGTTCATTTTCCGTACCGCTACGGCATTAGCAAGATAAAATACACTGAATAATTTTGTTCTTGGTAATATATATTATTCTTTATATTTTTAATTAATAAAACAGAAGTATGCTCCTTGCTTAATAATTTTCACAATCCTTAGCAAGAGGAATTTATTTACCTGGGTAGGTAATTTAAGAACAGGCTGATTCTTAGGCTTATCAAGCAGCTGAAAACATTAGGTTGAAAATACATACAGAAAAAAAATTGAACATGCCAAATGTTAAACTAACTGCATTTATGTAATTGAAAATTGGTAGGTTTACTACTATTTGTATAATACCTTCTTTATAAAAAAATCCTGTGAAATGCAGCTTGAGTTATTTAATTTGGGAAGTCTTAAGGTATGCTAGCTACTGACTTGGTTTAAGAAATGAAAGATTTTAGCTATGCTAAGTTTCCAGATTTCACTTTTGATTTACAGTAGTAAACCAAAAGAAATTCTTATTTTGCCATGCAAAGAGTAGAAGGATAAACACCAGCAGGTCAAAGAGCTGCTGCTATGAAATAAATAGCCTGATCCTGCATCAGAATCACTAGAATGAAGCCTTGTGCCTGCAGCGCTGATTTTCATGGCAGAATAACTTAAAATGGTACATTTTGAGATAGAAAGATTATTGCTTGTAAGATTAATTTCTAATGTAGAAGAGTTGAACATTGAAGGTGCTAAACCGATTACTCAGTTTCTCCACAAATTGTTCCTCACCTTATTGTATTTAAACCCAGGACATCAAGAATGGGGTTCATTTCCCCTAGCTTTTGATGTCTACAGTGGATAGAAACTGGATTTTTCAGGATGGAATTCATCACATCCTAAAAGGAGGCATCCAAAGCAGTTCATATGGTTTGTACCATGAATGTAGTCTTTCTAGTGACTATAAAAGTAAGTCTAGGTCGTTAAATCAGACTCAGACATCTACTCTACAGTCATCTAAAGGCAGGGGAGAGGAACGGACTTTAATGATGAAAGGTGTGATAGAGAAACCATGTGTTAATCTAGCAGATGTTTCATCTTCTTGGAATAAGTAAGTTAAAGGTTTCTTTGTGCTTCCTTTATTCCAGAAGCCATAGCCAAAGTAATGAAGCCTTGGAAAACTGCTATCGCTGAGCACTAGCAAACTAACCTGTGGCTACAAAAAACCTTCTACCGATGCGTTGGATGTTGCAGTGGCTTTTAGACAGTTTTGCAGTCTACAACCATACACAGTAGTATGAATGGTTGGACTCAATGAGCTTAAGGGTGTTTTCCAACCTAAATGATTCTATGAATAGCCTTGAAATAAAAAAGTGACCATTCATAATTTGAAAATATTAGCTGTAGTAACCTATATGTTGGCAAGAGCAGCTTTCTGCTTCGTACATGCACATAGCTGTTTGTGACAATTCTCTCTCTACAATTTTTAAAAAGAGCCATCTCTCCTTTGCAGAGTGCTTTCTGCTGTTTCACTAAAATGACCTACAAAACTGTAAGCAGCAGAGAGGCTGGGAAAAGTCCAGCTGCTCTCTATCCAAATATCAAGTATCACAGAGGCAGAAGATGATCAAATTTGTCACGTCCTCTCACATGGACATCTCAGCACAGCACAGAACAAACAGTGTTACAGCTGAAGAGAGTTTGCTTTCTCTTGCTATTTATCAGCCACTATTGAGTGAATACTTTTTGCAAAATAGGGAGTGATATATTAATTGATTTCTCTTATTAATCGCTCAGTTATATTTTTTATAGATCTGTTCTTACCTGGCCTGTACAACTCCAACGTGAGGCCCTTCTGTTCCAATTCCCAACATCACAGCTACTTTTCCAACAAAGTTTTTCTGCAAATTAAATCTACGTTGGCCAATGTTGTAACTTCCATCAATGAGAAATGCAATATCAGCTTTACAGTCTGTGAACATCCAAAATAATTAGACTTAATAACAAATAAATGTTAGGATTTTGCTTTGCAAAAGTTAAATTTGTGGATTCTTACCTTTGTTTCCAGCCTTTTTATCAAGTGGCTTCTTAGGTCTTTTACCTTCAGTGAAGGAAACAGCATGGATCATTTAAGAGCAAGATGATGAATGGCCAAAAGTGAACCAGAAAAAGCTCAGACACCAAGAATTGCATGGCAATCTATCTGCAGTAGGAACTGTTAATCAGTTTTATTAGTAAACTTGCACTACTGCTTTGCTCCTTGGACAATATTCTTTTTCAAATGAAACAGTTTAACATTCCACACCTGCTTAGCTGATTACTGAAACACAGAAAGCTGGGTGGATTGCTGTAGCTCGCTATTTCTCAGTTAGCCATCCTGCTGTTCAGTGCACAGTTTTAATGGTTTAGAAGCAAACCATGACTTAAACTGTAAAGCAAATGGTCTATTCACAAACAACATCCAAGTCCAGTATTTATGTACCACTAACCTTCATAAAAACTGATCTAGCCTTTTAATACAGCATTTTCTCTGGAGAAATTCAGATAACATCTAAATTTCTGCTGTGCAAATCCTGAGAGCTGTTGAATAGTTCTGTAAGAAGGAATGCATTATCTCTGTCTTCTGTCATTTAACAGGAATGAATATCCCTTGAGCTCATGAGCTCTTTTCTTCCTTTATGTTATCTACATTACTTTTCCAAATTAATTCAATTTTTTTTTAATTTACATGAACACTACTGAAATCAGAATCAATCTCCCCGATTACATGATTCCTCTTTTTGCTGATGAAAGATATACCGCCAAAACAGTTATTGTATATGTTTTCTTCTTTAAAAATAAATGGATTGTATGAAACATGTCATTTTAGGTCTGGATTCATGCACTTTGGCACATCTTATCACAAGCGGCTTCCCTGTTGCAGAGAGCTCATACCTGTAGAAGGACGCGCTGTTGATACTGATCGTCCAACTGCTTCAAGCGCTGTGTTCTTGGTACCTGTTCAAATATTGGAAGAATAAATTTACTGTATTTTAGTGTTTTAGATATGAAGTGCTTGAAGAATACTGTATTTCCAATAACCTGTCTTCATCATCTGCCATTAGCTGCTCTGGGAGTAGGACACAGGCCTAGACAGATCTTTGGTGTAATCCAGTATTACACTGCTTGTTGTACAGGTAATGAACTTCTCTGAGCTTCTGCATTTGAAACAACAGCAGCTAATGAGTAATTATAGCATACCTAATTGCTGAGAGGTTTTGAGCTGTAGCAGCCATTATTTTTAGCAGATGAATTCAGGACTTGATCTGGAGAAGTGGATTTCACTTACACCCTGACCAAAAGCACCTATAATTCCAAGTTCTTAGCTATTAATTTGCAATGGACACTACAAAAGGATTACCAGTATCTTAGGGATAGTAGGCTGAATTTTAGCTATGTTAACAATAAGAATGCATTAGAGAGATCTGTTTCCCAAATTTTGGAAGAATATACCAGAAAACACATATACTTCAATATTTTTTAAGCCACAACAACTTATATAACTAGTAGGCTTCTTTATACGATTTTATGAGGGTGGTTTATCCTCACCCAAGTGGCAGGGCACAATAACTGATTTGCAATCAGGCACAGCATCTCAAATATGCGGATAAAAACTTCTGAAAAACCACTATGTCACACTGTAGCTTAATAAGCACATCACATCTAAGTAGACATTATTCCTATTTTTGGAGGGTCAGTGTTCCGTTTGCAGGGAACGCTGCACAAGCTCTTTGAAAGGCCCAACAAGTGCCACTGCCTGCACAAAGGCAGGCAGGGGGAGAGAAGGGATAAAAACCATACAGCTGGAAGTGGTAGGAGGACAGGACTGAAGGATTGAAGCACTGACTGATCAGCTTAAACTGTTGTTGAACTGTACTGTCAACTGCCTGCTATCATGTCATTATATTCTAAATAACTGTAATCCATCTTTATGTATTGGCTTCTGCTACAGACTAGCTAGTCTAGCTGGAATAGTACTTTAAGGAAATTGTGGGAAAATGAAGATAATGAATTAAAAGTGAAAATTGTTGTTACTACACTTCAGATAGCAATCACATTTGTTCATGCATACAGGAGCATTGAAGAAGTTTCCTACAGTTCTGTTAATATTTCAAATATAGTTTGCAAAATAGTAAGTGTGATCCACCTACGAGTCACTGAGAAAGACGAAGCCCATCTTGTGAGCACCTGAGACTGGATCCCATTGGCATTTACAGCAGAGTAGTTTTCTTGTCCTGGGAGAGTCTGTACCCTTACAGCTCCTCCTGCATTAGTGATCACCCCGCTGAGATACAAAAATAGTTGTTATAAATTAGACACTTTAATCACAAGGAAATTCAAACCATTATACCATCATTAGTATATTGGACACTAGCCTCATGAAAAACATGCCATATAGGCAGGCAGTTGTGTTCAGGCTAAAACAAGCTATAAGTAGCTGAAAAGACTTTTAAAAGAAACTATTCTGTGGAGCACCACATAGACTTAGGAAAAAAAGGTCAGGAAATTCTAAAATTCTGGCAGTGTTCAGACTGATGCAGAAGAGTGATGTTTCAAGGACATGTAAATTCCTAAAGGAAAGAACTCCAACAACACATTTGAGCTCATTATGCTCATTATGCCTCATGAATATTTGTGACAAACAAAATTTGGTAATGCTTAACTACAAAATGACCAAAGCTAAGAAAACTGGGAAGAAAAATAACTGTTTATAGTAGTAATGGATATGTAGGATATCTTGTTATGCAACTGCAGACTGAAATCAGAAATGGTATATATTATTGAAAGCAGTCGTCAGATTACTGATAATTATAAGAACAGAGCCAAAAGCATCTTACTCTTCTTATTCACCTCTAGTAAACATTAAATGTAAAATCTGAAATGAATTAAATAAGCTTAAGTTAGCTCAATCCATGTAAAATTCTAGAGTGCTTTCAGTCTAGACTTAGAAATAGTATATCAACAATAGATGCAATTCAGCTGTGTAATTTTTACTGACAGAGATGTAGAGTAACATACCAAATTGCAGCCTCAGAATTTGGAACACTTAGGTAATAGTTAAAAAGTCATAGCTATTTTCATTAGTTTAAGCATACTGCAGTGCATCTTTAATATACAGTTATAATGGATTAATTAAAAAAAAAATAAAAAAAAACCAGAACAAATACCAAGAAGCTTACTGTTTAAAATATCTTATAAAGTCATATTCAGTATTACACTCCTTAATGTCTTACTAGAAGAGTCAGTTCAGAAACACAGAAGCAACAAGAAAATTTGTAGCAAAATCTGTGGGGGAATTTTTCCAAAACTGAGAAGAGAGTCAAACCTAAACCACTCAGACCCTAGACAAGTTTTTAGAGAGAGATATATATAATTTTTTCCCTTGTTGAATTTCATTTCATGATTCAACAAACAGGTTTTGAGATTGCTTACCAGATCCATCCTGCCATCTGAAATAAATGAAGGAATAGCCAATTTGCAAATCTTACTGATGCTTACGGTTTAAGGATCATGTGAACACCCAGCAGGACAATAGATTTATGCATTTAGGAAACTTCAGGGTTAAACGCAGCCCAGAGAGAACTTCACTGTTTTTCACAGAGAGGCTGTTGTGGTTGGTTATATTTGGATACCTCAAGTGACAATAATAGGCATCAGAACTAGTTAGATCTCTTTTTATGTGCTCCTGAAAGAATGGTTATTATTTTTAGAGGCCAAAATTCAATGTTGAGCTTCTCTAATTAGTAATTCTTTTGAGCTTCTCTAAGAGGGAATAAAATCTTGATGCTTTTTAGTACTTGGGCAGGTACAGTACTGCAGGAGACAAACAACCATTTCAAGACTATTTAAACATAGCAATGTGCGTCTTTGTATTTATTTTTCTAAATAAATAGGTCCCAGCCTAATCTGATTTTAAAACATCATGAAAGTAGAATAATCAAGACCAGAGATTAGAAAATTTTGCATATATTTCTGGTAGTATGAGCTCTGAGTATCTGTGGCAAAGATGGCTTCCACGTAAATCTCCTTGTGGACCACTGTTAAAATACATTCTTCATTCATGGACATGATTTGCATTTCTAAATTGAACTGTTATATATATTTAGTGCTTGTAACTTGGAAGATTGTGGTAGTAGTTTCAAAATGTACAGATATTTTCTTATCTAGGAATACTGTATAGAGTATATAGGCAGAGGAACTTTAGTAAAGTTACCCTGAACAAGTTTAAAATCAGATTTAAAAATTTGGTAAATTCAAACAGCACTTTACAGTTCTTTTGAAAATAACCAGTTAGATGCTCTGGTCTAATTTTTTTCTCACTGTTTTTTAATGACAGGACAATTCAGTAAGGCAAAATAACACATTAATGTGTTTAGAATATTTCAGTCTAATTGGAACATAATTTTCTTCTCCAATACCTACCCAGTTCTCTTTGGCATTCAAGCCTTCCCTAGTGTCTCAGTCTTAATGGATAAGGAAATATGTGTCAGAAACAGAATACATGTTTAATTGGAACAGTTTCTAGTTTAAGTTTATACTTGCAATTTTAGTGCAGTTACTTTGAGCTCACATCAGCAAACCTGATGGATGCCCAAGTTAGCTCCCAAGGAAAGCTTAGTATCTCTTCCCACTTCCTTTGTTGTGGACTCACAACTTTGAGCGCTGGCTGTATTAAACTCAAGAACACATTCATACTGAAAGCTCAACCTAAGAATTATTCCTGGAAGCAATGATTTCAGTTTATTTTAGTCATGGTGTGACTAATTTTGTCTATATTGTTCTTCTATTTTGTCTATTGGTCTTTTAATTTTGATTTTCATTTTGATGGGGGGGGGGGGGGGGGGGGAAATCTAGCTAGTCTCCATCAAATTCAGAAGCTTTCCACTGAAACCAGAGTAGATTTATTTGCTTCTTGTCTATTTATTGAAAACACTTGATTCTGTATTTCATCACAAGTCATAAAGCTCTAGACTGCCTTCTGAAGATACACTATTTCCATATGACAGCTCTGCTATTTTTAAAGCAAGTGGGAGGCTGCTATTAGAGGTGAATATAACATGAACTATAGCTTTATGAAAGTTATTCCTCTTTTCTTGCTATTTTGTTCTGTAGGTAAATTAACAACTGTTTAAGCCATCTTTTACAATCTCATTTGTTCTACGTGGGATGTTTCTTCCAGCAAGTTTACTCAGAGCGCATGCTCATAGATGCTGAAGTGGAATAAACCATATTGTCAGTGTGCCTTTGTATTCTGAATCAGTTTGGTAAATTCTTTTCTGCAATCATTTACGATTGACTTTAAAAGTGAGATTCATTTTGTGTAGATCTGCAGTGGTATTTAAACAGAGAAGAAGTGCCTATGCATTTCCTCAGTATGATTTATGTCATTACAATCTGCTTTGATTTTCACCACTGTTCTTTGCTCCTGTGTGATTGATTTGCATGCCACAGCTGTTTTGATTACACTGGAACTCTGCAGTTTTTCCATTAACAGCTTTTACTTCCTTACTCTGTGTTCCATGCTACGGTCAGGGCTACTTGGCAGCAACTTTATATAAAAGCTATCAGTCCATTCTCTTGCCTAGCTTCACTGTTAATAACAAATCAGAATTTATACTTAAATGGTATTTTTCACTCAAAAATGCATACAAATTAAACAGAAAAGCAAATACACAAGGAAGCAATCTAGTACCTCACTGCACAATAGCTCATGGGAGAGACTATACTGGCCAAGGACAGCAGAAGATATGGGAAGGTTTTATGGCAGATAGGAATTTCATCTAAAACATACTTAATCTGAATTGAGGTAAACAAGCAGATGGGATTGAAGCTTTTTAGAGCCTCATGCACCTCCTCAAAGTAAAGTGCAATAACTGTTTTTCTGCCTTCTCAGAGAAAGGGATACAGGACTGGCTTGCCTTTACTGAATTATGAAGGAATTTTAATTTTTCAAGGAGTCTGCACATCAAAGCTGATACCCAGACCACAAAAAGACTTGTTCAGCCATGGGAGATGACCCTTATAAGTGTAACTGCAGTCAGTAATCTTAGACACAGCAGTAGAAAACTGAAATACTATCTCCTGTTAAAAGAAAAAGGAAACAAGATTTTCACCTTTTGAAAAAATCTTTTTCCTCTGGGTAAATTTTCCATTGTTTCTTAGGATTTGTAATAATTGCAACAAATTTGGCTGATGGAGAGAACGCTTTCTGCAGCATGCTTATAGGCTATTGACTTGTTTAAAAAAAAATGGAGATGAAGCAAAGATTATTTCCTTAAATGAACTTAATTCTAAGTGTAAGGTAAGGATCAGCTAGATAAAACTGTCTAAACATAACAAAACATTGTCAGTGAAATAGACAAAGAGTGTTTTTCCCCTTGTTGTATAATAATGTTAAAGAGAAATAGATTTGAACATAGACTAAATGTTCTACACCAAGGAAAGGTCCCAAGCCCAACGGCAGCAAGGCAGCTACTGGGCTGTTAAATGAAGTACACATTGAACAGACTTAGTCTTGCAATCCAAAAGCAAAATGTTTGCTCAGAAACTCACACGGTATGTTTTTATGCTAATCATTGTGCTCATCATATGTTTATAGGTAGGTTATCTGCTTTTTCAGAAGGGAGAGAGCAGAAAGATGAAGGCCTGCCATGCTACCCAAGAGCATAATTTTGACCTGAAAGTTCCTGTTCCCATTGCTAACAGTGTGCTGGCTGTGACAGCAGCTGGCATTCCCTATAGGGTCCTTGGATGAAAATAGCTGTCTTAAGTCCCTGAGGATAACTGAATTACCCAAATTCCCATCTTTCCTTCCTATTAACAGCAGCTGCACCAAACTCCTTCCACATCATCTGCCTTTCTCCATCACTCCAAGGAGTATCCTCCCCTTCTCCAAACTGCAGTTACCTACTGCTGCCTGATTGCCTTCAATCACCAATACAGAGCTGCTCAGGGTTTCATGCCAGCATGCTCTGGCCCCCTAAGTTGTACTCTTTCTGTCTCCCCTGCACCCCTATTGCTTTTGGCAGGAAAGAAGGCTCAGCAGCAGAAGCAGGCACTATGCCAAAGTTTCCCAGGGGATCTACAGCTGTTCAGAAATCCCTCTGGCCAGACAACCCTTTTGTCAATAATCTTCCAGCAAACACTAGGACAGCTCAGGAGCCATCACCTGTGTTTGTGGTCACTTTGTGACCAGCTTGGTAATACCATGATATGCTTTTGTTACACTTTAGTTTGAGACCTTGATGTTCAATTAGAAATTGTTCCATCCTGTAACTAATTAGGAAGGCTATAAAAAAGCTTACATGCCTATTTAGCATCTAAACACTCCCACATTGGGCTAGGTCTCCATTTAGTAGAACTGGCATTAGAACAGAACTGCACAAGCTGAGAACCTAGTCCTTCATTTGACCTCCTGATTATTAATCCAATTAATCACTCAGTGGTAGATTTAACTCAGTTCTTCATGCCTGCATAGTGTCAGCCTGGTAGGAGGTTCTCCATTCTTCCCCCGACAAATAAATCTTTTATTCTTCTGCCCAGAAAAAGAACAATATTAAATAAATATTCTGTTTCCTGAGAGTAACTGCACATAAAATAAGGAGAGAAAAAGCCAAATATAACAAACTAAAACAGCCAGAAAGCTTATTCATCTGTAGTATATAGATTTATTCATTGCTGAATTCTTTATATGCACTATATAGTATTTTGTTGTCTTAATTGCCTCACAGTAATGGAACTACTCATAGGAATAAGCATTATTTAGTTTATATAAATGGAAGGAATCGGGCCTCAGTTTGGACCCAGCCCACAACCTGGACTGTATGTGGAAGGGAACACAGACCCATGCTCACACAAGCATTTTCAGTTAAAAAAAATAAGCACTGCTCCCAAGACTGAAGTTTCTTGAAATGGTGGATAGTTGTCTGACTAATGCATTACATAGGACAAAAGCAACAGTTGTTGTGGCACAGGCCTGGTACTCACTCAGTGCTTAAACTAGTATGTGGTTGTTCCAGTTATTTGGAAGAAATTTCCAAAATTCTCAAAGCAGGTATCTAGTTACATCACAACAACAGCAAATTATAGTGATTCGCTATTAGCAATATGTTCTTGGCATTACTTTGACACCAACATGGAGCTTAGCCATTGCAACAGAGCAAGAAGGAGCAAGTGTTTTTGTATGTTGTTGTTGGATTCTGTAGCCTGCACTGAAATTAACTGACAACTAAACAGCTATTGCCTCTCCTCTATCCAGCAATCCTTTTTCACTGGGACCAGTATTTATGGCTGCTAATAGTTGCAGCAAAACCAACAAAACATTCTCATGTAACAAATTCTGTTCTGAGTATGAAATGCTGAAGGACTAAGAGCCCCCAACTTAGTCTCTAAAACCAGCATTCTCCTAAATAGAATTTTTCACCTATAGTCTGCTTTTTCCAAATGCTGTACTACAATTGATCATATTCAGAAGACTTGAACATTGTTAATGTACATCTCTACAGGAAGAGACAGATTAGAATGGTCAGTATATTTTAATCCCTTCATTGCTACTAGACACCTCTTTGTTCTTGCAATGTCTGTGGAGACATTGTTAGGTGCAGATTTTACAGACAGGTGCACATTTCACAAGAGGTATAATTTGGATTGACACTGACTATGGAAAAATCCATATTTTTCTATGCTCCTATGCTTCTGGCCTGGAGAACATTACTACACATAGTTAGGTACAGACTTTAGTTAAGACCTAAGTGGTGTAGAAATGCCTGTGCTTCATTATCTTAGGGGAATACTACACAAATCTTGAAAAGAAATCTGTTTCTTCCATTTCTTGTACCTCCTTTTGTAAATGTCTAGATCATGTGAACATTTTTCAGCATTTTCAGTATTCTGGTATTTCAGTATTCCACTCTTCAGCATTTTCAGTATTTCAATATTCTACTTTTACCAACTCCCAATGATTTAAATTAATAGAGAGTAAAACAGATCTTGCAGCCTAGCTGCATGGGGCTTGCTGTTTTCCTGCAGCTGGTGCAGCACCAGCTCCCAGGTGCAGGGGAACCGAGCTCCACCAGCTTTCTTGGTGGGATTTCTCTCACCATCAGTCACCACTAGCATGGGAAGTTTAAGATCACTGGTTAGTTGGGCTGGTTAGGAACTTTCATGACATTTCGAAACACTCAAGTCCTAAGTGCCTTTGCAAAAAGATCTTGAGAGCAAAAGCTTTTTTCTCTTTAAGTAAAGAGATCTTTGGCAACCAGTAAAGAAACAGAATGTTAAAAATAAATACCTACATCACTAAATACAAACATAGTCTTAGAAAAAAGACAACATGAAGAAATCTCAGTTTCCCTATCTTTAAAAAAAAAAGACATTTGATCCAGACATTCATAAACTTTTTGTGTATACTTAAACTAGAAAAAGTGAAGAACTGAAATGTAACTTTTTTAAATACTCATGATGACACTTAAAGCACACTGGAGGCATTCATTCTTTTCATAAAAGGATCAAAAGGAAGCCTGTTCTAGCAGCAAAACATACACAGAGACATATAATTATCTTTGAAATTAACTCTTAAGCTTTAAAAACAAATACACACAGACCCCCACAATACCTCCCAAGTTCTTTCTAGCTGTCCTTCTAGTACCTCAGGTCTTAGTCTCCTTTATCGTGTTTGAGAAATTCCAAACAGAATTTCTACTCAAAACCTCTCCTTAAATTTTTTTTAAAAAATAGTTTACTTTGAAGTTTAAATACTAAAAAAATATCCTGAATTTGGGAAGTCTTGTTAAAAGTTATAAAAGTTTAAATAAGTTTCTGGGTAGTAAAGTTAGCCCCCTAAATATTATTTAAAATACTTAAATGCCAAAAAATACATACTAAAGTATCAAACAATTAATGTTAACTTAAAAACCCTTTATTTTCTTCCTTTATCTTCTAGTAATTTATTTCCCTGTAAAATTTTATGGTGCTTTTTTTAAAATAAAAAAATACTCTGATAGCAGAGTTCAGCATCACATCAATATATTCTGAAAGTTTCTTTCTGTTATTTGGGAATAAGATTGAAACTATTCCTCTATTTCTTTTAAACACTTTGTTTCACTTAAGCTTTTAAGAATAGTTTCAGCCTTTCTGCAAGGGCAGCAGTAGTCTTATCTGGAATATACAAATATAATAAGATGGTGTGATTTTTGTTTTACCTGTAGTAGCTTATGTATATGTTAACATGAATGTACCTAGAAGCTAAATAAGACTAGTTTTAAGAAGTTCAGTGATACTTGAAGGGATTCTGGATATCTTATATCGTAATCCACAAATGCTAACGAACTCTCATTCATAGGAATAGGACATTAAAAATTTCTCTGTAATATAGTATGATACCTCAATATAATGATTTGTGTCAAGAGTGCCTCCTGAAACTCAAGTTTCATGAAGTCTTACTTTTAAATATATTCATAATATTTAATTACAAAATTCTCAGATTAAATAGCAAAAATGGGGCAGGATGATCAAGTCTGTACTTTTTCTTCAAGATAGGATCAGTTATAATTATCTAGCTATTCTAGACAGATGATGTTTATTGGTTTTGGAAACTGCACTGTCTATTGCAATTCTTATACTATCCTAGGCCATCTAGTCTGTCCTTAAATTTGTCTTCATGTCTAATCCAAATTTCTGTTGCTGAAATGTCAGTTCTACCTTAAAAGTCATAACACCTTACAAAGTTTTGAATCTACTTTGTAGTAGGAAGCATATTGTGAAAAGGTTTAAGTGAGTAAGTACCATGTTGTACAGCTAGTTAATAGATGAAGCTAAAAAAATCCTCCTTTATAACCAAAAGCTTTCCCAAAGTATTAAAATCAAAGTCTGAAACTCCCTATAGACTGACAGTCAGAAATCAGTCTGGCTTACACAGGCATCTGCAATAGATAGCTCTCTGTCTCCAGCTGGTTTTGTCCAACATTTCCTTATTAAAAATTGATCCAAGAGAGAATTCGCAAATAAGTAATTAAATCTTTGTCCTTTCTTCAAAAAACCCACCAAACCCCAAACCCCTAGATAACCTCAATAAGATATCTGTCAGCTTGTTTCCCTTCCCCTGTAGAATTATTATTGCTTTTCTAATGACATCTATTTAACATGTGTTATCTGCATATATTTCTTAGTCTTCAGTTTTCTGTTTGATACAGAAGTGAATTCAGCTAGATACTGGTCTAAGAGATCATTAAGTAGACTAACACCCAGCAAGCAACTATCAGAAGAGAAATGCTGTAATAAAACCACATAACACCGATTAAAAGTAATAGCCTATGGACTGCTATCCAAATCATGGATAGGCCTGTTTGCAAAGGAGCTTAAACTGATTTCAAAAATTTCAGAAAAAATATAATGTAAATGAAAGTCAGAAAGTGACTCTGCTTTTATTCTCCAATTAGTTACTATTTACACCATATCCTTCCACGTCTACCAGTGACACATAAGTAATCTCACAGTGAAAGTCTGTCTGCTGCTGTGCCATTTCAGATAAAGTGGTTTTCAGGAACAGTTAAACACAACTCAGATAGGAACGGCTAGGCATCTTGCAGGTTTTCTTCCTTGTTCTCTCTTCTCCTAATGACACTCCTATTGAGTTAGTATGTTTCCCGAAGTCCAGAAATATCTTCATTAAGATGGTGTAAAAAGTTTTACATTTAAAAGTGTGGCAAGACTATATAAACTTGCTTAACACATTGATTAGAAATCATCTGACTTACCTGTGTATGGCAGCTCCGCAGATACTGGAAAGAGAGGCATAAACTCCATCCCCAAAGACATAAAATTGCCATAGAGGACAATTTGCTGGGCAAAGGACATCTTCTGTCTCCTTTTTAAGGTCAAGTCCTCTTGTAAAGCATGTGATAGCAGTGGAAGCTAAAGAAAAAAGAAGAACCTGTGACCTGAAAGTTTTAAGGGTTTGTTGTTAGTTTGTTTTGTTTGTTGGGTTTTGGGTTTGCTTTTTTAATCTATCCAAGCTTAAAGCAATGTTTCAATTTGAAATTAGGTACGATGTCTTGTCTTATGCTCCAGTACGTCTCTAAAGACATCTTTGAGGAAGCTTAGAAATGTACAGTTATGACAAGGAAAAACACACTTAAATTACTTATGGGAAAGAAGTAGCAGGAAAAGGTGGAAAGGGTAAAAAAAAGGAGTAAACAACACTAAAAACATTAAAATATCCAAGGAATATTACAGGGGGAAAACCAATTCACATCTGTAAGTTTACTGCAGAAACAGAAAGGCAAGGGAAAGACTTTTGACAGCTGGTGGAACATAGGAGTGGGCGGCACTCTCCAAGAAAGAAATTAAATGACTCTGATATCCCCACAGTAATCTCCAGCCATAATACATCTATGAACCTCGGGAAACTTGGGAAACTTTGAACGTTCCCTTCAGTGGCATTCATGAAGCAGGCTGACAGCAGCAGTTCCCTTAGCCCCTGCAATAAATCCTACTGATGCCAGCGTGAAAAAAGGAATACTATATTACTGGGGCAAGGAGATGGGTAACATCTAGAACATTCATATCAATTCATTGCAATGAAGTTTACATCATTATCATTGCACAAAGGATTGTCAGATTCACCCAGTGAGACAGAAGTTATTCAGCTGAGACACATGCATTTTTCACACAGAACTGCCTTAAGAGTTGCTCCTCAGATTATCATAATTAAGCTTTCACCGGGCTTGCATGTGTGCAATGTAGGTATGCAGACACAGATTTACACCAGTATACAATTTTGCTTGGCAAATTGATGCTTTTTCTTTTGAAAACTTAGAGGTTGTTATGTTGGATACTCACTATCATCCTTCTACTACACAGGGCAGCACATTCAGCTGCTCTGGTAGCACAGCAAGTTAGGGCTTTGGCTGAAATCAACATCAATTCAGCATCATAAGTTCAACCCATAACTGGATATTTATTCTGAACTTCCTAAAAGCACATATTGCCCTCGCTGTGCACAAACCTTTACTATATGCACTCAGAGTATCACTTTTTCACAATATGAAGATGAGAGCTGACAGAGGCTGGCCAATGTATCGGTGCATACACCACAACATTATATCCCAAGGAGAGTACGTTTAGGGGATCAGTGATCTGTCTTTCACCTGACTCCCTGTTCACTCTTACCATAAGGTGTTTACTGACCCTAACATAAGCCACTGTTGTTTGAAAATATTTGGAGCATACACTGCTCCTCATCAGCGGATGGAAGAGATCATACCTCCTGCTAAGCTCACTGACTTTAGAGCTGAAAAGCAGAACAGTTACAGCCAGAGGTGCACAGGAAAATGCATCTGTTCATTCTGGCTGCATAAATTAACATATGTTTATAGACCATACATGTAGTTTTACACTTACATATATGTATTACTCATTAACGCTGTACTGAAATTATGTTAAACTACCTAATCACATCTTCCTGAAAAATCTTTGCTGCTATTTGCCAGCACAAAGATGTAACTTAAATATGCTAAATATGTCTATGTAGTCCAGAGTAAGAAAAAAAGAAAGCAGTAAATACTTCATTTTTCCCTTCTCAAGATAAAAGGCTGCCAACTAGCAAGACCCTCAGAATCAAATAGCAGCTAAAAGGCTTGATGTCCTTGGAGGAATCACTACAGTGAGTGCACTGGTAACCTCTGTTCTCACAGTACTGCTTGTGCCATGCACCCTGCAACATTTTCCCAGCCTCTAAAAGTGCAAGACACCACAGGAAGTTTTAATACCTGTCATTTCTAATGTACTGTACTTGACTATGTGCACAGCCTGCCAAGAAATTCAAAGACAATAATTAGGCATGTCTAGTTAATGAACCCTTTATCACTTGGAGATCTGCATTTCTCTCACTACCAGGTACTTACTAATTAGAGTCATATGTCAGACTAATATTTTACATAGCACAGAAGATGGGGAAAAAAAATCTTGCTTGTTTTCCCTGGCTGTGAAAGCACAGAAATCCATTATAGCCCAGCCATGGCATTTTTATGTACTGGCAGCCTAAATACTGTCATGAACCTTGTCTACACCATGAGGGGGAAGGGGGCAAGCTGCTGCTGTGTGATTTGAAGAGCTGGCATACTATAGCTAGGGCCTTTAGCAGTTCATACCTCAGTTGGATCAGCACAGAAGTAATAACACACACTTTGAAGTACATGGTGCTGTTAATTAAAAAGCAACAACTTCATTTTGGTTTTCTATGTAGATAGAGTTTTCTATAAGCTATAATTCTATAGATGAGACTAACATTAGAAATGTTAGATGCAGTATCAAAATGAGAAGTACCGGGTACCAACATTAAGACTTACAATATCAACTCTGCAGTGGATTGTGTTCTTCCTCATTAAAGTATCATCAGCAATCTAACCCATACAACTACAAGTAGTCCCTTGTGAACAGGGAAATGTATTAATCAGGTCTGAACACTAGATAATATAGATAGTTCTTTGTCAGCTTACGTACTAATCATTCTCCCAAATTTAATATATATTACTATTAAAATTGAAGGTAGTTGGTTTTGTTCGTGTATCTTTCTGCTATGATGAAGTAACTGAGATAAAACCCGTATGTTTTAATCATTGTAATTTAAGAATGCAAGAGCAGTAGCAGTTGAGACATTTCTCCAGATACTTATGTGATCCAGTACTCTAAATCCATGTATTTTTGGGACAATGAAAGATAAGCTTGTAATTTACAGGAAAAGACTCAGTCCTAGACTCCTACCCATTCCGGACTCTGATGAAAGCTAGAGACCTATGTTACATGATATAAAATTAGGCCTTCAGAATTGTAATTGAGTGACCATCATCTCACTCTGACCAGACACACACTCTTTAAGTCTCACAGAAACGCGCTTTATCAGGGTACACCATAAAAACAGAAGTACAAAGAAAAGAAACTGTATTTCTTCCTGATTTGAGCCATATTTAAAGGTAGGGATGAATATTTTCCATCAGCGTTGACCTAGAAAAGAAAAAAAAGCAAAGGCTCACTTTTCTCCTAAAACATCCATCCAATAACCATGCTTTCCATTATTCCATCAGTTTCCATCCTTTTGATGCCTCATCCCACTCCGATTTGCCCTGAATAGCTGTTTCTTATAGATGAGCCTAAGAGTTCTCAATTTTTGACAGGAGTCACTAATTTAAAAGACTCTAGAAAAATAAAGTACATAGCCAAAATCTGAACTTCTCTAATCTTGAAGTTTCCATGCATCACTTTAGGAAAGCCAAGCTTGTTTATGCAAAGGAAAAAATATCCCTATGTACATTATTATAAAAAAAATCTTAGGGATTCCTAAGTGTAAGATAGCTTTAGGAGTCATAAAATAGGAAAGTACATCCCTATTATGCTTCTGATTCCTTTTAGTATTTAATATTGTTTCTTGGCAAAACAGGAATATTTGAAGTCCTTTTTTATCTTGAGGATTCAAACAAGCCTGCTATTTATATCGTATGCAAGGAATACTCCTACAAACCTTGTCCATTCTAAGAAAAAAAGATATACTAGTAGAAATACACCTGTTTATATTTTGGAACACATGTTCACAGATTGCATACTGATTAATGTAATCTTAAGTATATATCCTGATCTGGGCAAGGACAATGGCATTTTACAAGTCTGGTCAGGGCTACACCATTCATTTCAATCTGAAACTTGTCTTCTGATCAACTTAAGGTTGCTCACCATCACATGCCAATGCTCACTCACCCATCAAACTGTTGAACTCCACACTATTTGTATGTATTTCAGGGGTAATATGAGGAAAGGTCCTTTAAGATCTCCCCAAGTACTTATGAGCCTAAATACAGTAGACTTTTGAGGAAACACATGTTCTTTCACTACTTTGAACAACAGAATTTAAGCACTTCTATAAAAGTTCCTGCAAGCTTCTAGTTCAATAACCAAATGCTGCTGAATTCAGGCTCAGAATAATGGTAAGAGACAGTATCTTACAGTAACAGTTCACATTTTATATTACAAACACACCCTGGTACTAATATTCCATTTTGCTAATATTCCCTTAATGTTATTTTAGCTAATATTCCCTTAATGTTATTACCAGCTAAATCCAGATACCTTCAGATTAGAGGCTTCTTCTCCAACCCTGGCAGGAAGCATTACAGAACATTTTTCACTTGTTTCCTGACAGACTGTCAGCACTTCACCCGTAATGCATCTGTAAAATAAGAAGGAAAGGAATTGCAGCTGGAGTAGGTTTTCTTTCGCTGTGCATTTTTTCCCTTTTTTTTTAGCTGTAGCACTCCTGTGACATATAGCTATTATCAGTTTAGCACAAAAGACTTTTTCAAATGTTTGACTGAACACAAAACAAGCAGCAAATCGTGCTTCCTAGTGACTGTGAAATCCTTAACAACAGTTCAGAAGAAGCTTGAGGTCACTCACCTTCTGCAGGCCAGGCCTGCATCTGGAAGCACATCCTTCTGGAGGCTCCTGCCCTCCCTTGATGAAAGGCTCCCCTGGAAGGGGCAGATAAACCGCTTGCTTCCTTCTGACGATTTATTTCTTCAACTGCTTCCTGGCTCCTGGTTCCCGTGGATTGCCTCTGGCTCCAGGAGAGCCCACTCTCCAGCAGCAGGGATGCAGTCCAATAGGGCACAGAGCCACGGGCAGCCCCTGCCCTGCTAGGCATGTCAAGTACAATCTTTGCTTTCCAGGTCAAAATAACGGCAGGGCAGGTTTAAAAAGTTTTTAATCGATTCCATGGTCAGAAATATGCCAGAGATCCTCAAATTACCAAACATTGCCTTTATAACGCACACCAACACACCCCCACTCACTCTTGGTATCAGCACTCCCCTCGATGGGGACACTTGTCACCACTGCTCTCCTTCCCCCAGGAGGGAGTTTCACCCCCGTTCGGAAGCGTTCCCAGACATCCTCCGTGCCCCTCTGCAGCCTCCCCCGGCGCCACCTCCGAGGAGACTTAGACGGCGGGTCCGGCCGGCCCCGGGGCAGCGCTGCGAGCCCGACCCCGCGCAGCCCTCCCCGGCGGCGGCAGCCCCGCAGCTCGCACCGCTCCCCGGGACAGTCCGCCCGCGGCAACGCCCACACCACGCGGGGGTCCAGGCGGAGGGCACCCGGCGGGGACTGCCAGCGCATCCCGGCGAGAGGCGGCTGCAACCGGGCGAGCCGGGAAGCGCCGAGCCGGAGAGGGACGGGCAGAGACGGTTCGAGGGGGAAACCCCCCGTGGGGAGGTGGAGAATGGGCAACTCACCCGAGCCGTCGCTCCCGCGCACGGGGCTGGAGAGCAGGAAGACACCTGCGAACAGAGAGCGAGCGGGTCGGGGCGATGCTCTGCGCCCGCCCCACCGGCCCCGAGCCGCTCCCCGCGATACCCACCGAGGAGAAAAGGGGCTAACCACATGGCGCGCCCGCACCCCGAGAGCGGAGGCAAGGCGAGGAGAGCAGGACAACACAGCGAGCCCGCCGGGCCGCCACACCGCAAACCACCGCCCCCTCCGCGCTGCTCCAGCACCTCCGCGGAGCTCTACAGCCGGCAGCAGCCGCCGCTCCCGCTTTAAACCTCTCCCGAGGCGCATGAGCACTAGGGCGGGCGAGGGTGGCCGGGGCGGGAGGGAAGGAGGGAGCGGACACGGGCTGGGCGGCCCTATCGCTGGGCAAGGCCCGGCAGGTGCTGCTGTCCCTCCCCCGCCTGCTCCTTCCACCTGGGCGCAGCCTGGCTCCTCCGGGAACAGCGCTCCAAAGCCGCCTTAAGCAACAAGGTTAAGCTATTCGTTCTCCTCCCCGCTACCTCCCGCAGGGGCTCGTCCGCTCCGGACAGGCAGAGGGGGGATAAGGACCTTCCCGTGCCCGGTGAACATCCCTTTGCCGTTTGCCTTTCCAGATCTACCTGCACACTCCCCTAACTCCCGTCCACCTGCAGGTTTTGAATACCTATTTCATTATTATTATTATCATTATTATTGTTATTATACCTTATTTCAGACATCTTTATTTCAGGTATCTTAAACAATACGACTGAGCTATCAGTTACTCCGCCACACCACCTGGCCCTTCTCCAAAATGAATGAAGGGGCAGAGCTTTCAGGAGTACTAACCCAGCTCATTCTGCCTCGCCTCTTGCCCGGTACCAGCGCGGGAAGCGCTGCCGAGGGCAGAACGGCCGGTGCCCCCGGAGCCGCGCGCCCCTCGCTCGCCCCGGCCAGTCTGGCGGTGCTGTGGCGTTAACTCGTTCCGCGGGGTGCTGCAAAAGAGAGGACTGGGAATTTAAGACTAATTTATTCTTTCGAAGAGATAGAAATACCCTAACCAGCATTATTGTGTCGTTTGTGTTTGGTCTAAAATGTCAGCGTGAATACTACAGGTACCTACCTTGCATTTAAGCAAAATCTTTTCTTAAAGAGAAAAAAAAAAAAACCACAAAACCAAAAACGAACCCAACAACTCCCCCCAGGAAAAAATAAAACCAAACCAAACCAACAAAACACTCCACTTTAGAGCTTGCTTCCTTTTCGTAGTTCAATGTATACATGCATATATGGCGTAAAGTATTAGCTGGCACGAGTGTGAAATGATCAGATTACTTATGAATGGGTGGGAAGAGAGGCAGGAGTGCCTTTATTTCAACGAATGCCTTAAAATCGGATTCCTTGCTGGCTGCCGGCATCCGCTGTTTAACTTCTGCTGGGAAGGCTGTTCCCAAACATAAACTTTCAAATATAAATAAACTTTCAGAATTCATAGGAATTAGTATGTTAACGGATTTGCCGGGGCAGAAAATTAAGTGCAGGCACTGCAGTCAGCTCCGGGAGCGAGTAGGCACGGCAGCAGCCGTCTTATAGGAGGCAGCTGATCGATGCAACTCGCTTTCGGGCTTTTTTTAAATAGCTGTCGCATAGAAATGCGTATTGTGAAATATCTCTTCGTATAATTGAAAATAAATGTATTTGAGAACTCTGCCATCCGTTCAGAAATAAGCCGCCTATAGCAAAATAGGAAGCACGACCGGGTAAGTTATTCGGGTTTTTTTTTTTTTTTTCGGAGTTTAATTCAAGCAAAGCGTAGAAGCCGTGAGAACACCATCCCCTCCCTCCCACCCCCAGGCTTTGATCGCCCCAGAGACATTTTCGTGCTTCCCACACAGGATAAAGGTGGCGATGCTTCCCTCCTGACATGGGAAGCATCTCAAATGCAAAATTATTCAAGGCAGTTGGTGCAGATGTCAGGAACTTCTGCTGGCGTTTCTCTCGCCTTCGCCGGATCCCGAGAGCTTGTCAAGGACTTATTGATGGCCATCAGGCTCCCTCCTCAACTAGAGGTTCACTCGAGGGGGTCGGTCATCTTTCACCTTCGGTGATGAATTAAAGAGTTGGCAATGGCCGCTAAAAACTCCGTCCCTGAGCTCGCCTCTCCCTGAGGTGTTTCCCACAGCGAGTACTCGGTACTTTTCAGAAATCTTTCGCACTTTCTATTGCAGCCCTCCATTCACGATTTTCTCAGAGCTGCGATAGTTAAGAGAGAAGAGGGCTTGCTTAATTTTTTATTTTTAAAGAAAAAATTCTGGGATGCCAAACGGCGTGCTAGAGAAGATGCCTGCCGTGCGGCTAGCAGCGCCGACGGTGGGTCTTCCCCCTTATCTAACCCCTGCCCTGCTCCCTCCCTGATGCCCCTGGCCCTCACCGCAGCTCGGGGAGGGAAGGGGCCGAGGGCTCCCCGTTGTCGGTATCGTGCCGCTCCCCTGCCAGCCAGGCTTAAGCAGGCCGGCAGAAAAGGGGAGCTCAAGCCCAGCCTGGTTGGAGAGAGCGGGTGTTTGGCTTGTTCTGGGCTTGTGTCGCATCTTATCTGGTGGCGAAAGCAAACTACGCGCCCGAGAAAACGGCTTTCATGCGGGTTAATGCGTTTCGTCGCAGTGAAACGTCCCGGGAATGTCTTCTTCCGGAGGCTGGAGGCAGGAGGAACAGGGAGAGGCACCCCGTTTATTCCGGGAATATGGGAAATGCCTGAACCGAGGGACACTGGCTGTCCTTCCCATACAGCCCCACAGAAATCCCTCTGTCCTCTCTGTGAAGAAAGGCTTTGTGCAAAGATCAAAAAGGACAGAATAAGGTACTACCTTTCAGCTTATGTACCACTCGGTGAGTGCCCCGCGCCTTGCAGTTCACTCACCCATCCTCCTTGCAGTCCTTTCCCTCCTCTAGACATTTTCCTTTTCTCTGATTCCCTTAATCTTCTGGGGTTTTGTGTTTCTGCATTCCTTTCAGACTTATGATGCTTTTTAAATACACTTTTTCCCAAAGGCTACTTAATTCATCCTCCAAACTGTTTTGCATTGACTTCTGCACATCACCTTCAGTTTTATGTTTAAGAGATACTGAGTGGTGCTTGAATTTTTCGGTTTGAAAAAGTTTGCTGTCTTGGGAAAGTCATTAAGGTGTTGCCATGAATGTTAATACGAGACAGGCAAACTGGTGCCAGGCTGGCAGAGAACACGTGCTCGGGGCAGCCACCTGTAGCAAGGCTGTTTGGTGTCTTAGTAGAGACAAGCGATTTGAAGGGACCTTAGAGGGACATGGGAAACATGACAGTGCCTGTGTGTGCAGCCCTTTTTGTGACACCCTTGGGCTCAATTTGTTAATTCACATCACCCGCCGTTATGAAACTTTCATTTTTGTTTTGTTGCTGAACTATTGGCTTGTTAGTAAATCAAACAGAAACATACCCACTTAGGAAAAACACCTGGAATTAATAATAACATTTGAGCCAGAAGAAGGAAGCAAATGAATGGTGGAAGCAGCACCCAAAGCAAAGACTGTGTAACACCTGATTTTTTGATACTCTTTGAGCTGGGTGGCTACAGCCTTGCCACAGTGCATGGCAGGTGAAATGCTTATGTCTACGTGCATACATGCACACGTACATCCAGCATTAAGCAGCACCAGAGCGCAGGCTGGGGCACTGGAGCTCTGCAACTGCTCCCATCCCACTGTTGAAATGCTCCTTGGCAGCCCTTTGGCTCCCATCACCTGCCAGGCTCCCAGCAGGGGTTACTGCAGCCTGGGAAATCTGTCGCCTCCTCCTTCTGGAGGCAGAGAGGACTCACACATGCGGACAGGTGCCAGACCACAGCAACTGACCAAGGCCCACTGGGGCACCTCAGCAGGGGCTGCAGAGGCAGCAGGCACCTCAGCTGGCAGCAGGCACCTCAGCTGGCATTGCACAGCCTGGAGTCCTCTCCAGGAAGGCTTTCCTGCAGAGAGCTTCCAACCATGGCCAGAAGCAGCGCTGAGCCGTCCTCCGACACACTAGCCTAGCAGCTCGAGCACTGAGGAAGGCAGGTGGCTGCATGCAGGTCTCTCCTTTCACGAGTTCAAGCACAACTGCTAGCAAACAGTTCCTGGTGGGCAGCAGACCCTCATTGACCGACAGTTTATATGTTGCAGATTAGCAATTTATTTTGTTTTGTTTTATTTTGGTAACTGCAGAGTTCTGTGAGGAGGGACCAGACGTGAGGCTGTTTCCTCTCTTATCAAGACCTTCCCCATGAAGGGGCAGAGGACCTGCCACCTCTCACCCATGATCAGTACTGAGCTCACCTCTGCCCCCTCCTGTTGTGTGCTCTCCAGAGTAACCTGAAGGCTGGTTCTTATGATGATCTCTGAACAGACTCTTTTTTAAGATAAAATTTAAAGTACGTTTGTTACTATGGAATCTATTATTTTAATTAAATAATTATTTTACATGTTTCGCTGACATGAGGATAAAAATGAAGGCTGGGGACAAAATAATAAAGATAATAGCAAACAGATTAAATTTACTTCACATGTGAATTTTAAAAACACATATAAAACTGTAATGATTATTTCAGAAGTGGTTAATGACCCTGGATTCATTCTTGGATGCTTAGCTTGGGGTATCACGAAGACCTTGGTTAGCCCAGAGGTGTATTTTTTATGAGCATTTTGAAAATGTTTTTCTGTGTGCAAACATTGAGGACTCTTACTTAATAAAGACAAGGATAGGGCCCCACTTCCCTCTGCTGCCCATTCACTCTTCTGTTTCACTCAGGCAGCAATGACATTGTGTGCAGGAGCAAACTGCCAGTCAGAACACCTTTTTTTTTTTACACTGAGAACTGGGGATGCTGATCTTTGGGATGAAACCCAAGGTGTGCTTTCTGGAAACAGATTATGACTTCTGATAATTTCAAATCCTGTTTCTGCAGCTAGCACTTTTAGTCTGCGGGCTCACCTGTCTGTTCAGTCAAGAGGCCAGAGGTACTGCTTCCTATTTCAGGGACACACATGTCTTCTTAGAGAAATATGTAGCTTTGGGTAAGCGAGGTGCATTTTTCTGCTTCATATAAACATTATGTTAATCCTGAATGGGAAGTGCCCGGTCAGAGCCTGCCTGTAGTCATATGGCTGTTGTTGAACGTGTGGCTTCTGTTATTCCTGGCTCTGCAGTTGGTGAACATGCTGTTCCTTCCACTTCCTTTGGTAATGGTCATCTGCACATTTTGAGGGTAATCCAGGGCACCACACACACACACACACTGTAGCCATTCTTAAAACAAGATTAATTCTTTGTCTTTCCTTCATGCACACTTCCATTTGCACACAATATTTTCAAGGCTTCATAAATGGAAAGGACGTTTTCTGATTAACTTTCTATAAGTGAAGGTACAGTGAATCCAGTTCATCCACTTTAATACCTTATATTTCAAGCACAATGGGACAAACAATATCCCTGGGTTAGAATTTGAATTGATACCTTTTCTCTCGATTGCTCTGACACATGAAGAAAAAAAGAAATGAATGAGAAATATTTGTAAGGGTGTAGGACATGCAAAGACCCTCTGTAATATACATTTATTGCTATTCTAGAAAAATACGTTGCCAAAACTATCCAGTGGCTGGCCATTTTGACAAGCAGAAATGTGTCACTGATGGATTGCCCCAAATCAGAATAATACAAACCCATTTGTAACTCTTTTACATTTCATTGGGATTTTGAATATTATAAACTAATGAAAGTCTGATCTAGCCATAGTTTATGCATTGAAAGAAAAAAACCCCATGTTTTGCTGAGTATTATTTAACCATCTATAAGGCAGATTGAAGAGACCCACTTATCAATTTTTTGAAAGAACAGTTGTTAAAACACCTATTACTAGAATCTTTTGTTTAGAATATTTTCAGCAGACATTTAATAACAAACAAATAAACAGCTTTACAATATCCACTTATGCACCATTTTATCTTTATTTAATATTGAGACTCTGAAAACACTCAGAGGTTTCAGAAAGAGTTGGGTTCTTGTTATGTTCAGTGCAATACGGACTTGCAGAAGAATAATAGTTGACACAGGGAAGCTTATAGTATCTAGAGATTCAATGTCACTTTTTTTGAAATCAAGGACATTATTGTCTATCACTTATAATGATGAACTTTCAGTTCAGATTTCATTTCAGCATTTATCATAAACTTTTGTTGCTTTTTTTTATATTTTATACATATATATTTATATATTGCAGATTTTAAAAAAAATCTAACCATTTATGTTGTTGAATCACTATTTTTTACAATTGGAATTTGATTTATACCCAAAAATTCAGCTCCTTTGGGGTCTCAGCCAGAACTCACACCAGTTGGTGGTAGACTTGGCCTCTGCCTTTTTTGTAGTTGAATTATTACTCATCTCCAGCAAAAGATGGAGCTGCAAGTATTTTTCTCCCTCCTTACTAGCCCTTCATTTTTTTCCTTTTTTTTCCCCCTTCAGTAGTTATTTGAATACATTTTCTTACTGTGGGAAACATTTACTACAACACAGATTTACCATAACTCCAAGGTATGCACTGATGAAAACACTACCACTTCAGTAACTGCACCTCAGATATGGAAAGGGTGAGCAACGGGCAGAGCTGAAAGTAAATTGCTTACATTTTTCCTCTTCCAATGCCAGTCTTCATTCTTTCTGCAAAGGGAACGAGCTGTGCATGGTTTGTGGCATCAGGGAATGATGCCTGAGAATGTCTGGCTTTGCCTGGTGCCTAGTTTTGTGTAGGTGTGAAGGAGTGCTTGGTAAGACTGCATACCTCTGCTTGAGTCAGCCAAAAGCAAGACTTTTCCACTTCCACATCCTTTGCAACAAAAAGGATCGTTTAAAACTAGAATCATTCAGAAACCCATCCTCATCACTCAGCTCTGCTTGGGCAGATGACTGGAGGGCAGCCAGGGATAAGAGGGCACATGCAAAGACGTCACCTACCCACAGATTTGTAAAATGATGGATTCCTTGAAGTATAATGGTCTTAGTCTGGGCAGCTTTGTATAGCCACAGACTGCTTTTGCTGGTGAAATATGTAGTTACCTTTGGCAGTGAAACATTGCTTTTCAGAGGAACATTTAATACTAAGGGTAGATATTTTTTTCAGGTCCTCTAAGAATGTACTGCAGGCTTTTCATATTTTATGCTCTATGACCAGTCATAGAGCCTTGTGGCATATTAACAGCCTGTTGGTTTTGCCTTTTGCGAGGCTGCTGTTTCTCCGAGCCATTTCAGTGTATGCATTGGTATAAGGAGAGACGAGCCTGGTTTCTTTTGAAAGAATAAAAGTTTGAGAGGAGAGAGCAAACAGTATATTGGCCACTACCAGTTCCAGTCAGTTAAGAGAGATGATTTATTATAATGGAGAGTATTCAGCACAGTGTTGGAGTGGAGAATTAATTTGTTTAAAACTTATTCGAGAGAATGGTAGTTTTGAGCCACCAGAGATTTCTGGGTGAGTCCCTTCTGGTTTTATTTATTTCCTTCTTTTAACACTGTATTCTGTCTCAGTAAATGGCTCTTAAAAACTTATTCAGATCATGAAATCAAAAGAGAGGAAATATTTTCCCCTCCAAAACAGCAGAGACTAAAAGATAGGAAAAACAATGCTTCTTTTATTTTAAAACGGCATGCTGAATGATGAATACACATTTTCACTGCGGTGCAAACTTTTTTTTTTTCCCCTGTAAGCTATCAATAGTTTGAAAGAGGTATAAAATATTTTGAAATAAGAAGCAGTGCAGAAATTAGTGGCCATGCATTTTTTCTCCGTGGAGAGAATTTTCGAAAACAAGTGTTGCTGTAACCCTTTGCAATGGAAATTTAAGATACTTCATTCACATATAGATGGCATATTTTTGTAGGACTAGGATCTCTCTGAACTGCTAAGATCAGAACTGTTTGAAAAATATTAAGAGTAACATGGTTTATGATAGAATTGTTTGAACTGTTTGGGATGACAATGTTTACCTCGATGTCTCTGAGACTGACACCCTGTAAAGGATTTAAAGGCCTTAAATTTGTACGCTTTGTTCTCAGATTTTTGTTTTAATTCCTTCTGGTTTTACTGATATTTATCTCCCTTCTTTTGACACTGTTGTCTATGTTGGCTCTTAAAATCTTACTCAGATCATGATATCAAAAGAGGGGAAGTATTTTCTTGTATCTTCCAGCTTGGCAGGGGGACCGGCTAGTTTTTAAAATGTGAGTGTGGTATGGGATTTGAAGTTCTTACTTTGTTACCTCCAGTATTATCAGCATTCACTATCCCTGAATTACACATTTATTTCTATATATGATGACTTTTGCTACTGTGATGTATGTAATTTCTCTTTGTAGTAACAATTATGACACAAATTGATTATTCCTAGATAAGTAAATAATAGATTTTTGGTTCATATCTGAACCACGAATTGAAGCATTTTTTTTCAATTTGATCCCAAATTAATGATTTTGTTTTCTTCTTCTTTTTTTTGCATCAAAGTTTTAATTAAGAAATAAATGGAATTTTTAATTGAAAATGTGGCCAGTTTTATTTTTAAAGCATCAATAAAAACCTCTGCTTTTCTGAAATGAAACATCTGATTTTGACATATTCTAATATTACTATTAGTTAAAGATAGCAAATCTGAACCTGTTCATCAGATTTAATTTTACTTTGTAGAACATCCCCCTGAAGTTCTGTTTTCTGAATAATTCACTATTCATAAAAAATAAAGTTCCTTGGCTGTTTTTGCAGTTTTATGCATTTGCTTATGTCTATTTAATAAAGTTCTGTAAGAAATGCTTACAAATACGAGTTGATATAGTAGGTGGTTCTAATGCACAAAGTCAAACAGGCATGCTGAATTTTTAAACTCGGTATGTGTGCAGCAGTCAGTACCTGTCAAGATGGAAAAATTAAATCATTAAGGAAAATTTTGTTTTTCAAAACTGTGGAGAAGTAATTAACAGCAACATAAAAATTATCACAAGCTTTATTTATGGCTTAAAGGTTTCATAGCTATGAAGGTAACGGGAGAAAAAATATGTGATAGATAGGAAAATGCAGATGAAATATGAAAGACATAGGGATAAATCAATAAATGGAGAGGGCCAGCCACTGAGGAAGCCTTGAGGTTCCCTGGTGGGTGTCCCTTCACTTTTCCTTTCCAAGCAAGCTCAGGCCCCATGCGAGGGGTGAACATTTGCTGGGGTAGCTGTGCATCCCGCAGAGGGTTGCCCATCCCGAGCACCCCACAGCCCTCCCTCAACGGGCAGCTCAGGCTGCTGGGGGTGGGGGGGGCACAGGGGCTTTTGGGAATGTGTTTGATCTGTCAGGGAGGCTATTGCTACAGCTATGTTGGAGAAACCACTTTGCTTCTCCACTGGAAAGTGGGCCTGGAAAGAAAAAATTTGGTTAGGCATGTTTGAAAAGGTGGATAGAGAACATGGTCTTGTTGGCAGGTATTAGGACAGCAGTTCTCTGAAATCCTCGTTACTTAACGAGGCCAGACCTGAAGCCAAGGGGACCTTTGAGTAAGGTTGGATCCTTACTTAGCAGGCAGATCAACGATCAGTACAAAAAGGTTAATCTGTGGCTAACACTCATGGGACTCAAGTGTCCACAAAGCCAAGTACTTCTTGTTTTTCAGCTGTCAGTGGCAGGCGTGGCACTCCTACATTTTTTTCCATGGATTTGGCTCTCCAAGATAGCTGCTTTTATTAGCAGCAGTTGATCTCCCCGTAATGAGGTGACCACATTACGGCTTTGTCAAATTTCTTCCCAAGAAGGGTACTTCATGTTCAGATTTTCTGTTTATGTGACACAATATCACACAAAGAGCCGATACCTGTCTCGGAAGTTGATTTATTGCAAGTGCTTCTTGCTGAGAAAGATTATTTATCTTTTTTGTGAATATGCATCTTTTTAAGGGGAAGATGACTACTTTCTCTTGACTTTTTTTTATTTGTACTGTAGCCATTTAATTAACATTATTTTTTTAAAAATTCAAATTAAGAATATCTTCCAGGAAATGATGCTAAAGGAATGCTTAAATGTACTTTTTTAATGTTTCTGAAACAAATGCTGACATTTTGTTATAAGAACATTAGTAGGGGGTCCATTCTTCAGTTTTATAAACATTTTTTCACCTCACTAAGGTCCACAAGACCTGGGATAAGGCCAATGTAGACCAAAAATAAGTTGGCTGATACATGTGTAGAACTCAATGCCAATATAAATGCATCTATGAAATGTATGTGTATGAAAAATCTAGGGAAAACAGTTTGAAGAAGACCACCAACAAATAGATCACACATGAACATTTCTTTCATGTGCCTGAAAGAGAATCATTGCAGAGATGTTTAGACAATTTTATTTGTAGATTGTCATTTACTATATAGCAGGAGAGAAACCAGTGTTTTACTGCGATGTCCAATCTGAGAGATGTCAAAAATAAACTGTTGTGGCACATGGAGAGAAGCATATTAATTTTTAAAGAAGAAGTTTTCATAAATGAAGCAGTTGTTAGAATGCAAGAAATATATATATAAATTTATGATGTTACTTTGTAGTACATCTCTGAAGAAATGTTCAATCATTTAGGGAATGCTATAAGCATTTGCTAAGCTAAACTGATTAAATATGTCAGCTACCACTATGAATGCTGTACTTCATCAGCAGATTTTAATAATGCATTAGGTGCTTGCAAGATATCCCAAATATAAGAAAAAACACACTTCGATTTGGTAGGTAGCAAATGGAAAGTGGTGTTAGTAAAAGACCCAGGGGCTGTAACCCATAGTCATGTTCACGTGAGTTGTTCTGAAGCCTGTGACAGCAAGCACTGTTCTGCCTTAGCAAGGGTTGCAGATTTGCACTGTTTATTAGGATTAATTCTGTACTCCAGCTTTCAAAGGGAAATGTCACACTAATGCCAGCATTTATTGGTGTCCAGCAAAATTTAGAGACAATGACTTCTTGCTCTTTCAAAATCAAACACTCTTGTGAAGCAATTCTTTCCCCAGAAAGGGATTTGATCTCATTGTCGCATCTGGCATATGCAAAGCCACATCTAACCGTTTTTTTCCTAGCTTCCAGGAGAAAAAAGCCCAAACACAAAAAACCCAAACAAACAACCTCCCCTCACAACCCCAGCTACAAGAAATATATTGTGCTCCAGCTGTTCCTCCCTTGCCAAGTTTCCCTGTTCTGTTCTTTGTTGTTGGAGATAATGCTTTCTTTTCATTTTGAATAATTATTAGATACGTATTTTAAGTTTTTTTCATCATGACCAACTATTTGTTTATTTAAAATTCTCTACTGAATTTTAAGTTTTTCATTTGTAATCTCGCAATCCAACTGCCATAAGAAATTCAAAGTCCAAACTGGCATAATTTCATGGGGACATATGTAATACTGAGTTAGCTAAGTTAATTTTCTCATTAGGAAACACAGTGATAAGACATAATTTTGCAGGTTGTTGAAGAAAATAGAATATATATAGTGTATTTCATAGTATCAGTTTTGCCACATACTTCAAATTCAATGGTGTATTTTACAAATACAAGATGACCCCCTAATGATGTCAAGCCATGTTAGATGTGACATACATGGATGCCATTGACTGGTAGAAACTGTAATGATTAAAATGTCAGTGTTGGCTATTTTTCTTTGGGGAATATTCATTACCACCTTATTTTGGACTGCAAGCTTATCTGATAATTTAGAAGTTAATCACCTTTGGCTTTCTCTGCAGGTAATACAGAAGACAATGTCATACAAGGAGTCTCAGTCAGATGTGTTTCACTGAAAACAGAGAGAACAAAGAGAGCCTTTCCTTTCATTTGGGAACTCCTCGCTAGTGTGGGTGATAAAGATCATTTAGGAGATGCTAATCCCCTCTTCCGTAAGTAAGTGCCTTTACTGATCTTGTGCCTGTGACTCCATTTGTTGTTTCCTACTATGCTGGAATGACCCAGGGATTCTGGCCAGTCATGAATATCCTGTCTCCACAACCGGTAGGAAGCAAAGCATGGATTTCCATTGTGTGTAAAGCCACTTCCACTGCCGTGGATGCGAATGATGGAAAAGGCAGTTGAATGTGTGAGAAGGCTTTGCATTGAAAGCTGAAATCAGGGTGCTGGTATAGCATCAGCCAGATGACAGTTTTCATATGCTAGGGATAGATTGGATGATAGTGGCTAAAGGAGCAGTCAGGAAAATTAGAAGTGAATCTGCAGGACTTCAGGTGTTGCATATGTAACAGCAGTTTGGAGGAAGTAGTCTGTGCACATCAGTGTATATACATGCATTGGCTTTTTTGTGGGGGTGTTTAAAAAACTGATGTATGTACTTATATAAATATATATATCTACACATCATATATAGACATATAAAGTCTGGAAACTACAAGGGTAAATATGATGGGTTAGCAGAAGGGTTTCAGCATGTTAAGTTTAAGGATAACAGAGCAAATAGCATGCAGTAAAAATGTTAGCACTGAAAATTTTAGGGGCAAAAGGATTTTTGAAAGTATTTGCATTGTAGATGAGGCCTATAGCTACAAACTTTTGCTGGAACAGTAGTTGGTCGCAGATGTAATTTTTTTTTATGTCTGATATTGCTGTAGCAACAAGATGTCACCTGGAGTTTGGAAAGAGCAGCAGTGAACTGTTGGCAACGAAGGTGAGACTGAGTGAGGAAACCACAGAAAAAAGGAAGAGGCAGGGAATGAGGTGTTGAAAAAAGATGCCAAGTGGGATACAGAAGGAGGGAAAAGAGAACAGGCTGGATAGGCTGTATTTGTTGTTTCTTTTGCCTATTTAACATTTGAAGCACTGATCTTATTCTACTCTTCTCAAATGCTTCGAGGCTTTTGTCCAACCAGGAGTTGCAAGAAGGAGTAAGCAGACATAGTGAATATTTATTGACTTAACTGGAGTATAATATTGTTAACAAGGCAAAAGCCTTTTAGCTACATGGCAAAGAATCAGGATTAAATAAAACCCCAAATCCTCTCTGGCGGCAATATCAATCCCAGACCAGTCTCAGAGAATGAGAGTCATGAAAGCATTAAAAATAATCTAAAAATAAAGATTAAAATAGCTAATATTGATGTTCTGTTTAGGTACAGAAGCACCATTTAAACTGCTTGTTCTTACAGCTTGTTTTTGCAGCCAGTCCTTCTTCAAACAGGCAGCCAGGGGCCAAATGCCTATTGAAAAATGCATGGAAGATCTGAAAGAAAAGCCAGTCCGAGGATGTGGGCTTTTCTATTGCTGCTGCTCTTTGAGCTAGGAAACTTCCTCTTTATTCAGAAAACTCCTCATAGCAGCTAGTTCCTAGAAGCATGGAGAAGAGAGTTGCTTCTGAGAAAGGACAGGACTCATCTCTCAATAAATAAAGGGGAGAGCTTCTTAAGAAAAAGTTTCATCTCCCTCCTTCCAGTGTTTATTAAGTGTTTATTGTGCAAGTGCATAGACACCACTTTGGTCTCTGTGGATGGGAATGCACTTCAAGTGCATCTCTCCCATTTTTCAGAGCGATGCCCCTCTTCATTCCTGATGGAAAGTGGCCTCATTTTTTTGGTGTGCACATATTTTCACTTTTACCTGAAAGACACTACTATTTCCTCTCTGTAGTTACTATCGCTGAGTGACACCATCATTAGAAAGGTGGTCTAGAAGGTGCTGTGTTACTAGCACTGGAAGTGCAGCTGCTGTGGATAGCTGCCATGCAGTTTGTTGGCAGAGATTTTTATTGTGAATGTCTCCGACACCCCATGACTTGGCTTTGACAGTCATTTAGAAGAGGCCTGGTTCAGTGAATTACACAGAGGATAGAGAAAGTGAGGGACATAGTTATTTAATATTGCGAGAGATCATCTCTCTGTGTATATTTAGCTACAGGAACACAAAAAGAAAGGAAAAGAAAAGTATTTTAATGTTTTTTAAGGATTTGGTAACTTTATTGTTCTCTCATGGGTATGACAGAAAGATCTGTATTCTCTCTGCTGTGTATATTGTACACGCAATTGTTAAACATGGACATAATTTCACAATACTCTGCCTTTAGGGGCAAAGCCAGATTAAAGGGTCCTCTGTGTCCCGTCCCCCCGCCAAGCTGTTGGCAACTCATTATCCTGCACTGCTACGCACCCCCACGCACCCAATGGCTTGTGAGGCCCCCCTGATATGATCTGAAGGGATCCAGGTTAAAAATAACCTTCCAAAAGGGCTATTTTCAGCAATCCGTTCTACCCTGTGCTCCCACAAACAGTTGTTGTGGCATAACCGGAGGGGGGAAGCTGCAGTGGAATAGCAGGACCACGCAGCTGGAGGTGGGAAGGAGCAGCTGATGCCAACATCTTGTGGCCCTGCGCTGGCAGTCCCAAATGCAGGATGGACTCTGCTGCCATTAACACCTTTGCAGTGATGGGTTTGCTCTCGTTCTTGCTGAAAAAATAGGCTTCTTTCCACTGATGTTAACCAGGGGTACGAAGGAGGTGGTCTTCTCCTCACCTCAACTTACTAAAACTGCAAAGGTCGTTTGTTGTCAGATTTTTTTCCTCTGAGAATACTTTGCTGCATCTTCCCTAATTAACCATTCTACAATCATCTTGAACCACTCTTTTCCATATTTGCATATTGGACTGTTTGTGTTGATTCCATATCCTCATGTAAAATAAGAAATCTGCGGTCAAAAATTAGCAACTGAGAATATTGTACCATAAGCCAATACAAAATTCACTTCTGATTTGAGTGCATAACTGAAGCAGATGTCTTTAAAAATTAATAGAAGTTTTTAGTAGTGTTTAAGATATTTGAAATCTCAGCTGAGTGGGTTTTCTATGTCAACATTTTTTTTCTGTTTCTGAATCACAAAATTGACTAGATAAAAAGAATTTTTAAAATTATTTTTTAAAATTGTTTTTAATTTACAATTTTTAAATTTTAAATTTTAAAAATAGAGATTTTGAGCATATTCACTCAGTCACTTTTAAATTAACTGAATCTGTTTTTTGAAATATTTCTTCTCTTGAGCTGGGACTTTTAGGTCTTGCATGTCACTTAAGTGTCACATGACAGAGTATTTTTGTAATATTAACATTGGAAATATTTATGGATAGTCCATTTGGCCGAGAATAGAAAGCTTGTGAAGGTGTGTGAGAGCAGGAAACTGGAATTGACTCGGTGTGAGCAGACCCATAGTAAGCAATGCCTGCCCTCCACTCCGACCAGCCAGCCAGATATAGAAACCATCGTACAAATCAAAAGCATTGAGCCCAAAGAAACAGAAGCAGAGGGAGATATATCTAATTTTATTATGAATATTTAAAAATATGTAGTCTTTTAATTTTTACATGTTCCATAAATTAATATGAAAATGCTGCTTGTATCAATCTGTTAAATTTTAAGAACTGCCCTAACGTCTAACTCTTCCCTCTCTCATAGTCTTGTGGTTACAAGGTCTGGTTACACCTTCTGTTCTGGACCTCAACTGTATTTATTCTTGAGCTTTAATTCATAAAACTCTCCTGAATCATTTTGATATCATTAAACCCCTTCATCTACTGTCTGCCCTTTATCTGCAGTTGTGGAGGAGCATGGTCATTCACAGGCACGTCCAGCACTTGGAACCAAGGAGAAGAAATTTCCTTCTTATGGTTGCATCAGCTGTCTCCTCCACGTTGCCTTGTTTCATAGTTTTTGCAGAGCAGCCTCTTCTGCATGGAGAAATTCCCTTGTCTCCTCACATTGGCATCAGGTTGCTCATGTCTGCTCTGTCAGATCTGCAACAGCTGATGATATGTATAGAACAGTAAGAAACTGATCCTAGGGATTAAAAACCAGTAGGTCTTGTGTTTAATAGGTGCCAACCTACATGTGGATGAATTTCCAACCCTCTGACCACCTGTCACTCCCATCAAGTGCTGTGAGAGTTAACGAACCTTACAGGATTTGGCCCAGGAATAATGGGAGTAATTTGTAAAATAAGTTGTCAGATGTGAAGCTCCCCATGCAAACTGTTACCAGTCTGCAAAGTTGCATCCAGAAAAGTTGAGATGCTGATAGACAACCCGATCCTTATGCTGCAAAACTGACTGGGTATGACTGTGGGTATCAAAATAATTTTTACGGTGCTTCCATTGCATTTCAGCAATGTCTAATCAGAAAATTATTTTAAAGCTATACTAAAAGTAAATTCAAGCAAAAAACTGCTAGTAAAATTATTAAAGTTGGAGTTGATGGGTTTTGTTATACTTGGAAAAATGTTAACCGACTTTCCAGTAAAAATGGGGTTCATTTTCCTGTTTTGTCATTTATTGGTACTAGGATACATACAGCTTCAGCAGTGGGAGAGTTTGCTACTTAGTGCAGATGGAGGGAGCAGAGATATAGCAAGTCGCTTTTCCATAGACTTTTGAGTATATATTAGTAGAAGGATCATGAGTTTTTAAAAACAATGATAATGGGCCAAAAGTGGAAAGTTAAGCTGCTTACAAGTATTGTCAAAGAAAGAGGTCTATGATGTTGCCATTTTGACGAGGCTGTTACAGTGCCAGTAATCTCTGCAAAAATAATCTGACAGGCACTCACAAAAATGAATAGAAAAAAGCCAACAATCACAGTTATAAAATACTGCTTCTAAAAACAGATTTCTAACACTGCTCTGTTCATTCAAAACAGCAGCAGAGGTTAAGCTCATCTGAGATTGATTCTGATATTGATAATTACTTGGAAGAAACTTTGAACTTAGCTTTTAAAATTAAGAAAAGAAAACTTCACAAAAGGAGTGCTAGTGATCAGGAATGGGTTTTGAGTTCTGAGACAATTAACTGCAATCATAAGAGATCATACTGAATATCAGTTTAAAATATTTTGTGGTTTTTTAATAACAAATGACATTCCTGATTCCCGGGAGCATCTCAGAAGGCCTGCAGTAACGTAGGGATGGTTCAGCAGACTTGTGGAGTTTCTGACTTCATAAGGCAAACTGACTTTAATGCAGCTCAGGTATGGTAATCGTCATGATTAATTATGCTTTCAATTTCAACATCACAATTCACCTTACTTTGCTAAAACCTGTGGCCCATCTGCCTTAGTGCCTCTCTTGCCCCAGTTTCCTTCCTGGAAAGAGGTGACTGTAAGTGTAAAAAGAGGTGACTATAAGTGTATCTAGATGCTTGCAGTCAAATCCAAACTACCCGCTACTTGCAAGCTGACTTGCAGCCTGAAGCAAGCCAGCTGGATCTGTAGGCAGCGAAAATCTGTCAGGGGGAAAGGGAGGAGGAGAACAGAATGGGTCTGGTTCAAATTCAAACTTCACAAATTCAGGCAGCAACAGATATGGCTGTGTTCCTGTCCATAGAAACAATCTGAACACCTATGTGAACGTGGGTTCTTAAAACTATGGATGTAGTCTATATGTCTAGAAACCTAACTTAAACTTAACAAAGACCTTTAACTTAAGAGAAAAAAGTTTAACTTTCTCAGCTTATATGAAGATTTTCATACTTTGTTCTCAAAAGTAAAATCCAGTGACACTTCTCGTCTTAGGTTTCATAAATAGAGACAGATTCATATGCAAATGTCCTCTTGTAACTAATCCTAGAGCCTTGTGTCTGCCAAACTGCCAGAGCTTTGCCCAACAGCTACAAGGTTTGGCAGAGCAAGACATACATAGAGACACACACACACACACATATAGGTTTACAGAACATTTTGCCATCGTGTTGCTCTGTGGTCTGGAAAAAAGGAATGTTTGAAAGTTTATGAAATGTTACTAAGAAACTCCTGAATTATAATGTAAATATATTCTACCACAGAAATTAGAAATAATTCACAAAATATTAGAGTATGATAAATCAATGGTTACATTTCTCATGTGTCAGTGAGAGGTACAAAGTAAGAGATGAAACAATTTATTTGCAAGAACACTGAAAATGACTAGTTCTGTGGTTTTCTGATCATCAGGACAAACTATGATTTCTGACAGGGCCAGATGGAGCTGTGGTCTGGACTGGCAGCACAGACCCTTGTCAGCAGTGTAGAGGTCTCTAGTCTTATCGGCCTTGATCTCTTGCAAAGCTTGCATCAGTCCTCTCTGTTGAAACACACAGTCTGCTCTTGGGAGATTGAGGCTGTGTTACTAGCTTTGCTAGTTTTGGAAAAAAGTCTGTTAACGTCTCTATATCTCAGTTTCCTCATATGTAAAATAGGTATAATCTCTGTTTGGTGGGGTAGCTGTACGACATCAGTGCTTGCACACGTTGCTGCTGTTATTGTTTCTGAGTTTGGGACCAGCATGATGGGAGTACTCTGAGAGACCAGGCAAAACCTCAAAACTTCAAGCATTTATTTATGCTCAGATAATAGGTAATTTTTCTGTTAACTACTAAACCCCAAACATTAATCAACTTATTAGTCAGGCCTTATGTATATGATGATGCATGTCTGATACCACATCGCTGGCTCTGATGGCTTTGGTGGTTCTTCCCTCTGAGACCAAGAAGGCTGGGCTCAAGAGCTTTTCCCCAAGGGAAGCTTTAAGGTTTCCTGAGCTCCATAGTGTATCACTGATGTTTATATATGCTTTTCCGTGGGTCGAGATCTCTCTGGTCCAAAGGATTGTTTTCTCCTTTCATGGATCAGCCTCTGTTCTGGTTTGTTGAGGGATGTGTTACCAGCTGGGTGCCACTGCTTGGGAGCCAGTCTACTCCAGCTTGTTCTGAGCAGTGCTACCTGCTGGCAGATTGGGTGCCAGTTCTCTGATTTCTTCTAATAGTTGTGGACTGGGTACTGTTAACTTTGTTTTAAAAATTTTTATGCAACTATGCCAAACAAGCAGATATTACAAGATATATTTTGCTTCCTACTCTAAATCAATCAGTCTTGTGGTAAGTCTGGGTACAAGACAAACAGAAATAAAGCACAAGCAGACCTTCACGCTCCATTGAGATAGTCTGATGGAATCACTATAGAAATGTAAAATGTTAGTCTGGTAACATAAGAAAATACCATTATAGTTTAAAAATACATTAGAAAATGAAAAGTCAATAGTGCCTGAAATGGGATGGCATGCAGAGCTATGACACATTGCCACCTTTTTGAATACTAACAAATACTTCCGGTTTTGTGGGAAAAAATGGCTGCATCTGTACTGCAGAGAAGTTAATCTCTGCAGGTTTGATCTCTGATGTGCCTTGTTTGTGTCTCAGGCAAATTGTGAGTGCGTGTGGTGTCCCATCACACACACTGTTTTCCTGCAGAAGAAACTGGAAGCTGTAAGCATGGAAGAAGATAAAATCCTCCCTAATTGATTCCCCTGGATAGTTAGTGAACCAGGACTGTGCAAACACACTTTTGTGCTGTGCCCCCTACCCTGTGCCCCGGAGACCAGGACTAAGAAGTGCACTGTGGGGCATAACTGCCTTATCTTACAAATACAACCAGGGAGAACCATATCATGGCGGTGATTTGCCTTACCTCTCATTTTCTACCGAACTTGCATTCATTCCCCATTTTCTTTTCCTTCAGTTTAAGCACCCCAGTGTGCAGACATGGCAGCTGATCCTTACCCAGCAGAAGGGGCTACAGACAGCTTGATCTCAGGGCACACAGCCTCAGCTGGTACAGATTGACATAAATGAAGTTCTAGTAATTTACTTCAGCTGAGGATCTGTTTGTCTGCCAGTTTGTTCCATAACCCTTTCAGTAGCTTGGCTACTTAGTTTCTTCTTCTTTTCAGCTAAGTGAAAATCTTTAGTCTACCTCTAAAGCTTTATAGCTCAAATGCCAATTTTTTTCTGCTAAATCTCTGTTGAAATAATTGCTATATCTGAAGATTTGGATGTAAACATCTCACAGTAAGTCAATGTCTGTTTTACTTTTTTTAATATCATATTGCACTCAATCTGTTGACATTTAGTCATTCCAAATGCGCTTTTTCTGCATTTGGAAGGTGTAAAACATGTAGTCAAGCATGAGAACTTCTTACGTATTTGAGTGTATTTCAGTTAAATAGTATACCTAGAAAAATAAATACAAGTGATAGTTGTTTGGGTTTTTTCTCCTCTTGGGCTGTGCAGTGAAAACCTGTTGTATTCCTTCATGCTGTTTCTGTTTTAATCATGTAACATTTTTAGAATATTGTAGATAATTTTGGTAGATAGCATAGAAAAAAAATCTCTTTGTTCAAATAGTAATTTTGCAACATCCATAAGCTTGGGTAAAAAAAAATCCAACTTTAACTAACATTCAAAACTCTGATGGATCTGAGTTTCCATGTTCTCAGGTGCTTAAAAACTTCCATAGCTAATCTGATTCCCCAAAATGCTTCAGTCCATGGAGGCTAGAAATCATATGTTTGGAAAAAGTACATTTAAGTATCTTAGAAAAAGAGCTGAGAAGGAGTAACATGCAAGGGAGGCAGAATAAGGGGGAGTACTGGAAGAGCAGTGTGAAAAGTTATGAGATCAAAGCTTAGCACTATTTCAGTCACTTGTTTTCCTGATTTCAGTTATCAAAGTGCTAATGTAGTTTTCTGTGAAATGTTCTCTTATATAAAAGCTTTGTTTCTAGTGATGATTTAGCACTTCAGCTAAGTAGTAGCTAGAATTATTGACTACAGTCTTCTAGGTGAAGAAATAGTCTTAGGCTGTAATACTTGGGAAGACAGGAATAAATAACATTGTGGAGAAATGGGTCCTTGTAAATAAGGATAGGGTGTAATTGGAGCTTTTTCATTTGTGTAGAGAAGCTGGAGAGGGATCCAAGACACATTCTTGGGTTATTTTGAAGATTAAAGTATTAAAAGGATTTTATTAGAATTTGGAAAATTTACCTAGCACACAATTTTCAACTCTTTTTATTATGTTTCCCAGGCTGATCAAGTAAATGAAGAATTTCAACAGCAGGCTTACAAGTGTGAGGGACATGCTAGTGAAAAATAAGCAGTAGTGTGTCAGGGGGGGTCTCTTTTAACCAGTTGTATACTCTGGAGAGGAGTGTCTTGGTAAAGGGAAAGGAGTATCTTGCATTTTCTGTGTGGCCTAGGTGCATCGTTACTGTGCTTGAAGAAGCACTGGAGATGCTTTCTCCCTCACCCTTCACTGAAAGAAGCATGCCCTGTCTTGTACAGGGAGGGTAAGAAAGAGGGTCATCTTGAAGGTAATTACCTTTCTTGTAGAAAACAGACTTCCCTATGTTTCCCTCTGAAGCTGTTCAGCTCTGCATCATCTTAAGGAGACATATCCCATCTTTCCACAATTACATGAATGAGATGACATGAACAACACGTGCTATACCTTCTAGTGTTAGAACGGGTCCATCACTTCAGCTCCTTGTAAAAGTCTTGCTATCAACCCATGCAAACCACTTTTCTGATATCTCTGGGGATGATCGCACCACCGACTGTACTGTACCCTGACATAAATCTGGTAAATATAACCATCTCTGCTAATAAAAAGTCTGAATGAGAGTTCTGCTGGAGCTAGACAGGTATCAGCAGAGCTGGCATGCCGGAGTTTGCTTAAATGGGTCGGAGGAGAGGAACGTGTAAACCTTCACTAATTGGAAAGATTAGATCTGCATCACATGACAAATACCTGATCCAGCAGAAACAAAGCAGCTTTACCTGTGATCTACGAGCTGCTTTTCAATTAGGATCATCTTCAGCTTCTTTGTCACCAGATTTCATGCTGTCAGTCAAAATGCTATTGAACCACACACTTCCAAAGGGGCTTTCCTATTTGAAAGTGATGAAATAAAAATAAAACCATTACAAAGACCATATTTTAATGGGTGGTGTGGTTTTGGGTTTTTTTTTTGTGCAATTCAACCAAAGGCCTGTTTGTTTGATTTTTTTTTCATGAGGTTGGTCTGGGTTATGCTGTTACATTGTTAGTTATATTTTGCATTTTACTGCAATTACATCCTTCAGTCAAACTATTCAACATATTTAATAGATATAATTTTACTCTTTGAGTAAAAAAGATAAGAACATAATATAAATCTAAGACCAGTGGAACTGAGGGACAGAAAAAAATGAAAATTACAATTTTCAGAGTTCCAGGAGCTAAATCTAAGCCAAAGTCCTTTCAGATCTTTGGCTCTGAGAGTTGTCTTCTGGAGGGCTCTCTAGAGTACTGTGCCACCAAATCTGCTCTAGTTAATGTAGAGGTAGCGCTGAAGTCTGTTGGGTTTTGGTACGTGCTCTGAAGAATGCTCCAGTTTCTGAGGTAAGTGCTTTGGATTAGCTTATAGCCTTCTTGGAAAGTCTTCTAGTGCTGATTGAAGCACTCTGCGGTGCACAAGTGATCCCATAACTCCGTGTCCTAACAACAAAGCCTTGTTTAGCATTTGCTTTCCTGCCTTTTTTGTGCCCTGTGACCACAGCAGTGTGGCATAAGACATTAAGCCTCACAGTTTTCCGGACTCTTCTTTGCATTTGCTGCATCCTGCTGTCATTGCAGCTGATTACTGTGGTGTGAATTGCATGACAGACCATCCCTCAGAGCTGCTGACATCCTGAAGAGTAAAGGGCTCTGAGTGATTGATGGCCTGGAGTGCAGGATCACTGGTGTCTCCTTAACCCTAGACAGTGAAGGCAGATGTCCTTGCCCTGCATAGTTCAGCTCAGCTCTGGCTTTCTTTTTCCAGAAAATTTTCTTTGTAGGATCTAAGTCCTGGTTGACACCAGCCATCTTCTGAGTAGCTGTCAGCTATAGCAGTGGGAGAATAGAGAATCAATGTAGAAGGCAGCAAAGGGCAAATCTTTCACAGTATCTGGAAGTACAAGTGCTTTTGATGGTTTTAATGTTAAATCAGACAGGAGAGAAATGATAAACGAACTAGAGGGAAAAAGGAGAGCACTTTGCATGGTGTGTTGAAGAACAGCAGCAACAGGGTTTATTTAGAAACAGAAGCAATGTGAAAACACTAGATTTTACCATATACTATTACCAATATTTTTCTCTGACAACAGTGGAAATGTTGTCATGTAAATCCTCTTTTCTTCTTGTATCTCCTCCAATATGTTCATCAACGTCATAACTAGCTCATGAAAAAAAGTCAGGTGGGATTAAAGAAAGTCAGTTTGTGCAAATAAAGTTATTTTTTATATTCTGGCTTTAGTCTCTCTCATAATGGCAAGTAACTTCACTGACTGTTCGTGGCTGCAATGTTCAGTGTGCATGTTATTAAAACTTACTGTTGTTATTATGCTCACTAAGATTTAATAGAAAACAGAGCATTTTTAGGATGTGGATAATGCCAAATTCATGAGCAGCCAGAAAAAAATTGGACATTGAAAAAACATCATGTTTCAGGAAAAATGTAGGTGGCCCTCCATCCTTATTTCATTGTGTGGTTTATTTATTTGATTTTTGTCTCATTTCTCAGTGGCAGTTTGTTTGAATTTTTAAATTACATTGGTCCAAGATTATTATTGTTATTAAATTACTAATAAACTCTATCCTATTCAAACTATTTGTGAATACTTCTCACCTGACAGTCTCAATAATAACTGGTCCTCCAGCAAGAGCTGAGCAAAATTCTTTCCTTTATTGTGATAAATATCTACTCAGTATTTTCAAATGAAATTTAGGAATGCTATTTAGTTTGCTCTATATCTAGTAATAATTTTATTCCTAGTCTTAGTCCCCAAACCACTTTTGCTTTATTTTAAGCATGATTCAAGTTTAAGACCTGTTTGTCAGGTGTGATGGAAGGTATCTTTCCTGATTAACTAAACAATTAATTTTGCTCCTTAGTGCCCTTTTGTTCTCCATGTAAATTTCTTCTCAGATTTGTTCTGCTCACTGAGTTTTACCTTTCCTTTTTTTGTTAGATCCGGGATTATTTGTTCTATACTTTCTGTGGGCTTAATCTTCCTTGTTACAGGGCTGGCCAAAAAAGTCAGAGGCTGTATGCCTCTGCAAGAGGAGGACATGGATTTCCTTCCCCAGAAACCTGCAGTCATGGAGGACATGGATTTTCTTCCCCAGAAACTTGCAGTCCTTTCATTTCTTCCCTTTTCCCAGCCTGAATTTCCTGTAAATTCAATCTTTTGGCAGGCGAGATGGAGAGAGTACCTGATTCTTGTAATATTTTGACTAGCTTACCTGCTAGGAAATTAATCTTTTTTTCTCTCTCCTGTGGTTTGGGGTAGTAACAATGAAAAATTTCTGTAGAACAGTATTTTAGGCTTCTAAATAATTTTGCTTTTGTTTTTCTTCCACATTCATTTTGCAGGGACTGAACTTACCTCTATGTTTAAAATTGGCTTTTCACTTTTCATGTTCACTGACCTTGCCATGACCAAAATAATTAATCTGATACATCTGTAATCTTTCTCTAGGGTTCCATTTTGTTTTATTTTAGGAAAATTGAGACAAATTAGAAAAGGCATTTGGGAAATTTTCCTGTTTCAGAAAAATAAGATTAACTCACCGCCTGAACACTTTCCGAACTCTCTTGGCTCATTGTATCTCCAAAATAGCTCAGTATAGAACTTCCAGATGAGTACATTGACTTGATCTGTTAGCTTTGGCAACTACTAGTAGTGTTGAGTAGACTCTCTTCTTGCTGATAATGGTTAAGCAGTTGTGGTTGAAATTACTTTGTTGTTAGAACAGTTTCCACATACGTAAAAGGCTCTGAAAAGCTGATGAACAAAGCCATGGGTACTAACAGTAATCTGACTCTGTTTTGTGGCACTATGTAGAAATTCTGCAGAAATGTTAAATAATTTTGTATCAGTTTGTTTTTTAATTATTAGTTTTCAGTCTAGACTGTGAACCTTGTATCTTCCAATTTTGAATTTATGAATATTACCCTTACTTTGAATTTTTCAGATGTGCTGTAAGCTTTTGTGCACAAAGAAAACAAACAGGCAGGGCAACTGACGTCTTGGATGAAGATGAATTTTGTGACAACATCACAGCCATGGAGTGCCAGGGACGCAGCTTGTAAAGCCCAGAGGGCATTATTGACCAAGTGCGAGGAGCAGGATTACTTGAGGGTCAGCAAGAAACGAAACAGTTTTCTCCACTAGAATTTTACCTTAGCCTGCTTTCTTACATTTAAGGTTTTAAAGTGTAAGTTTAAAGTGAATCACTTGGCCTTTTCAGTATTTAAGTGGTTTGAGGAAGGAAAAAAAAAAAAAAATTCAAGTATTCCCTTCTCCTGTCCCCCTTTAAGGCTTATTACATTACTGACTTTCAGACTTCAGAAAGTGCAAAAATCCTTGCCCTCCTGGCACTTAACACTCTTCAAACTTAAGTGGTCTCAAACCAGTCGTGCTTTAACCTTGATGAAAAATACATTGAAACAAGTTCTTTTAGTGTGGTGTAGACTAGTCCCTTTGTCTGACAGCAGATGGGGTATCTCTTTCAATGGTTGTGCAAAGAATAGGTCCAGAAAAATGCATTATTACCTCTGCTTGCTTGAGAGATGTATTTGGAGCCAGAGGGTGTGTTTTAAGATTGTAATGTCTAATGGTTCCTATTTCGTGTGACTGAATTGTTTAAGATGCTAGTAGAGATTTAAATAAAAATATGCCCATACGCAGAGGCTGATTTGGGGGCGGGGGGAAGGGGATAGATTTTCTACCTGAAGTCTGCAGGACTTCTCAGGGGGAGACACTTGCCATTAGGTCAGTAGAGAACAGTTCAGTGTCTTCCCTCACCCCTCCAGGTTCTTGCTTTTCTATCAAGTTGGTTTAAATGGATTTTAATCCTGTCTTTTTAACTGTGTCCTGTAGTATTTTAGTGAATGCCAAGTGGAGATTTGTAAGTGAGAAAGAAAATCTGCGTGTGAAAAATGTCTGGGGAGAGAGTAGAGAAAAGAAATTTGAGCGTAAAAGAGAACTTTGCAGAGTCATTTGGGGAAAGTTAGCAAGTCAGCAACAGGTGATACCATTAGCATTAAGAGTGAAATAATTTTAGTATGTCTCCTTAGTTTCCTAGAAGTAGCATATTAATGCTGAAATTATAAAAGCCACAGTTAAGATTAACAAGCATACGCAGTTTACATTTTCAAGAAAATAAAAAGATACTAAATATTTACTTGCATATCTTTTCTGTCTGTCATGGTGGTAAAAAATACCTCAAGGACCCATTAGCAGTGGCAGCCATCCTTTTAAATTTTGGGTTGGTTTCCCACAGCTGTTGAAGCATTTGACTTTTAGAAGACTCATTATTTTTGCTCTTTTATTCAACTGTGAGGAAGGCAAGAGAGGTGATCGGGATTTTGTTGTGTGGATCTCCCACTACCTTGTCTCATGGGCAGAGATATATATTGTACTGCCCTTGGTGTTTGCAAATCCATAACTCTGAACTTGCAGTTGGCACTGTGGTTTTACTTGGAGAAAATGTTTGTGTGTTAATGTGTGTATATTTGGAATTTTCAAGAAGGGCTCAAGTTGGGCTGTTAACATTAAACTTGTGACTAAAAAAAAAAATAAAGCAAGCTAGGGCACAGATGTCATGTCTGCAGTGTCAATGAGATCAAATGCACAAGTGCAGTAATTGCAATGACAAGGTTTTTCATAATGTCTTATTAAATATCGATAGCTTGGACTAATTTGCTGCCACCAGTCAACAGTGGATGAAAATCTGCATTAGAACCAAGTTCTGGGCTGCAGAAATATTTTATCTATGAAGCTGCTGGTACTGACCATGCTGGAGGTGCCAGGCTGAATGGATTGCCTGGTGCTAATATGACTGGCTGCTGCTGTTTCCTGTGTCTTGCTCACTTCAGTTGCAGCAGAATTATTAATAAGTGCTTGCAAAAAAATCTATCTATTTTTATATGAAGCATGTACATGTTTAATAAAACCAAAGTTGTTTACAAATGTCTAACTTTGTCCTCAACTTACAAGCCTTTGGAGCACATGGTACCTGGTGACAATGAATGCAAACATGTAGCAGACCTGGTTGAAAACAGTTTTAAGTGCCCTATATTATTATTAAACATTTAAAGTTGTTAAACTTTTCTTGGTGAGCTATTTGTAAAGATACCAGTAGTTTTGGGGGTTTTTTTTGGGCAGTGGTGGTGTCTGTGATTTCTTAATTGTTGATGGAAATAATTAAACTGACCATCAAAGGTTTTAATAGCTGTAGTAATTTACGCACTTGTGTAGTTTCTGGTCAACTAAATGTCGGAACATGGTGGCTTCCTGCGTGTTAACTTGCTGCAGTGCATGCATGGGTGCTTACCAAAGAGGCTGATGGAAGTGGAGTCTCCTCAGGAGCAACGGGCACCGCAAGGGGATCCGCAACTGGGCAATATCCCATTTGTGTTGGGACTGCTTCACCCTACAGACAGGAGCTATAGAACGCTATCTTTCTCCTGTTACTTGCATTGTGGTTGCAATTTGTGGGATTTTACATAGATTTAGCTCAGCTGATTATTCTCAAATGTTTGGACTTTTTACTAGAAATGTGATGCATTCAAAACCTCCAGGTATTAATTCAGGACTTCAGATAAACTTATCATCTTCAGAGGTAGCTCTACAACTTCTGCGTGGCCGTCTTTTCATAAGGGCACTGCGAACGTGACACAGCTTTGTGTGCTCAACCTCAGAATAAAAGTGCTCTTTTCCAAGTGTTTACTGTGGGCAGAAATAACAGTATGAAAGCAAATGTTGCTGGCCACAACCAATTTTCTTCATAAACACATATCTGCATTTTAAATTAGAGCATATGTATTTGAATATTTTTCTGCTGCTAGTGCTGAGGAGAGATTTGAAGTTATGTTATTTTAATTTTATCCTGTAGAAGCATTGATGGTGGAGCAGCATTAGGACAAGGGTTTTTGGGCAAGGGTTTTTCAGGCAGTGATGGGCGAGACAAGCACTGGAAATAGTTCAGTTGTATTTATGTGAAAGGTGCTGGTCAAGCACAGAGGCTTACGGTGGGGTATGAGTAAAATAATGTGTTTTGCTGTCTACAACTTGCATAAGTGGTGGGTACAAGGAGGCCACTGACCGCCTACAGCCCAAGTCCTGTGGAGGTACTTGCAGACAGGCCACACGGCTGCTGCCGGGCCTTTTGTCAGGTAGGAAGAATCAATGAGATTGGGGAAATTCTTGAGTTTCTTGCTACTTAAATAGTGGTTCATTTATTCAAACTTCTGGAAATGAAGTTCATGCTGAACAACTTTGCTTAACTTTTCATTATGAATGGTGCCATTGCTTCAGTGAAGGCCCATTTAAAAATGAAAGCTGTTTAAAGGTCAAACATAGTTTATAGCATCATTATTCACCTCATGTGCTTGCTCTTTGGGAAGTGCATTCAGACACCTGATTGTTGCAAAAATATTTTTGCAAAGCAAAAGCTCTTTTTCTACGTGCTAGAAATGTTAGTTTTGAATTCAAGTGAAACACATTATTTTACTAAGGCTGCAGAGCGATGTATGAAAAACAGATAAGATTAGTACTGTTTGCGCACTTTGATTTAATAAAGCCCATTTTCCTTTTGGAGGTACCTTTCTTGGCCTCCTGCCCTTCTTCCTCAAACAAAAATCTTTAGCTACACATAGCTTACCAGCTTAAGTACACTTAAAAAATGGTAATTTAAAAGCCCTGTATCGCCAAAATAGCTCTGTTCCGGAACGACTCACAGCATGGTCTTTAAAACAGAACACCCAGCTACTAAGCCGTTCTGTGTCACCTCAAAACATCTGCTGGAAAACAAGGCTATAATAGATACATTGTTCTCAGTTGCTCTTTTTTCTTTTTTGTTAAGTCTTGTTAAATAGCCAGTTTTTCATTCTGTAGAACAGGGCCCTTTTCTCTTGCAATAGGAAAAACTTTCTTCCTATAAAGATAATTCTGTATGCATGCGTGCCTTTTCTCTTAAGAGACTCAAATGAAGAGCTAATCTAACTCAAATGGCGGCTGTTTACCCCTCTTAGCCATTTTTTTCCTACCGTGCATACGGCTCCATACTTGCTTCCCATTCCTTCAGTAGCACTGATGCTCTTGCCTCACTCCCTGAAAAAGGATGTTCATGCGCGTGGCTGTGGTGCATTTTTCCTTTGCTCTTCGTACCATCGCTCTAAATGTCTGCCACTCTCTAGGTTCTGTTCTTCATCCACAGCCCTCAAAGCAAGTACCGTGTAATCCTCCTACAAACATACCCTCTTCTGCAGTCCATGGAGCAATGCCACTGTCCTATGGAGAAGATGACCAGATCAATTGGGTGCTGATGCCACGGCATTGGCTTCCATCCACAACTCCCCTTACCCCTCTCCTTAAAAGTAGCGTGTGAATAAGATGAAGCATGCCTATTTGACAAGGAAGCTTTGTAGTTGCTTTTAGGTCTACAGGTCTAGAAATTTTGAAGATAAAAATAGAAACTAAAGGTAGCTTTGAGATTCAGAGAGCTCGTAACCCGAGAAGACCCTTTGGAGGTAGTCAGTGGACGAGGAATCTCCTGAGGCCTTTCTTTTTATTCATCCTTTGATCAAGAGTGTTTGCCTCTGAAATGGCAAAGTTTACAGACTATCTACAAAGCGTCTGCTATGAGCCAGCCCCTGAGAAATTACTGTATCTGTAGGCAAACTGGAAATAACATTTCTGCTGCCAGATGAACTTTCAGACAGTTAAATTCTTATCTCAGTGGGGAAAGGAAAAAGGAACACTGAGTTATGAAAAACACTTTTATTAAAATAAAAAACCCCAACCTATTTCAAGTTAGTTGCATTCCATTTTAAGTATGGCTTAATACCCACCTACCAGCAAGGCTTAATGTAAACAGCAAGTAAAATAACTTGATGTCATTTGATTAGTAATAATTTTATTTTAATTCACATCATGTCAACTCTCTTCCCATTTCAAAACAGCTGACCTACTGACTTCTTAAATTTAGACATGCTCAGACCTTTCAAGTATCAAATACAATAAAAGTACTTGCATAAGGAAGGCAACACATTCATCTAATTATAACTGTGATATGGAAAATATTAAGATTCCTAAAACCACGTTTTGTGTTTAATCGTGAAATTTGCTTCTGCCATTATGTGTGTGGAAATATATATTGCATGTCTGCCATTGTAGTACATAGAGTACTGATGTTTCTGATGAGTTTTGATGAATTTGTGGATGAACGAAAAAAATACAAAACAGCATGAGATACTGCAGGTAGATATTCCTTGACTGTTGGTCTTTTCTTATTTTTCCAGAATTTGATTCACATAGAGTTGCATATTCTTGTAGGAGTACCAGTCTCTCCAAAAGACTTGGGAACCTGGTTGTACGCATTGCGAGGCAGCCCACTGGCATAAACTGATGTTTTCTGGTGCTTCCTGTCAAAATTGCTGTAGTGGTATTTGGAGCAAAAGATGATTTTAGTTTATAGCCAACTTGTGTCCGATACATGGACCTGCCTAAGATTTTGTTTCCTTTCCAATAAAAGAACAGCAGGATCAACCCAATGTTTTTAACCTTTTTTTTCCCCAGTGATTTATTGCCAAACCACTATATCTTTTGTATACCTGCAAAGCTTTATACAGTGGAACTGTAGCTGTGGCACCAAATGTGCAAGATCTTGGGGGACCTGTAGTCACTTGAACTGCATTTTCTTTGTGCTTATAGCTTCTTTTGACAATAGATCTGCAAATACTCCCTGGGTAGGCAACATTCATTTTTCCTGGTATTCAGTACTGTGCCTAAATACACGAATTTATTCAGTAGTTCTTTGGTAGCTGATTCTTCTAGTGCAGAATGCCGGTGTGTATCCAGTCTCATCCCTGGCTCAGCAGGATGTGATTTTTGGATGCTGGAGTCTTCCTCTCGGCTCTGTTTGCTGATGGATGCTACCAACCATACATGGTCACTAGAGGTTCATGGCTTAGCGCCCTGCTCTTCTCGTGGCCGTCCTCTTGTGGAGGAGAGAGGAGGAAGGGAGAGAGATGGCCCCTATCCTTGAACCACCCCTGGGTTAGGGCCCACTGTTATTGCCAGGTCCTCTGCTCCTGGCTACTGTGGAAAGACTGTGGGAGCCTGTGTAGCATGTCTCTGTAGGCTTGCTGACAGGTAGCATTAATTTCTGTCCTTGCCTTTCATTTTAGGGGAGACTCTCCCTCTTGGACTTGTGCTGGAGTTGTTTTATGATCCCTCCCCCTTCCGAACTGCGATCTCTGCACCTTGATGCCTTGGGAAGGGCCTGATTCTCCATCTTCCTCTTCTAAGACAGGCTGAAACCCCTTCAGCTATCAATCCTTACCTGTGGTCACACCGAACAATGAGCATTTAATCTTTGACTGTTCCAGACATTTCTGTAAACCAAATAAGTTAGCCCCAAGCCCTGCTAGCCTCATGAACCTTTCCTCCTGCTTGTGTCATCCCAACACCTTCTGATCTGGGTCTTCAGTTGGGAGAAGGAAGGTGGCTCATCTGGACCTGCCTTTTTCATAGTCCCTCCTGGCCCTTACGGATGCCAGCCAAGTCCCCTACCTGGGCAGCGACGCTTTCTGTGCTGTCTGGCTTGGGCCGTGGCACCGGGCTTTGTGGAATGCTGCTCCTCAGTCTTCGGATGGGCTAGAGTTTGAGCAGCCGTGGAGTCCTTATCACAATCTGTGTGCTGCAGAGCTGAGATCCAGGCTGTGCTGCGCTCGGGCTTGCAGCTCTGGCAGTCGCAAGGTCACAGACACAGCCAAAATTGTTGTCCAATGAGCAAGGGAAACGAAGATGGTAATCAAATGCATCTGCAAATTGCAGTCAGTCCTGCTATCCCTCTCCAGTTTTACCTCCATTGTGAGGTGGGGAGATAAACCAAAACCAGCAAACCTCTTTGAGAAATTGGACTTGGACAGAGTAGCTGCTCACTTATGGACTTCTTTAGGATGCAGCTGCAGCAGTGGAAGTCATCTTATATTTAGGAGCACTAGGCATGAGCAGAAAAATGGCAATACCGTGTATAGAAGGAGTAAATTTTGGGGCATCAGTAAAAGCACTTGAACAAAATGGAATCCCTTCAATGTAACAATTTTAAGTAAAAGGAGGGAGGAGAGTAGAGTAAGATTGCCTTTCAGTGAATACCCGTTGAGGTCCCTTAGCTTTTCTATTGTCATTGTGAAATAATAATAATAAAATTATATATATCTGAACGGCATCAAAATGTGACATATTAACTAACTGATAGAGACATTTGTCCTTGATTTCTTACTGTGAAAATTTCCAAAGAATGCAGTCCAGGTTTCATCCTTTCTGGATCCAAGTCAGCCAGAGTTGCATTTGTTTTCTTAGCACTGTTTTCATTCCCAAAATGAGTGTTTATTAGAAATAGGTAACAGAAAGCAAGGTCATCTTGTGCCAAAAGATTCTTCTAAATTTGATGTGTGTTTGCTTCAGGAACTTTAGATGTACAAATATTTCTGTGGGTTTGGGAAGGGAACTAGCTGTTTCCTTTGAGGTATCAATATGAGCATTTGGGGGCTAAATCCTTGTCTCTGCTGGGACATTGGAACAGGTTTCTAAGGCCCTTATGTAATTTAGGGCTGATGCCAGTGTTGATGGACGGACTTTACAAACTGTCAGGCTGCGTAGAAAGCCTGGCTGGGATACTGGTGAGCTTGGCGCTTGAAGCCCAGATCCTGACCAGATAGAGACTGCACATCGGGAGGCCAGGCCAGGAGAATAGCGGAACAAATTGCTAATGACACCTAAAGGAGGAAAAAGAATTTGGAAAACATCATGGATTTGGTGTTCATGGTTTGACTGCCACAATTATAAAACTACATCAGTTTTCATCAGGTTTTCACTGACTGTCTGACTGAGCTGGATCCTATCCTAAAGTATAGGGACTGTACTTTTGATCATGGGTATTGCAGTGAATTGAGGGGGAGAGGTAAGGAAAAAAAGACAGAAACTTTAGTAAGTGAGAGTTTTTATCGTTAAAAAAATAGTGAACTTGCTCTGCAGAAGGACAACCTCTTTTTGTTTCACCTGTTTTCATGTTGGGCCGTGAGCCTGCAGAAATTTCACTTTTCCAGCAAGGAGTGAGTGTGGCTAAAAATGTGAGCGCATGCTCCTCTCCCCGAGAGCTCTAGGCTGAATAACACCACCACTTTTTCTTGTCCTATGCAAGGCAAGGTTAATGGACCAGGTGCTTCCCCTGGGGAGAAACGTGGTCTGCAGAACCATCGGAAATCTGGTGATGTGGCTGGCGAAGACTTGTGCAATTTTGCAATGGGAGTCGCAAAACAATCGTGCAGCACAGTGAGGGTCTACAAAGTGCGTTTGTCGTCTTTGACATTTACTCCTAGAGGATTTTCAGTTGTTTGGTTTTTCCTCGCTCTTGTCCTTCAAACTACCACATATCCCTCGTATGACAAAGGTGACTTCCAGACTGATGGAGATATAAACCCCACAGGTGGTAGATTTATGTAGCTACCTTCCCTGTGTAGCAGTGCTTATCTTTACATTGTTTGCTTTCAAAGAACTCATCAGAGCGTGGTTACAGTGAGGGAAGGCTGGCTAGCCAAAGCTTTTGTCATGGGGAAGAAAAAAACCTATCCTCAGTACTGCAGCTGGACAGGCTACAATGTTTAGGAGTAGGTATTGTTCCCTGTGAGTTCCCAATTCAAACTATATCGGAGTGAACAGGGCCCATGGCTGATTAACGATCTGTGGGAAATGGATTGATGTTCCAGTTCAAGGGTGACTTCACATCCCAGCTGGAGCTCACTGGTTTAGCTGTCAACAATCCCAGGAAAATGAAGCAAAAGAGAACTTCCTAGAGGACTGGAACATACTAGTAAAGGAATCCGAAGAAAATATTGCACCAGCAGTGTTTCACTTCATTCACATATAAAAAGAGAGGGTTTATTTCAGTGCTAGCAAACCTGGCAATACAACAATTACCTTTGCTAACAGACAAGCTCTACACAAAAATTCGTGTGCTTGCCTGTGAAACATTTTGTGTCATAATCCATCATCTTTGGCTGATATCTCTCCCTTGCACGGTTTTGTGACCTGATCTGATAGTCTTTGTAAAAAATGCATAAAAGAGCAAACAAACCAAGTAGGAAGACACCAATCATACAGAATCTATAGATGGAAGAAAATGTTGCCCTTATTCAATCTATTTCATATGGTGCATATTTGTGGTCTAGAAAAAGTGTACACACACAGTTATTGGTATTTGAACCAGATAAAACCTGTATGTGTTCATTTATGGTTTAAAAAGTCTTTTGAGAGGCCTATATCAGATTGAATGCTTGGGTTCTAGTTTTATATCAATGTAACACTATGCTTGCATTGTAATAAATATTTCAGAGTAGAGCTCCTGACATTAGTCATATATAAAGTGCCAAATTTGGCACCTTATACAAGGTGTTGCAATTCTCCTTGTTAGAGATGCAGTAAGGACTGAGAAAGCTTTGCCATTGTAGCTGAAAGTACAAATGATTCATTTCAGGGAGTACATTAAACAGCTAAGTCCACCACAAAAAATTATTTGAGCTGGCCTGTGTAATTTTACTCCCCAAAATGAAGTAGGAGTAACCCCGTTATTTGTTAAAACTCAATCTTCAGTATAATTTCAAAACCTTTGAAGGTCTATATGTAGGGGGAAGATATTATAAATTAATTTGGGGAAGGGAGAAAGAGGGGTGGAATGGTTTTAGCTACAGGAGATGCTACGGAGAACTGTATTCTTATCAGATCATTACTACTGAATTCAAAACAAAACCTCTCAGCAAATCTGGAAAGAATCCACACCAATTCTTGTCAAATTCTGACACTTCATTTTCATCCAGGTTAATTTCCATGATACATACATAATACAAGTGAGAATTTGGAGCAGTAAATAAGTTACATTGCACGTCCATGCTGAGATGCTAAAAAGCAATTTTCCTTAAAAGCATTATGCCTATGATCTACAGCTTAGATTGCCAAAAATTAGGAAACACGCATATGAGTTGGGAAGATGGGAGTAGGACTGGGGACTGAAGTCCTGAGGCTTTGGGGGATGTGTCTGGTTTCACAGGGTAAAGATTGCTCCTCTGTTGCCAAACCAAGAAAGCCAACCTATGCAATTATGAGCAGGAGCTGGGATAAGTTCAAAAGAACATTTTAAAAAATGTAAAATTTGACCTGCTTAGTTTTCAGAAGGAGAAAGACACTGGCAGATAAAGGGAACGCTACAAAGTTTATAATTAGAATTTCAAATTCTTGTGGCAGTTGAACTACTTAAGGGTTTATAATTTTAGAAAAAAAATTATGATGCATTGGTAGATTAAATATGCAGATTTTTCGATGCCTTTGAAGGAGGGCATGCATGTCTCAGTGACATGTGACCACATTAAGGAGCAGAATATATTGGAATGTTGCTGAAAATGACTGAGATTTCTACATGGAATAGGGTCACTAAACCATTTCCAAACAAAACAGAGGTGGGTCAACACATCTACTGATTCACTGCAAGAAAATTATTAACATTTTCTCTGATCTCTGAAGTTACAGAGAAATCATTGCTGTTGTGGCTAATTTTTCTGTGAACATGAGGACACTGACCAAGCTTGATTTTCTGTGAGCCAGAGCCACCTGTCAGCAATGAGTAACAACTAAGGAACCATGCAATCGTGGAGAGCGAGTAGGTCTCTCCACTGATTGCCAGGAAGGAAGGGCTAGGAGGTTGTTTTGGCCCAACACTTTTTATTTCAGATTTGAAGAACTTAGTTGTGATAGCTTTGAAGTTAGTTCCTATGTACCTACTTACAAACCTTTTATTCCTAGGATTGCTCCCATCAGCACACTGGACTAACCATTAAGCAATTCCACTTTGTGCTCTGTCACTTAGGTGCAAAGGTAAGTGCTGTGCTGTTTTTGCCTATAGACACGGAGCTTTGTCTGCATAACCGTGTTGGCTCTGTAACTGTCAATGCTAGCAACGTTCCTGTTATCTAAGTACTGCTGTGTTTTGGGGAAAAGCAGCTATTTTACTTTCCATTCAGGTTGATGTAAACACCATCAATCTTAGTAACGTTTTCCTCTAACAAAGCAAATAAATATTGGTCTGTATCAGATAGCCTTACACTAGTAAGTGCATTTAAATCACATGGAGGGCTCCAGAGGTTTCTTTACCTCATTCTGATTGTTTCCTTTTTTTATTGTTACTTTTTCTTTTTTTAAAAAAGTGTCTAATTGTGAAAAACAAAGGCACTAAATTCATTGTTCATTCACAAATTATCCATCTAAATATTCTAAAACCTTCAAACTAAAACAAGAAAGTGAAGGGTTATTGTTTTGAACTGTGAATTAATTCTTAAGTGGTAAGTATATGCAACCATTTGTAAAACTTCTTCTCTATACTTCCGGAAAGACAGATGTGCCAATTTTCCACAGCTGAAGACCAGACTGCTTATTTTCTTCCTGAGAAGAAGTAGAGCACTTGAAACTCAGCCTTGTGCTGCTTTTGCGTACCTAAATGGGAAGGTAGACCCCAAGGAAGAATTGCCAGTCCTGAGATGTGAAGCCGGAGCTGCTGCAGGCACTGCCCTGCTAGCTGGCTGTGCCTGAAGGTATGTTAACGAAGACGAGACTAGAAAAGTTCCAAAACTCCCTGGTCCTTCATGCAGCCACCTAAAATATTTATTAGCAACATGAATGCTGCTGGTACTATTTTACTTAAAAGACTCACTGAGCCAGGCATAACCTCTCCTTTAAGCACAGGGACCCTTGAGGATGTGAAGGGCGTAGTGACTGGCTATAAATTGAATAAGCTTGCCAAAGAGCCAGCTTTCTTTGAACATTGCCTCTAGATTAACCATGGAGACTTCTACAACCACCTACATTCCTAATTGCACAAGAGAGATTCAAGGGGAAGGGCCATGTAACAAAAACCAGCATGCCATAGCTCAGGCTGGGTCAGAAGGGAAGAAGTATGATGAGCGGTAAATCTGAGATTTTAATGGTAACAGAGAGCTTTAGGACTATTAATATAACAAAACCAGAAAACTAGCTTGGAAAGGAAAGAGAAGAATGTTTGAAGTACTAAAACTGTATTTATTTATTTCTTAAAAAACCAAATGCCAAATTGGCCAGTGCATGCTCACAGAACAGACCTGAAGAGCCAGCTGTAAAGCTGGGCACAAACAAAACCTGCCTCCAGCAGCAGCGTAAAGACTGCACGTCAAGTTTTTGAACACAGACACCAAAGTATATTTCTGGTATCTTTACATAGTTTACTGAAACAGCAAATCCTGTACGCTGTGATTTAGAAGTGCTCTTGGTTTAAATGAGCAGGGTCCATTGTATCACAGGCTACCACCAGATCAAGACAAAAAGCAGTCAGCAGATTTTTTTCAAAGTTGGTTGTCAGCTGCAAGGTTAAAAACTCTTGGCGTAGGAAGCACAGATTTTTTTTGGGGATGGATGAGTTCAAGCTCCTGGAATGAACTCCCACAGGAAGCAATAAACACCTTAAATGTCATTTTCTTTTCCAAATGCACTTTGACCTTGTTTTTACTAACAAATATAGTATATTTATAGGGAATCAGAATAACAAACTGCATTTGACACAGTGAGTCCTTGCTGATTGAAATATGGGAGAGTGCTCACATACGACAACTGTATTTAGCAACACAATAAATATATTTATTGGCTTGGCAAAGTTAGAAGGTTATAATAGTAGTGTGGAGTAGCTTACAAGACTCAGCCAACATAATTAATTAACATTATTACTTTTTGGTAACATAGTCTAGATTATGCAGATTCTTACTGTGATACTTTTAAGGAATTGATCAACTGCATTTCTTGTACAGATGTTCTGAAAAAAAATTCTAGCTGGGGAAAAAAGTATTGCCTTTAGAGCAAAATTAACATTCAACATTGAAGAACAGTGCAAAAAACACTGCTGAAAAACTTACAATAAGCCAGTAATTTTTATGATCTCACAGTTTGTTAATAAACCCACAGTGTTTTCATTTTTTTGAGTATGTTAGGTCTTATTTTGAAGACATATTATTGCTTCACCAGTAGCAGTGCAGTTTCCAGAGAGGATGTTTCTAGAGGCAAAGACCGAAAAGAAATGTAGTTACCTTCTCTCAATTCCCATACGCACTCTCCAGAGCTATCATTACCGGCAAAACTTAATTATATTGTGAGATTCTTTAAACTACTAAACCGCCCCTACCTAATGCAATTGTTAAAAACTGTATTTTAAATGTCTGCTTATAAAAGAGTTAAGAGCTGTTCTGTGAGTGTGACTTGGTTTCTTCCCAAACGTAACAGTCAAAGCAGTTACAATAAAAAGTGCAGAAGAAAACTTAAAGATTTCACAGTTTTACAGTTTGAAACTGTGACTGCGTAGGCAAGCAATTTTCTCTTAGCTTTAAGAGAAAAGCTAAATTACTGTATCAGAAACTTGCACTGAAGGTATCTTCAAGTACATCTTTGGACAATCAAGCAAAGACCGCACAAATCTAAGTACAAGTATAATGACATTAGTAAAATAAAAGGGTAAGAACTAGAAGTAGTAGTTCTCTTGCACTAAGGCTGTTTGTCTGTGGTCCTAAAAGGCAGTTTTGTCCTTTTCAATTTTGTTAAATAAAGATAGTCTGGCTTTCAAGAAGAACACATCTCCTAAAGACAGGCTTGACCTTTTCTTCAAGCTATTGCTTTGTTTACTGTAACGGAAACTGTACGTAAGAACTTGAAAACGCTATGCTTTCCAGCCAGCTCTGTCACGTACCATAGCTAATACTGCATTTAGAATGTAATAATGGGAAACTGACCCCCACCAAAAATATAGCAGGTTTTAAGGTTTATTTCTGAAATGTTGATATACACCGTATTAATTACAGATCTTTTTTTAAAAGTTATCATATTAATGACATGGGTTTAAGTTTTAATATAATGACAAAATTATAGATATGAAGAAATCTGAATGTTGTAACAATTCTTTGTGTCACGTTGTCATCCACGTAATGGTGTTTCAGTCTTATTTCTGGCCAAGTTGGGACAGCTAAACATAAAGAGACAGAAAACTGTTAGGTTGTGAGTCTTATTCTGTCAGTCAAACTAATATCCAGTTCATAGTGTAAATATTTCTGTCCTATAAGCTTAGGTTGTCTCTTACAACCAGAAGTATGCTGGTAATAGAATATTTGATGCCTACCCTCACAGGAGAGAATCTGAGCTTCAAATATTAAAAGGATTGAATAAATCTCCGAGGTAAAGGTGCAGCGTACGCAGTCAAGTCAACAAAAAAGTTAATTAAGCTGACTGAAGAGTTCTAAGCTGGTAAGTACCCTTTGTCTCCTTCATGTGCAACAAGAATTAATTTAGTTCTTTAAAATGTAGTTTTAAGTAACAGTTTATTCTCATCTTAGTAGGTAGTAAAAGCATAGGTGCTGACAGCTACCGAATGGCTGCTATTTGCTGACCACCATGAATAGTTTTTATTTTGCATTGGTATTGGAATGAGGCACAGAGAAGTAATGGTGATGATAACGTTTTTAACAGCACTAAAAGACTGATTTTTAAGTTAGGTATGGACAACATCAAGCTCCCACTAGGCCAGTATTTATAAATAGCAAAAATTAGGAGAAAGGTTTAAAGATCACAGTTGCATGGCAGTTTTTAACTTGTAAAAGTTGCTAGAATAGCCTGGAAAGACATGCTATTTGTGAAAGTATTAATACTTGAGTAATTTTTTTCATTAGGGTTTATGTTAAGGCAATTACTGTGAACTTGTTCACCTGCATTACCTGTGAACTCACAGTGACAATACAGGCCTTCCAAAGTTAATTAAAAATAATGACTCCAAACTCCCATTTCGACCAAGCGAAATAGATAACAAGAACATGTATTAATTTTTCACAAATTAGTTGTGGTGGTGTTTTTTTTAAAAATCCACGGAGAGATGTAAAGGTAAATAAGTCACCACAGTTACAGAAGTAGTAAATACTACAGAGGTTATCAAAGGTACGTACCTGTTTTATAAACTGTGTAGCATTAAAAAGTTCACTGCAGCCATACAGGACATGTTTGCCTTGTTTACCCTTAAAAAAAAAAAAAAAAAAAGACAGAAAGAAATCAAGTGTTTAACAGAGTAGCAGAAGTGGCTTAAACTAATTGTATACCAAAAAAACCCACCCCAAAAAACTGGATGATGTTGAAGTCCTACACTTTTGGCTGGAAAAAGAAGAGCTGTTCCACCAGAGGGGAAAAAACTGTAATTAAATTGAAGTGGAAAATGAGAGACCAGAGGCAGAAAGAAAGTGGAAAAAATGGGGCATTTTACACATTTAAACTCATTAGAATGCTGAGTTCTCTGACGTATCTATGAATGGCTTGGAAAGGTAACTATCTCACTTGAGCAAACCCTATCCCTAAAATAAAATACCTGAGCACTGCTCTAAGGATAGTAACAACATATTTACTGTTTCTCTTGTGTAAAGAGCCTGAAAACTTCAATCTGTAATTCATTTCCATATGTTGATGACATTAAAACCAGCACTTTTTTGTAAAGGGATTCTGAAACAAAGGGTTGATTTCAATCGCATGCATTATAAACCCAGTTTGCAGTGAACAGCTTAACAGTATTCGCTTGATAGGAAGGCTGCCAAAGTGCTATGGTAGCATTTTGGAAGTGAAAATTAGTTTATTTCCAGTGTTGGGCTAATAATCCTATGGTTCCTCAAACTTCAAGCACAGGCTTGAGATATTTGTTTTCACTGTTAAATTATTTTGCATTTCCCCACACTAGCTAGGTAAAACTTATTTATGAAGAGCAAAATAGGAACATAAGCCTTGACAAAATGATTTTGTTTCATATATATTATCAACTGTGCCATTTCAGCAGAAAGTAGCAGAAGCAAATTCTAACAGTCCTTGTCCTCATCTCTATTAATTTTAAGTGGTTTGTGGTAATAAGTTATTCTCATTGCTGAGCAGGATCTTGAGCTTACATCTTCCCCTGTTTCAGGCCAGTTTTTTCATCTTGATGCCTGAACAGGTCTGGTTTTGATCTAAACTGGTATTTTGACAGACTCCAGCTTTCAGTAGTATGACTGAATAGTGTTTGTTTCTGCCTAGTACCAAAAAAAAAAAAAAAAATTAAACTATACAAATCATTGTGAAATGGGACTGTTGCTTTTCAGGCAACTCTGCAATACATTAATATACACTTCCAGTCTGTCTCACATATTCTTTCTAAAAGTGTAATTTTAAATAAAAGCATACATGTTTTAAAACTTAATTACTCAGTTCATTCAAGCAAAGATATATATATATCGCCAAATAATTATTGGAGTCAAGTCAAAACTGCTTAACATAAAAAAAAAAAGAAAAAACCCTCAGTACTCTTCAAAGTGCAGTATTTTTTAATGACTGAAAAACTCTGCTGGATTTAAATTTCTTGTGATAGACATTATCATTTAGCACAGATTGGAACAGATTATCAAGCAGTACCTTTCTAACCATCTACTAAAGGCAATTAAAGGACATGCTAAATTCTCTTGTACAAAACAGTATGCTAGCCTCCTCTTGGAGGCTCCCTATGGCTTTCGATTTTGATGACACGTTTTCAGCATGCTGAACTGAACTTGGCCCAATATGTCTATTTTAAGGCATAATCTGCCTTACTGACATTATAAATATTTGCTTTTTGACAATGTGAGATGGGCCATTCCAGCACAGAACTGCAAATAATTGGATTTGAGGGTTCCTCTTAGTTCTCTTACAAAAAACCCCAGAATGTCAAAGCTGAATGAACATTGCTTCCTGTTTTAGAAACTTTTAAAATACTTTCTCTGTGCTTTCAGAGGTGAACTGGCAAAACAGATAGTGCCTAGAAAAACAAATCCATGAATAAAATCCTTCTGGTATCTGCTTGCAAGAACAGAGCTGTCGATTTTTCTCTTTTTTTTTTTATTCTGGAGGAAGACTGATTGAATATTAGAATAGTTAATAAGCTACATCTGGTGAAACAACAGATGCTGGAAGTGTACCACATGGAAAAGCCTGTAAGAGTCACCTGGGAGAGGGAGGCCAGTCTCCAGGGGGTGGGAGGTGCAGTAACCTTTCTTGGTTTTTTTCAAGAGCAAACGGCGAGGTGGAATAAAGGTTAGGGAGCCTTCCCCCTTCGGAGGTCATCTCCCACTGACCAAGTACACAGTCTGATGAAGAAACATACAGCAACCTTCATCTGTGACAACTGATGATGAGGAAACCCCTGTCCGCGGGTTCCAGAAGAAGAAAAACTACGTCCAACTTCTGACTCTCCATAAGATCTAACATTACTGTTCCTGTAGTTTTCAGTTCCTTCTGTCCTCTCCATCTGTTTACCAAATGTCCTCCTGTTTACCCTCTTATTTGTCAGAAACTTCAGCTTCCTACCACTTTGTATGAGGTACTGTTTAATTTGTCATTGCACAAATGCTCTGTATACATACATATATATGTATACATACACAGCAAACCTCAGCTCAGTATGCAGCTACATAGCAGAGAAGTGTATTAGCCTCCAGGGGATTCAGAGTTTTATTTTAGTAGGAAGTAACAAATACACATCACAAATACACGCTGCGCTCTGCTACAGGCAGATGCACCACTGAATGCTATAATTAGTTATCAAGAATAAGTGCTAAGCTGAGCCTTAATAATTTCTATAGCTTGCAGACCTCTTCCTCTCCTATCCCCTATCTGTTCCAAAATGGCTGCCTGTTAGAGGGGGACAACAGCTCAGCACACACGTTCTGACTTTACTCTCTTCAAGATTTACCTAGACATAAAGCTCTCGTGCTTGCTTTGGGGAAAAAGTGTTTTTCAGTGACTAATGCTCCATATTTATTCTTTTGTGTGAAAAGCCTCAATCCCGTCCACTGCAGGACAGGATGATTGTTCCATGAACAAGGTTAAGATCAGGAAGGAAGAATGGTATGCTGCTGCTCTTAAATGATTTATTACCTACTTCAAAATTTTATCAAGGTTCCGTTTGTATTTTTTTATTCCTGGAAAGTGCTTGAATGCCACCCCTGCACCCCCAAGATCTATAACGACATAGTTACTTTTCTCCATGCACGGATTTTTGGTATACATGTGTTCTGCTAGGCTGGCCAGCTGGAACAAGAGAAATTACATCTCTTACACCAGCATGACATAGTTGGTTATGTATTTTCTTCTTTGTGCATATGATGCCTCTTATGATTTCTACGCAGAATCAAATGATGCAGCCTATCAAGAACGAGCTTCCATTAGGTCTTGTTTTGAACTGACTTCATACTCCTAAGTTGCATACGAAAAAGCACTGTAGTACCTCTTTTGTGAGATTTATGAAAACTAGAGAATTCTGAGCAGTTCCTTACTTTCGAGGCTACAACATGCTACAGCTGCTTTATTTAGCAACAGCAAACAAAAACTAGTGACAGGACTCTCAATTATGAACAGCCAAACTGACAGCATTTGATGTATCCGTACAGAAGCAAAGTTAATTCAGTTAGCTAAATCTGCTGACAGTTTTCAACCATGTTCACGTGTATGAAGACAAACTAAAGCAGAATACAGTTTATTTACTCAATTCAAAAGTGCAACATGAGCAAAAATACCAGAAACAGTAATTCTTTGTTGGTCTGAATTAATAATCCACATTTTCTACTGATTTCTTACATACTTTTTTCCCTAGACTCTGCATATAATAAGGACATTAAGGCTAATTTCATAGACTTAATCTTCTGAATACTATGTGTTGGAGAACACCTGCTAAAATTGGTTTGTATCAGTGAGTTACAGACTACAACCAATAGAAGTGCACATACCTTTATGTAGTCAATAAGATTTTGATATTCGATATAGTTGCCGCCTCCAACCACAAACACTATTGCCTAAAAGGCAACACATACATAATTAGAATATGCATTCAAGTTCTTAACATTTCAGTAGTAAAATATATAGCAAATTGTTAAACCTACAGCAAAAATCACCCTAATCATGCTGCAGTCTGATAAGAACCGGATACAGAACCACTAGCTTCCTACCCGAAAGATAATAGAAGAGTTTTAGTAGGATGCAGAATAGCAAGCTGAGAGCTTTTACTATGTCACTATCTTCTACTAAGAACTATTTGAAACATACACAGTTTCAACATGTTACTTTTTTATGCAGAGATGTCTCCAGTGACCATAAGAAGAGTTAAAATATTTCCATGTATGCTTAAGAATTAATTTGGGACACAAATAAAATACCTATGTTACAAAGGAATACACTTTTTTCATTATTTTTCCCCCCTTGCACTTCCTACTAGTAATAATCTATAATACTACAGGCAATGGCCATCAGTATTTTCTGGGCGACGTTTAAAAAAGAACAGTTAATGAATAGAAAAAGGAGACTTGAATAGCTGTATTGTTTTTGTTAATGTTCACTACCCAAACGTGTTTGACTACACTATATGAATTTTATATAGACTTTATGTTACTACTGACATTTTTGCTATGACCATCTGCAAGCAATATATATGACACTGCATGGTATTTCTTTTGTTCAGGAGGATAATGAGGACATTTGAAGAGAAATCTGAGACATTTGTATATTGCCAAAGCAAAGATTTTACTTATGAAACTTGGTAGTAAGATCAGATAAGTAGGACTTTTACTATTTGCAAATATTTATGTTGAAAAATACTGAAAGTTACTGGCATTTGTATAAAATGACAACATTTGTTATTTGGCTTTTTTCCTTTAATTGCAGAGACTGCTTAAAATACTGTCACTTAAGTCAGTGGTCGACACTGCTGTTTAAGGCTGGACAAAGGATTAAATCTAGAGAGCATTCTGAAGACTGGTATAAAAATAGGGGTTTTAAATTGCTGAGTACCCAATTATGATATTAATAAATCCCTGTAATTACCTCCAGAATAATTTTCTACATTTTTCTCCAGTATTAGTTAATGCTTACGTAGTCCTTTGAAGATGAAAAGACTTCTTCAGAATAACAGCTAATTATAATTAATACTAGATATAATTAGTCTAAGTGGTTTTTGCAAACAAGACCTCTCATTTTCTTAATCATGATAATCAAAAATGACTGGTACTTCAGGATTTATTTCTTTTTAACACATGAACATTGAAAAATAATTTCTACGTGACTTACCTCCTGGAATGGATTTTTATTTCTTGGAACTGAGCTACAAAAAGAAACGCAAACAAGCTACAACTTAAAATTTATTAGATGTTAAGATAAATATGCAAAATTATCATGTACACACATTTGCGCAATACTATATAATATTAGACAAAGATATAAAATACAACAATGATGGCCTTTCTGCATTCATTCTCCAAGTATTTTATTTAAATGATTTACTATGGAAAATAATTTGTTTTACCAGACTGATGTACATGAGTAAATAGGAGTTTTACTTCAGTTCTAAGGTTGCTGTTTGAATCATAAGCTTTACGACAACACTTCTTTTAGAGCTTAAAAGCTTTAACTATAGTGCTGCTATAGCATCCAGTTCATGACCCTTACCAATCCTGCCTCCTGGGAGCTGAACTAGGTAAGGCAGTCAGTTTGCCATGCCTGCCTATAAACTTACTGATGCTTCAAAACCTCAAAAACTACTATAGGCAGCAGTATGTGTTTTGCTGTCAGGCGTCACAGCAATAGGATTAAAATGCGGTAAGTTCCAGTTTGGGTGGTACAGACTCCTCCTCTCTGTGTGAGTACAGAACCCCAGCCGCAAGGAGGTAGCAGGGAGAGGGGCAGAAGCCTCTTCTTCCTGCATCACCTCGTGCCTTCAGGAGGAAGGGAAAAAGCAAAGCAAAAGCTCTGAAGGGTCAGTCTGCTCTCCCGCCCTTCACTCACATGCTACCACTACCCTCCGCTGCCCTGTACTGGCCTGCAGCCCCACGTAGTCAAATACATCTTATGTTCTAACACTGATTAAAAACATTGCTTTTTCCCCTTCAACTTATCTTTGTCCTTATTTCAAGAAGTTTTCTCTGAGTGACCAACAATTGACTCAACAGACATTCCAGTGTATCAGAAAAATAGGTTTTAAGAGGGAATGGCTCCCTCTAACATGTTGTTTTGACCTGCCATGAATACTACAGCCTCCCTGTAAGTAGAACTGTTAGCCCAATTTTCTTGTCATGTGACTATGACATAAGAAATCCACATACATTCTGTGTCATCCAAGGGCAAGGCCTGTTTATACTTGACATAGGCTTTACACAGGATATAAAGATACTGGTTTGCCAAGACTGAATTACAGTAATGCAGTTCCTACTCTGTTTAAAAATAATAGGTATAAATGTCAGTATTTCTGAAAATAGGAGTAGGTTATAAAAAAAAAAATAATCACTTTTTAATACCCTCCCATTAATTATGCTATTTTATATTGTTATTTTAAACTAGTAATATTTTGTCAAGCCAGCTAACCTGTGTTTCTTGATCATCATTTGAAGGGAGAATTAGACAAACCCCTATATGACTATACTAGAGTTTTGTTGTCATGCTCAAATCTAATTTAAGGAATGTAACTTGAGTTTATGTAAAAAGCCCAAACAAACCCCAAACCAGAAATTAAAATTTTTTCCCTATGATGATTATTATAGCTACACAGAATGGCAGATTTATGAACTGCTGTAAATGTGTATCTTTACAGTGCTTAAAGGAACATAAGAAATACATGGAATGGGTAAAAATGCACATTTACATGAGAAAACCCCTTTGGCTTTAATAAAACAATTCTTTGCACTTTTGCACAAAATCCTCCAAAAATGGTATAAAAGCATAACAAAACAATGAAAGTTGCAATTAAAATGAAACATAAAATACTGCCAGTTTTTTCGTTGATGCTTTCAAAATCTGCTTATCTTTGAAATTATAAAGTCTGTAATAATACTTTCCAATAAAACATATATATTATCTGAAATTTGTTTCCTATTACTTCTTACAATGTCAGAAATACACTTTCCATCTTTCAAGAATAGAGGAAGTGGAGACAGATTTTAATGCAAATAACTAACATCAAGTCTGAACCTACTTTATCCGTATTTGTCCTGTAATAACCCTGCATTGAAATGAGCGGATTGTTTTCCTACAGCTCAGATGAAAATTATTTTTAGAAGGTATGTTAAAATTAAGTATCTTCTCTGTTTCTAGGATATTAGAGGTGATATTATCAGCGACAGTTATTGCTCAAAGATATAAAGCAAAAGATAGAAATTTATAAACTTTGAATGTAATTCCTCTTCCTCTCTTTTATGGCAAAATAAACTATATCCAACTCTCCCTCCCATGCACATGAATAAAAAAAATGTGCACCTGTCTATTCAACAGCAAATGCAGTCAATTTTTAATGATTCTTTTGCAAAGTTACTAACAAGTTACTAAAGAAGGGCTGTATTCAAATTAAAATTGTAACTATTTCAAAAGTGATAAAAGAGATTTTGCTGCACTATCCAAAAACTTTTTAATTTAACAGTGAAAACCCACAATGTTTCAAAGAAACCAACCAGTACAACTATAAAGAATTCTAACATTTAGTATTGCTACATATTAGTACATATTCCTGTAACTGAACCAATGTGCATGTTCAGTCACAAGAACAAAAGATTTTTTCTGCAGTGTTATAAAAATTTATCTGATTGATCCAAGTTCCCATTGTGAATTTCTTCAACACTAACCATCTTGACTTAGAATTAATGATTAAAATTAATTACTTGCAGTCAGAAAGGAAAATAAAACCAGATTTCTTAAGTTAGCCTTTTCATGGGGTCAAAGGAAAGATGCAAAACTAATAGTAAACTCACCTGTCACTGCCTCGTAGCATCTTGGGGTCAAAATACCGGTAGTCATCTGTCTCCTATTAAAAAGATTGGAATTTTGGCTTATGAATTTCTGCTGGTATCTATTATATTAAACATCATTCAAATGAACGTTATCTCCCATTTAGCAGTCACATCATTCAAAATTAATTGTGGTGTCCACTAATATTTACGGTATTTGTACATAACTGAACCAACCAGGACAGAATAAACAACGGTGAGGGAGCTATGAAGGGTGCTATTGAGCTTTTTTTTTTTTTGTTTCTGGTTCATCTAAAATTGACTATTAGACACTTTCCAAAAAATACATTGGTTGCATAATAAGTCCCAACAGAAAGGCAGTATGCAGAAAGAAAAATGAAGGTGTTACCAGCCTCAGAGGAACATCACATGGTTAGTTATAAATGCTAAAATTTTCCAGGTTACAGAGATCTGCTATTGATTTAATATTATAAACCAAAACACTTCTATGGCAATGAATGCTACATACAAGATAGATCAAAATCTGCTACCGTTACATAACTTACCCTTTTCATTTCATGATTTATGACTACTATTAAACCAAAATTAAGCTCTTGAAGAAGAAATGAGTTCCACAAGAATTTGAAAAGTCTGTCTAAACTATACCAAAAAAATGTTCTTCACACAAAACACTGAGGCACTTCCAATATTTTTACTGGCAACAAGCAGGATTTTTGCCAACTATTACGGATGAAAAACAAAACTTCTTACTAACTCCTTCTGACAGCTACTTGGCTTTCTTCTGTTTCTATACTACATTTTCATCCTGGTACTGTGAAGTTTAGTTTGTGGATAAACTGCATGCAGGACTACAGTTGATTTCATCTGGGTGCTTACATGCAAGAGTTCTGTGTTTTGATGATTCTGTAGAGCAGAAATAATTCTTGAGTAGCAGACAGATTATCTAGGGAATTTATTAGAGCTCACAAAGCATAAGTGTCTCTAATACTACAAAATATTTAGTATACGTGTTACACACACAGAAAATAAATCTATTTGATATTAAGGACTTTTATGTAATTAAATAAAATTACCTAAAATACATCTCTTATCCTCAGGTTTGGCTTTTAAAAAAATTTAAGTTAGGTCTAATTTCACACTGAACTTCTGTAAAATGCTTTTATATGCTCCACTGGGAATTTCAACTGTATTTGTAAAGCCTGCCAGCATTCATGATTTTGGCAATGTTATACATAAAGGTGGTATAGCAACTTTGAAGTAATGAGAGAGCTGGGAATGGTTAGATATTGCTAGACTAAAACTGAGAGGTATTTGAGAAACCTTTAACTCTGATAAAGAGCTGCAGCTTCCCTGCTTGTTAGAATGAATTACGGATTAATGCCAGAACTAAATTGAGAGTTAAAAACCCAGTATTACAAACATTTCCTCCTGAATGTATTACTGCTGTGTTTTTTCACTGTGGGCTTGTGTAAGTAGACACATGAAAAATAGTGAAGTAATAGAAATGTGATAAGCTAGTTTATTTTTTTCATTGTTTAAATACACCATTCCTGCTGAAATCAGTTCTGAGGGTGCAGGGAGAGAAAGCCTACTAGATTTTATTTAAGAAATAGCTAGTCTGCCAATAAAAACAACTGTGTAACGGTTTCCTTACACACAACTGAATTTGTGACTTCTCCAAGCAATTCAAGAATAAAATTCATACTTTTGAAATTAAATTTCAAGATTTCAAATTAAAATGGAAAAAGACCCACGGAACTATCCTTGACTTTCAGTCTGTATTTGTTTTTCTGCAGAAACTAACATGACTAGTTTGGACTAAGGAAATCCCCCATTTTTAGAATTTTTCATTGTAATGCATGGAAGGTAATCAGACAGTATGTCCTAAGCCTGAAAGATACCATATTCACTGAAAGGGGTGATAGTAACCAAAATACAAGTCCATTCATATATATCACAAATAAGATTTATCTACCTCTTAAGTCAATACAACTGTACATACTGTATTGATAGAGACTAAACCCCTTTGGGACTTCGTCATAAAAATATCAAAGGCTTATTTATCAAAGATTGTCCTTACTCAAGAATTAAACCATTTTGTGGAAGATACTTAAAAGAACCTCCATACTTCTATAGTAAGTGGTGGTCAATTTCTTATGTATCGCTTAAAATTTGTGTATACTTGACAGTATAATATTTTGTGTGTTAGGGAGATTTAAGGTTTTAATCAGTCTCTATTTAGCAATATCAAAACAAAGCAACTATGTTATTAGGTTTATGAACAGAACATTCATTTATGAAAACACAATCTCAAAAGCAATCACTTAAAAACCTGCTTCCACAAATAAATGTTACTATTCAAAAACTCCCCAAGTAACAGATTACTTTAAGGTTATCAATGAATGTTTCTGAATTATCTATTTCAAGAAGAAGTGTAACTATAGTTAAACAATCTAGGCAAATTTAAAAAATTACAGGACGGTATTACTGCCCATAAGAACTGTTGTATCTGTTCCTGCTTCTGACAAACTTGGAAAGCACAGGCGTAGACTCGTTTGTCCTTCCTGGTAGCTCTCCTTACGAGACAAAAGCAGCAGCAGGGACAAGTAACACGCACAGTGATGTACAGACAACCCTACAGAGTTTTGCACAGCATATCATTCTGAATAGGTTTAACGCATTAACTGACAATAATATTTGCGAATGTTGGTGGTACAAGTCCTACATTTCATGTATTTACTTTATTGTTGCATTTTATATTTAGAAAATAAATTATTTGCATTCATTGTAATAACTGTTTAACTTCTCAATAATCTGTTCTCATTTTGTATTACAACTTTCATCTGTATGTATGTTTCATACACTGATCATTGTGGTTGGTAAGATTCAATGAACTATAAAGGAGATTTTTTTTGTGTTGTAAAAAAAATAATATCTTAAGGTTTTTTTCCCTTCTTTTGTATTTTTCCTGCAGTGCAGGTTTTCTATCCTGGGGACAGAACAGGACCTCAAACATCAGAAGATCAACAGAGGCCGCAGTGGTGTATTTCTACACATCACTGTCTTCCAGATACAATTTCACTTCTGCTGATGGTACAGCAAGTCTAAACACACTCCACAATGACTCTCTGGCTTGCTTCTGTCAGCTGAAAATTACTCAAAAAGTTGCTGTCAATTTTCCTACAGGTTAGGAGAATCATTCTTTAGAGCTTGCCCAGTCTCCCTATGACTTGAAAAGTAGGACTCCCTGGTTTGGGCCATGAATTCCAGTCTCTGACATGGCAGTGACACGTGAAGCTGCTGTCTGACAGATGGCTCAATCTCTGCTTTTGCAAGAGAGAAGATCAATGTTTTCTCCAAATTACCAAAGTGATCGTGGCTGTTTTCTGTTAAGTGAAATGTGACAATATCAAGTCAGCAGGAAACCCCCATATGACTTTTAAACTTTTCCAAATCAATTCCTAAACTTCTAGCCTGAGGAAGCTAGTGTTTATTTAAAAAAAAAAAAAAAGGTTTCATTTTTCACCTACTTGTAAGTTAGATGAAGTTTTTAATTTCAGCTGTCTGAATTGAGTGTTCTGAGTGACCTCTACTGGTTGACTAGATAAAATTAGCCCTGTACATCTTTGCCAAGTCTTGCAAGTAAGGACAGCAATCCACTGCCATTGAAAATAGTGTCAATGTCTTTGTTTGTTAAGAAAGAGCAAATTTTCTGCTAGCAATCATGACATATATTATCTATGAAGTACAGTTTAAGAAAAGGATTACTTGTATGTTGATAATTTTCATATTTTACCATTATTTATCTCCCCTCACCTATAGTTAATGCCTGAAGGTGAAAGTGGACTAAGAATGTTTTAAATCTAACCAGAGTGAGTTATTACAATTGTATATCTCTGTCTGATGCTGATGTCATTAAAACAGGAAGACTGATACGATGTGGCAAACATATTAAAGCTTTCTAAATGACTTTTAACAGGTGATTTTTTTTCAGAACAGGTTTGTGCACAGGATGGTTCTGAAGGTATGAAATATATAGCAGGAAAAAAAACCTGCTTTGACTATACATTACATACAAAAAGACTTAGGGTTATATTTTTAACTGTGAATTCTAGCAGATGTCTTGACTACCTCGCTAACATTTAAGCGTTTCAAAAGTTTGTAACTTACGTAAGTTTGAGTAAATTTTCACAGAAACAAGGGGAAAAGAGGACTTTTCTGACACAAACCCAACACTGCTTGCAAACTGAAAGACTGCATGAGTACTAAAATATTTTCCTCTAAATAGCAAAGCTTTAAAGGTGTTGGAAACAAGATTTTCTCTAACATATCTCTCTGTAACTACCTTACTTCTGAAATTGTGCTCTTAAAAAAACCCAAAACACCTTGATACAAAGAAAATTTAAGCCCACAGTTTAACTTTCAGAAATTTAGGAGCAACAGAAACTCAGTATATTGCACAAGAGTAATAGAAGCTCAGGAAAAAAATTGGAAAAAAACCTCAAAAACACTAGTTCCAATGAGACACAATAAATTGTCATTGTTTAGAAACTATTTTTACACAATAAAATTGTACGAAATAGTTATGAAAATGGTTCTATTCTTGAGATACAGCATGATTACATTTAACTGCATTATCATGACAAAAATCAGCCTCAAGATTTCCTTTGTTCCACCTCTTTCCATGTGAAGGCAGTTATACTCACGGGGTTTGACTTCATCTCCATAAGGTTGTCCAATATACGCGTGACTGGTAGATTCTGTAAAACGTGAAATTAATGGAATGCTGAAATGCTTACTAAGAATTATTCACAGGCACACTGTTATTTATGGAATCGTTTACAGAGCATTTGAAATACTACTTTAAACAGTTTTCTTCTTATATTTTGTAAAGGTTGAGTGTTTTTATCATCACCTAAATTACTCTTCTGTATGGAAAATGCAAACATCTGAGAAGCATCTAGCTAGGGGATGAACAGAAAGTGCAAAAAAAGTGTAAAGATAGGATAGAGTTCTACGTAGGTATTACCAATATATGCAGACATGTGATGATGTATGAATTCTTATTAAAAAACCCCAAACTGCAGTTTAAGAAAAGAATTTTAAAGCTGAAGATGAGAATTAAGGGTGTGATTCTAAAAAAGAACTAACGTTGTCAAAGAAATGGGTAAAAAAAGCAATCCTGGCAACGAATGTTTGGATGAACTGGAAAGGAATAAACTGAGGTGAGATCAGTATGACTTTTCCTTATTTAAGATGGGAAATGTTAGCTCGGACAAAAGATCTGAAGTATTAAATAGTCAAACCACTTTTAGTTATAATAAACTGAGGGAGAGTTTACATAGCAACAGAATTGGAAATGTGTCTTGTTGACAGAACATATCAAAAAAGGTCATTCATCTACAAATAACACTGAAAAACACTTTGTAAAAAAACAATGTAAATCCCTGAATGACTGAATGAGAAATAAAAAATTAACTTCAATAGAAATACCGCAGACCTACATCAAGCTTAAAAACGAGGAAGAAGAGCATTTTATTTGGCTTCCCCAAAACACCTGGAGAAGGAATTAAAAGCCAGAAAAAGAATAGCCTGAAAACATCAGCATTGTGGCTTCTTACTCAGAACCCAAAGCAAAGCAGGCCATTTTGTCAAGAATAATACTAACTTTTTAAAGCCACAGATGTTAAAAGAAATGACAAAATGTTTAATACAAGAACTGGAAATGTAATTTAGAATATAATTATTATCCATTGTTACAAGTAACAGTTTATCTGAGGATCTCTCTATAAAATATAACATACAGGCAAGCTCCATATTTAAAACAGTTTCCTCAATTATATTTCATGAGATACCACTGATATGTAACTCTGCAATGCCACTTATCATATCTAGTCACAGGGAAATTCCCACAGGATTAAATTTGGGTTCTTCCACTAAGAATTATAATATGATGATCTTTTTCTTAGAAATTCTGATGTCAAAATATTACATAATTAAGATTTTTAACTGTAAATATTTATTGCCATCTGAAGAATATTGAAGAAAATAATGTATCCTCTACAGGGTTTCTGGGATCCGCAGTTGAAAATTTCAGCTACAACAAATTATACCACCAGTGTCTTTTTTTTGTTGTTTGTTTTCTTTTGGGGGGTGTACGTTGAAATTTGCATGTAAGTTATGCCCAGAAATATTTTCTAAAGTTAAGTGAATATTTGAAGGTGGCCATGTCATTATAAACACCCTTTGATTTTCAAGCACATTTCAAGATTATGGTTGCTATACATAACTTATGTGGGAAAGCTAGAAATGCTTGAACTGAGCAGAGAATAAACACTTTCAGCCTTTCAATCACTCTGGAATAGATGCATTTAATACATGCTGTTCTAAGTAAAGACATGGAGACAGGGGTTTTTTTGTTCATGAATGTCTAGTCTATTTTGAGTATTCTGCAGCTGCTCTTTTTATAATGCTGAAACCAGTCTTACACACGCTGGAATCGAATGCCTTACAAATGGAGGTATTCAAAGAAAATGTGAATATTATTCATTACTTGTCTAAAATCTGGAAGCTACTAAGTGATAGATCTATCCACCAGCAGATGTCAACACTTGGTTTTTTTACTGTACAGCTAATTTTATTAATATGACAGAGGTACTGAAAGTTTTTTTAAATGTCCACAATGATCACGTGATACTGGTTTTTAAACTTACTTGTTGCTTCAGCACTAAGTTCTTCACTCCTTCCATTACAAACTGTGATCCTGTATTCATAACACGTGAAAAAAGACTGAAAAAAACAAAATAAAGATGATGATTAAGACCTCTTTTTAACTTGCATTACTAAGCTTTACACTGGCACCCAATTCCCATTAAAGTTGATGGGACTTAAGTACCAAGTCATTCAATTTGTCATGAAATACATTCTTCAAACCCCGTGGTAACCAAGTGTATGGGAACACACCTATAATCTGGCAGTTATATCCTCACCTATCAATAGGAGTCTTGAGTTCTAGTCTTTAATCCATTGAACAGTTTATTTTACAGCTTCAGTAGTGCAAGGATTGCAGTGCTCCTTTCAAGTGGGTGTCCTAATCACCAGAGTTAACAGAGATGCTCAGTGCCTCCAACCAACCAACCAGTTATTTTTCCAAGTGAGACAGCACCGGAATTCTCTCTAACCGTACTGCACCACAGTTTCCTTATGACAGTGACAGTGCATTCCTGAAAGTAAAGTTGGTAATGAGGACTCAAATCCTCTCAAGCATGGAAAGACCCAAGTCCCATATCCTGTATGGGATATATGCAGCCATAGCAGAGTCATTATCTTTTCTTTTCATGTCTTGAAATAAATAACTACACCTTCCAACAAGCAGCCAGCCAGCCAGCCCAGGACATCCTAATGAAAAAGCAGCGTGTTCTTGCATCCCTGACAGTCTCCAAGCCCTGGAGAGAACCAGTTTTGAATACATACGGCTGTTCTTATCTTCTGCCATTGACTAAACAGGGCTCAAAATGATGGCTGTCATAGATCCATTTCCTGGTGCCGAATGCTTCTCCTATGAGAGCCTGTACATTTAATGTGCAGGTGCAGATATCACTATACTAAGTTACTTTGTGGATTTAGTCACAGATCCTTTCATTTTCCTGTCTCTAAGTCCTATGCACTGTTAAGGGGAGATTGTCTGTAACTTCAAACTTTTTACAAATAGGGAAATGTTTTATTCTGGGCCTTGTACAGCACCAATCACACTTTCATTACTACTAGAATAAAAGAACCCAAAGGCTTACAGAAAATTAATCAAAAGCATACCCCAAAGGTTTAGGCGTAGTGTTCCCATAGCTGGTTGGAGCTGAAGCCATCTTAGTGAAAGCCCTGTGAAAGCAGGGATAGAAATCAAATGCTTATCTCATGGCACGCACTGCTGTAGAATGTTCCACTCTGGTCATCTGAAAGTGAAAAAGCTTCTCAAACTCTTTCAGGAAGTAGCTATTTATTACATGCATCCCTCCTGTCTAGAAATACAATGCTTCAGGAACGGAAAGGAATTAGATTTTATAGTTGAAAGACTTTATTTTGATACCGTGTAAAACTAGAATAACTGATAGGCAGCATGGCCCTTTGGTATGAACCAAAAAAACTTGGAGTCTGAACTAGCACAACTTTTCATTTAATTCAGTAAGTTGTTTCTGTCTTGGATCATTAAATACACTATTATGTGTCATGTTCAATAGTGTTCTGGCATTACTGGACTTTAATTTTAAAATCAGATTTGCATGTATTACCGTAACAATGACAACAAAAAATTATGCCAGAATGAATGTTTAAGGATAATTTATGATGTATGAGAAGTAACATGTAATTCTTTGATAACAATGCTGAGTTCTGTAACATTATGCAGTTATAGCCTCATGTAGGAGAAAAAAGAAATTACTTACTTCCATTGTTTTATGTAGCTCAAAGGAGCAAGATTACAACCTGCATCCATCAATGCTTTTTTATACTGCTCCAAATCAATCTGAAATTATGAAGTGGAGAATTGCAACAAGTTGAAACTACTCTTAACTCTCTTTATGTGGAAAGACAAGATACATTGCTCTAAATATTAAATAAGCAGTGTAAAGTTATAGCATTAACCAAAGTTAAAAAGCAATCATGGGTCTTAATCCCATCTCCTACTGAGTATAAAAATATAACTTAAAATGCAATTTGCTATGAGCAGCTCTCATTGAACTTAAAAGTATCCGTGGAATTAAATCCTGTGTACTTTCAGATACAGGAACAGTATTTTATATATATTAGCATCTTTAAAAAACCTGACAGAATACTGGTTTCTGTAAAATGACACAACAGCAAGTAATAAAAATGAAGAGGAGTATTTACAAGAATACCACCACATAATATTTCTACAGTGTAATAAAGATCTTCCTTGAAATTAAGCATCATAAATTCAAAAGAATTATTAAGAAATTGTTTCCTGAATTATTCAGATATTGGCACAAGAAACATTTCTCCTTTATCCATCTGCTAATCAACTGACCCAATTTTTCTTGAATATACAAGGATAGAGTGAAAAGAGTCATATTAACATTTTATTTTATGTACTTCTGTTGGAAGCTGTAAAGAACATACGCACCTCTGAAGGTGCCTGAGCTGAACTTATGTAATAGATAAGAAATAACCGCATTTTGTCTTCTGGAGTTCCCGCTGCAATGGAAAAAAAATAAAAAATTAGAAAACTACAATTGTAACTATGCTGCTATGTTAACTGCTCTTCAGTAATAATATATACACCTACATTCACACTCTAGTTATGACAATAATTGTTACCTATAACCATGGCCTCGTTCAGTGTATAAAATGGTAGAAAGACATTTGGCAATTTTATTAAAAGTTGGGTTAGACTGGCTCACTGTTTCTGAATGTTTACTTACACTTCCCCCTTTTGCTTGTAGCAAGTATTATTCTTCAAATAACATACTGAGTAAGTTACGTAGTGCTATTATGTCTTATTTTATGCGGGGATCACAAGCATTAGCAGGGAGTAGATCCATGAAAGAGGAGACTAAAGAAAAATCATAGAAGTAAAAGCCACAGCACGTTATTTTTTAACTCTATGGTTTGTATATGCAGCTCTGTGGTTGACTGTACTGAAACACTTGAGGGCTGCAAAAGCACTTATGTGAACTTTTGGTCAGGAAAAAAATCCTGAACTTCCAACTTGCCTTCAGGAGGGATTTCACCTCCTGAATCATTTTTTGTCACACCACTCGTTGGAGAAAAACTCTGCTACAAATTCTTGGGAAGCATTATCAATGGCAATCAAAATTCATCTCTGCCAGATCAAAACGATGGTGTGGCGATCCCTCTGTTACCTAGACTATAACCTACTACAGCAGATTTTGAACACCATTGACTTTTTTCTAGAAAAGAATCACTATTAGTAAAAATTGTAGTTTCAAATTAAGATTTTAGAAGTACAACTTCTCAAAACAAATATTTCAAATTTGTAATCCAATACTTACTTTAAAAAGCTTGATACCTTTAAATATAGTATAATATTTTATTAAAATGCACTTTCTTGTATTTGCGGGTAAGAAAAAAAAAATTCTGGGTTTTTGTTTTGGGGTTTCTTCCCCCACTATGGAATGTGGATCATGTCAGCAGGGGATCATCTAATCTAATCTGCAGCCTTAGTTTATATGTGAGCATATATTTAGTTTGGCAGAAGTTAAGAGTAGGCGCTCTTATAATGAACATTTATGACTTGCTACAATTTTTTCTGGGAAATAAGTTTTATTAACCTTTACAAAACACCAGAGAGCAAGAAGATCACGAACCGAAGAAACTTTGCATTACCTAAACCAAAAGCCAGCTTTCAAGCTAGCCATCCACTTGGAGTTCACTTGGTAAATAAAGCACTTAAACATTCTAAATATACAGCGTAACTAACTTTGGTTTCTGTAACTGACTTGGAAACTTGGTTTCCAACTTGCCACTTTATAGCTTGTTTCAGTACTTTGCTGATCACTAAGTTTCAGTTTCAACTGGAATCCACTGGCACTTGACAGCATTTCCCCTGGTGCGCCAATTTACCATGCCCACAAAACTCCTGGAAGGTTTGTGCTCACAGGGGTGTAGGTGGTCTCACTCACATGAGTGTAAGTGATATTTTGTCTTAGTAAAAGATAATAGATTTAAAAAAAAACCAAACACCAAAACTGTGATTGTATTGTGTACACTTTACTAAATGTTAGGAAACTCTTTGTTTGTCAAAAGTACTTTACTCTTGACATATTACTGATGTAAATCACAGCTGTGGTAAACAGGTATAAGACTCAGGTCAGTTGCTGGTAAAATGTTCACTATTTTGTTCTGGGCTATGATCTGTAACAACATAGAGAGGGGTAGGGCTAAATATCCTGAAGAAAACTTTAACTTGGTAAACCAAGAACAGAACAATTTTATTTTCCACTCAAAAACGAGCAGGCAGCCTTTAGGGCTACTGATTAGCTACTAGAGCAAAGCAAACCCAGTAACTCCCATTTTATCACTACTCCAGGATACAACAATATCCACTGAACTGGGAGGCAGCTAATAGCCCTGAGCGGTACATTAGTACAGCACAGTAAGAAATGGGAGGCTGAAGCTGTTAAGTGGTCATGTCTAAGTGCTTCTGTGAGGAACTCTGCAGATATCACTGCCCACAAGACAAGTATCCCCACAGATAATGCAAACAAGTACTTCACCATTGAAAGCAGTGGAAGACTTGACGCATTATTCCTTCAAAATGTTTTCTGCCGGTATTTCTCAGTGAATCACAGAATAGGAAGCTGGCCAGTTTTACAAGACAGTATGCCCGGAAATAATCGCCATGATTTAACTTAAATCCTTTTTTCTTATATAAACTTATCTTAAACCTAGGCAATGCATATGAAATGCTAATGTGCTACTGCAAACACCTGAATACTTAGCTTACACAGGAAAACTCTAGCTTGGAAATCTAATCTTTCTCTTGCATAAAACCCAGGAACTTTGCTAATAGGAGTGCTGATATACATCAGGCTTGGAAAACTATTTGCTTTATACTGCAATCTAAAAATGTGGATTCAGGGAAAAAGTAATTGATCCAGTAGGAAATACTAGGAAGCATAATAATTTCTGTTTTCATATCTAAGTTCATGCAACATAAAAGCTGAAATGAACACGAACAGTTAGTTCTGAACATGGAAAAGGACTAGTTTGCATTGATGCCTAATAAAAATACAGAGTATATATATTTTCTTCTTAGCTTTGTATTAACAATGAATGTCTGTACTGAATTACAGATTGATGCCTGACATTAGATTTTCTGAAAGTCTGTTAGTTTCTAGACTTGATCCAATATGAGATCTGTAAAATTTTAGCTCAGACTCCTACCAACTGTGTACTATTTCTTCTACTGCCTTTTGATTCTATAGTACAGACACTAATAAAAGACTATTTCAAAAAGTCAGCAAGATTTGTATATACTTTTTCTATAAATATGAATCGATATACAAACTCCAAGCAGATATTATGTGCAGTATGTAGCTACATGACTACACACACAAGCATGCAGTAACAAAACATTTTCTTAAAGAGCATTCTGGGAAAAGAGCAGGAACCCTGGGTCTCTAAATGCTTGAGGTTTGCCAACGTACTTGCCAATATGCAGACAGGCCAGTGGTCATAACCTAAGTTTTACAATCTTGCTCTGCAGGTTATTTTGTTCCAGCCAACTGGTATCAGATCATATTGAAATTTGTCAGAGGGTTGTGACATACTCCAGGTTGAAACGAGAGTTGATGCTATGATACTATGAAAAGCTGAGAACCCATTCCGGTCTCAGCCTTTTACAGAAAGACCCCTAGTGACTCCTGCTCACAGAGAATCGGAGTATCACCCAGTATGTAAAGCTTCGTTATGTATGAACCATTTATGAAACAGAAGCCGGGATGCATTGCTCTCAGATGATGAAAAGAGATATGCCACTGCTGGGTCGACGCATGCAAAACTTCAGGTGATTCTCTCAGTGAACTGGCCAATTTATGTCTTGCTTCCTTCTCCCATCCATCTTTTTCCTCACACAAGTAAGAGCTACCTACATTACAACGCCTGACCTCACCAAATTCTATGAAATGCCCTTTTTTGTTCTGTTTGTGAGGTATGTATGTGTTATAAAACATGCAGTAGAATTTTAAAGCATCAGTACTGTTGAGACCACACTATTCCATCCTATACTAATAAATACTGAAGAAGTTAAAATATTTTGACCTTCAGAAACAAGGACTGAGGAAAGGATTTTAGTGGAGCTGCCAAAGTTGCCAATATTTTGGATATTACTCAACTGAAATACTAAACTCTCTAGACTGCTACTAAAAATCAATAAAAAGCTGTTTTCTTTACAAGTCTTGCGCAGCTTGCACATAAGCTCTTTACCAACCCTGAAGTCCCAGCAGGTACAGATTTATTGTATATCTTAACAAATTTTATAACAAGTTCAGATTTAAAGTACTCACCATCCGGGTCAGAAATCATGTCCAGAAGAGATTTATCCAGAGTGGATTTGCTCATTATTTTTTCCTCATATTCAAAATACACATCCAGCTTTCGACTCTGTTTAAGAGTAAGTGTTAGGGTTAACATCTTAAGACCGTGAAAGAATATTTATTTTCTCTTTAAAAAGGTACATAGTTTTAGTTATCAAGATTGTTTTTAAAAATTGATTTTTAAGTAAATTATCAGTAAAAATAACTAATGCTTGCATTATAATATGTTTTTATTATTTTTTAAACTGACGCTTATGTAATTTTCATATTAAAAGTGAAAATGCAAGTTAAGCAAGGGATGTCTGACATGCAAATATTAAACTGGAAAAGGAGCTTTGTTTTCAACTATAGTTTTGCCATAGCTGAAAACTACATGCCATCGTACGTAGTGTTATGCTATAATAGGAAAAAATAATGTTCAAGTGAATATTATGTCAAAATTATGCTGAACCTCAAGTCTCTCAGTCAACAAGGCAACTACTCAAGGCAGATAAATGTGGGAAATTCCTAAATACACTAAGGCATCATCCCAGAGAAAAGCTGGCAACTGCCGACTTGGGCTGGTACTGAAATAACAACCTCAGATCAAAGGCTTGCAATAATTTATTCGCATCAAAGATGGAGGATTTCCTAATTAGACTATCTTGCTAACATTGGAAAAAAAATCTCTCACTGTACAATGACACATGCAGAACAAGTTGTGAAAATCCTTTTTTAGGGAGGATGGCACAAGGACTGCACAAAATTCATGAGGCAAAAGCTTTATGGGAGACATCACGTGGCCATGCAACTAACGACTGCATTGCAACACATCTGCACAAACAGCCAAGCTTTGCAATTTTCGACCATCGCATCATGAACTTACAATCTAAAGATAGAAAAATGCATTCCAAAACTTATTTATAAGCCTTCAGGTACATCACAGATCTTTACAAGCGTTTGAACATTAAAATGTAGCATCACAACAAATGTTACAACAACTCAGCTGACAAAACCTTAACTAACTAAATCCTGGTGTTTGGACACATTCAGCTATGTGCTGGCTGGAAGAGGAGACCGGCAGAGTGGATCTCCATCTCGTTGCCTTGGAAGTGTTTCAGCCTCACATCATACCCATAGGGAGACTGAAATGATATTGCCAGAGTGAGGCAAGAGTCACCGGGGATTCTCTTGCATCAAGAGATTCAGGAAATTTTGCCTGACAGTGCTGAGGCGTGCAAAACTGCTATGGCACCTTCTAAGCCAGTGCAGTGGTGGTTGTAATGACAGCAACATAAAAACTACAGAAGTCTAGTTTTCACATGGTTTTGAATACTACTAAATTATTCCTGAGATCACAAATAAGGAAATGAAATTTAAAAACCTAGTTATTTCACCACCCCACCCCCCCAAAAAAAAAGGAAAAAAAAAAAAGAAGAAAAAAAAAGGTACTTCTCTAGCCTAAGGATATTAGGATATTTCACCTTCTTAGTATAGCAAGGATATTTCACCTTCTGAGTATAGCAAGTTCATCAAAAAAGAGTTGGAGATGAGAATACAAAATAAAAGAAGAGGTAAGTTACAAGAATATTTTAATATTGAACACCTTCGGCAATCAGCCTATGATGCAGGTAGCTATCTAACACTATTTCTCATTCACCATCTACTGAACAAATCGAGATGAGCAGTTACTTGCGAAACAGCAAATTAATTTAAAGCCTTTGTGGAAGCTTGCAATTACAGCTTATAAAGTAAATTACCATGAAAAGTGCTCAAAAAATGACCACTTGCTACTTTTAGGGGCAGAAGGGTGTCTTCTGTTGTTTGTCATAGTGAGTACGACTACATATTAGGCATATGAAGTGACAAAAGACAAAAGAGCTAGAGCTTCTCTCAAGCTATTGAGCTTGAGCTCATGTTAGAAAAGTAGTCACAGCCAAATTTTGGTCACATGAGCTTGAGCTCATGTTAGAAAAGTAGTCACAGCCAAATTTTGGTAGTTATGCTACTGTAAAACCTTGGCTTAATCCTGTATTTAGCCAAAATTAAACTGATTATCAGTAGTTATGTTACACTAGTTTAAAGTCTAAATAGAACTGAACTATCAGCCTTTTTCTAAATCCTTACTTCAGATGCAATTTGGTATCCGGCTTGTCAGAGACATTCTGTGACTTCAATTGTACAGCATCTTGGAGAGCATCTGCATTAGAGTTTCCTGAACTCTCTCTAGAGAGATACAACAATTTCAAAGAAACTACTACAATTTTTCTAGTCTTTCTGTTACATTCACTTGCTTTTTGTGGTTTAACTACATTTCTATTTCCTTACACAGAGCTAAATTAAAATGTTTTAAAGTTTAAAATATTTTTCCCAGACAAAAGGCATCCAACAAACAAGGGATTGTCTTGAAATCTGGAAAATTCATCTTATTAAGATAAATATATTATTGTTGAATTTGGCAATGCCCATATTATCTTAGCTGGTGATCTATTGAAGATAAATTTATTCAGATGGCACGTAAAAATGTACAACATTAAAAAAAATATTCACTAATTCACGATATTTGTTTACAATCAACTTTTAAATAAAATTATGTAATTATGAGATACTTTGCATTGTAAGAACAGCTTCACAGTTGTTAACTTACTTGGAGTACAAACTAGGTAAAATTATTCTTAACCATGTGCAACTTCATGACTGTTTGACTAAGACTGCCGAACAAAAGACTAACCACAGCAAAGAAAACTCACTGGTTGCATATATCTGCTATTCTCTGAGCCTAAACTGAAACATTAATGGTACATCTACACTCACTCTCTTCAAAAATTTTGCACAATTACTTTTGAAGTGTGAACGTAACAGTCTTTGGGGTAAAAAACCCACCAACCTGAAAATCCTAAAACTTCAGGTCCTTTATTTCTATCCACAATAGGGACATCAGAGGTAAGCAGCAATATAAAATTTTGGAGACTTTCTTTTTGATGTGACAGAAGCACAAACTAAAGAGGTGGATCAATATGGTGAGTCTATTCAGCTGCTTCTTCACTAGATAACTAATGAAGGTTACTAGCAAAGATGCTAATTAGGGCAATATTTTTCTTATACTGGTTAGCTAGGAATTAGACGAACACCTAATCAAATTTCATACAGATTACTGAATAGCCTTAAACACTACTAGTTACCTTTTGACAGATTTCCCAGATATGCCACATCAATGAGACAGTTACTTCCCGAAGAGCCAACTTGTCTAAGAAGTGCTGATAAGAAGCAGATGTCCCATTTAATTTAAGTATGTGCAATTTTGCTCACTCAGTGGCAAACTCACAGACATGCCAAGAAGGAAAGCTGGGGAATAGGAGCTAAACAATCCTGTAGATTCAATAAAAAAGACAGCAAAAAAGAGGTTCTTATGGGTGCCAAATTGGCAAGCAAGACGAAGAAAGATAATAACAAAAAACAGTAATAAAATCAAGATGCATTTACATTTACAGTTATTCCCTTTCTGCCTCCTGCTCTTGATTTCCTACTACGACATCTTGTTCCACACCAACCTCATTCAGAAGACCTTTCTGGCTGCCAATTCAGGGACAGGATCTGTATTGCAGTTAAAGTGCAACACTTCAGCTTGCTTAGTCTTTTTTTTTTTTTTTTTTAAATATATCTGTGAAAGCTTTCAACTTAGCATCTTTACAAACAGGCTGTTCATAAGCCAAAATTCGTAAGCTAAATTTTAGGGAAAATTACTGAAGTGCATGGGAATCTCCATCTGAGCACTGTACTCCAAAAGGAACACAAAATTCCTTCTTTTTTAAGTGGAGAAGTGGAAGCAGGACTCACTGAAATCTCTCAGACGTCATTTTTGTAAAGACTTGTAGAAGACTCTCCTATCCTCTTTACAGTACAAAGGTTCTTCCTTTTAGAGGGAGAGAGAACATGTAGAAGAACAGAAAAAAAATTTTCTAAGAAATTACTGGGAGAATTTCCTAAAGATACTGACAGAAGACAACCAGAAATAACAGCCCCCAGAAGGAGTGAGGTTGGTCAGGCAATTATAGTGTGCTCCTATCAAGAGGAAGAGAAACTCTGGGAGAAGGCTGAAAGTGGCAGCTACAGCCAGTTCCCTTTGACTGAACTGCACAGAATGATGCTGGAAAGGTCACTGTAACTGAACTCAGAAAAAACTGTTTGTTTACTGGAAAGTTACTCAATTATCAGTTCTGAACTATAGAAAAATAGCCTGGACCACTGTGACATATATATTTCACAAACACATATTGTTTCTGTTTACATGGTAAGACAAAAATGTAGCCTCGTTTAAAACAGAGTAGTTAAAATAGTGGAATTCCTTTACAAAATATGAATTTGATAATTTGAAAGGCTATTGGCAATCCCAATAATGGAGTCATTGAAAGTATCACTTCTTGAGATCAAGCAAAATTGGAGATACATAAGAAAATTACGTAGGAGTTAAAGCCCCCCCCCCAAGTGTAACTCACAAGTGTAAGTTATCTAAGATAGATAATAATTCACATAAAAATCTGCCACTTAAATTGGTATGTATAGAATTCTAGCAAGATGTTACCTAATCTACCCTGTCACCAATTAATCATTTTAGAAAAGTGTATGTATACACCTTTTCATATGCTATGATTTAACATACTTCAGTAAACCTACTATTCACATTAAAATGACATGCAAAGATAAGCATTACTTGAAACTCTAAAGCAGCAAGAAAGATATCCACGATTCTAGTCCTAAATCTGTTATCTGTTGGGTACAGTCCTTCAGTCACCAGCTTCTTCAGAGGAAAAACAACCAATGCAAAACAAGGATGCATTTGTTCTAAACACTGACAATAAATACTTGATGGTTCACTTTGAAAAAAAAAAAAAAAAAAAAAAAAAAGATGCATTCTTTCCATTATTTCACTAAACACTTAGATATGCCAGAAAACTGCCAGGACCCCTAAGTATGTGATTAATTTCTGGTTTCCTCTTGCTGTGTCTTAGAAAATGATCCAAGAGAATGTGGAAAGCAGCTGTAAACTGAACACTAAAATATGACCACAAGAAAAACTAAATTCACTTAGTACATCTAAGGCAGGTCTTGGAGCATTCTTTGCACTGATTCTCATATATGTAGTGAAGAAAAATGCTCAAATACTTAATGTAGTAAAAAACCATAATGGACAATGCAAACAGTCTATCTTAAAAGTATGAATGTGCTTCCAGATTATTTAAAAAATGAAAATACAGTAACCTGAAGAAAAGCATGGTGCCTCACTAGCTCCTCATGACCTGGGCACTTGCCAAAAAAATTCTCAATCCTAATCTGGTTTAATTATTTAACTCTACATAAAACCTATTAACCACAGCCTCAAGGTGCCATCAGAATTTCTTTAAAAAGCACTGGCTGAAATATTGCCCTTTTTGAGAGTATTTTTGAGGAATCCATTAGGTAACATATCATCCTTCACATTACAATTCCACAGCTCAAGATAGAAAAATACTAGTTGTAACACTGGAGAGTGAAAAGAGGGGAGAAAATGGACAGGACAAAGCAGCTGAAAGAAACTTTACATTCATTCAGTGAAAAGGCTTTAGTGTAGGTAAATTCCAACAGAGAAAACATGTGCTTCTGCATGAGCTTAAATGGTTTCCTAAATATCTGGAGATGAAGGAAGCGATTCTTTCTAAATCAAAAGAAAAGATGATACAGATGGAGATATCATCAATATAGTGAAGAAACTGCCAGCCCATTTTTCTCACAATCTTCTTTGACAGCTATACAATGAGAAGGTGAGGAGCCTGAGCACTTTGCCATACCAGAATTAAGAATCATTTATTGAGAAATGGATCACCACCTCCTAGGAACTCTAACAGCAGGCTCCTTGTCAGAGGAGAGAGCCTAAGGGCTAGTAAAGCGCTACAGCAGAGGGACCTGAAGGTAACTCCTTCCACCTCCAGGTAACAGAAAAGCGTGTCACTAGCACCTAATGGAGAACAAGCACATCTGACTCCACTCCATTGGCAAGAGGACACCGGCGATCAAAACTGATGTTATTGCCATTCCTCATCCTGCTCTGAGACCTGGCTTCTGTCCAACAAATGCTATGTAAATAATACTAGTGTAGGCCTGCCATTACCACCTCAGTACCTTTCTTAGAAAAGTGAATTTACAGACAAGGCATCAAATAAAATATCGACACTGTCAACTTCTATTTGTTTTCAATGGTATTAAGTGTACCGCTTTTAAATTGCCAGATATGAAAACTGACATGTCCAATACTGAAAAAGCACAAAACCTAGCCCCTAAAGTAATGAGTCAAACACAGAGACACGCTTATATCTCTTCTCCAATTTTATAAATACGTAAAATTAATCTATTCATTAAAATTCAGAATGAATCCTTTGATCATTTATAGTACTCAGTTTAAAAAAAAAAAATCAGTACCAGTAATAACTGAGGACAGATCTTATGCACTTTACAGATGTTCAAGGTAGCTTCAAAACACATCGCCTTCCATGAGTTATAAATAGCATGGGGTAAAATTTTCTAACTATTGATTTTCAGTGAGACTTGGTGCTTGAATCACTTTCAAAAACAGAATTTCAGTATTTCTGAAAGGCTCAGCTATAATTTCTGCTCTCATACTGTGTAAACAGATCCATCTTCCAAGTTATCCTACTAGTAACCATTGATACTGAAACCATCTGCAAGTTCTCTGATACAAGAGTAGCAGAGTTAAACAGAAAAGAGGTCAAGCATCCTTCTGAAGTGCTTAAATTATGCACAAGACATCTAACCCAGACCCTGCTGGAAAGACCAGTTTAGTAACTTGCATCATTATTGCCACACCTCTAGGTATCATTTTTGTTGGTGAACAGTAAACAGTACCCTTCTGATAAACACAGAGCAGAAAATTGCTTAGACTGCAGCCAAAACTTGTCATGACACATCTCTAAAGTAAACAAAACACTTCCATCATAAACTTAATTTAGAAAGACTTCAACACACAATAAAGGTTGTGGCCATCATAAAAATGAGAGTGTACTGGTAAATTCTGATAAGAAAAAAACGGATATTTTTACTTGGCTTTCCATGTAAAGGCATTCAAAATTCGTTCCCTCTCACCCTTCAACACTAAGTAATGTTATACAGTGATTTCTGCAAAAGGTAGCACAATTGAGAAGACTTACTTGCTTATCTTACTTCACCTGCTGAAATATATTTCTCCAGGTAAGGAGCACTACTGATAGAAAGCTGGAGAGCAATCATACCTTTATATGCTCCAAAACGGCTGTTGCAACATTTGTATGAAGATCAATGAGCCTCTTCTTTTCCAGAAGTTCTGGAAGAGAGCTGAAGAGATTAAATACAAACTAACCTGCTGAGTTGCACAGTTAGTCGAATTGTGTATTGCACACAGTCAGTACAAAAAAATTTATAGACTCACAGAACAGTTTGGGTTGGAAGGTCCCTTCAAGATTATTAAAATCTAAAATTACAGAATACAGTAGGATTGGAACTAAAAAATTACAGAAGTATAGATGTAATGATTCTCATAACAGAAGGACGTTATCCACAAGTAATGTAATAAACCAGGTTTTTACCTTGACTAGCAAAAAATACACATAATGTAGGTAATTTAATATTCCTATTGAAAGCTTATGATCAGCAACAGATATATGTCCTGCTTACCTAAACAAATAATCTACTAGAATCACGGCTTACATAAACAACATTTAGTTCATGTCTGATAGATATGAAAGTGTCAATATCTGCCAAATAATAATATCTGTCAAATCATGTCAAATAATTATCAAATAATATTAAATAATAATAATAATAATATCTGTCAAATAAACATAGAATCTCTGGATGTCCTGGAATTTGTCACAGGTGCTTCTGCATAGAACACAATTCTCTCTGCAGGATTCATGACTGAAATCGTTTCTTTTGTGAAATGGGAAAATGAACAGTTAAGTCTACTTTGTAGAAAATTTGTTCGTTAAGGTGTTGTGATCTACATGATTTTCACTGCTGGCACTCGAGCATCACACGTATGAAAGAGTGCTCAAAGTCTATATACTTTCACATCGAAAACCACCCCGGACAGTCAGTGTCTTAGTTTAATAGTAAGTGGATGGGAAGGCACTTAATGACATTGACCACATGTCCTGAAGAACCACGAAGTTAAGTAACCATACTTCCTTTCCTCCTTCAAGCAATTTTAAAATCAATGTTACCTACAATAATTGGCCATTAATGACCTTATAGCTGGAAGGTGATTAGTACTGCCTTTGTAAAGAACTGCATTGAAAAAAAAAAAAAAAGACAGAAAATGAAAAAAAAAAAGACAGGAGATTATTCAGCTTTGCTGAGGAAACACTCCAAAGCCATGTGTAGAGAGGGCTCACACACACATGCTGTGGAAGTCACATGTGCAAATACTTGTCTAGGACATTGCATTAAACTTTACCAGAATTATAAAGCATTTAAACTCTATTACTTAGCTGAATAGCCAACTTTTAAAGCTATTTATTTCAAAGGACATTAAAAGTGAAATGAAAGAAAGAATTAGAAATGGCTCTCAAATAATTAAACAATAAGCATTATTGATTACTTACCTGACAGCTGAAGTTAGCTTAGCTGTATTATCAGAAAGCATACTTATTGCTCCTTCATCCTCCCCTTCTATACCCTGGGTTTTGGGGGCAGGTTTGGAAAGAGGAATAACAACAGTCATAATACATACGAAGATCACACGTGCAAATAAAGTCAGTACATTTAGAACCTATTTCCTCATAATGGTATTAATGTCTGGATTGTGTTTTACAGTTATTATGGAAGTTACATCAATGTAAGGCAAATAAATCCAAGACATTGAACATTCTCATGAAATACGGTACTTCTAGTCCTACTTTTAAGATTGTATTATGCCTAAAATTCAGCATGTGCTGATAATTTTTGTGTGGGGGGTGCCAGAGTGGACTAAGCATCTCTACAAGTCCTATTATGCTTTACATAAAGCACATATAGGTGATAAAACTTACCATGATACTTTTAAGTCTTTTGACTTCATCTTCTTGGGCTCTGTAGGATTCCAGTTCCTGCTGAACAGACTCGGCTACCTCTGGAAAAGGACTAATGCAATACTCTGCATTAGGCTCAGTTAAATCAACAAATTGAGACACTAGAACCAGACAGGCCGCATGATCAAGATGGTCATGAAAATGTTTTCATTGAAATATCAATACACAAATCATGCAGCAGTATAAAATCAGTGAAAATAATGACTTCTTACTGTAGGTTTACTTAAACTTTCTAAGATATATTCATGGCTTTCAATATTTTTATACCATTTTTGTAAGAACAATTTTGCGCTCTTCAGCAAAAAGCTAATATACAATTAATATGGACAATGAATACTAACAATGATCATTCCTTAAAAAAAAAAACCTTCAAAAATATTTTCACAGAAGCTTAAAAATAGAACTATCATAATATGAAGAATACTTAGAATTTATATGGACTGAATGAATATAAACTCTGTACCTATACAACTTACCTGCCCTTATGTTTTTGCCAGAATTTATCAGATGCAGTTAAATCATAGGACTTCTTATTTTTTTTCTTAGGTCTGGCACCTGCTGGAGAACTTTCCATTCCTGTTGATTCTTCCAAGTTAACTCTATTCAAATGGAAATCCTAAAAAAAGAGAAATCTTTTGTAAGTATTTGACAGTTTTTAATTATTAAATCAGTTTTTTATACTCAATGAATTATCTTCTAGAATATTTTCTAAAAAAATATTAACCCAGCTATTTATTAGAATTTCATAAGAGAGCAGGAAAGAGTTTACTAACTAACTAGATAATAACAACAGTAATATAAGAACTCCAAAATTAGTCACACTTATTGAAAAAACACCAAACAAAGCAATAAATGTTAAGCAAAGACATGTGATTGTCTCACATGCAAGCAATCTTCAGACACTGAACTCTAACACTGTTTTCTGTATGGAAAAATGAATTATTAGCAATAACAGAGCTCTAACAACTGACCAAAACTTCGAAGTAACAGAAGTTTCTGTGTTGCGGACGAAAAACGTTTCAAAGGCTGAATTTCACTTACACAACTACAGCAAATGTATCAAAGCTGCAAAGAAGCTCATGACACCAGCAATAGGAATATCCACTGTGAGGACTATTTAGCTACACCTTCACAACTCTTTCCCTATTGTTCTAAACACTAGTGAAATAGCGAGTGCATGATAAAGCAACAGTTTGCAACAAAGCTGTTATTTCTCCACGTAGCTTTTCTTCTTCCACAGATGCATGAACCTAGAAACTACATCTTTTTGCTAGATGACACCATTATGCTCACATAATATGTCAGCACACTGCTCCCTGTGTGTCTTCTGGTTCTTTCCCCCATTACTTTTGCCAAGTTCAGCTCTCTATTTTCCACAGCATACACATTCAACAAAGATTAACAAGTACTCCACTTACTAACTTTATTCTAATCTTTTTCAAGAATGTTTAAAATTTCAAAGGTGCTCTTTCCTTGGGAAATAATGAGAGAGTCAAATCTTCAACTATACAGAATCTGCCACAAATCTTTTAGAATAGATATTTTTTTCCAGAAATAAAACTCCACTTTATTATGTTCATTACAGTATACAGAACTAGATCACTGTAAGTTAAATTGTCAAATAAAATTTTGCAATGTTTCTAGTTAGCCCTTGGCGGAGTTCACACTTAAAATGAAACACTATAATGATTCATGCCAGAACAGAAACAAAACCAAGTAGCTACTCAAAGGAAGCACATGCAGTCAATGAGCACAAACCTCATCTTACAAGAAGTGTTTAATGTTTCAGCAAAAAAGAGTATTGTTCACGTACATACGTTCAATAAAAACTTAAAAGAAAAAAAAAATCATTTGATTGCAAATTCAGCTGTGATTTTTAATTGAGAACTATGTTTTGGCTCAATTTAACTCACCAGTGACCTGAGTTTCCAAGTTAGTTTTGGCATTTACAAGGAGTTTTACCAAAATGATTCTTATTGATCAGTGGTCCTCCTTTCACCTCCCCATTTTGTCTTTATAAGGCTTTCTATCCATGCCTCCCATTTTTCTGTATCCACTCCTGAAAGGTTTTTTATTCAGAAATGGGAATCTCTTCATACAAGCCTGTTCATGTGTAGAAACACCACCATTATAATCTCAACGGATGCAGCACACAACTTTGTGTGGCTGGGTTAGCATTCAGTTCAACATCCCACAGAATTCCTGGACTAGTGTAACTGAGAGCTTAAAGGAAAAAACAATTTATTTGAAAGTACAGTTTACATAATCATCACCTTGGTAACACTTTCACAGTCACAATTTATGGCCTTTTAAAAGGCTACTGCGGTTATTTCATGAAATATTATGCTCAGTGCATGAAGAACCTCGCATGCTTGCTTCTAAGGTGAATAACTTGACTGGTTTTGAAATAAAACTTTTGCCCTTGACATGGAGTCACAAGCCACTTGGTTACAATTTCACTAGACAAATTCATAATCCTATCAACTCAGTCAAACATTAGATGCAACACGCAACATTTATCAAGTTGTTCCAGAGAAACTACTGAAGCCTGACGTAGTACAGATAAATATCCAATGACCCTCAAATCATTGGTTGACAGGTAACAAATTGAAATAAATGTAGACCTTGTGCAATAGCATTTACACCTGTAAAAATTCTAATTTGGGTTTCCATCCCTCACTCTTTCACTAATTTTCAAAAGAAACTTGTAGAAATTCAGTACTTCTATTTGCAAGTCTCTAGCTAGTTCAATAGTTATTGGAGAAAACAGTGCAAACCATGTTTTTTTCATATATGCCCTTCCTAAAGAAACCAGGCCAAAACCTGTTTATTTGTAAAAAGCACCCTTAAGAGGAAGGGACTTTTCATAAAGAATGATTTACATAAAACAGAATTTAAAAGTGTCCTAAAACATCCCATTAGTGCTCAAATATTTTCATTGTAGCAATGCAAGTTTCTGGACAACACTGTATGTATGACTATATAGTTCACAACCAACTTTGCATACAAACACATACGTGCGTGTGCATATTTTACAGATTCCTCTAACACTCTCAATAATAAAACCAAAATATTTCTCAAAGCTAGATATTGAAATGATTTGCATGAATAACTCTACAGTATAAAAAAGCCTCCATGTAGTAATTATTCTTACTCATACCATCTTTTATTATTTACTCCGTAACCATCTACGAAATATATAAATCTTAGGTAAATAGTATTCGCTTTCATTCAAGTACATTTCTACTACTGGTTATATAAAATAAACTTGAGGAAATAAAAGTGGTTTAAGGCTATCTGAATTTCTAAAAAAATTATTAAAAAGATCTATTTCGGATTCCTCACAGTAGGGTCATACAGCACTTGGCATCTCTATATTGAACACCTACACCACCTTGTGGAGAAAAACAGAAATAGGAATTTTTGGAAATTCAAACTAATACTACAATGAGTTTAAAAACTCACTAAAGCATTTATTTTTCAAAACTGAATTGCACTTAATGGAGTTTGGAGTTTACATAACATAAAAGATCATGAACTACTGAAGAAAAAGCAAGGATTGCTGAACTACCTATCTTTTAATAATATCAAGATTCCAACTTTTTAACCATTTTAGAAGTTAGTACTAAATAAACCTTCTAGAGAAAATCTTCCAAGTTGTTTTTTGCTAAACAACTTCCAAATAAAACAGACAAAACAGATTTTCGATTGAGAGAGAATCTGATATTAAGTTTAATAACAAACTAAGTGAAAAAATAGTTTTGGTAACAAAATCAGATTTATTCTTACCAGAACATCATGCACTAAAGCTTGGTATGTCCAAGTATGATGTAGAGGAGTTGCTAAATCTATGTTTCTGTCAACAAGGACTAATAGAGGCCTTTGGAAGCTGAAAAGATGACATGGTATTAGTACTTCTGTAAACATGTTTAGAACACCCCAGTAACATCCTGAGTGGTATCAGCCACCTTCTACATCACATTTCAAGTTAAAAGCCAAACTGCCTACTGCAGAGTTCCTCCAGCATTCCCCAAAGCATCTGGGGCTGATCACTGCCAGAAATTGCATGAATCATTGTCTTTGTAGTGATAAAAAGGTATTTTTTTTGGTACTAAGTGAAATTACCAATGCATAAATATTGAGCAGAAGTCAAAACACTAAACAGAAACTAGCCTTTTAGGTATTCACTAATAGGTCTTTGTGCGGATACACATTTGAGTTCCAAACAATTGTCTGAGTGGGTAATATCCGACCTTAATCCCCATTATGAACCTCAAATATAAAATCTCTCTTTAAAGGGTTTTTAATTTCATTTTTCTCTTTGCTTGTATATGAAGTCCATAAAGAAAAAAAATCAGCTTCTGAGATGCATTGTGGTAGGTCCATCAATACTCAATTTTGTGGAAAAAGAATGCAGACATGCCTAGATGTCTTGGGTTATGGCTACATCAAAAATTTATAGTGAAGATAGGAAGGCTGTGAATTTACAGAACATTATTGCAACCATTTCCCTTAAGTACATTAACCCTACAGCTAATTCCATGCTCTGGATTTCCTTGCAGTTAAGTATTTTCACACAGATATATAATCTCAAGAGCCTTAGTCACCTGATTCTGAAAAACAAACTAAAGATATGAAGTCCTTTAACTGGTTAAAGGCTTCCATGCTTCCCTTTCCTTGCATTTTGATTTTCTGAAGGTAATGATGCTATACTATCAGGAAAAGAAGCCACCTCTCTGAAGGAAAAACAGTGGTTACAATTCAGTTCCTGTGAAAATGAGGGAACTGGTATATCACAGTATTCTCTCTCTTAATACCTTTCCATTTTGCCATCCTTGATGTTTTTTGTATCTTTTATCCAAGTTCTGCTCTTAATTTGATATAAAAATATGATGACTACTTTATATCCAGTTAGAAGATCGTAACTGTTTCCTTCAGCTACAGTCTTCCCAATACATCTCCTCACCATTTCAGGTACAGGGTAAATTCCTGTAACACACTTTCCTAAGGCAGCCTGTGGAGTATTCAGCTATGTGGGGGCAACGGTATACACGGGAGGCTAATGAGAATACATTATCAGATGTGCGCAAGCATCCACAATGTCTTTTCTCTTTTTAATGGACTAAAGGTTGCTAACAGCTATGTTCAGACATCCAACTGCATATCATGGTCCTGTAAACTGAGTATTGCAGGAGCTTGGCTCTTGCTGGGTTTACAGGGTGAAAAAAATTACCTGGGTCATTAAATAATTTTTGTCTCACTGTCCTAGGACTGCACACTTATTAGCTATAGAAGTTTTGAAACCGGTTATGCTAAGAGATTGGAAAACTCCCTTAAAAGTATATAAATTCTTTTAATATAGAATTTGGACCAAATTCTTGTAAATAGTTTTCAGTACAGTGGTGACTTATCCTAATGAGATATTTCAGACAACTGAAACATGAAAAATAAAAATACATAGTTATTATTAACACCATACCTGAACTGGCCAGCTCCAAGTGTATCACCTGTAAAAAGACTGTTTCTGGCATCTCTTAGATTCTCTCTGAGCTTTTTATCTAATTTCTGAGGGGGGAAAAAAACAAAACAGCCTTTAACAAACCATCAAAAATGATCAACATTTAAAGATTTATTGTGCTGTTTTTGTAGTTTCTAGATGTCTTAGCTGCAGGAAGTCTAGGTCAACTGCACACAGGAAAGAAAGAAAACTCTTCCTTCTATTTTCTCCCTCCAGCACGTGTATCTATATCCAGGACTGCACAGAAGATGTTTCCTCCAGGCTCGCTAATCTCCTCCCAGGCAATTAGCACTCTCTCCCTAAAAAATGCCAATAGAAAATACCAGTAGGAGGCACCAAGAGGGAACCACAGCAGAAGCAGCAAATTGGGCAGTCAGACACTGCCACACTAAGTGTTTCTTAAAAAGGAGACTACCCTCAATATGAATGCATGCACACTGAATGCTTAGGTTTAATCAGTATTAAGGCTTCACTGACAAAGATAGATGTGAGGAAGATGGAAGAAATTAAGCACAGTGACTCCTAATGAAGACAGTGCTGTAGAGACTTCTAATTGTGATTTAGTTTGGTAATTTCATCCCTACTTGATGATCAAGTTCAATGTCAGTTTAGTTTGACACAGTAAAAATGTCTTGTACTTATGGGGTTTCCCAGTAAGATAGATAAAAATTTCTTACTAAGACACACAGAAAAACCAAGGCCAGACAGACACTTTTTAAACTGTGTAGATATAGCTTAATGGTTGTAATTATAATGCCTGTCAGAAAACCTTGATAAACTCTAGATTAGGAACCGTTATTCATGTTTAAATTTCCCGTCAGCTGACTCCATAATATTACAATTTCTACAGATGAGTTCCATGGAACTGAAATCAGAAAGAAAAACTGGTGTGTCTCCTTTCCAGTTTCACTTCCTTCCTAAGGAAAAGGATACAATGACACTAGATCACTGCCTAGTATTGAGAAAAGTAAACAAGGTGTTAAGAAAGTTCTAAAACAATGATACTTGTTTAGAAAATAGTTTCTTACCACTGCCACCATTTCAGCTGCAGTTCCTCTTGAGCATCTGATTATAGGAATAGCTCCTAATAAAAGATATATTGACTTCTACTTGCATTGCAATTTTCAGATTATAAGTTAGTGTACTTTTCATAAAACAAATTTTTAGTAACATTCTGAGATGAAATTTTTCAAGCGGACAATACAAACTTACATTAAATTTGTCTCCTACAGTCTTTATCTATGAAACAAAAAATACTATATGGAAATATTAAATAAAGTTTTACAAAAGTAAGTGAATATCTCACACAGGAATTTATGAGAAGTACAATGTACACTAGAAAGATAGCTAATGTACTGTGGAGGGGACAAACTATCTCATATAGAAGCATTAAAAGGTAGTTTCAAAAAGTTAGAAGTCCCTTGAAAACAGTAATAATAAGTACTATAACACCACCACCACAACATATCAGTTACAACTCACTGCAGGGTAATGTTATTTTCAAAAGCACATTTTCCATTGGCTTTCAGGTTTCAAAATCTTTAGCTACTGTTTCTTTCTTATCTATATAAATATGAAAATTCCAATACCACAGACTTTAAGTGACTGAGTAAAAGAGATTTAATTTGTATCACACTAACACTTGAAAGAACTCAAGAGGTCCCAGGGAATCTCTCTTGAACAGACTGTCCCACAGCAATCCCCAGCTCCCCTTCTAGGAATGCTATCTCAGACTGATTTCAGTGAGAACTTAGATAAAGTGTCATCATGATGAAAAATGTATAAGCTAAGCATCAAGAAAACTCACAATAAAATAAGTGAATTTAATATATCTTCCTATTCCTTGAGTTACTTCAGTTAGATCTTTGCAGGGTTTGAGTGAGGGATTTTTTTTGAGAGCTACAAATCCAAATTCAAAGCACCATTGATCTTCACTGCAAACTAGGATTTTGTGAAAACAGTGAATCCAAACCTTTGCATTTCAGTATTCTTCTCCCATTGATATGAAGAGTAAGACTTAACTCCCATGCAGGACAGCCTTTATTGTCTTTTGCAGTGATGCATAGCAATAATTTGAGCAATATCATTAACCCACCCCATGAACTGCTAAGATTTCTGTCACAGATCTAATTTTGCCTTTAATTTGTTATATGAAATCACTAAACTTCTAGGTATCTCATTGAATATGGATCTTTTCTAAAAGGAAAACATGGAAAATATGCTAGAATTTGAAAACTTACCAAGCGTAACAAAAAAACAGAAGAGACTATCGACAATAGTGTCCATTATAGTTTCCATTTCTGTGTCCGTTATATCTGGTCGGTTAATGGCTAAAACAGTGTGGAAAAGAGTTAAGAATAAAGAAGTTAATGCCACTTCAATACTGAGAAAGCCATCCTCTTCTTACCTAATGGCTGTTAATAGCCAACAGCTTTTGCTGCATAAGAGAGAAAATCGTGAAATGCGTCGCTTAGCATATCCATTAGTTCCCCCTGCCCCCTTTTTTCTTTTTTTGAGGAAAAAATTGAGAAAACCTAATTACTGCTCACTGTATAAGGTCAAACACTACACAATCTTTTCGGATGACCTCTGACAAAGTAGAATGTAACTTCTGGATTGTGTTAGTATTGAATTATTAAAAACCTCCTAGAAAACCACATGGTATGGAACAGAACCTGAAAACCATTTTTCAGATATAAAATTCTCAAGAATTACTTGTGTAATTTAAAGAGAATTACAGTACACAGCTATCTATATTTAAAAATTCTAAATCCCACCTCTTGTAATGGAGATTCCTTTTTTCCTCTTCTTTTTTTTTTTTTAAATAAATTTACTGTCAGTGTCTAGGTTAGGGATAATACCCAAGTTCTAAACCATTTCACACTACAAATAGAAAGATTTCCCTCACATATTTAGGTCAGAACAAGAGATGTGTAGCAACATTTCTATTAAGTAATTAACACTGACAAGAATATAATAGCCAACAGGAAAATCAAACCTAATCTTATCACAGGTCTCAAGTCAAGCACTATCTCAGGACTCATGCCATAGATCCCATCCTCCTCTGTTTTATTTTACCTTTAAAAATTTCTCACATAATTACCTGTCTTATACTCTTTCTTCAAAAATAAACTTCAGAGCTCTGAAGATTAATAACCCTTCCATCCCAAATTTATGCATGGCCATAATAATTCCCTACCTTTAAAGGTGCTTTTTTTGCCCCAGCTTTTGCCCTCTAAGAACTTTAGAGAGATGGATTATTTTAGCCATTTCTGTCAGCAGCTATACTTACTAAGTCAAACTTTCTACTAGGCTGCAAGGATGACAGCAGCAATAGAAGTGCTTCCCTCAGCATTTTTTTTATTCAGAGTTCAAGTTTCTGAAGTATCAGCAGCAAGAAAGACCGACTGTTCCAAATATCTGTATTTTTCTGGAATGACAAAGCTTTGAAATTAACTGGGGCTATCATTCTGTAGTTATCTCCAACTAATGGTCTCCCAATTTACAGGGGGGAAATAATCTTATTTTTACTCCCTTGACTTTCTCAATTTTAAAATTTAATTCCCTCCTTATTATTATGTTTACGGTACTCATTTATGATGTTCCAGTAATCCATATACTGTCAGTGCCTTCTATTTTTGTGTAACATGAACGTTTATGAGCACATTCCTTTTTTTTGTACCATAGCAATCAACACAAATACTCAATATTACTCTCCTTAGGTCAACCTTTGAGAAATTCCATTAATAATCTTTCAGTAAAATGTTCTATCATGTTTTCTATATATTTCTCTCTCTCCACTCTAACAAGCTTATGGGGTGCATCTATTGCAGGAAAGTAAGCTTAGGTCTCCTACTTATTCTTGTTGTTTTACAAAATTGATTGAGATTTGGTAAAGAAGCATTCAAATAGGATCAAACAGGATGCCAGGAACATTGACTTTATACCAATATTACCCAAGTACTCTTCCTTCTACACAGTCATAGAAAAACAGAACCACAGGGAGCCTGAAGGATTATCTAGTCAGTCCTCTTGCCCAAAGATGAGTTAAACCCATGTTATTTCTGGGTTTAAACCAATTCCCAGAGCTTCCCAGTCATGAAAAGGTCATAAATTTTACAGGTAATCTATTCTAATATTTCACTATCTTTAATGTTAGAAAGTGCTCCTAATATCTGACCAGAAATTTTTTTGTTACAATTTAAGCTCATCACTTCTTGTCCATTACTACGTGGACAGAGAGAATGTATTATTTCCTTTCTGTCTGTGAGAGCCTTTCACATAAGTAAAGAATGCTATCATGCTTATTTGTCATGACATTACCTCGCTATAAATATAGTTGTACAGCCAGGAAATCAGGAAACTGAAAATTGACCTTTTTTGTTATAATTGTTCTTAGCTCACCCATTCAGATACATGCATGGCCATACATGGCAGTGCTGCTGCAAGAACAGCAGCCGTCTTTCATCACTGTCAGATTTACATTGACTTATGTAGATTATGAAACTATACACAAACTGGCAGTTTGCTGCTAGGGTTACTCTCCAAAGGCAAAAAACCCCAACCCACTACTACTTCGCCCCCGCACTCCTACTGCCTGCGTCAGAGCTAGACCTCACGTAGCAAGATGGATCAGCTCAATGCTCTAATGGAAAACTAATCACTCTCGATGGGAGATTAGATTTCTGTTCAATCAGCTTTTGGAAACAGCCCACTTCTAGACTGGTTTAAACATAGTGTGAAACCACGTGTTGTGTGGCAAATTTCAGTGGCTCAAGAGAAGAAAACAAACCACATAGAAACTGATGGGTGCAAAGCATTTTCAGTCATTTTAATTCAAATTCCTTGTTAGCTAGCAGGAATCATAAGAGCCAGTCCAGTATCTTTACATACACACAAACACATCACAAAACAATTATTACTAAAACTCTTACCACAGGATTTAGTAAAAAAAAAAGAGTCTGCTTTTCAAAGAAAAACGCCCTTCATTCTGTAAATGGAATCAAACCCCAGTGTGAGACAGAACTCAGTATTATGGATTCAGTTTTAAAGAAAGGTACTGACTTTGAAAATCGGGCAAGAGAGGAGAAAAATCTCACTCCTAAATGTTAGGCATACGGAGATTTCTCATCTCTACCCGGTCGCTAGTGAGTATTCTGTGCATCCAAATAAATCAGGAATTAACTGTGTGACACTGTGTGCAGACAGTGTGACTACACTAAAGTAATGAAGAGCTGCTGCTAAAAAAGGGCTATCTTGCCTCTGACTTACACAGTTCTGCTGCTTCCCTTGCATTGGATTTGTAGATCACATAAATAAGCTGATATTTTCTATGGAATGAGTCAACCGAACAAACACTCTGCAGCTCCAAAATTACTGGTTCTGATGTAAAAGGAGGAGAAGATGAGGGAAACTACAGCAGGGGCAGCAAGACAACTCACCCTGTAATAGCTAGCCATTTGAGTATGAGGGGCAGGAGAGGTAGAGTGATAGCTCTCTGTTGATTTAGCATATTGAATGAGTCAGGGGAGCACAAAAATCAGATCAGAGGGAGGAAAACCATGTGGACAATTATGACAGCTAGTATATATATTGACTTGAGCTGCCACAGCATTGTAATTGTAGAGGTAACTGACCTAAGGTAGCTAATTGGTTTTCCTGCTAGGTTCCAAAACAGGTCCGACAGAAGTCCCAAGAAAAGAAAAAAAAAAAAAAAAAAAGAGTTCCACGAGGCTGACTTCACTTGCAACTCTGAGACTATGAAGAAGCTGACGTGCTTGGCTCACATGCTTGCAGAAGCCATCAGCATTTCTTATTTTCTAGAATGCACTTTCCCAGATGCTTCCCTGTGCTACTCCAGCCCCTGATCCTAACCATTTCCCCTTGCACACCCCCACGTGTTTTAACATCTTGAATAAGACAAGCAGGTACCAACTGGTCACTGTCTGGAAGATACAAGAAACTCAGTTAAAGTCATCTTTCTGGCTTTGTATTCCTTAGAGTAACTTTCCAACTGACCACAGAGAAACAAAATACTAAACTCCTTAAGAACTGCAGAAGGGATTATGACTAAGTAGTGGTGCCTAAACACAGCAGACACCCACAGTGTCTATCTACATGCATAAACAATACAAATTTTTTCCTATATTATTCCATGTATAAAATCCCCTATTATCCATATGTCTATCCTGCAATTTTGCTTTACTAAATTTGTTATTTAAAAATACATCATTATTTTCTATATTACAATAACCATGTTGTAAGGATCTTGAAATTAATATCTAAGAACTGCTTCCTTCATGACTTTAAACTACACTTCTAACAGATTATCCTGAATTCTAAGCAGATCAAAGCAAAATAAAATTATTGCTTGGTATTAGCTACAACTTCAAAAGTAAATTTCAACTTTAGACATTCCAGTATAATTTTTATACAACTTTTACTTACCACGATACGAAACAAGCTCTTTGTTTTGGTTACACAATACGAACATGTCATCTTCTAAAGTAATAAAATTAAGATATTGATCGAACACCTAGAAATCAAGGAATAATGGTCAGAACAGTCCAGAGTGAAGCATAAAAAACCCCAACTATCAGTGATTTATTGCTATCTCTTTTTGAACCTTTTACAGAAATACCTATTAAAAGAAAGAAATGCAAGACATAATGCATGAATTAAAAAGCCCGTGTAAGGACCGAGGGATAATAAAAACGTTAGAGCACCTGAAAAGCGGTAAAAGAAAACAGTCCAACTTCAACTACTTCTGCAGACAAATTTTTAGTAGTAAATAATCACTGAAAAAACACATAGGGAGGACATTATGATATTATAGGTTTATTTTTTATTAATATGAAGGACTGCAACATAAACAGTGCTGAGCTCTAAGGCAGAAGAGGGCAGTATCTACACAATGAGAGATTATGGCTCACAAATTCTAATTTTTCTGTAACATACCTGTACATTCAGGAAAAAAATTAAACCTTTCTATAGCATAAACTGTTAATGGGACATCACAACAGAAAAACAGATTTAAGAAAGTTAGTTCACAATGAGCGCTACACCAATTTACTCCTGCTGAAGACCTAAGGCTTAAACAATACTAGTAGTTTTCATTTCACAACATTTCTTTCTCTCACACCAGTAGTACTCCTTAACAGGAGTGAGAAAAAGTGAGTATATTTAAATATATACGTGAAAATAATCAGTTAATAATTTGCAGGTTTTGGTACAGGCATTCAACAAAAATAGGAGGGTCCATACCCGACACCTGCCTTTAAATCATAAAGGTATAGGAGTGTACGAATAACAGTGTGTATGTATGAAACATTCACCTCTACAGTATACTGCCTATTTAAAATGACAACTGCACTCATACTGCACTTTTCATGTATTTAGGAGCTAAAACCCCCAGCCCTTTATATATGCACTGGATGCACTCATTGAGCTGATGAGGTTAGGAATACTCTGAACACACTCTATTTCCCCTCTCATCGTTTAGCACAAAGGTCTTGCAGCACTTGAACTTTTGATGAAGCTGTAGTACTAAGCTGAACTACTGAGATGACTGTAGATTCCCTTTTTTCCCCTCCAGCAAATCTATGCCTGACTTTGAATCTAGCTAAACATGTATTTTGTTCATGATTCAGTCAGAAAAGCTGTGTATGGCACTGAAGTGGCCACATAAGAATGCAATAACACCTGTAATGGTGTCAACAGTAGAGACTGGGGGACTTTCTTACCTTAGCCACTTGAGTTACTGCATTAGCACCTATGGCAGCATTTGCAATATCTTCCAGTTTACTTCTCGAAATGGCAGAAATAAAGTTTAAATAATAAGATTCATAAAGCTGGTTTCGAAGATCCTAAAAGGAAAGAAAACCACAACCTTTTTCCTGAATAAGTACTAATATATTTCTGATCAATTAAAAAACATTCTTACTTTTACTATCTGATGTTCCAATTATGCACAGTCAAACTAAATTTTCGGAAGTGCTTAGCTGTCTGTTCATAGAGCCCTGTACACAATGTTTTGACTACATAACAAGATATAACCATCCTAACACAGAACTGCAAAAACCAGGAAATTAAATTTAAGCTACCAGACAGCAACTACTACTCCACACCTTACCACTGACCAAAAACACCCTTTGCTCTTCTTCCTTCCTTTGGTGAAGATGTCAATCTTCCATCAGTTCTTCCCAAAGAATATAAAAAACTGTGGTTAGCCTAGTCCCACCCCCTCTCTGCTCAAAGCATAGTCAAATAGAGCAGGTAGCTCAGGATTGTGTCCAGCCGAGTTTTGAAGATCTCCAAGGATGGAGACTCCACAAACTCTGCAGGCAATCTGTTCCAGCATTCAGCCGCCCTCATTAAAATAGCTTTTGCTTACGTTTAAATGGAATTATCTATATTTTGAGTTGCACCCACTGCCTCTTGTCTTTTTGCTCCCAAAACTATCACTCTGAGACACAGAAAACATATTTACCTTTCTACTTGCTGGAAAATTGAAGTTTTGGATGTAAAAATTTTGAGTAATATTTTTATGACAAATATGTACTAATATATAAAAAATGCAAGCAAAGGTGTTCAGACACACACAAGAACTAGATATAGAATGGTCGCACTCTGGTGAGTGCAGGATTACTTCACACACTCTGTTGTGTCCACTCATTTGAAACATTAAGCATGCAAGTTACCTGGCACATTCTGTCAATATTTTCTTCCGTTGGCATTACAAAGTAAACAGCTGGAACGTCTGGAATAGCATCCCGATCTGAATGCAAAAGCCTGAAAGGAAGAAAAAATACATGTCTAATGTATTCCTGCTCTGATTTGTGAAAATTATAAAAGTTAAATAAATTATTTATTTATATAGACACATTTAATTTCTTATAATTTCTCCTTATATTTAGCTAGATTTTAGCAAGAACAAAACATGAAAAAAAAAACAAATTTGTGTTTGTATAATTTTGGCTGAATATATTATTAGAGGTCTCCGAAGTTTATTCAAAGCTTGAGAAAAGGCTTCGCAAATCTTCAAAAACAGATTAGTCCATTCAGAGGAAGGTAAAATACTGCATCCACAAAGTTCATATACCAAGTATTAATTGTTGACGTGATAACAAAAGACCTGAATATCTCATACTATTAAACTTGCCTTTCCTGCTCACTAAAACAAAGACAGGCAAGGTGCTTACACGTTTCTCTCACATTTCTGCTGGTATGTCAACATGTTAAACCGTGTTTCCATTTCTAGCCTTCACTTAGTAAAAGTTAATAAACTTTCAGGAAAAAAAAAAAAGTATTTTCAAAGATCCTCTGTGACTACTATCACAGCTAAGGAATGACAATGAACTAAATAAATGTTCTCTGGAGAAAGAGAGATGGGAAATCTCTTAAAATAATACTTAAAAGATTCCATTTCTTTGACAAGAGACAATTAAAATCGATGTGCAAAAAGACTAGCAGAGAATATGCACAGTCCCATGAAACAGTCTGTGCCAAAATAATTATAAGATATATGAATACAGAGGGAATTATACAGGCAGATTCCCCAAGACACCTACTGGATAATTCATATTTTTGAACAAAGGCCTCCTCTACTTAGTAAGAAATCCTACTGAACAGTGTTTGCAATGGCCTTTCCACTCCCTACCTGATTTTAGAAACAAGTCAGGGTATAATCTTTATTTTAGTAGTTATTCATCAAATGATTTTCAATGTTTTGTTTGTGATTTTGGGGGAATATTAAAGAAAGTTCTTTTTAGCAAAAAAAAAAAAAAAAAGCTGAGATTTGTTACTTACAGATGCAAAGTGATCCCCATATCTCTCAGTTCTTTCACTGACAGCAAAGGTGAGATTATATCTTGGCCAAATCTGTCATAAATCAGAACCTGAAATAGATACATATTTTTACAAAGTGCTGTAAAAAGTGGATACAGCAGAATACAGGATGCAGGGGATAAAGGAATTCAGGTTTAAGGACCTACTGTCCTAAGTGAAAAGTGCTAAACTTTTACCGATTTATAATACATCATTAATTTGTCATGGAGTTATCTTTGTGCTTACTAATACAAAAAAAAAAAAAAAAAGAATTAAAAGAAACATAATGATAAAGGGAAAAAAATTCATCACTTCCATCTCCTAAAAATTGTCAAACAGGAATCTGCTGTCAGAAACCTGTTATTGTAAGTGCAGAATTTCTCTGGTTGCATTTAGGAGGAAACAAAAGGAGAAGCAGAGAGGAAAAAAAGGAACTAGCAAAAATAAAGACAACAGAATGGATGAAGGAACAGAATATATGCTTTGTAATAGCAAAAACTTCTCACAAATTACATACTTTTTTATAGCTCGAGCTCAGCTTGTCCTAAATTTAAGGCTTCTATGGGCTTCTTTCTGACTGAGTTCACCTGTAAGGTATCATGTAAGTTTCTGCCAACAGGTATCAATGAGACCTAAGTATATTTCAAAAACACCCTCCTCAGTTGCTCATTAAAATACTGCCTAAAGAATCAGTCATTGGGTCTTCAAGCAGCCAATATCTCAAATATGTATTTTTCTCAGCAATTCTGATATTCAATTCTATATATTCATAACACACAGGAAAAATTATTTTGTACAAGTTAAGAACACAGAGAAGAGACTTGAGGCAGTTAAAACTTGAAAACCTGAACTTTTTCTGAACAAAATTCTCCTGTTCAAATAGTTCTTACCTTCCATACTGGTTCTCCTGTGCTGTTTTTAACAGGAGGAACATTGAAATTCAGCATACGTTTCAAAGCCACTGGAAAATAAAGCAGAATGATCTTTACTCTCTTTACACTTCAGCAACAGAGATTAAACACATTACCAGAATTTTATTACACATCTCATTTGAAAGGAAAACCAACATAAAATATAAATGCAACAAGTCACGTTTTCATTATTTTTATGCAGCTTTGACTGACAAGTGGCACATGTCAGCTAGAATTTATGGGCTCTGGAAGACACTGCAAAAGGAAAAGAATCAAGTTCCAAAACATAAAGAATCTCTCTCCTTAGTTATACTGGCTGTATTCTGTCACAGTTTGCCTTAAAAATAATTTCAGTATCTTCCTGAAGGTGCATTCTGGTGCAGTAGGAACTAGCTTGCTTTAGTCCCCTGATCTGCTTTTCCTACCCCACAAAAACAATGGTATACACACAAGTCAAAAATACCTTTTCACCTGACTAAAACTGATATACATTTTTGAAACGTTTTGAGAACTCATAGGAAGAAATTGCTGCTTTAAGGGGTACAAAAATACCCCTAATTTGCATCAGGAAAACTCTTTGAAACAGGAATGAGCTTTCATTTAACTTCCCATTCAACACAGAAACCAAATAAGATTCCTTCACCTACCTCTAATTTATAAACCTATTAAGTAAGGAGTCCTTCCTCCTTTATCTAATTAAATGATACACTATGTGCTGTTCTCCCATCTTTGACCAGAAGCAAAAGACTATTTGCATCAATATAAGTTAGTTCTCTTCAAACTCATAAACAAAATCATCACGAAGCTTTGAAGAGGAAAAGCTTTCAGAGATCAGGGTAATGTACACCACTTTGCTCATATATGGAGAACAGTAGAAATGGTTAACTTCTAACTCTTTGGCTGAATAAGGCTTGTGAGCATACTCAGTGCAGTTCCCCTGGAGCTTCCAGTACCACAGGACAGCTCAGGCTGGAAAAGACCTCAGGAAATCTCCAGCCCAATCTCCTGCTCAAGCAGGGTCAGCTGTGAGGCCAGGACAGGCTGCTCAGGGATTTACCCAGTCAAGTCTCGAAAACCTCCAGGGACAGAGATGCAACAACCACCCTGCACAACCTGTGGCACTGACTGTCCTTGTGGTGAAAAAGTTTTTCCTTATCTCCAGTTTAAACATCTTGTTTCAATTTACACCTGTTGTTCCTCACCCTCCTGCCATACACCGCCCCAAGGAGCCTAGCTCCATCTTCTCAATGCCCTCCCCATAGGTACCGGGGAGCTGCTGTTAGGTCCTCCCCTGAAGCCACCTTTTCTCCAGGCTGAACAAGCCCCAGTCCTGCAGCCTCACCTCACCAGGTAAGTACTCCAGCCCCTGACCATCTTGGTAGTCCTTTGCTGAACTACTTTCAACTGATGAACACCTTTCCTGTACTGGTAGCCACAAACTGGACATGGTATCTATATGTGGTCTCCTGGGGCTGGGGGGGGGGGGCAGGGGGATAATCACTCCTCTTGATCTGCTGGCTGTTCTCCTGTGAATACGGCCCAGGATGCTGCTATACGGGGACACACTGGGCTGATGTTCAGCTCGCTGTCTACAAAGAGCCCTCGCGAGCCTTTTCGGCAGAGCTGCTCTGCAGTCTGCCAGTCCCCTGCACTGTCACCTGTATGTTGCAAGGGGTTCTTCCCTTCCAGGTGCAGGAATTTACATTTGTCATTGTTGAATTTCATAAGGTCCCCATTGGCCCACTCCTCTTGCCCATCTAGGTCGCTCTGAGTGGCAGCTCTGCCCTCAAGTACATTAACCGATTCCTCTAGTTTGCTGTCACCTGCACACATCAGTGTGCACTCTGACACTTCCTCCAGGTCACTGATAGAGATTTTAAACAGGATAGACCCATGTGGTGCTCCAGTTGTTACCTGCCTCAAGGTACAGTATGTCTGATTAATCACAACCCTCTGAGCCTGACCGTCCAACCATTTCTTTACTTAGCAAGTTGTCCATTCCTCCAGCGCATAACATCCTAACTTGCATACAAGAACTCAATGTCAAAAGCCTTGATGAAGTCAAGGTAAATGCCCTCCTGCTGCCTACAAACCCAGTCATTTTATCACTGAAGGCAATCAGGCTGGTCAGGCATAATTTACCATACATAAAGTCATGCTTGCCTTCTCTTTCACACAATGAGAAATATTTTCAAAGAGGATACACTCCATGATTGGCTCCAAAGTGGCACAAAGGCCCAGGAGAATTTATTGGTGAAGACTGAGGCAAAGGCGGCACTGGCTACCTCAGCCTTATCTGTGTCCACCACCACTAAATGACCGGCTGCATTTAGCAATGATTCAACATTTTTTGTTATTCATATTTTCACTACTAACATCGCAGCAGAAGCTCTTCTCATTGCTCTTGACATTCACTGCAAGTCCCAATTCCAGTTGAACTTTGGCTTTCCTAACACCATCCATCCATGCCCAGACAATGTTTCTGAAGTCCTCCTTCGCAGTCTGTCCCTGCCTCCTCCTCCTCCTGTGTATGGCCCTTTCAAACCACATTACCAGCGGTGAAACTTGACCATGGGAGGAAGCAAGCTAGCAGCGAGTGCTGGGTCTCCCTGGAATCTAGCCTTCCACTTGCTTAATACTTTTTTTTCTTTTTTAACACCATGGAGCAATCCTGAAAGCTGATTACATACTGGTCCTGGAGCCTTCACTCCCTCACTGCCAGTGACACCTTCCATACATTTCAGCCATCTGAGCATTTCTGTATAAAGCTGCATGGTTATATATTTTGGTACTAACTGGATCTGAAGCAGCTGCTTTGTAGAGTTTACCATTCAAATTAAAACTTGGCATAAGCTCTCTAATAAGGAATATAGCAATCAGATTAGTGATGTGCTGTGACAATCGTGACAAACATTCAGCAAGTCTCTGTGTTTCTTTTTTGTATTTATACTGCCACTTCATTTACGGTTAGGCTGAATACTCTCTGGGGCAAGGATCAGGTTTTCACTCTGCTTGCACAATTATATGCTTTGAGTAGTTATGAACCAGGATAAAGGTCACAACAGATGGTGCACAAACACTAAATGATAACGAAACTTTTCCTTTTTCTGAGTATCTTTTAGATGTTCAATCTACTTCCTTGCAAATAACCTTCCCAATGGAAGACAACGTGGGTTCAGTGGTAAGGGTTGACTGAAATAATCAAGTAACAAGGTGAAGCAGAACAGAAAAGAATAAAGCTGTATGGAATAAGGGCTCAAAGACAGTGGGCTTTATCAGAAAGGCAGCAAAGAAAAGTAATAGATTGCAAAGGAACATCAAATAGCGCTATTAGTGGTAGATGGCCACAGGAATGAGGTTACAGAAAGTAGACTTCTGGTACAAAAAGATGATAGAGAATACAAGTAAAATATTTAAGGTCCACACAGAAACTCAGACCGAGATTTTTAGTCAGATGATTTTAGACATTTCATGTTAAATAAATGTAACCAGAATCCTCTACGCCACCAGAAGGATACTGCTCCTGTCAAGGAGAAGGTGACAAGATTACAGCTCAAACTACTGACCAAAACTTTGGCAAGCAAGGGAAGGAGAGGACTATGGAGTCGACATGTGCTATGCTTTAGGAGTATGTCCAAATGGGTGGCTCAAGACTCCACAAAGCAGCATCAAGACAGAGAAGAAAGAGTCAATTATGAACTTGTAGTAACGTGTAAGAAGGGGCTGAATAACTAACCCTTTACACACAGAAAACCTCCTGCATAATTAATTGTCGCTGTTAATCTTGCATTCTCAATTTTTTGAGGATCCGTACACACTTCAAGGCCTCATTGTCTTAACAGGAGCATCACAACAGAAACTTTATTTGTTGCACCATTAAACGGTATTTCCCATTAGACCTTTGCCACAGACAGAAAGGGAGCTGAAAGGGAGGGAGAGCACAACCCACTCCCCGCGGCCACGGGAAGAAGGCACCAGTCCCGTCCCGGGCCCGCGCAAGCCCCTCCCCGGGGGCGATTTCCACACCACGACGGCACCTGCGGCCACGTCCCTTGGGCCTGGTCCCACGGCCGCCCGGGCAGGGCGCACCCACGGCGCGGCCGGGCCCCCTTAGCAGGAGCTGCGGCCAGAGGCCCCCGAGCCCCGCTCCACCGTGCTCGCCGCTGCAGCGGCCGCCGGGGTGCGACGAGGGACAAGGCCTCTGTCCCGTTGCCGGGAGACCCAAGCCGGGTGAGAGGGCGCGAATCCGCCAGCAGAGGCGAGGCGGCGCGGAGACGCCCACATCCCGCCCCGGGGCCCCGCCGAGGGAAAGCGCGGAGGGAGGCAGGCAGGAGCCCTGGGCTGCAGCGCGAGGCCGATCTTGCTCGCTCCCTCCCCCGGGCCGCGCGACGGAGCCCGCAGGAAGCCGCTCACCTGTCTGCTTCTCCCGGATACCGGCCGCCATTTTCCTGACCAGCCAGCCCGGCCGCGGCGCGGCGCCCCGCCCACCGCCGCGTACGCAGCCGCCGGACGACGTGGCGGCCCGTACGGCGACGTGAGGCGCGTCCCGGCCGCCCCTCCCCGGGCGCTGCCAGGTGCAGGGCTCCCGCCGGCTGGGCGGCCCCCGGCCCCGCCCCCGAGGCACAGCTCTCCACTCTCCGCGCCCCGGCGGCGCTAGACCAAGCCCCCGTTCCTGAGGGAGCTGCAATTAAGATCTAAAATGTACGTCTGTGCTTTTCCCCAGCTGAGAACAAAATAAGAGGGTGAGACCTCTCAGACAAGGGGGTGGTGCTCCTTTCCACATATTTTTTTTTTCCGAGCAAAAAGTCGCCTTAAGTTTTTGCTCTACTCTCCCTCTGAATTTTCAAGGAGATAACTGAAATGTGCCCTGGAAAATAGCAACCAGGGCAGCTCTGAGGTGCTTAGATGAACTACATGAAAAGGACTGGTGTTTCAAGAACAGGCAGCTGGCTACAAATAAAATAATCAAATTTTAGCGAGTTATTGAAAAGGAAAATACTTAAAGTTTGCTTGTCTCTACCTCAGGTAGCATAGACCAGCAGGCAGCCTTCCTTTGGTCATCGCTGTGCTCAGAGCTGTGCCCCTACAGCAATCCTGCAGTGGGAACACCCCCGCTCACCTTAACTCGGTCTTGGGCACAAAGGTAGCTGGGTAAACATGCTATAGATTAATATAAAGGTGCCATATAGGTACACAAATGGAACTACAGAAATCAGTGCTAACACTTATAGAGCTAAACCCCATTAAATCACCAAAATAACACCGCTGGAGAAAGTTACATATGTATTCCAACAGAAATTTAACCCTTTATTGCACTTTAAACATATACATGACAGTTATTTCCCACAATTATTGATTATTTCAACACTGATGCTACACCTGTCAAGTACAATGTTGCTTGAAGATGCACCATTTCAGACACTGATCCTGCAGTTCAAGTTAGAGCTAAAAGTATTTACAAAATTATATTTTCTTGCATATTATTCTAATTACCATACATTTAAGAACATCATTGTTTATGTGATACAAAATCAGACAGTTGCATTGGGTTTTTTTTACAAACATTAACATTTTGATGATGATTTTCGGTATACATATGATTTGATATTTCAAAAGCTTTTGCATTTTAATTTTTATTTTATCCAACTAGCAATTCCTGTCCTGAAGTAAAAAAAACCCCAAACAGTAAAGCTTGAGCTTTAAAATGCTTTACCATATAATACAGAATCAAGATAAACCTTAAAAGCATATTTTGTAGCCTCCAGAGTTGCATTTCCTTCTATTTGAATAAGAATTTTTTGATACTATTTTCAAAATGCATATGCAGAATGTGAGTGTGAATTAGTGACTAAAACTCTGCTCTACATTTTAAATATAAAAAAAACCTCAAAGTCCTCAAGTCTTCCAAGCTCAAGACTGAACATCTTAATGAAAAAAGTCAAAGCTGCAGCACATGATGATTTAGACCTTAAGTATAAACTGATACCAATTTCTTCTCATAAACCAATAAAAAATGCTAACAGCTTTTTCTAGTAACCATCCTTCTCCTGGGTGAAAGCAAGTCACAGAAATTTCTTATCTCTTGTTTTTTCAAACATAGATGTAAAATACTTGAGGGGTTTTTTTGGTTGTTTGTTTTTTTTTTTTTAAATTATATGTGCTTTATTAAGGAGACCATACTAAAACCACTAATACTAATCTATTATTGTTTACTAGAAAATTATCACTCTAGAAAATAAATAGCTTATTTGATCTGCTAATTCCAATGGAAGTTTAGGGTTTGATGTAGAAACTGCAGGGTGAAGGTCTTTGGCCAAACACAGTCAAAGAGGACTGCAATAGTTCTCTTGTGGCCCTGACAAATCTTACAAAAGATGTAACTTCTATAAAAATAAATTTAATACACAACAGCTACTGTATATGCAATTATTCTCCTTGTGTTACAGAAATACTGAAAGTAAGCAACTTCCCTAATTTCCAGATGTGCCTCAGGTTAAAGTTTATTTAAAATGAAAACTTCCCAATAATATTGCACTTCAGTGACCCGCTATAGCATTTAAAAACCTGATGGTCATTACAGCTACAGAAATTGCTCTTCGGGTTTCCAGACAAAAGAGACCTTTCTGTGTTTTGATGGATTGGAAGTCAGCTTATTCAATGGAATTTTAATGAACACTTAGAGTAAATTTAAGATTGGTCTAATGCTGAAAATAAGCAGAAGAAAGGAAGTTCCTCTCCATAGTAGCATTTAGGAATACAACTTGAATATATCAAGGATTAGAATGTCTAGATAGAGCTGATCAAACTGACAAAGGAAAGACAACTTGTCCTGAATGTGTACGCATCAGTATTAGAAAATGGGAACAAGTTCTGTGTAAGAAAAACCTTTTCGAGCAATATTAGAAACTAGAAGATTTTACAAATTCCATGTTTTGATATAGCATTGTATAGCAGAGAGTTTTAAAGTTAACATGAGATTTCTCTTACAGCTAAATAAGTTAGTTCTACCTTAATATAAAACCTATCAACTGCTGGATTCAAAACTAATAAGCAATAAAAGGTGTGAACCCTATTTTTATCTCAAATACTTTCTGAAGCCTTATATTCATATTACCTTATTACTTCTTTCTCCATTGAAGGTTTTAAGATGCAGTTTATTTAGTTCCAAGTTCTAAACCATTTCCCTTGCCACTGCAGATACCAGAAGCCCAAGAATTGTCCCTTAAAATTATCCACACTCTGCTTGCTACTTCTATAAGTTCTGTACTTCCCATACAGAAAAATAAAATATTACAGACGACATTTCTCTCTATGCAAGAAGAAGGAATACTGCACTGAGTACACCACTCATTTTCAAAGTATAATACTCTATCTGCAGGAGACTCATTGCTATATTTTAAAAATATGAACTTATAACATGAATCCATATTATGCAAATTAATTTGCAACAAACCACCTTCCTTATAATGGTAACAGACCATTCTGAAGGGTAAGAATATAAAGTTATTGGCCGTATGACATTCAAAAATTCTGCAAAGAAAACAAACATGGAATATTATTGGAGGAAAAAAAAAAAAAACCCAGAAGAGAATGAGAAAATGCTTGGCATATAAACAAGCCAAATGACATTCTCCAAGAGCTCACACATTTATTTTGAAGGTGACTTTAATATGCTTTTGGCTCAGAACCAGAAAACCACTGCTTTGATGAGATTAGATTGTTTTAGCTATTTGAAAGTAGTGAGAAATGCCTGATTTAGCTTTGCAATAATTTACTTAGACTTTGAAATAAAAAAAAAAAAGTGGCATGCACACTTGTTACCCAGTGATAGAAATAAGTCTGTATAAAAAAAATTAACACCCCTCCCAAGATCAAGAAAGAAAGAGAAGCTGTAGTAGTTTAAGAAAGGTTTCAAAATACCTGCCTATTGTTAAATGGACTGTATAACTTAAATACCCATCCCTCTTTGTCCAACCCTTTATAGCATGGTCTCAAATTTATTGAGTCTTGACTGCCACTTCCACAGTTCTTGAATTGCAATACACTGCTGTGTAATTAGTATTTAGTAATACAATTTGTTAATTGTATGTGCAATGAACCATAAACCAGAACCTGAAACCACATTAGTTTGGATTATTATTTTTTTAGAAGCACCTATCCATTTAAAATTTACTGTGGATGTACTTTCTTTCTTGCCAAGGCATTCAAAAGGAATCCTGCTTGTATTTTCAATTAAAAACAAGCTATGTTAACAAAAAAAGTGTCTGATTACTTTGCAGTATTTTGAAGAATGTGGATAGATATATACAGATATCTATCTACATACATGTATAGCACAACCTATGTTTGGGACATGGTATAGGTGGTTAAACTGATTAGGGGTGAAATCGTAATTTCAAGAGAGACCTGCATACATTTATAAAAAAATGTACTTAAATGTTCTTTTAGTTTCATAGTTTTAGTATCAGTAATATTAAAGTGTTACCATGTAGGAATATCACTACTTATCTTTTATGGCTTCATGATATTTGTACAAATACTGCAGAATTGAAATATATTTCATACAGTTGATGTTGCTCAGAATGCACCTACAACTGAACAGGAAGAGCTTGGACTAAAAGCTAGAGAAGCGCCAGACACTAACAAGCTTGATGGTAAACTGCCTTTAGTTTAACAAACAGTTTTAGTGCATATTCCTAGGAAAATACTGACTTCCATGGGAAACAAAGGAACGTGTTCTAACGAGCAACAGATTCTTATACTTCCATACTCAACAACATTAAGTCTAACCCTTATATTTCATTTTGAAAGACCACTTATTGTTGCATATTCAAGATTTACTTCTAGTTTTTACTATTTTGGCTGTATGTATAACTAAAAACTAATGTATAACAGTAGAACGCAGAAACGTGTGCAAATGTCAAAGATTTTAACAGAAACTCAAGTTTGACCAGATTTTGTTCTTGTGCCTTATTCTATTGCCTAGGTTTTCTCCAGACCTTAATTATATTTTAATGCACTAACCACAATGACCTTAAAACTCCAAGTTTCTTAACTTTCATAGGTTTGTATGAATCATCAAAACATAAATGGAATCATCAATATGAAAACAATTACTGAAAAAACATACATGGAACAACTGAAGAACTGCATCACAGTTTTACTTGAGACAAAGCTCTACAGCAGTTATCTTCAAAATGTACCTGATTTGACTTTGATAAATAAGTTACTGACGTGTGTAATACAATCAACATACTTACCTGTGGGAAATAGCTAGAATGTTACAGAGTTTGGTAACATTTCATACCTGTCTACAGCACAAGTAGACATTTAAAGTACTTCTGCAAGAGACTGCTGACTCTTAAAGCCAACTTCAAACAGGACGATGATTCAACAGATGAAGTATATTTTCATTTGAAAATTGTTTTCCATCTTACAAGATTACTACTTTTAGCATATCTTTGGGGGAGAAGTGGGAAAAGGCCAGGAGCATGGTGTCCAAAAATACAGTAGCGACTTGCAAGCAGACATTCCTGTAGAAAATTGAAGTTTCTGACATCCACTTTAGTAGCAAAAATATTTATTCTCTTTCGACTCTTAGTGTGTTTCTGATGGTGAACTCCATTTTATTTTTAAACTGCTCATATGTCTTCGTTATAGGGAGCTCTAAGCAATTAAGGAGCCTGTTTGCAACAGGATACCTTATATGCAGAAATTTAATAGTTGGTTCGGGATCAAAACCAATAGGCGGTATAGAAAAAGAGCCTGTTACGAAGAGCAGAATATCCTCCAATGTCACTACAGACTCACCACCTAAAAAAAAAAAACAGAATTAGGTTGTATCTTTATTGCCTATTACCCATGAACTGTCATCCCTCGTGTTAAGAGGAAAGAAACACTGAAATCAGGAAACCCTAGATCAATATGCTCAATGAATATGTAAGTATATGGCCAAATAAGAAAAATTTTAGCAAGAAAAACCCAGTTGGGTTAGTTCTGAAAAATCTTAAATGAATAGAAAAAAACCTCTTCTGCAAGAAGAAACCACTGTTTTCTATCTTTGAGACACACACCATCTAATAAGTTCACAGCAAAGCTGGAGAGACAGAAGTAAAGGATTTTTCTGTACCACTCAGGTTGTTTTTTTGTGTTGTTTTTGGTGTTCCGTTTTTTAAAAATCACAGTCCTAGTGCCAATCTTTCAGATACTTTTGCCTCTCATTACAATTTCAGAAACTGTAATTAGTAAGAAAGAAGGGGAAGAAGGAACTGACGGTGACTTTAAAACCTTCATTCATTTACCCCACTGAACTCTAAAATCCAAGCTCTATATGTATACCAACAGTTAAATACCCTGAAAAGGGGAAACAAAAAAAATTACTTACTTTCCACATCTTGCAAATAACCTATCCAAAAATCAGCACCTTCAACTTTATTTACACCTGATGACGAGTGGATTGTAAAGAGATCGCAAATAGTTTCTGCTGAAAGTCTTTCAGGTTTGTGGCACAAGATACTAGAGAATGCATCTGGATGCATTTGCATTTTCTCTAACACACCAAGAGTCTTCAAACCTTGCCTAAAGCTACAAGGGGGGAAAAGAAGAAAGAAAAAGAAAAAGCAAGCATCAGGAAGCCAGTAGGTAACTACCTGTATGTTGCATTGTATAAAGCTGTTAAAATTGGACATAATAAAGTTTCCCTATCTGCAGTCTCCAAAGTCTTGTCAATAAGGTGTACATAGTAGTCCCATTTTATTTGAATCTTGAAAAAGGCATTTAATTCTCATTTTAACTATCTCGTGGAGCTTTTTGGGCAGGTGAAAGAAATACCAGTAATATACAGAAGTTAACTTTATTTCCTGGTACTTGACCATACAAGCATGGTTTACTTTTAATTTTTATGTGAGAACATACTGAATTTTTTTCTTACAAATATCCCTTTAAAAAACAGTTTAAATTCCTTGTCCTTAGGCAACATGAGGTGTCTTAAAAGATAGTCTGCATATGTTTACAAACTATTGTTTCTCCCTGTGGCAAATGCAGATAACAGCATCCTGGGCTGCATTAGGAATGGTGGTGCCAGCAAGTCAAGGGAGACGATCCTTTCCCTCTGCTCAGCACTGGTAAAGCCACACTTGGAGTCCTGTGTCCAGTTCTGGACTCCCCAGTACAAGAAAGATATGGACATACTGGAGGGAGCCCAGCAGAGGGCCACTAGGATGATGAAGGCACTGGAGCACAACCCTATGAGGAAAGGCTGAGAGAGCTGGGACTGTTCAGCCTGGAGAAGAGAAAGCTCAGGTAGAATCTCAATGTATAGTATAGAAGTATCTGAAGGGAGTGTGTAAAGAAGCAGGAGCCCAGCTCTTTTCAGGGGTGCCCAGAGACAATGAAACACAGGAGGTTCCCTCTGAACATCAGGAAACACTTTTTTGCTGTGAGGGTGACCGAGAACTGGCACAGGTTGCCCGCAGAGGTTGTAGAGTCTCTGGCCATCGAGATATTCAAAAGCTGTCTAGACATTGTCCTGGGCAACTGGTTCTAGGTGGCCTGGTGTGAGCAGGGGTGGTGGACAAGATGACTTCCAGAAGTCCCTTCCAACCTACACAGCAATCTGATTCTGTGATTTAAGGGGTTTTTTTGTTTATTTTAAAAATCAGCTCTGCAGGTTGAAAAAAAATCAGTAGTTACTGTGTACTGGGTAAGAACAGTACATGCTATTTCAAGCAACTGGCTTTACAATTTAACCACCATGTTAAATAAAATTTTAATTCTGATTTAAGTTGTTTACTCATCATTTCCTAGATATCAATAGGCTAACTTGGTAAATTTCAGAACATGTTGAAAGTGTACAGTCAGTGGTGTAGAACATTAACAAAGCGATTAACTCTTTACTTACTCTCACTCCTCAGTATCGACAAGCAAATTCTTGCTCTACTCACTTTTGCACATTTTAAACCCATCTCCAAAAATGTACAAACCCACATTTTCCCATAAACAGACAGGTTACTTATTACCTTTGACTTTTTAACTGACTAGTTTTAACATATGATATAGATTGGTCAAATACACCACAGAGGGTCTTGACTGAAAGACTAGTTACTCTCAACTTTGTTAAAAAAAAAAAAATCCTCACACTCAAAATTAGGTTTTCATAGCTCTTGGAGATTCAGTTGATTCAAATTTGTCAAAGATAACACCATAAATGTGTTAAGTATAAATCCAACTATACTTGTTGGAAAAATTAGCATCCATTGCCTTTTTACTGAGCAGATGAAGAATGCAAATTGGAAGTAAGGTCAGAGACCAATCAAAAAATAGTCAACAGCTGCAACTTTCCCAGCTATTTGAAGTCATCACTACCTCATGGAAACACCAATGCAATGCTTACATTCCAAGTAGGCCAACTTACACTTGTGCACATTATCACCCTCCTAATGGCACACACAAACTCCCTAATTAGAACTCTAAAAAACTCATTTAAATTCTAAACATATGTTTAACACTTTAAAATTTAAAGATTCTAAATCTGAGGAATTCTGAATTAAAAATGAACATAAGAAATTTTGTAGTGCAAAGATCTTTTGTCATGCTGTAGTTTACAGCTGTGAATCTGCCCTCTTCATAAGGCTGAAAAAGGAACATGACCAAGGAGAAGTGAAACAGCGTGGATATGTAGAGAAATAATTTCAGTCATGCAGTTTAACTAACTAGTCAACAGTTGCTACTTAATCCACTGAAAATTACAGTAGATTTCATTGGTTTAAATGGAGAATAAGTAAGAACATGTGAAAGTTAGTTTTAGCAACGTATTATTTAGTATTTCAGTGAGGAAAAAAATTCAGAAATTTTGAAAACTTGAAACAAACCTTTCTAAGGGTGAAATAATTCTCTTGATTACATGATGGGTCAATATGTCATTCACCAGCATATTCTTATCACACAAAGCTGTTATAGGTCTTAAACATCCAGCAGCAGCAAGGAATTCGTAACAGTCGTGTATTGTAGACTGTAGACTGGACAGACTATTTGCGTATTTTATCTGTATAAGATAAAAGTTAGGAATTTGTTTACTACATGCATATGTGTGTATATGTATATAAAAATAAGCTTTTTCATTTGAACTAAAGTTATATTCAATAAGCCCTTCTTTATCTCCAAATCAAGTCTTAAACAAGAATTTGCCAGTAAGTTTAGTTTTATTTACCATTTTTATTGTTTGTGCTACATCAACATCAGCAACATCTTCCAAAGCTGGCTTCACATTCTCTGGACCATAGACAAGACAATCAAACAGTGTTTTGGAAAAGAAACCAGGAGATGGACCACCATGAACCAGGGAAACTGCAATCATTTTACCAGCTTCAAAATAAAGATTCTCTCTTACAGCTGCAAATGAAAAAAAGATATTTACTATATATGCATTAAAATAATTTGTGATCCTCAATTTTTAATAGAAAAATCTCATAATACAATTCCTTCTTACTTTAGGAGATGCAACAAATGAGGTTTGCAATCTCCTGCTATTTGAAACAATACCACCGGTATTTTTACATAGGAGTACCATATTCTTTTACTCCAACTCTTCAGCCACCATCAAGGTTTGCAAGGAGATGTAACTTTCTCTTCCACTTTGTACCCAATGTACATTTAATTCTGAAGCATAAGAACTCAAAGAAGCTAACTTTGGGTCTTTAAGGAGCATGCTATCAGAGATAATGTTCTAGAAATTTGAGGAAAGGAAAATAAGTAATAGAGAAAGTGAGTCAGGAAGAAAGAAATTAACTTCTAGAGAACAAAGAGTTCCAAGTCTAACTCTATGCTGTTTTTTTTTTCCTTGGTTGTCATCAACTTTTCCAACTAAACTAATTTTTTTTGTTATTACAAATCTGCAAGCCACCCTCCTTTAGAATTGAAAAGCAAAAAAATTCAAAACCAATTTCCATCCATCAGGACTATAATTGTGAATGGACAATCACAGTGGCTGAAGATATAAAAACCTTTCAAGTTACACAGTTCTTAATATATTTTTGTACAAAGCATTTAATTACCTTGAAAATCAAGGGACAAGTTCTTTGCAGAAGAGCCTTCAAACAGTGATGAATTCTGAAGGTGAAGCATTAATAATTGGAAGAAATGGTGTTTTGATGCAGCAGAAGTATCTGTCTTTGATCTATTTTTGCAGTTTGTGAACTTTATTTCAATGGTGTTTGTAGGACTGAATTTGCGCTGTCTAAATCCTTTTAAAGCACTATTCCAAATATTTTCTGCATTGATGTTAAGCCTTGTAGTTTTTGTATTAACTTGTAGCTTTAACTCATTCAGTATATTAGAAACTTCTCTTTGTTGCTTTCTTAATTGCCTACAAGAAAATTGTATTTTCAGACAAAATCTATGAGTCATAATTAGCAAAAGTTATACAGGAAACATCCTAATATCTATAAAGAAAAATACCTCTTTAAACACTTTGGTACATTTAGGTATTGTCTAAATTATATCAGTACAATATTTAGTGTAGATTCTTCAAATTTTAATTCTGTAGTGGCAAATTTTAAAGTACTTCTAAGAACTAGAAAAAAGGAGGTAGAAATAATTACCTTGGCATAAAATTAATAGTTATTTTCTTAATTTAATTACACCAATATAGTGCCAAACAATTCTCACACCATCATTCTACATTTGAACGTGAAACAAGTGAGAAATTGAAGAGCTCACCATGTTTGTGTTAGAGATGTTTCGTGACCACATTAGAATACACTCAACTATTCACTAATATTTAATCTTTGTCATTATAATAAAAAATGTTGAGTAGGGAGAAATGCTGCAGTTATTTAAAAAATAGGACCTCTGTTTTTTAACTTGCAATCAAAACTATTTTGAATACCCTACCTACTAGAAGTAACTAATTCCCTCATCAGAATTTTTAGCACATATTACAGATAGAATTCATAAATTAAGTACTCACAAGACCAAGAATTTTGTATCCCTAAATAGAATATTCTATAGTAAAACATGTTATTTTACCACTGATTTGGGCGTAAGCACAAACTATTCTTATGGTACAAATGCAAAAACACTGAAAATTCAGGACATGTCTGATTTGAAGAAAGTAATTAGGATTTTTTTTATGCCCCCTTTTCTAAAGAACGGCTAGCCATGCTTCAGTAAGGACAAATATGTGGGTTTGGGTTTTGATCCCCTCTCTACCTAACCTAAAAGTTCTCAATAGGTATAATTCTTTTCTCCTTACCCCACTCTAGCATTTAGAAACAGCAGAAGCCTTTATCAAGTTACAACTTCAGCTCTTCAGTGCACTAATTCCATTTTTTCATTGACTATATATACACACACACAAATAGCCCCACCATGTTCTGTAGAAAATATGGTATAAAGGCATGTGCTAGATTATTCTTCAATGTAAGAAAAATAGAAGAAAATACTTTTTCCTCAGGGACCAGTTCCTGTTTGACATCAGTGGAGATAAGGACATCGTCACTCTGTTGGATGCTGGTGTGAGCTGGTGTTCTAGGTGTGAGCAGGGTGACAAGCTGTTCTGGCACATCATCTTTGGTGATCTATAAAGACAAAACCGTATGTTAAGAGATACAATTGAAGAATGCATAAACCCTTATTTGAAGGTAGCAATATAATTTCCCCCTATTTCATAACCGAAGGTCATTTGTATGTTCACTTCCATTAAGTCCATCAGTACCTGAACTACAATTTTAAAAATAATTCAATATTTTATTATATGGTGGTTTTAGGATCCATTTTTGGTTGCATCCCATACATGAGATGGAAGTTCTGACTGACACAATAAGTAAGAACTAGAAATATTACTTTCTACAGACTTGGAAAGTTTTTATTACAGAGGAAACCATTATACATATAAACATCTCTGTAAGCTAGATTTTTAGCACACTTAACATAGAAAAAATACTGATAAGCAACCTTAGCTCTAAGTTTTGCCATTTATACATTCAAAGTTACGTCTAAATTGTTAAGATTCCTTTTACAAGGATCTAATTTTATCAAACTAAAAACTGGTTTACGTGCCACCAAATGTAACTATAGCAAATTTACAGAGTTCATGGCTTACTCAGAAACCTTCAGTCACTAAATTTCACACCAATTTTATTCAATTTGCAATTTAGTGCAAGAAGTTTCTCCTACAGAATAAGCCATCATCTCCTCATGTTTAAATACTATTTTATGTTATAATCAGTTTCTGCTTGAAAACAGAAAATTACACACTGGAGAAGAAAATTGCGTTGAGATCCAGGTGACTGCCGAGGACACTTTGGAGATGGCTCTTCCAGCAAACAAGTTGTCCCATCTGTCTTTTCAGGTGTAGCCAAAGAACGCTTTTTCTGTTTGCTGTAGTTCCCTGTATGATTAAATTATATCAATTTAGTGAATTTTCTAGCTGTAAAATAGTATTGAAATTTATAATTTTAAGTAGTCATTGTCACATTTGTAGCTTTACCTGATTTTGCAAAGATACTCTGGCATTCCACGCACTCCCAGTTTTGCTCCCATGACTTCATAGATGAACAGGCCAGATGAGTTCCACGGGAACCACAACACTGACAACGCTTTATTTCCCATTTACTAAAATCAAAGACTTTTGTATTTAGAATTAGAAGAATGAGGCTAGTTAAAACAGAGAATATTCAACAGTAAATGTAATCCAGACACTAAACTAACAAAGCGTAATTTTATCAATCTGGTAGGACTGTATATAATCAAGCGGAACTTTCTTCACTCACAATTCCTGGCTGCAACAAGAAAAAAAAAGACAAAGCCATCCATGTTCCAGCACCTCGTATTGAAAGAAGCTATGAGTTAGTACGCTCCCCTGCCTTGAAGTCAATAGCTTGCAGCCAGTATTTTTTCCTCACGTTGCTAGTCAGCAACATCCTCTGTATTTTACGGTTATCCAGCATTCAGCTTTTCCAAATGGTAAATTTTTGAAGGAGCATATCTGATTATCCTTAGGCATTCTGAGTAAGACTCTTCATTAATGACAGTGTTTCAAGTATCTGTTAGGTTTTTGTCTAGATTTCTTCAACTTTACTTAAACAATGGAACAATGTGACTGGTATTAGTTCAAATATTGGAAGCCTGAGGTACAACCCTTAAAGGCAAAGTAAATTCCAAGGTGCACGCATACCATGAATGAACCAAGCAATGTTTGGTCAAATCTGTACAAAGCAAAGTTAATGTCTACAGGGAGTAACCTACCACAGTCCTACAGAAACAAGTCTTCAAAGTAGAGGCTCTGACAGCTTTGAGTATACTCATGCCAGCAGAAGATATACAGTTCAGAAGCACACAAATAAAACAAGAAAGAATGCAGAAAATGAACTTGTTAAAAATCAAGCAAGTGGTAGAGCAGAATAAAGCCTTTTACATGATCAGTCAAGCCTCTTCAGTCATCAGCAATATTCTAGCTGCCATTTGCATGCAGATGGATAGCTTGCAGCTAGATTGATTTTAGATTGATTTTACACAGCTAGTTAATTTTCAGCTAAGTCTAGTACTTGATTTCTTGTAAAAGTATTAAGTACTCTAACAATTATTAAATTGTTGAATTAAGCTTTGAATGAAAGATACACAACACTAGTTTAGGCACATGCTATTCTACATGTTATATGGATGTAGAAATTCTACTTCAGCTCTGTATCAAATGATAACAAAGACAAGATAACTAATAATTGATTGGTTTGGTTTTCTTCGTTTTTCTAACCTGATTAAATTAGATAAAAATACTATTGAAACATTAGGATTATAAGGAGTAAAAACCCAATTTTATTTGGACATGGTGCCTTGTCCTGACATTAAAAACTGATGCTGGAAAGTGTTAAAGCATTTAAATAAAAAAAACCACCAAAGAACTACTCCATCCTAGGTTATACCTTCCTGCAAAAGCATCATACCTATCAGGTTCATTATAATCTCTTCCTTTCTTGCAGAGACATCTTTTAATGTCACAGTGTTGATAACATTGCAGTAGGTCTTGATATGCATTCTCTTCAAGTTCCCAAGATGCATCCCTATAAACAAGGCAGAAGATCTGTTATTACAGCTGCATTTCTGATTGTTTAAATGGGTTAGTATGGCTTTGGAAAAGATGTAATAACCACATGAAGATTTTTCAGTCATGTAATGTTCTAGGCAACAGCTTAACAACTGAGAGGGAGAAGAAAAAAGCCTAGGATCAAAAATACTATAAAATACACAGACTTCTTGTGTACAGTTACTTTAATCAAAGTAGTTATTTTTTGCATGATTACAGTGCATGTTTGCTCTGTTTCATATTATTCCGCCTTCTCTTTCACAGCAGACATGGATATTTGTTTTGGCAGTCTACTCAAGTTACCACTGAAAATGGTCTCATAAAAACTAACTCAGAATTTTCCAGGCCAGTATGGCAAAGTTCATCAAGTATTTTGACTCTTTTTCCACTCCAAAGTCTTAAGCTTCTGTCTCTGGAGGGAATTAACGGTAGTCTCTGAAGAGACTAATAGTTATTAAAGAACAATAGTTCTAACAAAGTAACATCATCCTGATAACTTTCTGTCTTATTTTAAGCCCCATCGAATGGTGGAAACTTATGAAAAACAGCTCAGAATTTTAGAAGCAGTTATACTAAACATCCTTAGCAATCAATCCCTTGGGAGAAGATGGAAACTGTATGGCTGAGTAATCAGTCAATTACAATACTGTCTGGATGGAAATTCAGATAATTTAAAAACTTGGGTACAGAAAATACACTTCTCTGCAGCCTCTACGTTGATGTGAAATTATTGTATTTAAAGTGTGTTGATCTTTTAAATAGGTCCCTGGTTGAATCATGGCATTAAAAATTACTTTTCAGAGCTTCCTGCTTTATGTTTGAGATGACTAATTTGGCCTTTGACAATTTTTATGCATAAGTAAAAGGAAACAGGCTACTCCTTATCAAACCAAACAATTCTACTATTGAAGGTAGAACTGAGGTTTCACATATTAATACAGTTCTATAGAATAAATAAAAAATATTTTAACACACTATCAAAGTTTTAATAGAAGATTATTTACAAACTTACTTTTCTGGAATGTGTATGCCCATTCTCAACATTTCTTTCTGAAATTTATCCTTGTTATTACATACTGTGCACCTAAAGAAAAATATCCCAGCACTCAAAGCTTGATACTGTGTCAAGAAAAAGAAACACAAGAAAAAACCAAACCAATTATTGAATTACTACCATCCTTAGGATGCCACTAAATAATGCCTTAATATCTATAACCATTAAATGCATGGATACTGTCCTGACATGGATGTTGAAGCTGACATAAATCATGATGTCACTTGACAATGAAGCAAGTGGCAAGCATTTTCTCTTCCTTTAAAGGACAAGAGCTCACATACCAGAATAAGGTTCATAAACAAAAGCACAATCCTTTTCAATCAATCTGTCCAGATCTAGAATGAGTTTACAAAAACACCCCTTATAACTGTTTCCAGCTCTGGACTTAGGCAAAGAGAACTGATGATGGATCAACAACTTTTTAGCATTTCGATTCTGCACATAATGACTTGCAAGAAGGCAACTACCTAGGCTGGACTTCAGTTCCTAAAAATAACTAAAGGCATGAGGTATCACACATGCAGTAACATGGGGGATAGGGGGAGAGATTAACAGCGTAAAAAAAGAAATCCTTCTTGTCAGACACTAGTCTCCAAAATACAATTTTATAGCATTGTCCTTCAAACCCAGTGTATTTCCATAGGCACTGGTTATATTAACCCTAAGCAATTTTACACAATTGTAAGCAACTGTTCTGTTATTTTTAAACACAACAGAAATGTGATCTCTGTGGATGCAAACAGAAAAGAAAGGGAGAACCTGTGTTACCTGCAAGCATTCTCGATGAAACCAAGCGTTTTTACAGCAAGGACTTTTCAATACAGTGTACATTGGAAGCTGTTCAACCAAATCCAGGCATATTGTACACTGTGAAGTTCCTCTACATTCTTTATCTGGAAACTTTTGGACTGGCTTATGCTCCCAACAGTAAGATCTAAAAATAATAATTTAAGGTTCCTTTATCAAAACAACATTTTAAGAAACTTCCCCATAAAATTTGGAGATAGCAAAATGAATCCTCTATTATATCTGTTTATCATGAATAAATCCTGTGCAACAAGCTAAAAAGGCAGACACGTACTGGTTTTGGCTGGGATAGTTAATTTTCTTCATAGTAGCTTGTATGGTGCTGTGGTTTGGATTTGTGCTGAAAACAGCCTTGATAATACAAGGATGTTTTTGTTATTGCTGAGTAGTGCTTACATAGAGTCAAGGCCTTTTCTGTTTCTCACACTGCCCCAGCAGCGAGTAGGGCTGGGGGTGCACAAGGAGTTGGGAGGGGACACAGCCAGGACAACTGACCCCACCTGACCAAAGGGATATTCCGTACCATAATGTCAAACTCAGCAATAAAAATGGGGGAAAGAAGGGGGAAGGGGAGAAGTTTGGCATGATGGCATTTGTCTTCACAAGCAACTTTTACGCATGATGAAGCCCTGCTTTCCTGGACACAGCTAAACATCTGCCTGCTAATGGGAAGTGGTGAATTAATTTCTTGTTTTGCTTTGCTTGCACATGTAGCTGTTGCTTTGCCTATTAAACTGTCTTTATCTCAACCCACGAGTTTTCTCACTTTAACCCTTCCGATTCTCTCCCCATCCCGCTGGGGGTAGTGAGCAAGCGGCTGTGTGGTGCTCTTTTGCCTATCAGGGTTAAACCATGACACACACATAAACAAATTATGTATCTAACAGAGCAAGTCAATAGAACAACAGTAAGGAAGAGTGTTGCCAACCGATGATCTGTACATTACAGAGACCATATACCCCCTTTCTCTCAAAACTTCTTTAGGTCCAAATAACGCTATTCCTGTCCACAGAACCTCAAATTCTTCCTATATTTCAACATTACTATAATAAAGGAGCAATTTTGAGTTTGCACATTGATTCTGCAGAGTCTAGGTAGCATGATAAGTTTTATAATTTAGCACATTTTCAAATAAATAAGACTGTCAAGAAACACAGCTCTAGAAGAAACCTTTCTGAAAATGCAGTGTTTTTATACATGCTTGACTTAATAGGAGTAATTTATTTAAGATGTTAAAGTGCCTGCCAGACTTCAATCCACTCAACCTACAAACTCTGCTCACAACAGGCAGAATAAAGCCATTATCAAATGCACTCAAGAGTGTTTTGACTACAGCCAAGGTGCTGGACAGATGATAGTAAAAGAAAATAAAATGTTTTTTAAACATTTGATATTAAACCAATTTCTTCTGCAGTCCATCTCTAATAAGCAAATCTAGAAGTCTTGTGCTTTGAAACACAATGGAACGGCATAGTGTGTTTTGACCGATGAGCAAGATAGACAGCCAAACCATTGCCATTTCAACAAAGGCACAAGAGATAGCTGTATAAATATAATGAATTGAAAATGAAAAAGCAACAAAACCCCAGAACTTACCTGAAGTCTTCCATGAACTGGAAAATACATTCCTTTTGTATCCCACAAGGAAAATGGTAACTTCGTTTGCATTTGGGATCCACACATCCTATTGAAGCACCCTTTTTCTTACAGATATTACATTTCTAGGAATAATTGGTTTTAGAAATAACAGAATATTAACATCTAAAGTCCAAGTAAAATTAGAGGAATTAAACCAACAGAAAAATTATGAAGTGTGTAAGAAAGAATATTGGCCAATAGATTGTAACTGTGACAGTTTTAGCTCTATTTCAAAGAATAAAGAAATATAGTTATTTCAAGACTTTGAGTATGTATTGTTCTATATGCATGTTGACTTGTGACACATAAGCCAAAATACAAGTTATTTTACCAGTACCTATAGTTTAGTTGCATCTATAAAATTATAAAACGTCAGCTTGAGACTCAGCATAATGTCATGAGGTATTATGCTCTTCGTCATTTATCTGCAACATACCAAGGAAATAAAAATATTGGCAAACTTCTGCCAATTTTATTGTCTCTTGTGGCTTCCACAAACCTAATATACTTGTTAAATGTAAAATTCAGATGCTTGAATGGGCTCAGCACACTGCCCATTAGAGAAAGAGAACAATACAAACCCCACAGGTGATACTAAGTGCACTTAAAAGTTACTTTTTTTCCTTGTAAGTACCAGAGACTTCATTCTTACCAGTTTTGCAGCTCTGTTTACTTCTTTTCTAATATCCGCAATTAAGAATCCATCTACACCTTCATCTTCTTCTCCTCTCTGCCAAATGCCACTTGACATCAACTATGAAAACAAATTAAGTATTTTACAATATTCAACTACCTAAAGATTTAAAGTTACCTACACTGCATTTGTCAAGAAAGAAGTTTAGTCTAACAAAGCTTGTGTGCAAACATTTTAATGATTAAAAACCTGATCCAAAACAACTACATATTTTTGTCTGATATGACACAATAGGGAATAGTAACTGGTAACATGAAAATAAATATTTCGTAATATCAAAGTCTTATGTAATACTGTAGAGCACAAGATGGTGTATTTTACCTTCCTTTTTGAAGTATACGGACTATTCAGATAATTGTCAAACAATTACTTTCAGCATATAAAGCTTCAGAGGAAGTAAAATTAGTTTATTTAATATGAATGACAATTGTGCTGTGGAGATAATGAAGCACAGTGGGAAGTATCTGTACTGAAGTGCAACCTAAGAGGAAAAGTAATTCACTTTAGAGAAGAATTAAATAAAACCAGAATCCAGTAACTAGGCAAGTCAGAAGATCCTGATGATAATTTAAAGTTACTTAGTAAGGCAGTTACATCACAAACTTCAAATAACTAGTTTCACAACTTGATGCGTCCCATGTTCTTTACAATCTCATTTTATAGTTCTCATTTTATAATTTCAACACAGTACTATTTTCTAACTACAGTTTTATCAATATTTTAGTCAAATAAATGTGAAGTTTTATACCAAAACCAATTAGGAACATTCTTTTTTCCAAATATGAGACATTTCACAAAAAAAAAAAAAGGAAACTGCACCACTAACTGGCATCTTTTTAGAAGAACTCTTTTCTTATATCATATTCACTATATTTAAGTAAAATCATGGGGTTTTGTTTGTTTGTTTTTGAAAAGAAGCAGAGACCAAAACCTAAAAGATGACTGCAGGAAGCTCATGACAGTAAAATATCTTATAAATCATAAGGCTCAGTGTTGCAAGCATGCCCTTTTCTAGCTGTTTTCCTCCATCAGGAAAGGACTTTTTCCTATCATTTCATATGGCCTTATGCATGAGACAGAATTATCACACACAGACTTAAATTTGATTCTAGCTGCTTAAAATTTAAGAAAAAAAATTTCTATCTTTATGTAACTTCAGAAAACCTCCAATGCCTTATCTTTAAAGGATTCAATATCCAACCTATTAAGCCATCTGCAATCAATACAATCTTTAAAGAACCGGTTGAGAAAACACACACACATATCCCAAATTGTTCCTGATATTCTTGAGACTTTTTTTTTAAACTTGGGGAAAAAATTCAAACTGTATTTATTAACAAACAAAAAACCTTGATTTTTTTTTAATTAGTTGTATTATTTTAAAGATCTGCAAAAATTTAAGAGTTTGAAAGGTACTTTAAGTATACCTTTAAGAGTATGAACCTTGGAAAATGCCAAGTGTGATAACAAAAGATACTCAACTGTAGTTTATATCCATAGCTTGGTTCAAATTATAAGCTTTTACTAAATAGTGATACTGTGGCTATATATGAACATTAGGTTATATAAAAAACAGTCCTACTTTTCAGATTAGTAATTAAGTGTTACAATGTCCTATGTAATGTCAGGGAATAACTCACCACCAAAGAACTAATGTGAAATGAGAAAAAAAGACAACTTTTATCTACTTTTTCCACAAGGGGTGGAATTTTCACATTCCGAATTTTGAAACTGCACTTCTCTTATAGAAGTGAATATGTAGGTGCAATCTGTTCCCTTTCTCTTAACATGTACCTTCGTATATAGGTTGTGAAAATTAACTAATTCATTTAAATGAATCATGAACAGAATTTAGCTTTGAATAAAGGCCTGTTGGGATTTATCTATTTCACCTGCTGCACCTGACAAGTACAAGCCTTCAAGGCTACAAGTTAAAGCGGACAGTTCAAGCTTTACAACAACAAAACTGTTACAACTGTTTGGACAGGTTGTTACTATTTAATACTTGTTGCGTTTACTTTCCCCCAGTTAAAACTGACAAGCTCCAAGATCAATACCAAATACTTACCAAACAGTAATAATGAACAGTCAGATTGTATTCCACATAGGTCCTTTTTTCTCCATACTTTTCAGGGCAGTCATCGGTTCGTCCACAGAGAACACAGACTAAAATACAGAATCATGTTTATAATCACAGTGAATGTACTGGAATTACTATGGATCAGCTGTAGAGCAGTACTTTCATCTCTTTTAATCACATACATCTTGAAGTAGATTACTGGATAAAGGACAGTAGATACCCTTCTCTCAATGTTGAATTCCATAGTAAATACAGAAGAAGGTACTATTTGTTCCTCCTCTAGTTCCTAAAAAGAAAATACTTCAGCAGTTCCACCTGCCTGCTGACGCAGGAAAGGGCTATCATCCAAGCTAAATTCACAAGTCGAGGGTGCTCCCAAATGAAATGTTCTTCCCAAAACACCCAAAGATAATTACCAAATGGCCAATAATGTCCAGATAAGTGTGAAATATGCAATTTAATTGTTTTTAGTATTGTACATAAAGACATCACCATATTAGAATCTATGAAGCAACTTAACTGTTTCTTTGTATATCTATGTGATAACCTTTATGAAAAGCATACAAATGGTATCCCAACTGTATCAAGTCACATGCTACCAGTGCTTTTAAAACATATGCTAGTTTTAAAACATTCAAGGATTCAAGACAACATTGGAGTCAACTAAAACCTTGAGGATTTCCCCATTTCTGCAGTTCCTAGCCCACTAACATACTTCCACAGACATTTAATATCTTCCCTTCAATTCTCAATGGATCAAGAACAGTCATACTAGTGATGAGAATAGAGGTACTGCTTCAGCCTAAGAAAGTCTTGAGTGATACATCTCACACAGCTGTGTGTGATTTGGCAGCTGAATTCCCAAGGTTACTTTCTTAAAACATCTGCAGAAAAGACTATTTTTAAATATTCCAATTACAGCAAACAAATCCAAACAAGTTTATAAGTTATTTCTTTTTCATTCCCTGAGACAAGTGGCTCCAACACAATTTGATTATTGAAAATCCACCTGTTCTTTCAGCCCAAAGAAAGCAAGTTATAATTGGTATTATATATGCAGATTAAAGATATCTATAACTATTTAATAAAAATCTTACTTACATGGACTTTGAATGTCAAAGTTATTGTTTTTACTCATCCTAATGAGAGTTCTTCTGGCTGTCTGTCATGAAAAAGAAATGAGTTGTTAAATACATCTAGTGCATTAACAATGACCATTACATACAACTTTGACATTTTAAAGTGAAAAAACCACCCAAACTCAGAAAATTAAAAATGGGATATTATAATTCCGCTATTATTGTGAGAGATAGGGGTTTGGAAAGCAGGATGCAAGTGTTCAGAAAAAATATTCCCAGACCAATGATCCAAGGACAACCAAGGAAGTGGTGGTGACTCCTGCTCAAGTAAAGATTGTATTAACATGAGGAACTTGAAAGAAATAAATTCACCAGGTAGGATAGTGACGTAACTATGAAGATACTCCCCATTGTTTAGAGAAAATCCAGGATCCTGGCCTAGACAAAGAAATCCTGACCTAAGATAAAAAAATAATAAAAATGGTGAGGAATCCAAAACATTGACGTTCATACGGGGGGAATTTACACCTTTTAGAAGTATTTTACACTCTGAAGTGGAGAGTAATTTATTTGGAAACACTGACCTAACCCACATTTCCTTCAAACATCACACGCCCCCAAGATACATTAACATTACTGGGAGCTAGCCTTTACTGCATGCCATGCCATGCATCCTAGGCCACCTTGGAAAAAATAAAAAAATAAAAAAACCCACCAAAACCCACAAAACGTTTCTTCACCGCAGCACTAACATGATTATTGTTTCTCTAGTGCAAAGCAGAGCCCTTTGAGAAACCTATCTGTAGATCTTTGACTTGCCTTCTCTTAGGAAGCTGAAGAAAGCATTAGGTAAGTTTTGCAAAACAAAACGGGGCGATTGCCTGCAGATCCATGCTTGACCTCACAGGTAGGCGGACGACTTCCTTCACACACGCGAAGTGAGCAAGGAGGCAGCCATAACAAATCCAACGTCCAAACCAGAAGCCTGACCAACTCCGAGCTATGGGAGTTTTGGTATTTACAGATGACTGCCAGGTACAGGCTTCAGGAACAAACTTTAGGCTAATTCATACTATTGCAATTAAAGTACTGCTGCCATTTTCCTGGAGTTTTAGGAAAGGAGTTGTACTAAGAAAAAAAAGGTAGGCAGAAGTCTCGGGCAAAAGGCAACTGCTCTACGCCATTGTACTTTGTTAAAGGGAACCGGAGTGGTTGTACACAAAAAGACCTTTGCCAGAAAACGATCTAAAAGGAAAACAAGCATAAAATAAACAATGCCACAACCAAATGAAGTCAAGAGGCTCTGAAGACCACACGCTGCACCGACAGTCAGATGAAATAATTGGTTCCAGTTTTCCCAGAAACACACTTCCCTCTTTCTAACTTACAGAAGATACTCCCAGGTACGGGTGCGGGGAGGGGGCAGCAGACAAGCACCCAGCTCACACACTCCGCTTCTCCTCCGGATTGCCCAAGAACGGGCACTGACAATTTCACAGCCCTCAATCTACTAGGGTAATACAACAAAAACAATCTATATATGACCACACAAGACCAGATTTTCACCTCCGTGTGTTGTAAAAAGCCCTACCAGGTGGAGAAAGCATATATACGCCTGGAAACAAGCACCTTCCTACCTTTCCCTGGCTCCAGCAAAGCAGGAAAAAAGTCGCTATCCTTCCCCCCTCCCCCCCCCCCCACTTTTCTCAAACTCTTTCAGCGAAGTGAACCCCGGAATTCAAATTTGCAAGTTAAAAGAAATGCGAGAACAACCATTGAGGCTCCATGCATAAATGCTACAGGGCTTTCTACAGAGGAACAAAGCAATTCCTTATCAGTCTATTTGCAAGACAGGAACACATTATCGCCCAGTGTTTATAAAAACCGAAGTGTAAGTAAAATGTATCTACTTTGCCTAAATGGGCTAAAAAATAAAAAAATTCCCAGAATGGTGCTTAGGTTTTACTAAGTTCTATAACTCTTTACTGGTCCAGAACATAAGGTGGTTTTAAACGAAGTTTGGTTTTTGTTTCTTTTTTTTTTTTTTTAAACTAAAGGATGGGAAAAAACCCCCAAACCCCAAGAACCACGACTTCAAGAGGCAAGGATTCAGGTACACGTATTCTCTAGCATAGGAACAAAGGCTTCACGGAACCCTCCCAGATCCCGTCCGTTCGTGCTGGGTGTCCTGAATTTACGTATGACAGGGTCTCCAGCTCATCTCGCAGTTTATAACACGATGCCATGCCCTGAGCGAACTCATCCCTCAGCACCCACCACCCGGGTGGGAGCAGAACTCCCGCCACGTTTCGAGGAACTCCAACTTATTAAGATTCAGGTCATCGCTGAACTGTCCGAGTCTGACCGGGGTTCAACCGCGAAACCCGATGGGAAGGCACGGCGGCCACGGCAGTGCTTGTGGCAAGAGGCGCGCCCCCGACCCGCCTCCCTCCCGCGGCCGCACTGGGCCGGTCTCCCCGGGACGCTGCTCGCCTCCCGCTAGTCTGCCTGCCAGAAGAGGGAAGATTTCCTCTTAGATTAGTTATTCCGCTGTCTTCTGCCTCCAGACAAGCGGCGGGAGCTTGCTGCCCAGAGCACGGGCTGGGAAGCTGTTGCACGTTGCTCCGCCGCTCGGCTCGCCTCACGGAGAAGCGGGGGGCTCCCCCGCCACGGCAGCTTGAACTGCCCCTTTGGCGACTCAACGCCCCACGCGCGTCTCCTCGCCCTTTCTAAGGCGGCACTCGGCTCCCTACACCCACATGCTCAGCCAAACCCGAGGCTAGAGACAGCAGGACAAAGCCTCAGCCCACTTAAGGCGTTACTCACCCCGAAGGCAGCCCCGCCAACAACGCACTCCGGCGGCCGCCCCGCCGGTAAGCCGCCCGCGCTAACTGACAGACAATTCAAACCCAAACATCCGCCGCCCTTCCGGAAGCGAGGAGCCAGCCCCCCGCTCCGCCCACCGCCGCGCCCGCCATCCGTTGCATCGGCGCTCGGCCACCTTCGCCGGGCACGCCGGCTCAGCGGGAGGAGACGTGCGATCATGGAGATCGGTACTTGACTGGAAGGGCCGGCGCCCGCGGCCGTTCCCGGCGCTCCGCCTGCAGCTGGGCAGCCGGCCCCTGGGCGGTGCTCTGGCGCCGGGCTCTGCGGGCGGGATCTGTGGGGGCGGGGGCTCCGGGAGCTGTGAGGGGGTGGCCCCCGGGAGCCGTGCGGCGCCGGGGTCCACGGCAGTGGTGGGGCGGCGCTCCCGGTGTTGGTGTTTTACGGGACTGCCTTGCTTCTGCGGACGCCGGGGAGAGGGGCGCCGCCGCCGCGCTGAAGCAAAACCCTACAAACGGCTGTGGGCGGGGGGGGGGGGGGGGGGGGGTAGCGTGAGGCAACCTGGCCTGTCCTCATCAGTAACCTCTGTCCTGAGGAAGTGCAGAGTCTCTGCAGAATCAGTTTACCCTCAGCCCTTGCAAAGTCGGTAAAACCAGGCAGTCTCTTCCAGAAAGCCTCTTTTGGAGTACTTACCTAAGGAAAAAATAAGGCTTTTTTCCCTGATAAATCTATTTTATTTTATTTTAAATTACTCTCTTTTGCAGCTTGTTCTCAGGGTGCCTAAGCTATCCCACTGTAAAGCTGCAGTGCTGACCTGTTTGGTTTTTTTTTTTTCCCATAGCTGATGGGAAACCCACTTGGACGCAATGATACTTGCTGCAATAAAACAGTTTCTCAACTAAAGTTCTGTATTTGATGTTTAGGCTGAAGTTTTGCCATCTGAATGCTGCTGTAATGGCAGGCTGTTGTCAAAAGGAACCTGAATCCAGTGGGCTTTGGTACCTAGGCGTGCTCTTTCCCTGTCCACTGCAGTCCCTCTGCCCAAGGTCCAGCCGGTGGGAATGCTGAGCAGGTACAACACCCACCCACCAGACATGACCGGTAGTAGATCTCCCACCTCATCCCCCCTCTGCCCAGGTGGGTCTCTCCAATACCTGGTCCAGACCTATATTCCCCTCAAAATTTGACTGTCAAACAAATCTCTGCAGTGCCTGACACCCAGACCCTGGCTCTCTCCAGTAGGTAGGTCCCACACCTCTTACCCTGTTCACTAGCTACCCTGGCTTGAAGTTCGCTGTCAGCACACAGACAGAACAGAGAGCTTACCCACGAACGTGGTTAGGACTTGGCTAGGTAAGTGTGCTGACCAGCAGCTTGTTTTCACGCAACTGGCCCTTGTTGTCCCACTGCCTCTCTGTTTTCCTGTGCTTGTTCATCCTCCGTGTACCCTTTCCCCATCTTTGACATTTCCCTAAAAATCTCATAATGCATTTTGCACTATCATACAAATGCCCTAAAAAAATCCCATAATGAATTTGTTCTTTCCTGAGAAACTTGTAATAATCTTCCTTCCCCCTCATCAGTTAGAAAGTTCCAACTGAATTTCTTCAAGACTTTGAGTGGTTCCTTCAATGGCCCATCAGTAGCCTGAGATTTCTAGTCTTTGGTATTGTCCCTGTTAGCTCCTGGGTTTGCGTATCTGGGACTTATTTACTTCTCCTGTCTGTGGTCCAAGTCTTGTATGTTAAACAGCTGTTAATCAGATATCCTCAGAAAAAAATGATTCTTCCACGTATCCTTACAATGTGTACTTCTGAAAAAGGAGGGCATCTCTGGATGTAAAACAGGGCAAAAGGCAGAGATAGACAATTATAGATAATTACTGGTGTGTAAAAAAAAAAAAGGTTATTTTTAACAAATTACATTGGTTTTCCTAAATGTGCCTCAGTATGGTGGATGTCCCATTTTATCCAACAACTGAGCACCTACCTGCCATATGAAGAACCCAGAATAGAGTCCATCCTCTGACGTGGATTTGCATCTGCATTTTCAAGAACTGTAGAGTATCATTCTTGTCTGTACCCTCTCTGACTTGCTGACTATAATATATAAAAGGAAGTGTCACACTGCCAATGGGAATGATGAGCTTTAATGTTGTCTTTAGAGAGTCAGGGGTTAAACCCCAGTCTGCCACATGCTGGATAAATGTCCCAAGTAATGGTCTACTGAATAAAGGACATTTTTATTATTATAATACCTCCATCTTTTGTAATATATACCATTACTTCCTTTGCTGTATGCTGATAATTTCCAAATACAGAATATTCCATTTTGGGTCAGCTGTTCTATTAGTTTGTTGTTTTGTTGTTGGTTTGTTGTTTGGTTTTTTTTTTTAATTATCAGTTAGAAAAAGCCTAAACATTTTTGTTTTCTTTCAGTCTTTGTGAGTCATTCAGGTAGTCCTACTCAGAAGGGACAAAAAGCTCCAAAGGAAGAATTAACATTTGAATGTATCTGTGTGTTCTTTATGGATTTTTTTTTTTTTTTAATGAGACAGCTTCACACATTTTTCTATATTTATGAAAAACTCGGACAAGCAATAGCATCCTCCTCTAAACATCTGTAGTATGGTAGGCTGTCTAGGACTCCAAATCACATATGGAGATGTTAAGTCATGGCATAGCTTGTCAAGTTTTTAAGACCTACCCATGATGGCAGCATTATATACTCAATTTGCATTATATATTAATAACAACATTAAAATAATAACTAACCAGGTCCTTATTCTTTAATTGTTTTTAGGAGAAAGGTGGCCAACTTATCTCTTTTTTAATTTTTTTAATCATGGGCTCTCTTGGTTCCTTTGTTTTCACATAGCCCTTTGAAAAGTACTAGCTCACTATTTACCACAAAACACAAGGGGTTTTTTCCTAGTTCTCCCCTATTATCTTTTCTGGTCCTTGTTTGAATGTTTTGACCTGAAACCACTTCTGACTGTTCTCGGTGTTTTTTGAACTCAAACATACCACCTCTTGGCAGCAGGAATTTCCTCAGAAATTTCAGGTCTCCTGGTACTGGGTTGCTCAGATAATAAGCAGGTATGTGAGCAGCAGTAGTTAGGGGTGATATTTCTCCTGCTGTGAGACGCTGTGGCTTCACCCCGCAGGGCTCATCTGCTGCTTGCATTGCTGTGTTCATTCGGGGTCAGGAGCTTAATGTGTCTATACAAATGCAATACCACTCTGTTCCGCTCCTTGGCCTTTCAGACAGGACATAAGCTAAATTGCTTATAATTTTTCCTTCCTGAGCTAAAAGTTTAAATGGTGCTTCTCTTTTGATGCATCTGAACACTGTGATCCACGATCAGCACTCTGCCAAGGGCACGGCAATTGCGTCGGGCAGATGAACCCTGGGGGAACAACCGTGATATTGAGGTGAAAGTGATTACATGCATTGTATCTGTTACCCTTCCTGAAGCTGAGAAAGCACTTAAAATTACCTTTCTGCACGTGATGACCAGTTGTAGTTTATGTATCTGGTTTTGGGGGTTTTTACTTGCTTGCAACTGAGATTTTTAGGTTTATTAAAAACCTTAGAAAGTTTTTCCTTTTTCATCCTGTAAATAGGAGGCAGAAAAACTTCAACTTATCATCTCCCAATCCAAATGAACAAACTCTAGCCTGTAGGTGTAAACGTGCTGTTTCGCTTGAATGGTTTACGTTTTGTTTTATGTTTGAAAGTTAGATTTAAATGTCAGTTAATACTTGCCTTACAGAAAGCATTTTGTAGAGTCATTAATTGCAGATTGTGGGTGAAGCTGATGACACCTTGTGAAGGATTTGATTAAGATGCAAACAACCAGGCACAATATCTTCAAAGGGTAAGATACATCCTGTTTTCTAGAGGACAGGAGAACACTGCCAGGTCTTACATGGCTTCTTCAGCACTCTGATTTCGTTTTTGTGAAGAAAAATACTTTTGCTTTAGAGACTTCAAACAATTCCATAAGAAAATTGTATCATTTTTGTACAGTAGGTAGCTTTAAGGAAAATGGGGAGCAGGGAAAATGTTTTGGTATTCTACTGCCACTTTCTTCTCTGAAGGTCAAAGTCTTTCTGTATTTCTTATATCTTTAAAACAGTTTAAGATTTCTTGAGATGTTCATTTTAGCATACAAATATTTTACATAATTTGGGAGATAGGTCTTAAGCTTGTGAAATTCCTAACCCACCTCAGGCAAGAATCTTATCTATAAAGGTTAAGTAGAATATAAAACATTTCTGTTGAGCATTTAAATAAAACACTTATTTTAAAGGTGGGCAGGTGTTGGTCCTTTAAGGGCTTGTATTTTCTGTTTAGTTTACTGTGGAAATCTTAACGTTTTGCTAAATAAGCAGAAGTAAGCAAACTTCACTGAAATCTCTTGAACCAAAGTACTACAATCAGATAAACTGTAGTCAGCTTACTTACCAAGTAATAACTACCAAGTCCATGTCAGTGCAGAGTGAAACAGGTTACCAAGAAAACTCAGATGAGGGAGCAGTCGGTGGATGCAGAAACAGAAATTTCTCAAGCATTTCAAAATCAACCAAAAGTGTATATCAGGTGATGGCATTTTTATTTGAAGGTTTCTGTCTGTTCCTTCCTTAGCATGTTACTTCTGCTAAAAGCTCATGGAGAACTGTACTGGAGAGGTGATGTGTACTAGTGTTTCTTTCTTAATAAAATAGGACTTGTTATTGTTTTGCTGATCTTTAATAAGGATGTCAGAAAGAGCCACAGATTTTGGAAACAAAGAGAACACATCCCTGAATTGTCATTGAGGGTTGACTGTCATTTAGACTTGACTTTAAATTCCTTTCACCTAATATCCAGTCAATCATATTTTCTTTTCCTTTGATACTGATGCTCTGAACATCATTCACAACTAAGATGGATAAGACCCTGATAATTTTTTTACAGATACAGGGACAAAGCTTCACACACCAGGAAAGAAGCTGCCCTGACAAAAGTAAGTTGGTTGGGGTTTTTTTTTGTGTGTGTGTTTTTGTTTTTTTAAATACATGTTTTTTAAAGACCTTTGGGTTTAACTGTGACAATTAAGATGCTAATTTTGGCTTCTCAGACAATAATAGATCATCCTTCAGTGCACCCTGCAAGCCCTTTGTTTTCATCAGACCCAGACAAGACAGAAACACAGCTCCACTCCCACGTGAAACCTGTGGTGCACCCTGAGGGAGTACGTAATTGTCCTGTGCTGCACAAATGCCTTTGAATTACATATGAATGAAGATCCCAGCTCCAAGATCCAGAATGCCTGTTGCAATTTTGTTGGTTTGTAACACTAAATCTCTTTTCAAAAGATTTAGATGCTAATACAGGAATTTCACCGTGAAAGATTAGTTCTGGAGTCTGACAAAAGCAGAAGAAAAATGGTGATGGCCTCCGTGAACTCTCTGCTGACTGTACTTCGCTTAAGTAAAAAGCAGGAAGGTATCAGGGGGTTACGATATCCATGTTTCGTACCCACGTTTTGTTTGCCGCAATAAAGAGCCTGGGAGGGAAGGGTCAATGCAGTGCTCTCATGAAGTTCATGGATAGATATAAGGAAAATAGCAGATGAGCTAACACCAGCCAATGAAGCATTATTCGCTGGTGACAAATGAGTCTTGATTTTTGTATTTGTTACTGATGATTTCTTTTGTATTTACAGAGAAAGGAAATTTGATCTTAAACCTCTTTATTATTTTTTCTCAAGCACTGAGATGAGGTTAAATTCTCAGCTCTGAAATGGCTAGACAACCTGAAATCTTGATTGTTTTAATGATTATGATATATTCTGCACCTGAATTCAGCTGTGCTACCCTTACGTAAGCATTCTGTCTTTAATTTACTATCTTCCCATTCTACCGAGGAAGACCTTCTTTGGAGAACACAAAGAAGTTTGGTTGAGGTGTTGCCTCATAAGTGCTATCTCACTGCAGAAATTTAGAGCTGAAACTCACTACCACAATCCATGATTATCCAGACTTCTCACATTCTGCAAAGTGCCCAAGATCTGAAAATTGGCTAGACAAAAGATTAAAAATAGCAGGAGATTATTTAGTTCCTTGAATACATTCTTTTATTGGATCACTATCAAGGGAGTACAGCCTTTATTCTTTTCAAATATGCAAATAGTTACAAATAAAGAATTTTATTATAAAATTGGTAGTTTTTAAACTAGAAGCAGGGAAAATTATTCCTATTAAAAAGTCTGTTCTTCTGTTTAGGTATTTTTTCTTTCTCTAAGGTATGTGTGCAATAGAAGAAGAAGGTTCTAGTATACAGCTATCATACCACAGTATTAGAACTGTGCAGTGGGCCTAGCTCTGGGATATAATATAAAAGGCAAATAGAAAAGTGCCAGTACCTGGCATTGGTCTGTATAATACAATAATAAAGCTGTGTTTCTTACAACTCCGTTTGCTGCATCACTCACCATGAAAAATATAGTGCTGTATTTGTTTCAAGTTCTGCATTCATTGTGTTGATCTACACCTTCTTTATGAACAGTCAGAAGAGCAGTGAACTCTTACTCATATGAAACTACTCCTACCAAATTATTAGTTAGATGCTGTAGAGGATGTAATGTATCTTAAATGACTGATCTCTTGCTAGGCTGCAGTTGGCTCATATATGAAGACCTGAAGTCATCCCCTAGCTCCATCACTTGAAACTTGGAAAATAGCTTTTCCTCTATTTTTTATTTTGATAATCATGCCTGAGAGACAAGTATCCTCTGAAATTCCAGCACTTTTTAACTGTTTAGCTACTGGGTCACTCTCAGTTGTCTAGCGGATTATTTAAAGATGCTCTGTTCATCTGCAGGTGTTGACAAGGACAGCGTGTATAACACTACTTTGTCCTGGAAGCAGCGTACTGAACACATGTAATGTCTTGGGAGAATGAGTGCTAGTAGCTAAGAATTCCTTCAATCCAGTGAATTTTCATTAGTACTCTTGTCAAAGGAAGATAGGTTTAAGTGGGAGAGGGCTTGGCTGTACAAATTCTGTGAATCAACTGTGGCTGATTAAAACCAGCAGAGGGTAAGTGAGCTTCTTTATTGACATGTTCTGTTTATGCTGCTTTTGGAGGAGCACTCTGTTTGTCAAGTTTACTCACTCAAAATAATCTTTGGATAATTTCACCAGTGAGTGCTTTCAACATTCAAATTTTAGCTCTGAAAGCACAGTTCACTACAGTGCTAATCCTTCGCTCAGTGTCCTGGGTGTTGTGGCAGCCTATGACTGACATGTAGTGACAGTCGGTTCGACGTAGAGTTGAACCCCAATCATCCTGCTTATGGAATGGTGTTTATTTCTATCAGTAATCGATGTTTTTGTCATAGCTATGGACCAGTTCACAATTTATTGATAGCTTTCCAAATTATTAATTGGGAAGTGGTATGTATTTAACTTTACATAGAATAGAATGGTATTTGGGACATTTTTGTTGCCCTGTCATGGAAACGCTGGAGACAAATACTGGGCCTCCTTCCTGAGGTCCACCACACTGCTTGAACAGTATTGTTGTAAAAATAGAAATATAAATTAACCTTGTTTGATGTCTGCACTCCCCCAAAGCCCCAAACCTTCACAATGTTAAAATCACTTTTGTCTCTAGTTCCTTTGATTCTGATCACTATGGATTTAATTTTCTTTTCATTGACCCTCAATGAACATGCAGCAGTCTGGTGCATGCTGCTTTCCAAGCCTCTCAAACTTCACAAGCAGACTTACATTTTGGTTGTTACATAAACAAGAATATCCAAAATTCCTTCACCTGGATTGAATGCTTTTGAAAAATGACAGTTATTGCCCTGGGGACTTGACATTGCTTTTTTTTCTCCTATAGAATAAGGTAGATCGTTGGGGAGTGGCAGTGTAGACTTCTTCGTGCCATGCTGCCACTGTGATTCAGTTGTACACTAGTGGGGACTGTGTAAGCAGATGAAGTTCTGAAGTCTAATGAGTTTTCTATCGTCTCAGCAGGCTGCAAATGTGCTTACTTGTAATAGCTAAGGTGGTGGCTGCAGTGATATGGCTCCCTCCTCTAAGTTATGAAATGAAAAAATACCATTTCATTTCATATGCCATCATGGAGTGCCAGTCACCACCAGTTTGCTGTTAATCTGAGCCAAAACATCCAAGGAGAAAGATTCTGCCTTCCTCATCCTGGTGCTCTGCGGGGGAACCCTGTTCCGAGCGGCTGGGGAGGCTCGGGTTCTTTTCTACATTCCGGCACTGGCCCAAATTGTCTCATTCCCCACCATCTCAAGTATATGAAAAATGATGTTGACTTTCTTCGCAAGACATTTTGAGCACCATTCTTGGAAGAGATATGGGCATTACTACCAATTCATTTTCCTAAGATTAAAATTTAAATGCTTAAGCATAGGTTTTGAAACTGACTTACTTCAATACTATAAAAAGTCTAAAAGCGTTTCACATATCAATCGAGTGGATTGCTGTTGTTATCTGTTGTTGTTTCTTGAAGCGTACCAAATTAGAGTCAAAGCTCGGAATAGAGTTCCCTACTGAAGCAGAGTTGCAAGTGCAAATTACAGAAAATCACCACTAGATGGAGTCAATGATTTTCTAATTTATTCTTCATAGCTTTGGATATAATAGAGCAGCAAAATGATTATGATCACTGAGTTGTTAAGTGGAATATGATAATTTAAGTAGCTCACCTGTATCTTGTTATAATTGCATTATCTGTTCTTTAAGCTTTACTATTCTATGATTTTTCACCTCATCTAAAAATATTTTTTTACAATTTGATGCCGAATAAAAATATTTTAATAGAATTCTGTATCAAACTTACAGCATCCCGTATCAATGCTCACATTCCCTATTCAGGTCTCTAAGTTGTTCTTATGATTCCCTTCAATCCTGTCATTTCAAAGGGTAAGTTCAATTCTAGTGGTTTCATCCTTTTTATTAATTATAAATTGATAAATAGGGTATATTGCCATACTTATAGTTTTTAGTTAATGTTTAAATAAAAATACTGTTATGCACTGTTCTGAACAGCATCTTGGAAATCATCAGCAGTCATGAAGTTGTTAAAGTAAGCCGTGCTAAATTTATCAGCACAACGATTCTTCTGTCAGGATCTGCAAGATTCGCCTTAGACCAGGATTATTTTCATTTCAAGTGTCATCCGAGTGAAACTGTGATAATGCTTTTCATGATGCATTACGTAGAATAGTCTAGCTTCCTTACCTGAAGATAGCTAGCCGGCCAAAAATGTCATTCATTTTCATTCCATAAAGCAGAAATTGTTTTCACCAAAGAGATGTGCCAGCTTTCTTCCCATGGGCCACTACTAACATGTCACTTGTGGAGATGTGCAGAATATACAGCTGTTCTCGACTTCTTCTTTTTCTGAGATTTTGGCCCCGCAGGCAGACCCATTGTGGTTGTCTTTTGTACAAAACAAAAAAGGGAGAAAAGATTTCCCTTCAGCAACATTGCTCTTCTTGGACTACAAGTACCAGGCAGATTTTTAGTAATTTGTTGAAGAAAACAACTTCATTTCTGGCAAAACAAGCACGTGGCAGTACTTAAAAGGAACTCTTTCACTATTTAGGGAATATAATCACTAGTTCAGAACTCTTTCACCAGTGTTGGATCTCTTCTAACACAGCTCTTACTGTATTTTGTTTCTTCTGTTAATAACAAGAAAAAAAGTAATAAAAAGAAAAATCTCATCTTACACTTAATGTTTCTGTTACTAGGCAAATTAATTAATGCTTTCAGGATATTACTTTTACCCAGCTTCTTAGAATATTTATTTATACTAATAAAGGAATTATTTATGATACCAAAAAAAAAAAGATAACCATTTTGGATATGTATACTACATAGTGAAAAAAAACCCGCACAAACAGAAAGTTATATATTATTTAAATACTATGGGAAAAACAATAAGAAAAGGACAACTTTAAATCCTATTGTTGGCTGTAACTGTACAAAATTATAACTATTTAAAGAAAGTAGATTACTTGCATCTTATTTTTAATTATCCTCATGAAAAGTGATACCGAAAAGAAATTGATTTCTGTGAATCCCTTGCTTGCTTGGTTTTCATCACCTTGTGTTTAGTGAAAAACATAAACAAAACTGATGAGGAAGAAAAGAAAAACAGACTTTTTTGAGCCAAAAGCCTGTGCTTTGTTGTATATCTAAAATCTGAGCTCTATTATTCCTGTATTATATTACCGTAGAATTCAAACAGTTATATTCAAGCCTATCCATAGGTAGGTCTTTCTATTCAGGTTGCCGAAAGCCAGACCGAGAATTTATCTAAATTCTGCTAATTATTTTTGGTCAAGTATTGTCCAAAGCACAATTATTTTGCAGACTAAATTCATGTTCTTTTAATCAACTACTGCTGCAGGGCCATAGGTTTAAAAATACACAGTACAATTACTTTCATACATAATGATGTAGCTAAGGCTTTAATAGTTTGTGGTGTCTTTTCACGTCTAAACAAGTAAATGGGTTTATGCAACAATTGTGTTGAATAAAGGTCATACACTAACAAATGAAACAGAACACATTAAAATAAGCAATTTATATATAAGCTTAATTTTGTAAAGTTTACAAAAATTATTTTTAAACCATATGTAGGCTCAGAGTCAGCTATATTGTGTATCTGATGATATAGTCATCTCTTGGAATAGTTTGTTTCACTATCCAATTAATTTCAGAATCATACCGCACAGATTTGACGTGTTTGCTTTATGCATTCATAGCTGTTATCAAGAACTTTAATGGCTTACTAACCCCCACCTATGAATAAAGCTTTTTCCTTTGTAAAACTGGAAGGATGTGGCAGAATAGAAGCAAGAAGAGTTTTTACACCTCCTCTTGTCAGTCTGAATGATTCACTAGTCATGGTAGGCTGTATGCTCTATATCAATACAATTAAATAATCAGTACCTGTAAGTTAAATCACTTCTCACACCCACTAGTAAAAATATGACAATAAAGCTATTCCCATTATAGTTTTCTTTTTTCATTGAAAGCAATTACATATAGTTTAGAGACTACAGCTACAAGACATAAAAAGATACCTAAAACTTTTCCTCTGTAGGTAATAAACTAAACAGAAGAAAAGACACATTTCTATAGAAGAACAGTATGTAATTTTTACAGGGACAAGAGACTGAGAGATGGTAAAGTAGCTTTTGTTTATTTAATTGTAGGCCCTGTAATTGTCATTAGGGTCCTAGACAAACAGTATTTTTGACTTGAGAATTAACTGCACGTTGCAGTCGTCGTAAAATGAACATATAAACAATTTTTTTTTTTTAAAGTGAAGCATTGGTTTAACGCTTAAACTCATTCAGTAGGAAGAAGGTGCTTATTCTTACTATGACTTGCGTGGCTAGATCTTCTAATAACCTGCATTGGGTCTTGACAGCTCAAAAGCTCTGCTAATTCCATGTAAAACCTGTCGTCCCTATATTAGATTTCCATTAGAAACACAGGTGGCAATGAAAGTTTTTTGCTACCTGCTCACAGGGTTCTTTAGTTAAAATGAAATTGTTACCAATGTGGTAGCTATAGTGCAAAAAAAAATCATTAGTATCTCTGAACTTGTGACTTTCTTAATCTACTCTGAACTATATCTGGGCACCATGAAAAGTCCACCTCACTGTCTTTTTAATTTGATTTTAACAGTGCCTTAAAGAAATAGTGAGAAAACAATAAAGTTAATCTCTACAGGTTTATGTTCTGCCATGATTCATCCTGTAGAGGTGGACAGGCAAACCTTGGGCTCTCTGCATCTTAGAAATGCTGATAAAAGGTAAATCCTACCTTTTGTTGTGTTTGAGCAGTGAGTACCTAAATAGTGTAGCTGAGCTCTTTTTGTCACCATCAACACCAGCTTACAAAACAAAGCATTTCAGGGAAGCTCTAGGTACGAAATTTAGATGTCGGTCTACACAGATAGCACAACCAAGCATTAGTATTTGAGGCTGCATGTAGCATTCAACATGCATTAAAGGAGATTATATATATTACACATTGTCTTTTGGTAACTTAGGTGGTCATTTTAATGGCGGGAGGATAATGAAAACTTAGAAGTGCTGCAACTGGCCATTGATGAAGACAGGTTAGAAGAGGAAGCATCTCGAGGTAATTCTTGCAGGAAGGTTTCATTTTGCCTTGTAAACTCTTCTATATGCCTCTGTCACCTTGGAACCTTTTTACTATGAGAAAAGATTTTAAGTTTTCTTTAGGGAAAGAATTCAATTTTGGCCTTTTAGACTTTCTGTCCTCTTGCCAGATTTAGAAGGAGCATAAATGTCTAATTAAACAGCAGATGAGTTTCTGTCTCAGTAAGAATTCACACTGAAGTTTCTCAAGCAGGGAAAGTATTATATGAAGAAGTTACAGACCAGAGCAAGAAATTTTGAGGAATTCATCTTGACAGACTCATTTTGTTGGCTTGCAGTGAAATGGACTGCAGACTTTATGTACTGAAGTTTGAAAATAAACTTAATTTGGCATTTATCCACAAAACTTAAGCACGTTACCTTTGTTTTATAGTAAAATGCAACGCCATTTTAGAATGCACAATATGTCTTCACTATTGATAGAGTCATAGGAAGGGGGGGTGGCCACACTGGAGACTTTTGGCACAGACAGCGTTATTACCATTGATACATTATGGGGGATGTGCTTGCACCGCAGGAAGCTTTTTTATTTTGGCTGGACACCTAAGGCAACAGCAAAAGTTAGTGCTGCTATTGAAATTGGCACTTTTATTACAGAGTTCACAGCTAATCTTCAACGAATAGGCAGCGTTAACACACCTGATAGATTATTGCTGGAGAATGCCTGCAGACCAGCCAGATAGTGCAGCGTTGGTCACTCCAAGACTGCAAAATGCCCCCCCCCCCCGCCCCCTCACTTCTTCTGAAACACAATTCCCTTATGTGTCTTATGTGTCTTTTAGCAAAGTATACGAGCCAACTAGCCTGCATCCCTAGTGCCTTCGGAGACTCTTCTAAGGGCCGAGCCGTTCATATGCACGCTGAAGGTCTTCAACATGCCCTCGGGCCCTTCCTAAGCCGTTAAGGTCCTGTGACATACCATGCAAATACAGATACCTGAAGTGGCCTTTGTTCCTCTATACATGCATGGATAGCTTGTCCTGCACTACAGGACAGTGCGGGGATGGTAGAAAGGAACAGGACAAGAAGGAGAATGCTGAGAATTTCTGTTCATGTCTGTCCTGGTGGTATTTCAGAGTTCTCTCTGCTGAGTTTCTCACCTGTGCTTCCAGGCTGGCAGTGAGATTCACAGGAGTGTTATGTCATCTGCTGTGCACTGACCATACTAATTGGGATTAAAGGTCTTGTGATGAGCAGACTCGTGAGAAAGTGAGGGATGGCCTGGGATGCCACAGCTTAAAGCTGCTTCTGACTTTTCTTTTTGTGTGTGTGTGTGTGTGGAGAAAAGTGCTTTCCCAAAATTGATCCTGATGGCCAGGCTACCCTTTGACACGCCCTGGGAGAGGGCAGGAAAAAGAGATCTGCTCAGTTCATCAGCTATTACCTTGCAGAGCAGCTTCACAGCTACAAATTGTACTTGAAACGTGCACTTAATCCTAAGAAAGTCTATTGCGATTGGGTAGGGGTGTTAGGGATGAGAGACTGTTAAAACAGGTTATTTAGAAATGCTCACAAGATTTGCTGGAGCGGAGGCTTGGGGGTGGGGGCCGTGCTGCCTTTTGAAGCCACGGGCTGGAGGAGGATATGAGTTGCAGGTATGATGATCCATTCAGGTCAAGCATGTGAAAGAAGTTTGGCAGGCCCGCTGCCAGGCCTGAGCATACGTTTTTTCTTTCATTTGTGACAATACTGCATTCTGCACCGATGCGGTGCATCCCCCCAGCAGGTATGTTACAGCTGTGGCAGCGTGGGTGGTCCAGGGAACCGGTCCTAAAAACACGGAACAGGCAAGATAACGGAGCGTAATTAGTGAATTCTGTGAATGCAGTATTGCAAGCTGGACAAATGGCAGCGGGTGTCTGTTCCCTTTATGTGGGCAGATCTCTGTAATGTCCCGTTTCCTGGAGTGGCTTAAATTGAACTTTGGTCTTGGGACAGTTTTTTTAAACATTTGTCGTGATTTTTCCAGTATTAGGTGTGAGCCACATTTACATCAGTATGTGATTCATCTCAACAATTAGATCCTTACTCACACAGCTTAGTGAGTGCTCTGCTTGTAATATTTAAGTCAACTATTTCCTTTCTGAGACAGAAAAAGTACTGTGAATAAATCTGCTATGCAATTTGTGATTCTGTTGTGTAGGTCTGAAGTAATTCTTCCGATTTATTTATATCAGGTATTTCTCCTGATGCTTGCCAAAACTCGAGGTACGTCCTTACATATTTGAGCCATATTTTGTATTTATCTCTTTGCCTTTTGTTTATTCAACAGTTAATATAAGCAGAAGGATACAAATTTAAGTTTTTAGCTGGAGTGCCAGCTGATTAGTTTTCCAAGAGAAAGACATCAATGGTATTATATATGGTTTTAAGATGCACGGCACTGGTGATATTTATGAGCACATGGTAGGTGTGCATAAATGAGTATGTTTGTGTGCATGTGAAGTGGCATTTTATTGAAGAATCTGAGGTGGGTTGTCATGGAGATTAAAAGCTTTGAAATACTATTCATCGGTATTAGTTGCGTTTGCTGGGCATAAGGATATTCGTTCTGCTACTTTAAAACTTTCATTGTAAAACCAGTTACATTTTTACCTATATTGCAAAGACTATTCTAGCAGCCTAAGTAAATAAAGACCTGATGAGCACCAGAGGAAACTTAAGGAAAATAAAATGTGATCTATTTTTGATCAACATCACAATTCTAGTTTCTGAGTCATTAAGAAGCTTGTCTTTTAACTGTGTAGAGTTTCAGGCTATTTATAAGGTGGAAGAAAATTGTCAACTCCCCCAAACCTTCCTACCCCCTACCAAGAAAAAAATAAAGTTCCGGTCACAGGTAAATGTAAGGTTTTTCTTTAGATGGAAATAATATAGAGAAGAAAGCAACAAATAGGTTTTGCTAGCATTTGCTTTTACAGTATTGTATACATTTTGCAGCTTTCTCTGTATAAAAAGGTAGGAAATTTCTGGTGCTTTTGCCTTCAGTAATTAGAATAAAAACTTAATAGACAAGTTCACCTTTGAAGAGCATTGTTTTCTGGATGAGATCATTGATGTATTGCAGTTAGTGTGGTTGGGTTTTTAAGCAATAAATCAATGAAAATGCTGCAACAAATGCTGCATACGTACACAACATCAGATACACTCTGAATGAGTAATATAGTTTTCATAACAGACTTGAAGTGATGATTATTAACTAGAATTATATATATTTATATTTAAACTGACACTACAGAATTCTTTTGAGTCTTGACAGATATGTGGAATATTTAAATGGAGTAATTGTAGTTACCAGACCTCCTGGGATTAACCTGCTGGAAAGAAAGTGACATTTTGCAAAGAAAAAAGCGAATTTATAATGTGGAAAAAAGCTAAAAATGAGGTTATGGTGTGCCTGTTTATAACTATTCAGGAGGAAAATATGTTTACATGGAGTCACTAATACACTGTAGCGATATACTTCACCTACACTTAATTATAGAGGAGCTTTGAATATAACTTATTGGATTCTATGTTTCCTGAAATAGAATAAGCCATACCGAAAGGAAACTTATCAGTTATTTTATTTATGGTGCATTCATGTTTAGGAGTTGATTCTGTGCTACTTATATTTTCATCAGGAATAACTCTGCTAAATTCAACATGCTCTATGCCAATATAGCAAAAATACATCCAAAAGAGGACAATACCAACATCTCCCTCTGTGGCACAAACTACTTTTGGATAAATCACACCCTTTCACTTATAAAAGGGACCTATTCTCTCAGGCATACTCAGATTTTCAATTAGAGTAGTTTCTTCAATGACAAACGCTGCCTGCTGAGCTCTCCTGAACCGGAGTTGAATAGAATCACAGAATCACCACATAATTTAGGCTGGAAGAGACCTTTTGAGGTCATCTGGCCCCATTCAAAGCAAGACCTACTTAAACGGGTTGCTCAGTACCTTGCCTGTTTGAGTTTGGAGTGGTGGTGATGCCACAACTTCTCTGGGAAACCTGTTCCACTGTTTGACTACGGCGAAAATATTTTTCCTAACATCTAATTGGAATTTCCCATGTTGCAATTTGTGTCCCTCACCTCTTATCCTACCATTGTGCACCCTAAAAGGAGTTTGGCTCTGTTCCTCCATCCCCTCCTAGTAGGTAGTTGAAGACAGCAATAAGATCAGTAAGATCTCCCCTTTGCTTGTTCTTCCTAAGAGTGAACAAACCCACTTCTTTCAGCTCCTTCTTGTACACCATCTGGCCTCGTCATTGTGGCCTGGCCCATGGAGACTGTGGTTAATTGCTAAAAGCAGAACCAGAAAAATTCAGGATTAAGTGGAAAGAGGTTGTTTCAGAACAAGGAAGTGACTAACTAGGAGAGAGATCCCTTTAGGGACTTGTGAAGACCCTAATGTCAAGCATATGTCCAATGCAACAGATAACGCCATCCATGACCTGGCAAGGAAAACTAAGCCATAAGAACCCATGAAATTACAATTTAAGAGAAACATTGCATTCATGGGTACTGAAGTGACCTTAACTCATGATCTACCTACGTACTATGATATTATCTACAGCATAAATAAAAACGAGACATGGTATACTACAATTATACCTTCCTACATTATAGAATTTTCATTTCATCACAACTTCTACATTATATACAATAATTGTAATGTATTTTTCTTAAATTAACATATTTATCATATTTTCTCACCATTCTTCAACCAGTCAGGACACCATAAGTAATTCTCTTCTCCTAAATGCTCCAGGCTAATAAATGGATAATGCATCACTAAGATGAGGTGGAACTCACACATGGCCCTCCTTCTCTTTCTGTTGTATGTCATTTAGCAGCTAAACCCTGAAGTTATTACCATTGCTTTTCCTGTAACTATGGTTATTAGCTAACTTCAACTGCTATTACTAGGAAAAAAAATGCTGTCACTAGTCTCTTTTAGCAGCAAAAATTTCTCCTGTTTTTCCCACAGCACAGTCATTCAGCCTTTACTGAAAACTACACTTGCCCAGAAATAGTACGTGCTGCTGTGCTCTTTGGTCTCTTTCTCCCCTTGCCCAGGCAGCAAAAGAGGATAAATTGCTGCAATGAACCACACAACTTGTTAATTAAATATAAACATTTCTTTGCAAAACATTCGGCCAAGTATTTCTTGAAGGTAATCACATGCAAGTCCAATTAGAGAATGATTCCTGCTTCCCTGAGAAGTAACTATGGTAAATGAGTAAATAAACAAACAACAAACAAAAAAACCCCCAAACCAAACATGCAAAGTTCCCTTTAAAATATTTTTTTCTGTTACACTATCTTCTGTCTTCATCAGGGTAGTGTCAGCACCTTGTAGTTGTGCATTAAGCTAAGTGTATAATGAGTGGTTCATTCTCTTTCTTGGCTTCTCCTCAGGGGGAGAATTAAATGTGCACTCATACATCCTGTTTTGGTGGAGTTTTATTTTTTAATTTTTTAGAAGACTTATGCAGAAGGTGCCTTAACTGCAGAAAGTTGTCAGAACGAAGGACTCAGGGGACAGAGAATTACAGAGCAGAACATTATTATGTATCCTAGTAACTATTCTTTTAATCCTGTCTCAGCCTATACAAACACAAAGGGGCAGAAAGAGGAATAAAGGCCTATTTCCCTTATTTCCCGAATCTGCGTGTGATCCTACAAAGCAAGGCAAGCGTTGAAATGCTTAAATGTGGGGAGCTCTGCTGGACAGTGGGATCTTCTCGGGTGCGCAGAGGAAGGCAGGCAGCATCATCCCACCCGCGAGCTGTCCTAGGGGATTTCTTTTCAGCAGCTACTCACCATAGAGCCAAGCCATTTTGGAAAAGGAGCTGCGACCTAAGTCTTTGCTATTCAAGGAGAATGTACTACCTACCAAACAAGAGGTGACACGTGTGTGTCTGAGTTCCTCTTCTTTGAGGCCACTCTGCACAGGTATTAATTCTTCACTGGAGATGAGAAGCCAGGCAAATATGGGAGTCAAAGGGTTGAAGGCTGCGTATAGGTCTGCAAAATGTCTGCCTGCCCAGCATCTATATATTAAAGAATTTTTAATTCGATTTCTGTCTTTTTTTTGTATTTTTGTCTTTTGGATTGTCATAGTGAAGGAAAGGTAACATTGTAGCAAAACTAAGTAAAATCTTTAGATAAAACTTGATAGCTGTCTCCCTTTCCCCACTTTATTCTTTCATGTTTTCCCGAATATTGGGAGAATAAAAAGACAAGGAAGAGAGGGAAATATTTGCCTAATATGAAAGAGAGAGTTACAAAATGAGCATTCAACTTGAAGAGAATGTCAGGGAACAACAGTACCTTATACTGCACTCTGAAAAATTGTAAAAAGTACAAAGGTTCGTAACATATTGTAAAGAAAATTCTTTAGAAATTGCTCTGTTATCTTGGAGGTAACAGACACACCATATGCTGTGTCTGGCAGTTGCTATGGCAACTACTTTTAAAATTTAAGCATGGGGAAACTATTGCCTAAAATCTCCATGACTTGGGGCCAAATCTTGCATGATGCTGAGCACCAAGGGAGAGTAAAAAAAAAAGACATAAAGGAAATCTTAAAATATCTCTCGTTAGCTGTTGAAATTTTATCTTGAAATACTTCTTATTTGTTTCGGGAGATTGCAAGCCCCGGAGTCCTGAGAACATTGAAAAAGGGATGAATGGGATAACAGAAATATCTTCAATTTAATATCGTGCAAACTATTTGCAATGAAAAATAAGAAAAAACTATTTGTTCATAGAGACATTTTACATAAAAATTGTGTTATTTATCTGAATGTCATCTTTTTGTCACTGTTTTATGTGCTTGGGAGTTCTTGCCGAGAAGTCAAAGAATAGTAAAATTCTTGAAGGAAATAGATGGGAAAGTAATACACCTTAATAATCTACCAGTACTTATTAAAAAATACCATATGCAGACTTGTTTCTGTGGAAAAGTAGTTTCAAGCTCTGCATAATGTTTGCACTATCCCACCAGCAGCCTGCACAATGCACTTCTGAGGCAAAAGAGGCTTAAAATATTAAATAAAGATGTTTCTAAGGAAAAATCAATGCAAATAAAATTAAGAAGATTTTGTTCATCTTCACCTAGAGAGGTCTATTAGACCACGGTACAGCGAATGCTCTTATAAACAAGTTCAGCACCTCAGTAACTGGATTTCTGTGATCAAGCTGCATCACAAATTCTATCTTGCCCACATGCCTTCTACAGTGCCTGCTAGAAAAGTCTGCAAAGGTGGGACATACTTTAGCCAGAATACATCAGAGGTGTACTGTAGCTCTTAACAAAACTGCCCATACAAATTGCACAATGTGGCCTGCAGTCATCCAGTAATGGTCTGATCCAAAGTCACCGAAATTGGTGGGATTCTCTCTATAGATGTCCCCAGGCTTTGTTCAAGGCATTGTCCATGCTGCTAACCTTATTTTTGGTAAGAATTAATTTGATATGTATCAATATGTCTCATGTTTGGAGCACACATCATGTAATACTGACTTTTTAGAAGTAATTTTTTTTTAAAATTGTATTTAAAAATCTTAGATTATAGGAGATCCTTGAAAGAAAGTTTATTTGGTCTCAAGGGTATTAATCTCATGCTGTTAAGTTACACTGGGGTGAGAACTTTCTGTAATTTCCCCCTCCAAAACAATGTATCCTGAGAGCTATTACCCTATGATTCTGGCTCTCATAAGCTGCCGCAAAATTGCCAGTGCTATTATTCACCACAGAAAGAGTTTCAACTTCAAACCTGGAGTAGGCACTAGTCCACTCAGGGCTCTTGGAATGAATTAAATTATTTATATTGTAAAGAAAAAGATATGTTTTAAATGAACCCTGTTCAACTACACGGACCATTATTCTGTCTTCTTCACTTTGTCTGCTACTCATTAATGAAGGCACCTTAATTTAACTTCTTGAACAATGCTTTGATGGACAGCAGCAGTAGAAAAGGTTAAACTGACCTGCAAGTACTGTGACATTGACTAGATGATGAAACTGTAAAATACATTCCTTATCTGAGAAATTATTAATATGTAGGGAACTGAAATGAGTAGCAGAGGTTGGAAGAAAGTGAGGAAAAGGCTTTCTTTTTAGGCTACTAATCCTGTTTGAGTTTTGGGCAGGCAATGGTAAAAGGATCAGGACTACACTGAAGGAGGTTGGATTTACTCTGGCAGAACCAGCTGTTGAAATCACAGCTGGTTTCTGGACCTACTATTAAAAAGGGGTTTAGCATGTTTTGCTTTCTGCTGCTACTTCCTCTCTGGGGAAGTGGTGACCAGCTCCTTCTCCTCTGTTCCCTGTCCACTCAAGTTTGGACCTGAAAGTCACTGCCCGGTCTGTGAGAAAGACAATCCCTGCTGATGGCTTCTTCCTGTCCCTGTCCTCTGGCTCTATCCCTCTACTGTCTGGCCTTCTATAAATGTCTAATAGTTGCTTGGCAGCCCGTTACTGAAGGGGATATACATGATTGCAGCACAAATCTGACAATTCTGGATGCCATGTTAAGGTATTTGCTTGCAAAAGCCAACCTGCTGCTGAGTATACATTAAGGCACTGATGTTCACAGTATAGCTGATAGCTGGTGGAAATGAAATAATCTGTATTGACACATTTAGAAGTTTCACATCTTTTTCCACTTAACATGCTAACGTGATAATTGCTAGACTGATGATTTTTCCAGTGACACGTCTCCTTTTGTCAATATTTAGACCTGTGTATAGAAAGCTTATCTATCACACCTGGCTAATTTTCACTTAATTTAAAAATAAATGGAACATGTTTAGTTTGCAGGGTTAGCAGAACAAAAAGAGGTTTTTATAAACATTTTTCTTGAAACATTCTTTGAAGGATAGGAAAAGATAATGACAAAAAGGATACAAAATCTGGCTCAAATCAAGCTAGATTCCATGAAACAGTCAATTATTTTAATGCTTCAATAAAACTAATTGAACATTGAAGTTGAGGTTTCATTTTGCTTACCATTTAATGCAAATGAAAACAAAACATAATGCCAAATAAAAATAGCAACAAATACCCAATAAAATCACTTAGTAGCACACTCCAGGAAACAGACAAATTTTTAGCCAAAGTGGTTCTGTGTCTCACTGGACATTTGTTCATTGGGTTTAAATAATGAATCCCAGGGCGTTATCATCCAAACAATTAATTCAGCCAGGCTTCTGTTGTAGCATTTGTTTGCTGTGTGTGCAATGACTTTCACTATTAGTGATTAGGTAAGAATTTGTCAGTGAAGAAACAGAGGCAGTAGCATTCTGAGTATCCCAAAAGAACTGGAAAACTGCATTAGCCTTAGTTTTCTTTAGCTTTGGTGCTTTTTGCAGGACTGATTCTCAGGAATGAGTGTGACCAGGCTGATCTGCAAGAATAGCTATCATGACCATGGGATGAATCACTTAACTGTGACTTTGAAAGGCTGAAGTCACAACATTTCTTCTACATGCAATTGTCATTCTTGCTGTAGTTCTGTTTTCACACCAGTGTCTTGCAACTGTGTTCTACCTATTGGAGTGGAAGGTTTATTCTCTTTAATAGCAGCACTTCTGTTGGGAGGAATTGTGTACACTTACTTAAAGCTCTTATTCTACAACACTTCTTAAATAGTTTTGCTTTATTGTGGTACACACTGATATTCCAGGCACATGACAGAGAATTCAATCATTGTCAGCTTTTACTTAGTCTGAATGGTTATGAGATCATATATGTAATACAGGTGCTTCACAGGGTATTCAGTATTATACCTATGATATATCATAACCTTCTGATGTCATTAAGTTAGTTAAGGGTTTGGGGTTTTTTTCCACCTTTTGTTCAGATAATGAAAACCCACCTTCGGGTTTTCCATTTGGAAACTTTTGTCTCACAGTCTGAAGGATGGGTAGTATTCTTGAAATATGCCACTGTGAATTTGCAACATGCACCTACACAAAAGAGAGGCATAATTCATACTTTTTTCCACCAGGTCACCATCATTCCTAATCCTTCTTTAATCATAGAATCATATCATAGAATTGTTTGCGTTGGAATGGACCTCAAAGATCATCTAGTTCCAGCCATGGGCAGGGACACCCTTCACTAGATCAGGTTGCTCAAAGCCCCATCCAACCTGGCCTTGAACACTTCCAGGGATGGGGCATCCACAGCTTCTCTGGGCAACCTGTTCCAGTGCCTCACCACCCTCACAGTAATTCCTGATATCTAACCTAAATCTACCCTCCAGTTTAAAGTCACTACCCCTTGTCCTATCACTACATGCCCTTGTCAACAGTCCCTCTCCAGGGTACTGGAAGGCTGCTCTAAAAAGTCTCCTCGGAGCCTTCTCTTCTCCAGGCTGAACAACCCCAACTCTCTCAGCCTGTCTTCACAGCAGAGGTGCTCCAGTCCTCTGATCATCTTCGTGGCCCTCCTCTGGACTCGCTCCAACAGGTCGCTGTTCATCTTGTACTGAGGATCCCAGAGCTGGACACAGTATTCCAGGTGGTGTCTCTCCCAATACCTGCTTTTGCGTTCTGCGACTCGGGTGGTGTGGCTAGAGCACTTGCTGGTGAAGACTTAGGCCAAAAAGTCATTGAGTACCTCAGCCGCCTTCACATCTCAGGTAACCAGATCTCTTGTTTCCTTCAGGAGATGGCCCACATTTTCCCTAGTCTGCCTTTTATCACTGAGTACCTGTAGAAGCTTTTCTTGTTGCCCTTGATGTCCCTGGCCAGATATAATTCTGTCAGGGCTTTAGCTTTCCCAGCCTGATCCCTGGCTGCTCAGACAGTTTCTCTGTGTTCCTCCCAGGCTACCTGCTCTTGCTTCCACCCTCTGTAGTCTTCCTCTTTGCCTTTGAGTTTGTCCAGGAGTTCCTTGTTCCTCCATGCAGGCCTCCTGGCATTTTTGCCTGACTTCCTCTTTGTTGGGATGCATCGCTCTGGAGCTTGGAGGAGGTGACCCTTGAATACTCACCAGCTTTCTTGGGCTCTCTTCCTTTCAGGGCTTTGTCCCATGGTACTCTACCAAGCAGGTCCCTGAAGAGGCCAAAGTCTGCTCTCCTGAAGTCCAGGGTAGTGAGCTTGCTGTGAACCCTCCTTGTTGCCCTAAGGATCTTGAACTCCACCATTTCATGGTCATGGCAGCCAAGGCTGCCCTTGAGCTTCACATTCTCCATCAGCCCCTCCTCGTTGGTGAGAACAAAGTCCAGCATGGCACCTCTCTTTGTTGGCTCCTCTATTATTTGGAGAATGAAGTGTTCATCAACACATTCCAGGAACCTCCTGAATTTCTTATGCCCTGGTGTGTTGTCCCTCCAACAGAAATTGGGGTGGTTGAGGTCCCCGTGAGGACTTGTGAATGTGGGGCTGTTCTTATCTGTCTACAGAGGGCCTCATCTGCTTAGTTTCCCTGGTCAAGTGGCCTGTAGCAGACCCCCCACTATAATGTCCCCTGTCCCTGCCCTCCCTTTAATCCTGACCCATAAGGTCTCAGTCATCTCCTCATCCATCCCCAGGCGGAGGTCCATGCAGTCCAGCTGGTCATTGACATAGATGGCAACAACCCCACTTCATCTCCCCTGCCTGTCCTTCCTAAAGAGCCTGTATCCTTCCATTCCAACACTCCAGTCATAGTGTTTCCATCCCACCACGTCTCCGTGATGCCAATGAGATCATAGCCTTGCAGGCGTGCGCACATCTCCAACTCCCCTTGTTTATTCCCCATGCTACGTGTGTTGGCGTAGAGGCATTTCAGTTGGGCCCCGATGAAGCTGACTGACTGGCTGGAGTGGCTGGAATTCCTTTGTGCTGCACTTCAGTGCTCTCCTGCTGACCTGTGATCCTTCTCCCAGCTCTGGGCATCTATTGCTGGCACTGGCACCAAACTGGTAGGAGTGGGATGGATTGAGGTTCCCCTCCCCTGGCAACTTTAGTTAATTTGTTTCCAATATCACAAATACATCATCTGAAAAAAAACCCCCCTTTTGTCTTGTACATTTTTATGAGATCCAAGAAAGAATCTTTTTCTTCATGACCACGGTCATACAACAGCTTTGTCTTCTAGTTACATGTTTATTAATACACTTCAGCTTTTCTTTGCATTGTACAGTGCAACTTGTGCTGAAATGTGGAAAACTGCTTTCACTGCGTGTCTGACACAGTGCTGCTTTGCTGAAAATTTCTGAAATTGTTTCCATGTGTCTTAGGAAAAAATCTGGTCTTTGCCATTTCACTATATTAATATTCTGTTTTAATGCCCATTTAATAATTTTTATTTAACAGACATTATTTCACATATTATCTCTCAGTAGATGGTTTTAATTTATCCTTCAAATAGTAGTGGTTGCTATGAAATTTCTCAAATAGCTTGTCTTTGATCAGATATCAGGGATTCTGAATGCAGCTTTTACTGTTTTTTTGGCTCCATATAGTTCATCATTATTGTGCAGGCCTTGAAAATCAGAAATGTGGGTAAGTGGAAAGAAAATGTGCTTTTGCAATCAATAGTCTTGTTAGAAATATTCTGAATTATTCTGTCTTGCAAGCCTTGCAAAGGACTTTGCAAGTCTCATTCTCCTGAAAGATTATGTCGTAGCTTTCTATAACCTGCAGACACAGCTGAATATCTGATTTCCTGAGTGGTAGTGCTTTTTTTCCACAGAAATCTGGAAATATTGCCTTCATTTCTTTCAATTCTCAGACTAAGACATGCAGATGGCTTTTTTTTTTCCCCCCCAGAAAAAAAGAAAATTCACCCAATCCCATAAATTGGAAGTGTCAGAACATTTGTGGAATGCCAGTTACTTGAAAAGGTCAGGATTACAATAGGTTTGTACGCTTTCACAAGACAGTACTCATAAACTTCTGGAGCAATAAAACTGAACTGCAGCCCATGGACCCAACATTGTCATCTTTCCAATTTTGTCATGGTCTTGTGATACGTCGTGCATTTCTGTATGTTTCAGCTGCTAAAATTACTTGGATAGAGGGGAATCTGTGGATTTGTTTTAATAAAAATATAAATTCCTAGACTTCATGTTTCTCAGAAAAGATTAACATATGATTTAGATTTTCACAAATGTTTTAAAAATGAAAAGTAACTAAAATTCTAAAATGTATTATTAAATGCATATTTTTAAATTATTGTAATTTTGGTCCCAAACCAAAGGACAGGGAGTGTTTTATGATGCCTGAATGCTTGTGCTTGATAATGTTGTGAACCAAGGCACGATTTTACCAAATCCATGCCATTTCTGGAACTATCAAATTTCTGTATGGGTTTGTTCTTCTGTAGGTATATTTGCACAGAAGGGGAACATTAGGACTCTGGTAGGGAAATACATAAAACCAGCAGAGACTAGCTTTGCCTTAAGACTAGACAGTGTTATAATCACCCTCCACAGCTTTGGGAAACAAGAGTCTTGGTTTTGCATTTAAATCTGTTTGGCAATATGCACTATGTCTCGAGCCACTTGGCTATTTGCAGAATTTGCTGTATTCAGGGGGTTTGAAATACTTTAAAACAAATTGAGCTGAATGGGGATCTTAAACCATTTCCTGATTGGTGTGTCTTCTAGCCCCTAATGTGCCTTTCTAGGTCTTAGTTATTTCCTTTTCATAAAAAAATAATTGCTCTTAAAAATGTCTCGTTGGATTTCTTTTGTAAAGAGAGCTGAACCGAGGAGCTCTAGGCAGATTAGCTGGACTGCTTCGTTTAGTAGGCTCTCTGAGCTTTGAAGAATGTTTCAAAAGTATGGAATAAAGCTCTTTTTCTTTCTATTTTTACATGGGCTAACAACTTCCCAGTCTTTTAATTTGCTGTCCTGTTGCATTAGAGTTCATTATCTTTGTGTTACAGTTTAGTAATTCTGTTTGAGTCTCTATCCTTTCTCTCTTCTGAGTCCCTGCTAAAAATGGCAATACAAGTAACACAGCAGAAGCTTGTATACAGACAGAAGATATAATGAGAATAGTACTTCTCGTGGGAATTAAATGCTGCATCACAGGGTTTCATTTGCAAATATCTGCAATGGAAAAGCATGTTTTAAAGGGCATTCACATCCACTGTTTGGAGTCTCTTCTCTTCTGTACTATGCCTGCACTGTTCACACAAAACAAGGGATGCAGTTTGAGGTTGGTTGAGGGTTAGATATGTAAATTTGGAGGAAACAAAGTCAGAACATGGTTTTAAGGTACAGTAAAGACAAGAATGACTTTAAACCTACAACAGAACAACAAAGCAAGTTGCAAATATTGGTCGATAATATCTTCACTTTACAAATGAGAAATTCAAAGAACTAAGACTTCAAGTGACTTAACCAACGTTGTTTGGCCAGATGGTGGCAAAATACAGGTCTTCAAATGATAGTTCCCATGTGCTGACTTCTCAGGGAGATTATCATGTTGGCTTTGAACACACAGATTATGTTCTGAGTGGAAAACCTGACCAGTCTTGTACCAGTCCAGAAGAAGTCTTTCACAACATAATAAAAGGTGGGGAGAATGGATATGGATAGTTCACACATGGAACTAATTCAGGGAAATTACTAGCTATTATCATAACTATATGTAGTTATAGTTACTAACTGGCAAAAAAAAAAAGGATATATTGTGTGGAAAAAATTATAGTCGCTCTTGCATGAGATCTGTTCCCTTTGGCCTTCAAAGGATCTTCCATCAACTTCTTTGCTTTTTTAATATGAAACTTGGGAAAAGCTTAAAATGTCAATGTAGGTATTTTTTCTTTTAATAACAAAGAATGCAAAACTTCCAGAAAGGTAATCTTGACTTTCAAAGAGATCTTGTCAGTTCTGTTGATGTCAGTATCAAAAGAAGTTAATAATTATCTGAAGAAAACACATTTCTCTTAGTTACTTTCTTTCTCACACAAAATTTTTCAGGTTAATCACAGCAGCAGATCTGCAGGGGTATGTACCGTGCACCTTCACTTTTGCAGCACATTGTCTAACTGCTACCAAGATTCATACAGGCAATTATAGCATTATACCTTCTCTGGCATGACTAAACTTATGTTTGATAGGCTGGAAAGAGAAAAACCTAGTAGTTATCTTAAATGTATATTTCTTGTACAGTATAATTATGCCAAAGGAGTGGGTTGCCTTTTTGCTATCTATAGGTCACATGTTTGGCCATGTTGTATATCATTTAAAGGGGACTATAGCAGATGTTGAAAGTAAATGGGCAACTTCTGCAAAATTGTGAGTGAATTTCACTTCTGTATGATTAGTGTTTATTTGAGAAAAATAAACCTCAGCATTATTATTAAATATCATGAGTTTTTCAGCCAGAACAGGCTCTATTCGGTGGTGTATTGCTCCTGATTTTGATCTGTACACCACTTCTAATGAGTGTTAACTCGTGAAGCCACTGGGGGACTTCCCAATGAGAGTTTAATTTCTAGCTGAATTGCCATCAATATCAGTTCTGAAAATCATCAAGATGATGAAAGAAATAAAAATGTCTTACTGCAAATGAAGCAGTGATCATGCTTTCTTTTCTGTAAGGAATAAAAGAAATTCTAATACAGTAGTGCTCTTTGGATTCTCTTTAAAATTTCCTTCAGAATGCAATAGGATAATCCTGTCTACAACGTCCTTTGGTTGGGATTGTGCAGGATGATTCAGACAATGACATCCTCAATTCTGCTCAACAGGAATTATCAGCAGAATAGTGCACAGCAACATTTATTCATTTATTTATTATGTTCCATTTTACAGAATTTTTTAAGGTCTTATAGCTTAAAAAGGCACGTCTTTTGCCCATTATGTTTCTTTCAAAGCTGCATCCATGAGAAGTAAAAGGAGCTTGGAAATGCTAGAAATTCAAAATTTCTCACATACTAATTTGCTCTCCTTTGGATTTTTCATAAAGACAAATCAGGCAGCACATTTCTGTGCCTTAGTTTCCTCAGCTGGAGAAGAAGGGGGAAAAAAAGAAGCTGTGCTAACTCCCACAGATATTGGGAGGATAAATGCATTTGATAGGCTTGAATGGAAAGCTTTACATGAGGATATTTACAATAACCAATGCTTTATTTTGTCTGGCCTCTCATCAAAAGAAACACAGGGTTAATTCTGGAAGCTAACTCTTGGAGCTATGCTGTTGTATAAATCTAACCTTGGTATTATTCAGTGCTATGTTCTAAAAAACACCACACTTTTTTTTTTTCTCTCTTTCTCTTTTTTTTTTTCCAAATAGTACTGCACCATAATTACAATTGCTGTAGAGGCAGGAGCTAAGCAATTAAATTCCCCATAGGTGTCGCATGTAATTGTTCCTAGCGAATCAGAAGATTAAACATGGCAACAATGCACAGCACAAGATAGCCTAAACTCAGTTTTTCCTGCAGAACTGCAAATAGTAGCAAATCAAAAGACTGTTCTCCTTAATTACCACTGTATGAGGCATCAAGCTAAAAGCAGGCTCACTCTGTAATGTTTTCTATACAACTACAGTATGTACATACAATGCAAGCCTTTATGCACCACCTAATAGACAATATTATACACACAATTATTGCTAACTTTCATTTTACAGGGAGAAATCACTGGTGAGCCTAGGACATTGGCCTCTCAGCTTCCCCAGCAAGCAATGTGTTGACTAAACTCAGGGAACAGTTTTACTGCCTGAAGCCAGTAGAGACTATTTATACTTAAACACATTTCTTCACAACTTACAGCATGTTGTATTAGGTGAGAGTTTGCGAGCTGGATGGGCTGCAATCTCTGTGAGGTTTGCAAGCTGGAGCTTGTGGAGCACTTCACCAAGTTTATACATTTTCTCTCTCTCTTTATTCTGAAATCAGCTACCCTGCTGATCAGAAGTCCATTTGGGACTTGAATTCAAGTCATCAAGAGTCAAAGAGCAGAAACAATAAAAACAATGTGGGGTTTGGGGGAAGAAATTGCCATTCTTGTACATTAACGTAACATGTAGTGGTCTGATCAATATTTTTTTGTTGTTGTTCTGAACCAAAATAAGTATTGGTGTAAGCTGAAATATCTGTCATTATCCTCCCTGCCGCTTTTGCCAGGATTTTATATAGTTTTGCGTCATTATTTCTTTAATCAGCTTTTCAAGTGCTGTAAGGCAGCAACCTATCCCAGTAATGAGTTTCTTCCTATTGTAGGTTAACTGCTTGTTGAGATTTCCATTCAGTTGGAGAAACCATCTTGCTCTCTGACATGTTTTTACTGATTATCAGGGTTACTGGATACACTGTGCACTGAATTTTAATTGGCATCAAGCTATATATTTTTAGTGAGAAAAATGGGAAGTGCTTTTCATGAAATCCTTGGGAATTCAAGTGCTGACTTTGAGGAGAAACTGATTCATAAGATTTACTGATTCACACATCAGAAGCAGATTATAAATCAACCTTTCCATTTATGAAATGTTCACCTGAGGCATAAACAAAAGAAAGGAAATTGTGAAAATCCTTATTTAAACATACAATTATTCATGTTGTTATAGCAAGTATTATTTTAATTACTGTACAAGGTCACCAGCTGGCAAGTGGATTTTAACTTCCAGCATATTAACCTGTTTTTATCTATGAATTGAAATAACTCAATTGTACTAAAAAATAACTCCAAACAGTTGCATTTTATAAAGCTATATTTTAAAAATATTAGCACACCAAAAACCAGTGTTGTTTTTGTTTTGGGTTTTGTTTTGTTTTTTTCATCAATAAAATGCAATGTTGGAGAAACAAAAGTGGGAAAAATGAATTTATCAGTAAATTATCTAAAGGATGGGAAGTGAAATAAGCCTAGGTAAGCAGACTTGCACTATTTTTAATACCAGTAACGAGAGATGCATAGTTTTAAATTTTATAACAAGTGAGACAGAAAGAAATACACTTAAGTTGGAGCACATCAAACATTGAGTTAATTATGGCACAACAGACAATCTCATCCACCTAGGAAGCCTAGGTGCTATCTTTCCAGCCCATAGTTATGAAATCCATTACTTCATCTCCTTAAAAAGACAGAAATTATTGTGTATTCCCTCAAATCATCATAGTCCAGCCAGCTGGGGGGAAAAAAAAATGAACTCTCTAAACCAGCTTGTAATTCCACATATTTGCCACCAGTTAATTAAAAGGTAATGTCCATAGTCCATATTTTCATTAGTAAAAGGTAGGTAAAAGGATAAAGAGAATCATTAAGGAAAAGAGAATCATTAAGAAATACTGTAGCCAAGGTAACACCATGTTTTTGTGGCAATGTGATACACCTTTTGAGACCATTTTATTAGTGATGATTATTCTAAACAAAAATTTTCATTATATATATTTGCAAAGAAGTTGCATCTATATTTATTTCTTTAGAAATGTTTTAAACATTGCAGAATGAACCAGCCTAAAGATGAAATGCAATGTAGATTTTTTTTTTTTCTGATTTGCATGAGGTGATAAGCCACTATTAAGCTACAAATAATGGAAAGAAAGGAAACGAAAAATATACTAATGAACATGTTGCAATGAAACTCTCTCAATGACTCTCTCAATGCCTGAGTCTATTTTCCTTCAAACATGGCCTGATTTGTAGTTGTTTGCACAGTTATTAATAGTTTAATTTTATTAGTTCACTGCAGAAAAACCTGATTTACATTTTGTGCAATTAAGTGATGAGTCAGACTCAATCACATACTAATCTCGATTACTCGAATGCAACGTTGAAGGTGACCTCAATATGTTTTTGACATTGAACTTACAAAAAGTGTTCTAAAAAACAAAATTTTGTATTATGTCTCAAGAAAAGTAGACCGCAAAAGACAGAACTTCACTGCCTCTTTCAAAATTGACGGGGTGACTGAATTCTGATTCCAGTGACACCTTAATTAATGAACTTCTGGTTTTACACTATTGTAAATTTTGGAAATGTAGCCTGTAGCCATCTGGTGAAAAAGGTAATCTTGCAAATACAGAAAGAATATTTTAGGATGGGAAATAGTCTAACTTGTGTGCTGAATAGCTATGTGGGAATTTGCTGCAGTAATTACCCTCCTATCATTAGTGACAAGTAATTGCTATAGCAACCCCACTGCCACCTGTCTCACACACTCCTTCTCTCTTTCAAACACACACACACACACTCTCTCTCTCTCTCTCACACACATTTTCTCTCTCTCTCTCACTACATATTCATAGTATTGAAACAAAAGCAGAAAAGCCAGTAGCTTAATGTCATTTATTGAATCACTGTTTTTTCTAATCAACAAAATATAACCTCTTCCTCCCCTGCCAACTCCTCATAAATATTTATTAAAAATAAAATGTTTGTGTTGTAGAAAATAGTGCTGTTCAACCAAAGTATCTCTATTCAACACTAATTCTCTGAGGGAGAGAAAAGAGAATTCTCACAGCTTGATTTCTTTTTTTACTTTATTGCATACACTGGGCCTGAGACTGATTTCGCAGATATGGATGTGAATTCTAACAAAGGCAACCATCTAACATATGTAAAACTGGTTTGAGATTCACAACCAGGGCAGCTGAGATTCGTTCTTTTTCATTTAGGTACATCTAAACCCATCATGTTTTCTGCAGCTTTCTGCCAGTGCCAAGTATTGCTTTATCGCATACAAGCACTTACAATTTGTACACAATATTTTTCTCTTGGCGGCAGTGGGTGGAGACTGAAGAACAGGCCGGCTATCCAGGTCTCACTGTGGCATCGTCTAATCCTGGTTATAGTCTTCTATTTTGCTGCCGCTCTTGACAATATCAGTGGAACTGACTTTGAAATCTTAATCTACAAGAATATCAGTTTCTTGGTATTTGAAAGTACCAGAAATTTGCTGTTGCCTATGATTAGACTGTGAAAGACGAGGAGAGAACTGTTGCTGAGCCTTTTCTTCTGCAGCTTATGAAATACCAGCCTTGCACCCACAGTTACAAGCATTCTTCATAATGTGATGATCCTGCTACATCAGCATAGGACATAAAATTGGCTAACAGCTTTGTCACCACTAGATGTCACCAAAATACCAATAAACAGGGTTTGACGTGCAGATTTAAAACCACTAGATCTCTCTAACCCTATCACTCAGCATGTTCTAATGTGAAGATGAAATAAAACAACATTTTAAATATGAAAGAACAGTAAAGAAATGCAGGAACAGCACTCCTTGACATAAGCCATTTGTATCCCACATGCTTATTCTACCTCTTTTGATCAAAAGAGACCATTCATATTTAATTCTTACTATACATATTTTTCCTAAATAAGACACAGTTTTTCTCATTCTGCTTACTCCATCTAAAAATAACTCTCTCCTACAGTTCTTCATGCTGTTGAGGAAGAGAAGGGAGATATCTAATGAAGTACAATGGTATTCATTTTTTTTCAGATAAACTAATCATATGGAATATTATTCCGGATAAAAGCTTGGATGCAAAAAGTATATCTATGAAATATTTTATGGACATGAACCCTACTGTTTTTATTGTTTTGTTGAATAAAAAATTGATTAAGTATTCAAATCAACAGGGTAGTAGTCTCAATCTTAAAATGACCTCACAGCCTTTTAGTAAAGGCATTAAAAGCTAGGTGCTTCCTTAAATCCAGAGAACAACTGACTGCATCTGCTAGCAATCTGAATGTTTTCTCTATTTGGTTTAGAAACTAACAGGAAGAAACCTGCTTCTGATCAACTCACCATTTAGTGTGGAATGGTTGGCTGGTCATGTGAAGCATGGGTAGGCTTCAGCTTTCAAGAAGGAAATCCATGTACTGTCCCTTATACTATTTGTCTCATCTATTTCTGATTAAATTATTCATTATTTTTCTGATGTTCTATCTCAAGACAATATGGCCTGTCAAAATACAGGGTTTGCAAGCAGAAAGTAGTATTCATTTCCCAGACATGTGTAGTCCTTCTGTGCTAAATCTTTAAGCAGTATTAATCCGAGAGATTTGTTGGTAAATTATGTCCTATATTTTGCCACCCATATGTCTTGAATTGTTCCACATATTTGAGGATTAAAGGACCACATGTATTGGTGGAAATTTCTGGAAACAGGAAACTTCTGCCTGTTAACAACTGGGAATATTTAAAGACAAATTAACAACAACAAAAAAGAAAACTCTGCAAACATGTGAAACATGAAATGCAGTCTCAAAAACTTTATAGTAAGAGCTATCTAGTAGCTTATGATGAAGAGGAGACAAACAGGGTTTTTTAATGTCCATCAGCAATAATACTGTGCTATGAATGAGTTGCAGGAGAGAGAAGGCATGGTACCAGTGCTCTCCTCACAAGTGTTAGGGGTGCATTCAGCCGGTGCCCAATACCATGACCTACTAAGAGCTTCTTGTAACTCTGCTCTACTGTAAGTTCAGACTGTTTAGCATTTTACAGAAAATACCTGTCTTCTTATGGATTCAGGTCCCTATTTTGAGTTCTTCAGAAAAAGCAATTCCAGAGATTTTCCTGAAGCTCACTCTTAGAAATGAACAATTCACTCCATTATTTCTGTGCTCAGTTCAGCCAACCAAATAAATTAATTTTACTTTCAGTGATGAAGACGTGTTTGTCCAATTTACTTCCTGAACATCAGTGTGCAACTAAAGACAAAATGCTGTGACAGTGAGTATTAAAATACAGTAACTGCTCAAGACTCAAGTGTTTAATAGCACATGAACTTCTTATTTCTGCCCCTTAAAATTAAGAGCCTGATCTCTTCCTGATCCTACCCATGTAACAACTCCTCCCAGAGGAGGAGGCAGAGCTTCCTGGGGCTGTTCTAGGAGATTGTACTGTTATAGCTTGGCTCATGCTTGCAAGAAAACCCTCAACAGTGCCTTCATATTTGCTGACGGAAATGGTATGCGCAGCTCTTAAGTCCATGGGCAGAAAGGCTGGTTATTTCTCTAATGTAATGGAAATAACAGAAGAAAATATCCAGTTCACACCTGACTGTGGGTTCTGCAGACCTAAGGATCATTCTATTAAAGTCAAAGCCCATTAGCAGTGTGTAAACAACATCTTAGACACTGACTGTTCATGTTGAATATATTTTTAAATGTTTTCAGTTCTCATTCAAGGCAGAAATGTCAACACTTTTGCCAGACAGTAAAGGGCAGACATTAAAGGGTGCTACAATCTTGAGGCTGCCATCTGGTATCTTTGAGTGCCAGTCCTGATGGAAAGGAGAGGTGATACTTAAGAAGGATGACAACGGAGAGGCAGTGGGAGGGATTGAAGGGGGGGAGGCTTTGTCAGGAATTTCTGTTGCTCTTTCACATTGACTTTTCACTAAAATCTTGCACATACATGATTTTTTTTTTTTTTGTTCTGGAGATTAAAACTGCTGACCTCTCAAAATCTGCTTGGTATCTTATGAAATCTCAGTGCCTTATACATGTGATTCAAATACAAATAAAGGATTGATGGCATTTATAACGTCTTCTACAGAAGGCATATTGATGGGGATTCATGAGTCACAAACAAATTGCACATGTGAAAGCAAACTGTATTGGAACACATTGCACTTCCATGCAGAGGCTGTTTTAGGAAGCTAAATACTACGGCTTACTCATTATGGGGGAAAACTGCATTTTAAATGGTAGTGGAACATATCCTCTGACACAAATGGATGAGGAAAATTCTTTTCCTTTACCTCTATTGCCAAGAAAAGGGACTATCACCACCATCCCAGTAGGATGGCAAATGTTTGAGAATCCAAGAGAATGCAGACTGTGTTGTTTCCTCCCCACTGGACTTATGCTGAAAGGGAATTCCCAAGTCATTCCCAGATAAGTAGGGATGAGGAAGTCAGAATCTATTTTATGTTTCCTGTCAAAGATCAAACATTTTATTTCCCTTTCTGACCAACCTCTTCTAACCTTAAAACATCAAATCTACTTTCACATCCAGAGACTTTTGATGAGATTCTAGATTTCTAGCTGTGATGACAGATATTTGGAATCGCTTTGCCTGAAAGTCAGTAATTATTTGTCAGATAGGTATACTAAATATTCATTCAGCTAATGAAGGTGGATGGTTACCAAAAAGCCGACCACATTCTAGAAAGTCTGTGTGTGTGTTTTGAACCTCTATTGTCCCTCATGATGTGGTAGACCAAAATTCAGAATAAATTGTACTTCAGTAGACAGAGACGCTTAACTGAATACTAGTATATTTACACTGGTGTAGCTGAAAGCAAAAAGCAAATATGAAAAGCATTGGACCAAGATGTTACTTCTATAATTCAGATCAAAATTATGAGACTGGCTGGTGCTGCAAAATCAGCCATTAAAGATTGAGGTTTCCATTCGGAAACATCACTCACAATGTGAGTTAAAATATCTCCCAAGATAGGTCATGTGGAAAATGATGCCAAAATAACTGGTAAGTCGGTAGCAATCTGCAGATTCTTTCTATCTCCTTGCAGACTGATCATATTTTTAAAGTGAAAAACTGGGGTGTTGTGTTCAGGGGTTCTCAGGGAAACATTCTGGCACAGGGAAAGGGAAGCTGGCTAGGAATTCAGGAAAAAAAAAAGGGGGGGGGCACTCTTCATCTCACTTTCAGTGCTAAAATAGAAAACTGGGACACTTTGTAGTAAGGACAGGCTGGGGTAAATTTTTATCACTGTGTCACCTCTTCGCTATCTCCACTTTCAATTTCATTCATTCAAACGCAGCTCAAGTCTTGCCCCCTTATGTCAACATGCACACCACCAATTCTAGATATGATTTATTTTGCTTTCTCTGCACTCAGTTTCGACAATGCAACTCAATCACTCTTAGCTTAGAATCTCCCATAATTTTCCAGCCATTAACTTAAGATCTCTAAGAGAACTTAAGCTGTCTCTTCAGAAACACTCCCCCATTTCATGTTACGATTTCCTCTTCCTCCTGTTCGATCATTTTGCACTCAGCACCAACACTTCAGTGCTGAAACTTCCATCACCTGACACTTTGAGGCTCAGGGTACTACTATTCTCTCTTTCCTTTCTTACATTCCCTTCCAAGATCAAAGCTTCTCCTTTGATTGAAAACTCACCTTCCCTTATTACAAAGTCCATACCTCACCATACCCCTACACCTCACACGTGCATTCCCCCTGTCCTGTACTGCCTCTTACTGACTAAAAAGTCTGAGTATATAGCTATAAAGGCAATGATGAAACAGACTTTGCTACTTCTTCGTTCTCCCCAACCCTCTCCTGAACTATTGCAATATCTGTCACAAGATTTCATCAGAGTCGATAATTCACAGATTTATAGGAAGAAGAACATACACTTTATTACCAAATTTCAGTATGTTCTTGAGCAAAAGATAGTAAGCACTAACAAAAGAATTATCCTCCAGGAAACTTGCCTAGAGCAATAATGGAAGAGGAATGCCAGTTTCCCCAACAATAACTTGGAAAATATATTGGAGGCTAAACTTAAAAAGAAAGTAACTGGCAACCCATCACAGTAACAAGAATACTATCAATTTACAAGTGGTCATACATTATAAGTACTCAAAAGTTTGATTTTCAGGAAGAACAGATGAAATTAAACAAAACTGCAGAAAACATTGATTCTCAGACCACAAATACCAGCTCTTCTACAATGGCAGAACAACCATGTGAACCATGGAAACTTTACAACGTGGAAAACTTTAATGCTCTGGAATTCAATGGGGATAAAATCCATTAAATTTAAGCATGCATTACATCTTTACAGGCTCAATGTCTGAGTAGAAACTGAAGACTATACAGTTTAAATCTGTACAGTGGACAAAAAGCTGTAAAAACAGGGACTGGATTCAGTCAAAATCATTGTGACTTTCATTCTATAAGTTTTTGATCTGCTGCTTCGATTATTTACATGGTTATCAGATTTGGAAGGTACTGCGTTTGCATTTGACTTAAGAAAGTATTTGTCCTAGAAGTAGGTTAGAGGTTGATGAAAACTGATGAATATTCATCCGTGCTATGTTACAATGGTATAACCATTTAGCAGGGAGGACTTTCAGGCAATTCAAGAAGGAAATAAAATGTAGAAATAAATATAAGCTAACTTGAATACAGGTGTATTAGTATGGTGAGGTTGTGGAGTGTGTGTCCCCCTGTGGAGATGATCAACACTTGACTGGACATGGTCCTGAGCAACCTGCGCTAGCTCACCCTGTCTGAGCAAGGGGTAGGACTAACGACCTCCAGAGGTGCCTTCCAACCTCAACCATTCTGTGATTCTACGATCCTCCCAGGCTAATTTCTTCCACTAGCTAGTAATAGCCAAGTTTTCCTACTAAAACTCTGTTGTTGCAAAGTAGGATATACAGGATATATCCTGTTTATAAAAGTGATCTTGTTACCACCAGGAAATAAACTGTCAGTTAATTTAATTAATTAAAAAAAGAAAAACACATCTCAGATGAAAGCTAGCTTGGAAGTAGCCCAGAGGTCAGAAACGGAAATCTTTGATGTATGCTTGATTATCTCAGTATTCAACATATGTCCTTGCATGATGCTGTCTATAAGTTTCTGAAAATGATGAAGACACTCCACATTTCCAGTGGGTGTAGGAACAGCGAAAACAAGCAAGGAAGTGAACTTCCTGGATAATGTAATGGAAATAGCATCTCTATGCCCATCTGAAACTTCATTTAACCAGCTCAGGTTTACAGTCAGTCTAACATTATAGTCCTAAATTCATTCAGAGGCTAAACTGGCTTATTGCGAGTGAAAACAGTATTGCAAGCATTCATGTCATTTCTGAATTTGACAGTAGGCATAGATACTTTGGTGGAATATAGGTAATTTGAGTCTGGGCCTTTAAGTCTACCCATGTAAGCTACATCAAAACAACTAAAAATTCTGTATTAAAACCATAAGATGATTAAAAATTCAAGAACTTGTAAAATAATTCTGCCAGTATTAAGGAAGTCTGTGCAAGAAATCAAAGTGTTGAAACAAACTAAAACGTTCAAGTTTTCACTAATATTTAGCTAATTTGAAAGAGTTCGGGCCTGATTTTTCAGAGCATTTTAAATAACAAGCATAGATCCAACTCATTTCAGTCACAGCTGTGATCACTTGGCACTTCTATGTATCTGCCAAGGATGACTCAAATAGGTACCCAGAAAATGTGGCCATTTTTAGCAGCCATTAGCAGCCATATGTGAAAATTTTGGTTTAAGTGTCTTGATTACCATCACATTAGAACTTTGTGGTAGATTCAGTTCTCACTGTCACAGTTTGAATCCCTTACCCTTTACCTACCATTTCTAGACATACTCTGCTCCTACAGACTTTCCTAGTGACATGATGGATGAATCAGTTTTCTTTTGGTCATTGTTCTCCCTCACAGTTTATCCTTGATATGCTTCTAGAACATTGTGCAGTCTATTCAATTAGGCAAAATGTGAAAAAATTCTTGCAAGAACAGTTAAATAAGGACTACAGCCTAAAACATATGTGTGAGGGCTGAATTAACATTGCTGAATCAACTTTAATTCCTGGGTTTCCTAAATTTTGAGTTTCTAACTTAGAAAATTAATATTCTTGCAATGCAATATGTACGATTTCTGATTTTTTTGCCAGAAAACAAATAGCAAAAATTAGCTGCATAGTAACCAGGTTGCATCTTGTATATAATCACCAGCACAGAACTTTAGTAGTATATCTGGGCAAATGGCTGGTCAGTAGTAGGCTATTGTCTTTAAGCTGATGTTACATCATTTTCGCAGCATGCTTCACAGGTATTTTTCTCACAGCAGAATAATTCTGGAGCAATTAAGCAGGAAATAGTATAGTTATGTTGGCGGATTGCTGCCCTGTAGCTAATAAGCCTGTGGTCTTAGCAGGTTTGTTAGAATGGATGCAGTTTCATGTTGACATGCCTAAACCATTTTAAGACCTTACCTAGTCTCTTTAAAGTGGAGTAGATCGGACTGTATGGGCCTGTTGGCTGCTGGGTAAAGTTGAAGGATGCCTAGTCCGTGCAGTATCATGCACTATTGAGTTAAGTATGCCTAGTGTTCAGGAAATTATATTGCTCAATTCTACAAGCTTCTTACTAAGATCCAATATGTCATATTCCTTAATACAAGATGAACTGTAATATCTAAAAGTTCATAACTTGGCTGTATTTGGCTGGACAAAATTGAGTTTTCTGCTCCAAAAATATTCAGCATCCAACACCTGACACGACAATTTTAGTTCAGAGTTTGAAAATTTAGCAAATTTAAATGCAAGTCAAAATTGAGTATTAAAATGGTAAAGTGTTAGACAACCTTAAGTCTAGACATATTCTAAAATTAGTGTCTTTTATGCGTAGGAGCACCTGTAAAAATGATAATATAAAATTACTATCTTTTTGTTAGCCTACTCCTTATCTGCTTTCAAACAAAAAGTGCAATGCAGCTTCTATGATCCTAAATTATTTTCTTCCCTGTATCTTTCAAAATGTGTAAGTTAGTTTTCATAAGGCCTCTTGAGAAGGAAAGTGGATGTTTCCTTCTGTTTTCTGTGGTGGAATGTATGTGGCTAAATATTGCCGAGGATGTATAAATTCGTATAAGTAACTTCAACATGATATTAAAGGAAAGATAATGCAGATACCTCTCAATGTTTCAGATGGAGCAGATACATATTTTCCACCAGCAAACCAATCTTCTCTGTTAGTAACCTCATTATTGTGACTTTCTCAAATGATGAGTAAACTGAAGACTGCGGAAGAAGTTTGGTATGGTTGTCTTTCATGAAATTACTAGTATTTTATAATATATATGGCAGTGATGCATAACCTTCCATGTATGTTTACAAAGTAATGACATAATTGTTCATGCTTGCATGATAATTAAATGTGTTGATGTTTACAATTAGATGTAATAACATAAAGATGGTCTGAACATTTGCCAATGTATCCTCTATCTGGATCTTTCAAAAAATAATATACAGTAGCAACTAATTAGGTGACTAATCTTTATGGCAATTGACAAATGGTAAATTTGTACGACATACACACAGCAGACATACATACACACATTTACATTCTTACCTATCTAAACATAATTAGGTGGATAAAATCAGTACATTTTTAGTGTAAGTGCCTTACTTCAGTCTAAGGCATATTATCCTTACAGAACACCTCACTGGATTTAAATTGAAATACAATATATGTAATTGTGAAGTACTTTATAATAAAGTTTACATTACCTGACATTATGAAAAGAAATTTTTCTCAGTGCTGTGATTTGTATGTATGTTTTAGGCTAGTAGCATGAATCAATCAACTCCTGTAGAGGAATGACAAAAAGGGTCATTTATATGTCTGACAGAATTTGCATAAGAATAGATATTTTTTGTATTTTGATAACGGTGTTTCTTGTTCACTAAAACTGAAAACCTTGAATGAGTTTTTCTTGCAGTGACATTATAAAGGACAAAAGGCTGTAAGTATTGTCGCTTCAGAAAAATGTACAAAACAATCTTTAACAATTGCAATTAAGCACAATTTCCTTACAGAATCATGGGCTATTTAAGTATCCACAAATGAATACTAATATATTTCTCTTTACAAATGTTCTTTGGGATAGCTTGGTTTAAGTTTTAAGTTTTCAAGGACTGAGGATTAATGTGGCCACTGTACATTTCTGAAGAAACAAACAGTTTATTAAAACTGACCTGTAGGAAACTTAAACACAGCAGGAAGTTAATAACCTTTGTTCATTGCAGCTTTACAGAATCTAGAAAAGGGGACAGTGCGTAAGTACTGCTTAACACATTTGATATGTTACAGTTGTAAAACTGTAACCATGAGCAGCTAATCTAATTTAAAAAAAAAATCAGAAGTGATTATTAAGCTTCAAGGGAGCTGTGAACAAGTGTTAGTGATTGAAGAATATGTGGGACTTCCATTCAAACAGTCAAATTAAGTGATCAGCCCCTATTTAGGAGCCTTTTCAATATATTTTATACCCCAGGGAATCTAGATCCAACCAAGAGCCATGGCCTGTGGTTGTTCTGCCTACATTTGCAACAGCTTGAGGTATGCCATCTCACATGGCTTAGGGAAATTGCTGCCAGCATAAACCAAATAATTCCCTCCCTCTGGTCCTCAAGAATAGCTGGAAAGTGTAATCTCTCATTATCAAACCTTCTGCTTTATTCTGTCCTGCTGTAGCTCAGTGTCACTGGCCTTGTTCACAGTCATCTCATCTTTGTCACAGATACATTTTTTTAATGTGACAGAACTGCATTTAGTAATCATGAGCTTGACAGATATGTATCTGTAAAAGAAAAATACAGAGGGTAAATTTGGAAAGTTTTCATCAGTTTAATGCAAAAATATATACATTTTTGCCCATGTAGGTTCACACATTTCAGTTGAACAGATAAAGCCTTGATTATGATGTAACCCTATATATTCTTCATTTAAATAGTAAAGATGGCATCTTACTTGAAGATTCCTTATATTCAGTGTTCATTCTCTCCATTCCAATAATTTTTTCAAACATATTCATTTCAATAGCGTCACATTTACTCTGTAAAATCAAACCTTGAATTTTAGATTTGTCAGGAGCATTATTACTCCGTTGCTTTCTTTTACATAGGTAAGTCTATCAGTGTAAACAGATTTCATTATGGATAAATAAGTGAGTGCTCATTTGCCACTGTCATAAAGCAGCCCAAAGGTACAATCGCACCATTCATACACTCAAGCTATTGCATATTTTTCCAGCCAGGAGCTTTCAGATATAATTACTTTACCTTACTCAAATTACTTCACCTGACTCTAATTAGCAACAGGGATGCCCTGGTGCACTAGTCTTACAACATCTGAGTAACCTGAAAACATTAGGCTTCAGGTTTTTTCTCCTGTCGCGTAATCCTGTAATTCATCAGTTTGTAGATGAGAATCTGAGTTATTCCTCTGGATTCACTGAGTTAGAAGGTATCTTGTGGACTACATGCAAAATATTGTGGAATGATGGGGGTGAATGTTTTTTGTGAAGCCTCATAAGGCTAGTATTAAGTAGAAAGGATGGACTGCTGAACTGAAAGCATGAAGCTACTCTACAGAAAATTTGAGAAACTTCTGAGGGAGGTTGTATATTTATAACTGCTAAGTAATTTGCCCAATTTATGGCTATCAGTACTGAATGATGATATTCAGTGCTGAATTTTCACTATTGCTCAAACTGACAAGGCAAGCCTACAAACAGCGGAAAGCCTCATGATCTTTTGTTGACTGCAACAGCTCTCAAGCAGATTTTGCTCCCTTCTGGTCTGTAGGAATATACTGTATTAGTGTAATCAGTAGAAACAGGATCTTACTTTCTGAGAAGTAGGGGAAAAGGCAGAGGACACGCTCTAACATCTTAAAACAGAAAGGACAGAACCAAAGTGCTGTTAGTGGAAAATCTGGGAAGAACATTGTGTTCAACATTTTATAGCAAATCAGAGGCAGAATCAAGACTGAAGTAAACATTTGCTGAAAGCATTTCTATATTCAAACCCTGGCAATTCTACATAAGACAATTTACATGTTTTGTCTTTTCTATTAACTTCTGTTTAAAGAGTGGTTATTAGATATTAGAGTGTCATGTAAGTATAATGCATAATGATGAGAAAAGCAGAAGAAAAAAAAAAAACAAACCTGAATTTATATACCCCAAAATATATACTGAGAGTTTTCCCAAAGGGCAACTACAAGAAGTTGATCTCACTAACACACACTCAGTGCTCTTCTCTTTGAAATGTGATACAACATTTTTTGGTAAGACGATATCATATGGAGAAGAAACAGCAAAAGCTTAAACACAATGTTATCAGATCCATTGAACACAGTGCTCTTTCCCAATCAGATTCTGGAACCTGATTTTATTTGTCCCATCATGGCTAGCTTCCAACTCTAATTCTTCTCAACAAGCTCCTTCAATAATACCTGGGGAAAAACTTCTCTGTCTCTCTGACTGAATTCCAACGTACCCAGCTTATTTTCCTCAAAAGAACAAAAATCAGCACTGCAGCTAGAAACAGTTTAAGATGAGAGGGGGAAAAAAGAATGGCTGGACCAGACTGTCCCCCACACTCCAATTATTGCACATCAACTCAGTAATACTATGTATATCTGTTCTTTCTACAGTTCAATGGCCACCTTGCCTTACATCCCCTAGTTTTCAGAATAATATTCAATTTACTGGATGATGGTTTTAAATCCTCCAAGTTAATTTACTGGACTTCTTCCACTCTTCACTAGTTTTACTGCAGGAAGAGCTTAAGGTGTGGGAATAACTATATGATTGTCGCATGTTTGTATTGGGAATTCTTGAGAATACCAGCTATATTCTTTCTTGGGAATTCAGTTATCCATCACTATCAAAATCTCATGTTCTCACTACTTTTTTTTTTTTTTTAACATTGCACGCACATAGACAAATATTATGAGGAACTGCCACCCTTGTAGACAACATAATTAACACACTGTGCCCAGTATTGCATTTGCCAACCATTAGATTAACTAGTGCTGTTCAAACCTTCCCTACTATGACAGTCATTTCAAAGCTGCTTATAACAAAGTTAGATATTTTACATTGGAAGTCATTTGACCAACACATTCACTTTCCTCAGCAACTGTGCAGAAATGTGTTGTGACGTTTCATCAGTAGTAAGACTTAGTTCAGTAGCAGAAAAAAATACAGACTTTGATAAACAAAGAAGACCACATGAGTTATTTTAATACTGCATTTCAGGTTATGTCTGATTAAGCTGAAGTTTGCTGGTCCCTATAGCCTCTGACCATGCATATATCCCTGGGTGAAGATACACATAATTCAGAAATGAAGTCTGAATTTGTCATCTCTTTTGTTCCCAAGTTTTTGCCTTGCCAAAAGGAACTTGGTTTCCATCCTGCAAAGAGGACATAGTACTCTCTGTCCCCATTAGTAGATGATCTGTACAGACTGCCAGACCACAAATCTGGCATAATATGTTTCTATGACACTTGTAATATTATTACATGATGCAATATTTTGCAATGACACCTGCTACATTGCTCAGATGGCTACATTTCTCTCTGAGAAGTTTAAGGTCTACCATGAGCTAAATATTGTAATGTGAGAATGTGTTTTATGAACGACCAACTGTGTAGACAACAGATTACGCAGACACTTGCAAATTCAGCTTTTGTATCCAGTTTTTCTACTTGACAATATGCTTGATTTTATAGTTTTTAACATTTTTTGGACTTGTGCATGTCTTTCAATGCAGGTGTTTTAAATGAGAAGCTTGCAGTGCTCAAAACACCATCCAATCTTGGTTTAACAGTGCCTACTTAGACTGACATTGCTTTAGATTGAAAATATACTGAAATTTAAATTAACCTATTTAGTCCTTGATGATTTTGTTAAACTGGCTTGTTTCCATTAACAATGATAAAATAATTTTAAGCCTGAAAAAATTCCCCTTGCATCTCTTTCAGTTTTTCTCGTGAGCCATATTTAAGGAGGCAGTGGGGTCAGTATTAAAAAAAACCTCTTTATTTTTTTCCTTTTAACTTTATCATCTAAGTGGTTATTATAAGCACCTCATCAGTTGTTAAGAACTCTTGAGTATTTCCTTTTGGAGAAGCGTGGAAGGTAAATAATGTCTAGAAGCAAATAAAGGAAACTATTCTTCAGTGTTTCAAGTGATTAGAATGGCATAAGCTAGGCCTTAGCTACCGAGGCCTGCTTGATATTGTGTAAAGGCGTGACATGAAATAAAAGAAAAGGGGCATAGAAAACTCATCAAGAAGGAATTCTGATGGGAAGGTCAGCCAGCTTTGTTATGGAAGCAGAAAAGAGACCGGTACAAAAATGCTGAGAAGAATTTTTCAGAGGTTAAAAATAGCAGGAAGTTATCTGACTCTTAAACCTCCTGGAACCAGGGGTCATTTCTCACATGAGAAAGACAAGTGGGAGCACAAGGAGGTGCTTCACCCCTTGGGAAAAAAATAGTGTCACTGAGCATGCCGGTTATTCATTCAAAGCCTAGGAACGGAGAACTTCTTTTTCCAGGCACCCATTCCAGCTAGATGCTGGGGTGGGGAACATGGGTTTGGGTGTTCAAACTATGTTGTTTCTCTTACTGAGATTGTAATTTCCTTACATGGACGTTTGAGTAGATGGCAACTTTTCTTTGTTTTACACTGTACCAGTCTTGTCACAGGTACTCAGTAAGTGATGGTTACTGATTTCAGTGACTATTAGAACGTACATTTTATACTCTTATCCAATTTTATTGCTATTTTTAAAATCAAGCAATAGAAGCCGGTTGGGTTCTGGTTTCCATAAAGACTAAATTACAATTTGCTTTTTATGCAGCCAGTCAGTAATGACGCTATCCTAAGCAAATGATGAATAGCTTTTTGGCTTGGTTCTTAAAAATGCTGTTTTCATATTTAATAGTGAGCTGAACAGAGGCACTCTACAGGAATTGGACTGAAACTAGCATTTTCTACAAACTCGTTCTGTACTCAGGGGACAGTATTATCCCAACAACTATAGCTACCAGATCATTTCATTAAAGACATCTTTAAAAAAATCATACCTGTGTCCCATCTTTCTCTTTTGCTCTCAGATATGGCATGTGGACTAAATTTACATAGAACTACACATGTACGTTCCTGAGTCTTTGCTAAATTATTTTTTTCCTAAGCAAGTGACTTTTTTAACCTTTATTCCTACTGTTTTGCAGCACTTATTCTTTTCCATTACTATTTTTCTCTCTTGCATACTTGAATGACAGAAAGCTGCACCCACTATCACATGACCTAAATATTCACTTACAGTGAAATATTTTCAAAGCAGTGACCTTCCAGAGCAGGCTACAAATTTGATAGTAAAAGCCATTCTATTGATGCTTCTCCTTTCCTTTGTTCCCCTCTCCTAAGGAAAGTAGATTGGAAATACAGCAATTATTCTGCTTGGAAATTGAAAGGGATTTCTGAGCAACCTTGCACAATTGAGCTGGCACATGTAAAAACTGTTTCTGACTCAGTGAGCTGGCATATACTGCTAAATCAGCATTGGCAGGGCTCCAGACAGCCTGTCACCAACACTGGATATTGCAGTAAGTACCAGTTCTGAGTATTGTATCCAAATTGGTTTTATTGAGTTGTTTCGCTCAGTGCTGCAAGGTCTGGCTTAAGAAACTAAAGCCTTGGACTAAAAATAAAGAGACCACAGTGGAAGTAAATGTATGTCAGCTGAGCTATGGTAACTGAGTATGCTATTAATAAAAAACCTTTGCTTAAATTCCTTTCAATGCTCATGTTTTCTTATACAGATAGACTTTTAAGTCTTTTACAAAGGTATCAATTAGTTTATCAATTATCTTTATGAAATAGTTCAGAAAATAAAAACATAGACCAAAACATACAAAGAGCAATTATAAAGTACAATACCCATGATTTTCTCAGCAATCTTTTTCTCTGGAAATAAATGCTTTGTTACTTTTTAGTTGGGGACATAGGAGGGGATCTCTAAGGAACTGTTCTCTTTTATAGCTAACTAAGTGAATCTTGATATTATAGTCAATTAGACAGTCAATTTCTCATTTCACTTTTAGCTATGTCATATTTTCCTTCACTTTCTGCAGTCTAGGGACGTCCACAGAGACAGCAATCACAGTTCTGCTAATCATGCAAATTTACTAATCTGCAATGATTCAGTTGAATCTGGTCTGTAGGCTTGGTATATAAGAAGTGACACCCACTTTGGACAAGATTTGTCCCATTTGTAACTAGGCACATAGTAAGGATGTTCCAATACTCTTGATGGAAAAAATAGCTAGGTCTCCAGTAAGGTTCATGTTTTAGATGTTGATTTTAGAGAAAGAGAATGTGGTAGACGTAAAAATATCGGGAAATGGTACATTAGAATAACAGAGCCTGTGATCATGCATCCTGGATGCAAGAAAGCCTGTATAGCTCTAAAAAGTCTGTGAGGTTTTTGTTGTTCTTACTGGTTATGTTCACTGGGTTAACGGTAATCTCTGTCACCTATCTATGTTTCAATACCTTCTTTGATTGCACAGTAGGCATACTCATAGGCTTTTGGAAAATAGGAATGGACCAGAAGAAATCATCTAATCTACTCTCTCTTACAAAACAGAATGAACTGTATCTGAATCGCTCCTGATGCATCTTACTAAATCTGATCCTAAAAGGCTTCAGCAATGGATTTAAAGTTGGTCTGACACATTCCAAATGATTTGTTTGGTTGACATCTAAAAATTTTTTAATTGTAGATTCCTACATTATCAGCTCTCCAGTTAGACCAGAGACAATATCAGCTTATAATAATGTGCTGGGAAGTGCTAGAGTGCATACAGAACCCAGTCTGCAGGTTCAGCACATACTTCAAAATGTAATAAATCTTCTGTCATGGAATAACTAAGTTCACTTGGCTTGAGACAATGGTGAGATAAATGTATTCATTTACAAAATAAAAACAAACAAAAAGATAATACAGGTATTAAGACAATAGGTACAGAAATGAGAAGATGACTATACCTCTACCTAGTACTTAGTAAGTTCCAAAAGTTTTTCTCACCCTATTTGTATCTAGCTGTCAAGCTAAAACACACTTCATGGTTTCTGGCTGATGTACAACCCTGCATCTTCAAGTTGTATTAATGGAAAGGAATCTGTCAGTGGGGAGTCATACTTATTTTTACAGCAGATTATCTTTGAGAGCTATTCATATTCAAAATCCCCCTCCCTCCCACTCTTTCTGGTTTTCTTAATATTAACTCAGTGGTGAAAAGTTTCTTTTCATCACTCCATTGCCTTCCCTTCTAAGCTTTGAAAATGTCAAGGTCTTCTGGGCATGTTTAGATGCCATCATAACCTGCTGAAATTCTCAGTGTTGCTCAGAGGTGAATCATTCACAAACCAAAAAGGAAAATGCTCTTTCCTACCTCCTCAAGCAATGCTTAGTCATTGGTACCTTCATATTTATGAAGATAAATTGTACTTTACATTTCAGGTAAATGTGCAAATTGACAATCAAACTTCTGCAAATGAGATTAATGCTTACTTTTGATGAAGATTGTGTCACTTTATTGTTTTTTCATTAAGACTGAGTAATAAAAACTGACTTTTGGGCGATATTGTGCTTGGGGTGTACTAAGCCACCAAACCTGTCTTTAAGGTTCATGCAGCTGCTGGCGATTCTACAATCTGCTGAATCTATCTACACTCATATGTTATTATACTTTCTATTTACATGGTAGTTTGTAAAGTCTAGTTTAAATTTTCTTTCCTGCAATTTTAGGCTATTCTTTCTCATCATGTCCAGCATAGGCCACGTTGATAACATATTCCCTTCCTTGCTGCCTTCTCTCAGCCTTTTTTAGCTACTTTCTTCTAACCTGTAATCATATATCATGTTTTCCACATCTCTGTCCATTTTAGTTCCTCTTTTCTGGACTCTGTCCAGATGTGCACAACTTTCTTTAAGTATTGTTCTGCAAGACTGGATGGAGTTCTCCAGCTGATATCAAGCAGACCAAAAGGATAATTCAACCTGCCTTGAACAATAAGGTATGAGACTTGCTATTTCAGATTGTGTTCTGCAAAACTCCTCCCTCCCCTGTTCCTGCCCATGCTGTGCTGTATAGCTGATCATTGCTGCCTATACATAAAGCTTTGAGATTTGTTCCTACCGAGCAGCAGCCTCTTTTCAGCATCACCTTTTCAGTTTACAAAGAACTTTTTGAATGCAATTATGGTTTCTACTATACTTGCAACTTCTCCTAAGTTGTGTCATCTTCAAATGTGATGTCTGGTTTTTATTCCATGATGCAAATCAATAACAAAAATATTGAACCAAACACAGGACAGATCCTTGTGGAACCTGTACCGATGTATCATTCTAGTTAGATAAAAGCCTTATGAGGTCAATATAAATTACCTCTCTTATTATATTTACATACAAACAATTTACACATTTTTTCAACATTAGTGTGGATATATTCAGTCAATATATTTTAACACACAAAAGTTACAGAATGTAAATGAATGCAACTATTTCAGATGAATAAGCATTTACAGTTAAAGTCATATACATATTTGTTGATACTAGAAATGTACTCTTCTAGGGCTTGTTCATGCAGCTCTTCCTGCAAACAAAAGGCTTCTCTGAAAAAATGAGTGTATGAAAATGTGCATTGAAATCAACTTCAGTGCCTTAACAGTCCATAGATAATGAAAGGAGTAGGCCTCAAGGTTTCTGACATAAAAATACCAAGTTTTTCAGTAGACTCCCCAACCGTAGTCAGCTGGTTTTCTCTACGGCATCACTATTTTTTACACCTTCAGCTTATGAAGATGTACATGCTGAAATCCTTTGAATCAGTTGCTCTTCCTAGGACTCACTGACTTCAAGGAATTTGGTTAGCTGGGCACCAGCCTTTCAATCCCTGCTGTAAGGAACCAGCTTTGCTTGTCACTTTGACAACAATGGCTTCTACCCTTAATGGTTGTGTAATATATTGTGTAGTGTGATTCATTGTAAGAGCTTTGCTAACCCATGGTATAGTTAAATAATAATCAGAACTGAAATATTTGAATTGTTTTGATCAGATAGCTAAAGAACATCTTCCTATGTACTTGAAAGAACACTAATCATGATCATATATAACATACTAAATATCTTTGCAAACCACTCTGCCCTGGATTAGCTTTATTCAGTACACAGACTGTGATTTTGCTTTGGAAATCTTTATAATTCCTACGACCTATACAGTTGGAAAAAAACACCAACTCACAGCTATACTTTTCCAAAAGCAGAACAAAGAGAAGAAATAACATACCTTTCACAAGGGACTTGGCATTATCTGAAACCCTATAATCCAAATCTCATTCTGTTTCTTCAGTTGGTTGAGTGATTTCAGTAGGCGTGCCTGCAATCCAATAAATTGTAAAACAGCTGTAAAAATAGATTTCATTCACTGAAGGACATCCTACTCATGGATTAACATCAACGTTAGTAAACATAAAAGGGAGTGTGATGACATACAAATATCCCGATAGTATCATATAACTTCCCCCAAGATTGTGATTTGTCAGTGATATTTGGGATAACTGCTCCTTTGGAACCCACCACTATCGCTGAGGAATAATATATATTAAAAAATCTTGCTTTATCTAGCAGCAGAGATAGGTTCCTCTGCCAAGAAGATCTTGTGAAACACTATAATAACTGGTTAACACTCATCTGGAAGTTTTAAAAGGGTGTTTACATAAATAAAATATCATAATCATTTTAGACATACAGAGTATGTTATAGCTGAGATCAGCTATGGTAGCCTTGCTAATACTTTGATCTTATGGGTGCTTTCCTGAGAGCAAAGGATGTTTTTGTAGAGCTAGTTCTCAGAACATGAGATATATCTCTGAATGGTAACAGTAATCATTCATGGTCCTTACTAAGCATACTGTTTCTGGTGTCAATAAATCACATTTCTTTCAAGCATGACAAATATGGAAGGGTTGAGAGTGCGAGAAGCCTAATATGAAGCACCCTAACAGAAACATTAAAGTATTTTGCAGTGCATTTCCTGCTGTTTTTCAATAACAAAATATTAGTATTACTCTGTGCATTACAAGGAACACACAAAAGGAACATCTAAACAGGAAAAAAATTACCAAGCAGGGAAACCCAGCAAATTTCTTGCTCTCGTGATTCCAAAGGCAGAGGGATCAGAAACAGAAAGGATGCAATATATTGGCGCAAAAATCAAGCTTGTTCTTAGACATACTTCAGGAGAATATTCTGAGCTTTATTTAATAAAATAGTTACACATATATCGTGAACCAGAAATTTCCTACACTTTCAGCCCAGTTCCTCTCTCTGTAAACTGGCAGATACTTCAGGGGAAGTCACAAAGGTCTCCACAGTAAGCACACCTGAAATAATCTACCTAGAGGAAAAGTACTTTTTCTTAACTTTCTATATGCTGATTTATGTTCATTAGCATGAAAGTTTATATGAGTTCCAAATCTGAAATTCATTAGGCATCAGTAGTATCTCATGGCAATGTATTCCCTAGGTTGAATATCTATAGCATGTATTCTCTTCTTTCAGCTTGTTCTGTGTATTTCATTCTTGCCGCCTTCACTCTAATGAAACTGCTGATCTGTCACATTACTCCAATTTGCCAAGCCATTTACATTTCCTCAGTAATGATTTTTGAAACTCTTTTCTATTATTGATGCAACCTTTTTTGAGCTAAGATGGTCAGGACTGAAATCAATTTAACGGGAGAGCACACTACTAATTTATATACATTTGTATTCTTTCTTACTCTTTATTTAAAACTGTTTATTTTCATAGTTGACTTACATGCAATGAACCCCCTCAAACATGTAGTTCCATTTTAATGGAGGTATTGCAGACATTCACTTGATCCAGGATTTCTAAATGCTTCGTTTCCAGGTCATCTCATTGTAACACCCTATGCCAAATACTTGTTTCACTCATGCTAGTAGACATCTAACAACATTTTAATGTAATATCTGTGGTTTTTATTGATTTAATGTGATGATATTCAAAGAGTTCCCTACACTAGTTATTGAATGTTTAATATCTGTGGAAATCTAGAAGTCTGTAGATTTTACTTTATCTCAGCAGCAGCAGATATGAACTTATTTGAGAGACTAATAGGGAGTTGTGATACCCTTTAGCTCACCCTGTTAAATGTTATATCCGTTCACATGGGGTCTGAGTCTTCTCTTAACTATATACAAAATTATTTTCTAAAATCATTCCATACATTTCATAAAAGTAATCGAAATGGGGAATCCTGAGTCCTTTCTAATACCTGGTATGTGTTACGTGTGAAAGGTACCCTTCAGGAATAGTGTTGTCCTTGGTTGAGGGTTCTCTCCCACAATACTCTCTTGCATTCTGTTTTTTAACATATGGTTTTACCATCCACAAAAGCACTGAGAATTTAGTCTGAAAAGTATTTGCTATCATTCTGCTACTGAAGATGACAAATTAGAGCCCTGCCTATTAATATTAATTAAAGTTCCAAACTGGTAAAAAAAATAAACAATAGCAGATTGAAATTGCAAGAGTATGGAAACAAACAACAAACCACACGGACATGATCAATAGATTTGGTAGAATTGTCACAGAATTATCAGTGATGTCAAGGTGTATCAAACAGATGGACACCTCTGTTCTAAATCTCCACTAGGTCTGGACGGTGTATAACCTGACCGCTGAAACTCCACTGGAACTAACACACCTTCTCTTTCCAACTCAGTTATACTGCACAACAGTCAACAAGATGTTCACTTTGCAAGCAGATTTCCTGGGACTGTAGTGTTCTCTCCTGCTTCCTTTGAGTAAATATGCACTAAGAGTTTTACCTCTATTTACCCAGATAATATAAAAAAACTTCTGCTTCTATTTGTGATAGTAGGTAACAGTTTTAGGAATCATTTACCGTAGCCAATGCTGTTCTAATCACAAACATTACCAGATATAAGAGAAGTTGTCCTTGTATCTGCTGCAAGGTAAGTTGCTGTCACCACACAAACCCACACTGGAGGTCCAGCAACTTCTTGTCTGTGCTGTTTTGAGGATGGTGTGTTTTGAGGCTGTTTTGCCTGCTGAATCCTTACCAATACAGCCTACCTGTAGAATGTGCTATGTGGCAAAGGCTGGTCCGCACACCCACCAAGGAGCACAGAAACACGATGTAAGGAGGGGGAGGTTCCTTCCAGGGCCATCACAGGAGCCATCAGCACATCTCCACATGACCAGAGGAGCGCAGGGACACAAAAGCAGGTGAGGAATGCAAATTAAGGACTGAAAGGAAGGGACATCCTATCAGACCTGTTCCAGGAGACCCTGAGCCCCATTGTCCAGGTGTGAAACCCATCAAGATGAGTCAATGCTGGAGCACCCTTAGGACTGATAGGGGTTGCTGCCTAAGGGTATGGGGTACATTATGAGATGCAGGACAGTAACATTTCAGGATTGCACAGGATTTACTATGGGATGTTCAGGGGAGGAACTAAAGGCAGGAAAAGGAGGAATTTGGGTGATTTGGGGAGGAACAAGTGTGGGAAAAATAGAGCAATAAGGGGATAAAAAGGGGCTGTCATGTAAATAGTTTGCTGGTGGGTATGCTTGTGTAACCATACCTTGCATCTGATCAGAGCAGTCTGCCCTGTCTTCTTATTAAATTTCTTCCCAGCTCTTTCTTGGGTGAGGGACTCTCTGTTCTGTGTGCATGTGTGTGTATGGGGCTCTGAGTGCACCAACTGGAGTCAGACTGTGGGTTGGAGGGTCTGTGTGTCTGTGGTGCCAGCGACTGGAGTGCGCGCAGACACGTGAGTGTGTGAGCACTAGCAAAGATCAAACCAGACTAGCTAGTGAGTGGGTGAAGTGGCCAGCGAGCTCTGTGTGTGTGTGTGTGAGAGAGAGAGAGAGACCACAGAGGAGCTGACTGTTGGAGGGACCAGGGGAGTCCCAACCAGCTCTAGAGAAAGATCAGAAAGACTGTGGGGTCTGGGGATGTCTAGAGGTGAGAGCTGCTGGTGTGTGTGTGTGTGCGTGTGTGTCTCATGGGGTGTTGGCTACTGGGGGCTTCACTGTTCTCAGGAGGTTAGATCCAGCCACAGTTCCGCTTGCAGAATGAACCAATGCTTCTGTGTGAACAATGTCATCACTGATGGAGACTCTTTGCCCATAGTATTCCACTGTGCCCTCTTCTGGCTTCACCTCCAATCAAAAAACAACGGAAATTTCACTTAGAAAGTCACTTTATGTCTCTCTACTACAAAAAGCTAACAAAATAAAGTGTTCTGCATTAGTATAATTTCAAACGTGGAAAAACATATTACAGGATATGTGCACAAGCAGGCCTCTACCTCACAAATGGAAACCAGATGCAATTCTGCTGAAACTTAACAGATAATAAATAAAAGGAATTTACAGACATATGTTATCAACTATATCCTATATATAATCTACAGTTGGCTCATAATTCAGAGAATGCATTTTTTCTTTACTGTTTCTGCAACGTTAGACTGAAGATCCAGTGAACTGTCAGTAGAGTGGCTGTTGCTTTGACAGACACTGAAGACCTTCATGTGTGAGGGTGATGATGGAAATGCTAAACCCGTAGCCAATTACAGTAACCTTTACATTCAAGGCTGTCTGCAAACAAATAGCTTTCCCTTTATGCAGTCTGCACATTCAGTCATTCTTAGAGTAAGCGTAATTAAAGTGATTAAACAGGCTTGTTAAGAAGTCACATCTTCTCAGATAACATTCCAATAACTAAAAAAAAAAATAATATTCATTTACTGTATTTCTTGTGGCTCATTTTCAAAGTGGTTGATACACATTTGTGTTGAGAGTCTTAGATTTCATTCAAGTTTTGAAATGATAGACTTGCCCAGCAACAGCAATGCTGATATCAGAGCATTAATGTTGTTTTAAGACTCTGCCTGTGAGTACAGCATATAGTTTATATTTAGAAAGAAAATCCTACTGGGATTCCATGAATCTGCAAAATGGTCAGTCTTTCATGTTGCTATGGTCCACTGCACAGCAACATTTCTGTGTGTGACTCAGGAATAAAAAATGCTAGGTCAGCTTCATATTAAAAAGCCAGAACATTTATTTGAAATGTGGGTTTTTTCTTTATCATGAACAAAGTTTTAATTTTGTGTACTGCTTGTTGATCTACTCTCATTTATTCCTCATTCTGCTACTGACTTCAACTTAGTAACAAAGGAAAATCAGTCTGCTTTCCTTTAATTAAAAGAAAATGTTTCATCTTAGATATTCAGACTGAGGCAACTTCTTTTTAAGATTTGTAGAAAGGTAAGCTTTTGCATGATTTAACGGTAAAGCACCAGTGGCTGCAACTTTAACATCAGTATGTATCTTTGTATAAGTATCATGAGGCAGTAGTAGAAAAGAGTTGATCATTCCACTTGTGGAGAAAGGCATAACTATGTTGCTACATATCTTTGCAGTCAAGTAGTGTCTTGTGCATTCTTTCATAGTCAAAGGTTCACACTAGTGCACGTCATTCAGAAATGAAATATTGTTGGTAAATGTTAAAATGGAGCTTATACTGAGACCCATTATTAATTAGATCTTACTCAGACCTGACCTACTTATGTTTGGTAGAAAAGTTGCAGCAAAACTTTTTAACAAGCAACATAGAGTGAGGACTCACATACTAGAATGTGTTTCTAGGTTCTATACAAAACTACACCCTTATGACTACAAGTTAAACCAGTATTAGGAAATAAACAGCTGCAATCCTCTGCGTATCAAGCTACTCAAACTCTCCTGTGAGTCAGTCTCAGGCACACATCCATACAGGCACATGTATACAAGCACAGAGCCAAACAGTAGAATCTCAATGATCTTGGTTGAAAGGATTTTGAACATTTGGGTAGCTTTTATTATAATTATTAATCCTACACCACAACACCAGCTTGCAAACCATGAAGGAATTCAGGTGTATGCACAGTAGGTATGCGCAAGCAATCTGCTACTGCCATCCCAAAAATGTAGAACTTGCACTATTTTGGAACAGCACACCAGCACTTTGTTCTTTTCCTGTCTTCTTAAACAGATTCAGAGGATTAAGAAAGCAAGAAAAGAACTGCACTGTACTTAGATTAAATCTGTTTTCCTTTTTGCATTCTTCAAGTGTAAAATGAAACTATTTTCAAAGTAATTATTTCATTCATTAATAGAAGCATATATATGTCATTTATTTATCTTGCCTATGTCTGTTATTCCTGGTTTCAGTTAGGAAGAGCATTTTAAAAAACTGCATCAGAAAAATCTATATTCCCAAACTTGGTACTCCTCACTTTCAAAATTTTTTTTGCACTTTAATTTTACTGACTGACTGAACTTCTGCATGTAAAATGCAAACTGGGCTTTTCCAGTATGACACAGTTCTCAGTGAGTCTTTCCTGTTTCAGCATCTCACTTAGAAAGCTTACATGGTGTCTAAATGATGAACACAACTAATTTACGAAGTCTGCAAATGATACGAACTAGTATCAGCACAAATACTATTTACTGTATTTGCTAGAGATTTGCAGGGTCCTGGTAAACCACAGTCAGTCCTGTTACACAGAGTTAAAGAGGAAATACTTTGGTTTTTTTAAGAAGGAGATGAAAACTAGATTACAACTTTTAAAATTGTGTTTCATGACACTAGCTGTAGTATCTGTATCTAGGGCTTGTTTGCAGCTTTTTGTTATGATAGGTATACAAGAAATGGAAAGGCCATTCATGAAAGCTTGGTTTAATTTTAGACAAAGAGGAAATTAACAAGCTGCAAACAAATAAATGCTGCACAGACAAATTAAGCACCAGTCTTGGCAAAATGATAGTCTCACTTTTATGTAAGCAATTTCCTCTGTCTTAAAACATTCTTAGCTATTGGATTTTAAATCATGAGAAGCAAAAAAATCATATACTTAGTAGAGTGTGCTTGAGTGTTTGTGCCAAAGCTTGCTTTAATTTAAATGTCTCAATTTATTTCTATATACATGGAGCAAGCTGGAGAATAAACAGTATGAATGAGGATGTTCATTTTGCCTTACTGTAGTTCTGTGACTGTATGGTAAGTTTATACAGAAAGAATCAAGACACTGTGCATGCTATATCAATGTTACCTGCTCTGATTTACATTTATGATGATGTAGAAAATGCATCTTCACCACTACTACAATGTCCTAGAAACATTATTGTATTATTGGCACTCAGAGCCTTGATCTTATTATGTATTCACTTCCAATACATTTAAATGAGAGTAAAAGCATGATATATGAGAAGACAGGGACATCAGAGTGGTTAGTGTTTTACCTTAGTCTCATTAACAGTACCAATTATCAATCTCTCCATTCATGGGCCTGCAAATTCTTAATGACACAAAAGAAATGCACATCAAAAAGAAATCCCTGTATTCCACAGAAATTGAAAGCTAAGCCTAAACAAGGTGAACTAAAACGTAAACATTATCCTCTTCAGCTTCTTTCTTCATTCTAGGAGTGGTCAACTTGGATCACCTTGGGCTCCAGCAGAGAAGGAGCAAGAAGAAGGGCTGCTCTGCCAGGGTGGTGAGCCAGAGCCAGGGGCAGCAGCAAGGTGGCAGGGGCAATGACCTGCCTGACAAGTGGCACAGTCCCACAGTACCTGAGCAAGGAGAACAGAGCAGGTCCGGGGACAGACAGACGCTACGTTGGCCAGCAGGCAAGTCCGTAAGCAGTAAGGCAGGTCCAAGGTCAAGCCAGGAAGTCCTGGTCAGTGGTCCAGGTCTGCTAGGGTTTCTTACTGCTCTTCCTCAAACAGCTCACTGATTCAGGTCACACAGCTGCACCATCGGTGCTGGCCCTGAGCCCAGGCAGAGAAAACCTCAAGAGAGGGCTCTGACACCAACTTCCTCTAGGTCATTCTCTTTCCTACCCTGGACGCAGCTAGGGAGTGGGAAACCAAAGATCTCTTGAAATATGGGCACTGCTAAGAGAGTGACTTGTCACCCCCCCTAGAGTGAGCGTTCATGCTGTGTCATTATTTCCCTTGGTGACCTCACATGTATTAAATAGGATGTGACACTTTATACGGGCTGTACATGTGCATCACGTAATGCGAGAACATATTCTAAAGTCTCGTATCTCTCTGAAAACTTTCGGCTATTGAACTGGTTCCTCTAGATTTGAGGTTCAACTTCATCTCAAGTTGAGAGATGGCATTAGCTGCATACAAAAGCTGTGCTCAGCTCTGTCAGTCCATTTCTTTTCTAATGCTCACATAAATTTTTTTTAAAAATATTTTTACAAATAGAAACAAAATACAATTCCCACTTATTTGTTTCTGGTTGTTGCCTTCAAGTTCTCAGAATTTTTCAAGAATTAAGCAGAGATGTGGTCTGTGCAACCTAAGAGGTTTTATTTTGAATGGAACATGTACATTGATAACATGTTATGATGCATTTGAATATAACCTACTCTGTAAAATCAACTCTGTCTCTAAAATTTGAGAGGCCCTATCTTAATATTTTAATCGTTACAAAGTTACTACAGCCTCTCTTTTCATTTCTGTGTCAGATAATGAAACTCTGGGGTAATTATGACTTTATTATATGTGCTCTTATTTAAGTAATTCCACTCCTCTCTGCAGTCTATTAATCAGCTTCCAGATTTTACAAATCAGTATAACACTAAGTGCTTTGTGGTCAAATTCACCTGAAAAAGGCAGATATAAGTATCACATAAATCCTTGCAATTCAAAGTGACACCCATAGCTCAGGGCATTAGCACTGGATTAAAGTTACTATACAATATAATTGTTTATGGTGTTTTGCAGTGTAATACAGACAAGACTACACAATCAAAGCTTTCACAGACATAAACAGACATCACACACTGTAATTATATTTGTCTGCAAGATTATAATAATTATAGATGGCAGGTATTATAAGGCAGTTCTTTTTTTCCTGGTTAACCCATTCGGTATACTCATCTTACTCCAAAAACAAGTTCCAGTAAGGAGGTAAAAGCCTGTTTTTGCTATATTCTTGTGATGGGAATTTTCTAGCTAATAGATGCAAAAGCAAAATATTAATTTACTCGTTGCCTTTCAACATAGTGTTATAATGTGTAACATTTCCTTTTGACTCAAATCTTTTCTTTCACTTTTTGTCTGAGAACTTTCCAGGACCTTAAAGCACAAGACCATAAAACCACTTCAGAAATGATCCTCAGAAGCAAGGGTCTATGTGACTTAAAATTAGCACAGTGGCATACTGTGTAAGTCAACACATAAGGATTTTATCTTAAAGCTACTGAATGCACTTCTATTTTTAGAACACAGATAGCCCTTTTTATGCCAAATGTAACAAAACCTTCTTTCTTGCACCGAGAGTGCAAAAGGTACTGACATCAGGAAATGGATGAGACTGAGAGTCCTTATATAACAACAAAAATCTGAATTTCCTGTATTTTTCCAGTGTTTTTGTGAAGAGAACCTTGACACCGTTTTGTTGTTCAGACTCAGCACCATGACAGTGATGACACACTGGAAGGATGAGAGGAATTAAAGTACTGAAACATTGTAGAACTTTGCCTAAATCAGATATTAAAAAGCTAGGAGGTGATTAATAGGGGAAAGTTCATTTTACAAAGAGTGGTTATAAAAATAGTTTGAGAATAGTTTGAATAGTTTGGTGTGTTACACAGAGGAGTAACAGGGTTAAATGGAATAAAACCAAGAAGGAAATTTTTACTGACTAAGCTATGGAAAGTGATATGAGTGAGGGAAGAAATGGAAGCCGATTCTCCTGGAACAACAGTTAAAAATGAATTAAAAAACAAATCTAAAAAGTGTTAAGGCTGAAAAACTCTGGACTGGTGATACTGGTGAACTCCCGTCTTCATACTGCATTTTTGTTGTCTTGGTTTAAGAGTGAATTTACAGTGGAAGTTTAGAGGTGGGGAGGCCATTGTCTATTTGTCTCCATTTCCAGCCTCCTAGCAAAAAAAAAGCAGGTGAAAAGAATCCCAAGGCAGTTATGCATCAGTCAGTGTGTGTGTTGACATCCTTGCCAGCCCAGACTGCTTCCATCATGCTGCTGAACATGGGGCATGGCCTCATCACCTGAACCACTGCAGGAGGAATGTCTCTAGCAGAGAAAGTGGCACAAGGAAGAGCTTCAGTTTTTCCCTTCCAGTGTCTCTTCCAGTTTATACTGAAGATTAATCATCTTTTCTCCCAACTTAATCTCAGATGTTTGCTATTTTGCTTGAAGAGCAAATTATTCTGGAGTCTGATTAAAGCCTCTGTTTGTAGTGAATGAATTGTTAAAATGCAAACCAGTTCCTTTTAAAGGCCATTTCCTGCCCTGAATCATTCGCATAGGATTCCCGTTGAATTCAAAGAGAATTGCACACACTCATCCAAGGGCAGAACTCACCCCCAAGTTTAAAGACTGTGAAATTAGTAAATCCTTAAAAAGTTAGTTTATATGCAGTAGAAACTGTACTCACCTCACTATAATGCTTACAGTCTTAAGCTTTAGAGTCTATGAATCTTACATGTTGAATTTTTGATGGAAAATACAGAGAAAAGAAACTTATGCTTCAAGTCTTATTGATGTACGGAAAAGAGCATTAAAAGAACTTAGCTGAAAAAAGGAATTCTTAATAATAGTCTTGTGCTGATACTGAAAATCTTTTGAAAATAGTGAAAGGCATTCACATCTGTCATTGATAAGGTACTCAAAAAGTTTAAGTATTAAAGATATGTATTATAAAAGTTTGGACCTTGAACAACTGGTATACACAAAATTATTTTATTTTGGATGTGCAATACTGGTTATGTGGCTTCCTGAAAAATAAAGCAAAACAAATCTTTTCCTGCCCATAACAGCCAGGGTTCAGTTCATATTTTTAAGGAAAGACAGTTTATTCTGTGTACATGAAGCAGAGAGCACAATGGTCGTTGCAAGTACTAATATGGTTTCACACTTTTAAATATAATTTGACATGAAAAATGGGGAACAAATACTTTTTCGCAACTCTTTCATCACTCAGTGATTTCATATAATGTTATTAAGAACTTATATTTTATATATTTTCCTATTAATCTTGTAATTTTCATGTCCTTAATTCACACTCAGATAAGACAATTGTTTTTCCTGCCTAAAGAGGACATTCTTCTTCCTCACATGTGCACAACCTCCCTGAGAAGGTAATTAAGGAACGCAAAATAAAGCCTTTTAGGAATTCATTGCAAAGAACAGGAAGTGATACTTGAAAATAAATACTTGGCTTCAGGATGCCATTCCCTGTACTTCCAAACAACTCCATGCCTTCACTGTCTAGGTTTAACACCAAGCACATAGCCATAGTATAACTCTCCAAGAACACGCTGAATGTGACCAAATTGTTTTTGTCTTCTCAAAATGTTTGCAACAATACACATAGTGTATGATTAGTGGAAATAACAAATGATAATGCATATAGTCAATGAAACATAACTTGTCTATGCTGTTTTAGATGCATTTGTGACTGATCCCTGATCAAATACCAGTGTTGAAAGAGTAGAATTATGGCTACAATAAAATATATAGGGAGTCATTATGTGAAGGGATTTAAGATGCCAGGTTTCTTGATCAAAAATAATTCCTGTGTGTAGCTGTACTAAGTTAACAGAAAAGCTTGTCTGTAGACATGCTGTTTTCAACAAATTTTTTTTTAGGGGTTGCAGGTGAAAAAGAGTTCTATGTATCAAGAAACACATGGAAAACAGCAGCAGTGTCCCTTGCTGTTAAGATTTCTCTTAGTCATAAAGTAAGTCTGGTTGTATGCCAGTCTGAAAGGCTTCTTAGAGATCACTCCTGTTATAATCCCTTTCAGAGCAAGTAACTTGCCATCTGAGCCAAGCTGTATTTCTTTCTTTCTTGCATGGCTGGCCTCCCTGACAGTCCTTACACTGAGGGCAGGCAGCTGCTATATCTGTTCAACTCATGGGAGACAAGTTAACCCTATCCTCACCAGTCCTTTACAAATTATCATAGGATAAGAAGAAAGACTGTGAGATTCAGATCACTGCCAAAAGTGAATATCCCATGCTCTTCTGAAAACTCAGTGTTATACAGTAACTCATTACCCACCTGGTAAACAAGAAAATGTGGATCATTGATATTCATACTTAATTGAAATTTATCTGAGTTCCAACTCTGTGATCCCGTATTTCAGATCCACTGCAAAGACAGAGATCAGCTGGTCGGAACCCTGAATCTGCAATTTTCACAAGTCTAACTTAGACTTGAGTTTTAGTTCTAGCCAGTCTTTCTGCCACCGCTCACTTCTTGATACTATCGTACACTCTGGTGGCGCAATATTAGCCCTTCTTCTGCCTGTGTTTTGCACAGAAGTAAAGGAGTGGTTCTGGTTTTCTCCTAGAATTACGATGCTAAGCAAGAAAAGAAACACACTACTGAGAAACATAATATCATTTTCTATTCCATGCCATTTCTATTCCAGCTCTATCATTTCTGCTCACAGAATTGCACTAATTACCAGTGTGGCAATAAATGTTTTATTTACATCTCTGACTTGCAGATCTTGTATGCACTAGCATTTTCCAAACACATATATCATCCATGTTGTTTATTTGTATAATCATAGTATTTTACAGCATATGAACTGCTTAACTATACTTTAATGAAAGTATTTAACGCTATAGGTTTGAGACTTTCTTATCACTATACCTGAACTTAAGATAATACTGAAAATTGATAGTTATAAGAATATTACAAAACAGCGAACACAATTTTGCCTCTTGCAGTAACAGTACAAAATACCAGCTCCTTAAACTCATCTTTGTCCTTTTTTTTACTTCATTTTCACTTATGACACTTTTTTCTTTACCATAAATTATGTGTCTTTTCTTTCAAATGTAAAGCTTTGATCCTCAGAGAAATTAAGATAAAGTTCAGTCATTAGGCTTTGGTTAGTGTCCAAATTTTATGTAAAATATATAAATAAATGTCAAGAAAAGAAATTACTCAAAAGTTAAAACATGCATGGAATTAGTAAAAATGCTTCTCTGAGTCTGGTATTGATAATTACACTACACATTTGCTTTAATTCCCTACATGAATCATTTTTTCCCAAGTATTTCCTGCTCATGTTAAGACCAGTCCTTTAGCCAGTAAACAGAATAGTCAGCTTCCCTGAAATGTGGACAGAGGAATGAGCCTCATGTCAGCTCTTTGTAGTTCATCTGTAAGTCTTCTGCTTCTGTTTTTGGAAAAAAATACATATTTACCACCTCTCTAAATTATTCTAATACATAAAAATATCTTGTCATTTGTGCATAAAGTGTGATTAACAGCAGAGATTTGAAGGAGTGAATTGGCACAATACAGAATTTTTATTTGCGCTGCTGAATATCAAAAAGGATTTGAGTCAGGAAGAAGAGGAATAATGAATTGATACTTTGACAAAGGCCTGCACAACTTCTGTCAGCCCAGCTACTTCTTGGTACATCAGTATTATTATCCTCCTTATCATCATCAAACAAAATACTTCAGCACTCTGAGAACTACTATTATATAGAAAACCAAAACAAGTCTCTTCCATTTATTTCTAAACACTACCGTATAGAGATTTTCCCTCTTTGCCAACAGCTGTGTTCTTCACAGGATTTTTTTTCTTTTTTTTTTCTTTTCTTTTTTTTTCTGTGTCCATTTCTGATACCGATGCCAGATACTTTTGGCATACTGTGCATCTCTAAATGGAACTGTAGCTTGGTATATTTACAATGCATTGCTTGAAAGGGTATTTGTAGATGATCTTATTAACATGAAGTATAATTAACAGCAGAGAATTGATAAGCCTATTATTATTCTAATAAAAAGATTAAATTCTTTATTACAGTGAATTGCTGTGTCTGTCAATTTAAGTATCAGAGCTACATTACTACAGTGTGGATTGTGAATATTGAGTTGCTATAACTATATACGATCATAAGTGATTTCACTGTTATCTGTAACAGTTACACTAATCAGATTTAAAGCTGGCCAAACACTTTTAATACAGCCAGGCAGAGGCTTGCATTAAAATTTTATGCTATTTTACCTCTGAAGAGACAGAAAACACTTACAGTATTATTATATAGGATTACATTTTTTTTCTCATTAAAATGGTTTTAAACACATCAGTGACTGAAATTGAGAATCCTCTTTAATAAGTGTTAGAAGAAACACCAGCCTGAGAAACAAAAGCAGATAGTTTGCAAAGACAAAGTCAGTCTTTCAACAGGTATATGCATTTTCTTTAGAGCATGAACTATTACGTAAAATGTTTTCTGAATAACACAGTTATCTGGTATTTAAAAAGTAGTGCAAAAAGTTTCATATAAGCATGTTTAAGCACTGAACTGTAACTACTCGAATAAACTATGCCATAGTTTTATCTGTCAGCATTTTGTTGGTAGGCCTGGCTGGTAAGGAAATCACTGAGAATTTTGGCATTGTCTTTGACAGCGATAATTTCCTCAAAGTGGGGAGCTTGCCTCTCCATGAAAAAAGACTGAAATAAAACAGAAGTCTTCTTGAGCTTCCAACGGCTGACATAGCTTGCCACATTGCTACACCTGATATTGTTAAATGGCAGAGAGCTGTTGTAAAGGCTATTTTTACAGTGTTCTTGCCAATCCTGTTTGCCATAAAGACTTACTGGGCTCTCACTGGTAACAATCCCACTCACAATTGCCTAATGATTTGCTCCTGAGAGCCTAAGATGTACAACGAATGTAAAAAAGCAGTGCAGTTTTCTGCAAGATACCTACCAAGAAGGAATACCTGTATAGTAAAAATTGGAATAAACAGTAAAAAAGTACAGAGAGACCTCAAAAATCTTTAAAAAACTGCAGCTGTAACTAAAACATGCCACACATCTACCAAGTCAGTATATTCAAAATGAGTTTTTGTAATTCAGTCTTATTTAACAGTAACAGAGACCAATATAAATGGATGGACTTTGAGAAGTTATGGATGCATATAAAAAAGCTGAATAATATTTCTTTCTTGGTAATTCCAAGGGTTACTATTGACATATTCTTTCAGCTGAAGCCTGTACAGAGATTGTGAAATAACTGAATGGATTTCTGAACAGCAAATGATGAGTTTACTTGGAAAAAAGTAAATGCGTCAACACTGAAAATTCTGGTTAGTATACAACACTTTGCAACCGATTTCTGAAAATGAAAGTAGCATATTGTATTTATTTTTCAAGGTATTAGAGAAGCCATTATCACAACGCTCACTAATAAATTTCCTGGTTCAGAATATATTTTGGCTATAATCCTAATTTGCATCTGTTTAAGCTAGATCATGGGGTTAGCCTTCCAAGTCCTGATAAATGTAACATGACATAAATAGGAGAGACTCCAAATTGAGTACAATATCAACGTTTATCATCATCATGTGGGGTTTGATGAAAGCAGCTTGATATTATTATATACATTATTTCATTGCTAATTAAAAAATGTATTTCTGTGCTTGTTTACAGAAAAAAAGAGAAATGAATACAAGTGCAATGGAAGGCAATGCAAGCTCCATCTCAATTAGTGAAAAATAGAACACAAGGCTATTATTGTACTTGTCTTGGATGTTGCTACATGACTGCTGATTAAGTTATACTGCTCAAAACAAGGCAAAACACCAAAACATGTAAATGCTTGAATATATCCAATGACATTTAATAAGGCTTTCAAGGACATAGCTAATTTTAGCACGGTATACAAAGCCAAGAAGACTGGAGTAGCCAAGCAAGACTTGGCTAGAAAACACTTGAGGGAATCAATGTGATCTGAAAATAGTGCCCTATCTACATTGTCAGGGGTGTTTTGATATCATTGCTATCTTACTTCTTATTCAGATTTTAGTCTGAATTTTAGTCTTCCACAAAAAAATGTCTCTTTCCTGTCCTTGGGAAGGTAGGACATCCTGAGAATCCCTCTGAAGTGGGTGCCAATGGGGACACACAAATTTAAAGCCTCTCACTGCTACTACATTTAGGAAGAAGGAATGTCTAAGGGGCAAAATAAGAAGATGGGGTGGTAGCGATGGCTGGCAGGATCAAGAAATGGGGGAATGATCATTGAAAAGAAACAAAAGCACCCTCTGTCCCCTGCTTTTATAAAAGCAATATTAAAAATTTCCTGTTATAAACTAATGAAGAATCTTAGGCCGTAAGGGGCACACATAACCAGTATTTTGCTATCTGGCTTTGTGCTGAAAAGGGATTCCCTAAAGTTGCTGGCCGGTCAAAATCTGTTGACTGTGGCTGCAGTTCAGTTACAGCTGTCTCTCCACAGACAAAGGATGCACAGCTTGTATGGCTGAACTTCAAACTAACCCAATTTACAAAACCATTCCTCACTATATTAAAATAGGTGGCCCCACTTTTGAGGTATCTGTACCAGATTCCCTTCCACCAGCAATCATTATGTGAAGAACGCACCTGTTTTCTCCACTGTGGCCTGAGATGAGTGCTTGTCCTGCATGTTCTGTCCTAAAATGTCAGTTCTAGCAAGACATTTCGTGCAAAACCTTAAATGGAGCTGCATTTAAAATACATTGAAATATTGTTGTATCATCTTCCTAGGAAGCAAGGCAAATTCCCACTGAGAACAAATGTACAGATTAAATTGCAAAACTGAAGCATGTAATTACAAACAGAAAATACAGTAATAATTATAAAAATATAAAAATGAAAGAATAACAAATTGAAAATCCACAGAAACAGAAATATGGTCAAGAAAGAAAAATGGTAGTTTGTGTAGCTGGGAAGAGGGGAAAAGTTAAATCCATAGATGCTTTGAGTGCAAGGACAGCAACTACCAACACACAAAGCAGAACCTCCATAACAATAACCCTTGATAACAATTTCCCAGCAGATGTGGGATGAAAGTGTGATGCAACCTTGGAAGTAATTCTTGAAACTGAGAGACAGCCAATATGCAAACATGTAGCAGATACATACAACATGCTGGTTTTTGTAGCTTGTTGTTAGTACACCAGACTTACAAAACATGACAGCGCTTTTATGGCCACATTTCCAAACTTCATTCACTGAAACATTAGGAAAAATGTTGGGTTTTTTTTTTTTTGGGGGGGGGGGTTGTGTGTGAAGAACAGAGATAGTTTTTCTCCTGCCAGATCCTAGCCTTCCTTCTCATCCATCCACCAATGCCTTTGTAAGCAGTAAGAATACTGAAGTCAGAGCTGACACTCAGGATTTGGCCCCAAAGGATGAAGATACAGCTGTACAGCTACAGTACTTTTGAGGTAACTGCTGTGTTTAAATTTATCTTTCCTAATGACTAAAGTCAATAGCACATCAGATGGGACAAATCCACTTCATGATTTAATGAGAAAATGCATAAATATACAAAACCTGATGTTATATCTACTGAAATGCATCCACGTGTGTATTATTGCAGTATATACAGCAGGAGCTGGTCAAATATTTCTAAAGACTGTTCATAAGTATTTGTTTAAATTTTGAATAGCTATTCAAATTAACTATCCTTATACACCTCATTATTTGCTGTTTACAAGCATTCACATTCCTAACAGCATTGTGGAAGTACTATTCTTCAGAGAAAAAAAAAAAACAAACCAAAGAAAAAATGGTGAATAGTCAGTAGTTTAGTTAACTTCCTTTTAAGTTATTTTCTTTTAAAAATGTAGATATTCAGTAATGGGGTAGAAACAAGCTATGATCATTCACACACAACAAAATATAAACAATTCATTAACAAGCTTAGCCTGAACTTTGTTAGCATAAATTGTTGCTCAAGACTTTCTAATGGCAAATAAATCTGAACACCTCGATGTCCAGCATTTAGGACTGGCTAGGATGTGCTCAGTTGAGTAACAGGAAAAAAACAGCAAAAGTGATTATGCCACCATTGTACTAACAAAGCCCTTGGGTTAATAGAGACTGCTTTGACCTTATGGCACAAATTAACACTACCTCAGGGTTCCTTTAATTTAGGCCACCCTGCAATAGCCTCTGGCAGTCAGGGATTATTGGATGAAAGCAAACCAGTTTGCTGTGAACAGGGATTCAGGAGACCTTCATTCAGTTTTTGACGCACCACAGAGTCTTTGGGTGGTATTAGGAAGTATTAAACTTTCTGTGCCTCCTGCTGCTGTATGAAGAAGCAACAGTAACATTTTCATACTTTATAAATCTGCTATGAAATGAGTTTAACATTTTTTTGGAAACTTTGCACATAAAGCCTTAGAAGTCTGCTAACAGTTTTGTCAGCTTTGGTTGGTCTGTGACAGAAGCGTCGCTAACTCACAGCTCAGGCTATAATGTACGAAGGATTCTTTTTGTTTCTGTGTGTCTTTTTTGCGTGCTAAAGAAAAGAAGACATCCACAACCACGCATAAAAACAGGTCTGTTAAAAATCCCTTGAGTATATGCTTTCATGAAATAATATATATACCTGAACAGTAGTTATTAAAAATATCCTGTGAATGGATTTGCACATATGCATGGATTGCTTTTGTGGAGCGAGGCATTCTCCGAAGTCCAGCTTTTCTGATGTGTTCCAGTTAACACACTACTCAGGGAAAACTTGGATGTCAGAGAACTTTAATATGATGGAGTGTGTGCAAAGTCTGAAAAATATAAGTGTATATTTTGAACAGTTTTATCATTTGGATGTTTATTTGGTTACAAAACTGTCAATTAAAGCATACTGAATTTGTATTACCAGGTACTAAACATTTGCTTTACTTCTGGTAATAAAAAAATTAATTACAAAGTTTGGAATTTCATTGTTTTTTAATGACTTTTAAAGCAAATCCTCACTGATATTTCAACATAACCTGTAAGCATGAATTCCATAAAAACTGAATGAAAATTTAGCCAACTGAAATTTTTCCTACAGATTGACATGTTAACCTTATTTATTCAGTACTTACCCTATTAAACACAGTCAGAAATCGCTGAAGGTAATTTTCCTACTAAATATATTGTCTGAAAAAAATAGCACATTGTATTATGTAGACAGACATAAAGTAATGTGCGAGTTCTACAAAAACCAGAGATGATACACTGTGTACCTAATGCAAAGGAAACAGCAGAGGTGGTGTTCTCAGGTATATCAAATATTTATGGGCTTACTGTAACATCGGCAGTAGTGACAGGCTGCATTCAAAATGCTTTAGAGACGTCATTTGATTATTTAGTTGACATATGTCCAATTTCTATGTGCTGACATATGTCCAAATTCTATGTGCTGTGTGAGGAAATTTTCACTTCAACTTAACATTGGGAATACTCTTGTCTTTTTGTCCTGGAGAGAAATATTTAGAAGATTGTCTGGGGCTATTTCCACTCAAGTGTCTCTCTCATGGGTAAGAAGTGGGAGAGTAGACATTGAGGGAAAATCTTACTGAGTTTAAGTTTTGAAATACTATTTTTGGAGTTTGATTTGCAGATTTTGAGTCTGTTAACAGTTTATGCAGATTTATGTGAAAATTTTTGTGATCTTGTTTTATCACCTAACGTCATGTTTGCTAGATTTCATCAAAAATGCTGTCTCATTTCCAGTATAAATAGGAAGCACTAATGGTATATGTGCACCTATCTGTACACACGTGAAAGGCGCTTTCAGTTTTATGCTTCCAAGTTGTCCCCTGTGAGAACTGAAATCTCAAATGTTGCTCTGTAGTTTCTTTATTTGTCACATTATATGAAACAGGAAAATAAGATAAATATTACCATCCCTTCTTCCTTCTTCAATTACTAAAGCTCAGCAAAATTCTTTATGAACTCCCATAGTTTTTACACAGGAATGGCTTATATTTTATGAAAATAGCTTAAAAGAAAACTTGAACTGTCATATATACTTAGACCAACATAATACATTAAAAAGAATGATAATGCAGCTCCATGAATGATGTTTTACAATCAGCAACATATGCTGTATATAAAGAATAATAACTTCTTTATTATTTATGCATTGCCATAAGTGTACATAGGCTTCAAAGTCAAGGCTTACAGAATAATTAATGAACCAAACAAGAAATATTTTCAACATGCTCAGAAGACCTAAGCTAACTCATGTCCCAGTTGAGGAGGAAAGCAAGCTCAGAGCAACTGGGGAGCTATGAGGAATCAAACATACTATGATTGGGGCAGACATAGCCCAAGTGCACAGCTGTTCTATGTGCTCACAAAAAGCTAATGCATTAAATAGTTAATCTTTCATTAACAGTGTGTAATCAGTTGGCATGATTTGCTCAACACACAAGAAAACCGGTGACTGCCCCCCTGAGAGTGTAATTCCAAGCTTCACCATTATCAGTCTTTGCAGAAATCTTACCTCACTGTTTTAGACCAAAATATGGCAATTGCATTTTTTTTTCTTTCCCAAAAGTATAAAGTAAAAGAAGGAGAAAAAAAGAGAGAAAAAAGGGAGAGATCAAGACAAACTTTTCAGCTTTGCTGGGATTGGGTGAAGAATCAATACTGAGTTATGAAAAGACTTTGCAGATTAATCTGTGGATTAATACATTCCGTCAGCAGCACCTGCCATTTCAAAGGAGCAATAAAAGGTTAAGGGAACAAGATCAAGGCAAGAATATTCTTCAGCTATCATTCCTCCTTTGGAAAGATGCCTTTATTTGCTCCCTAAAGGAGGTGAGTCCAGCTTGTGGTGTGGGTGTTGATGGTATAAGGAGGAACAAGGAGGAGTGAGATGGGGGATGGGACTCCAGGAAGACTCTTCCACTAGTTACAGCCACTGGGGTTTAATGCGATCTATAAACTCATCTGTCTGTTTACATACCAGCAAATGATACGTCTCTCTGATCCACTTACATTTTCAAGCCTAATGTATACACAGGGCACTGACGTTGTGTATACAAGACACAGAGATAGCTGGGGGCTGTGTGCTGTCCCTGCTTTCACAGCACACTGTCACTTATAAATAAAGCATTTGCTCGGGAAAAGAGTCTGAGAGCTGGAGAGCCACATTGCGTGCAAATCCAGCTCAGTGCCTGAGCTTCCTCGAGGTTGAGGCTAATCCTAACTGACATGTTACAGTAAAAGTACTTTATAAAATCAATATTAAATTCACAGCCTTTGACATCCTGGGACATCAAAGATAAAGGGGAAATAAGCCGTGGAGTAAACAGTCCTGCAGCTATGCCAGTTGCTCAAGGAGAGAGGCAAAGGAAGACACAAGAGACCATGGGGTAAATTAGTACCGTGCTAGTCTTGTTTTTATAACAAGGTCTTGACATCAATGAAAACATTATAAAAACAGCACGCAAACTCTTACAAACAAGAAAAAAATATTAGGAAAGACCCAGTCAGTTACAAATTCATATAACCTTTTAAGGTTAAAGGGATAAAATGCTACCTATGCAAGCCACAGTATTAGCTTTCTCTTTCAGTAAATCATACCTGAGAGTGATAAGATAATAAAAAAAGCCCAACAATATATCACTGAACTAAAGAACCACTGGGCTAGAATTTGACTGCACAATTCTAGCCTGATAGTATCATTCCCGCCTTCTGTGATGTACACCGCTGTGTATTCTACAGTCATCCAGACCAACATAAAGTCAGCCATCATAATGTTTGTACTATGGGTGTGAAATACAAATTGTATGGGTTACTGAGTCAAGAGGAGAAGGGCCTGAACAATGGTGGAGCTACTTGCCTGCTGAATCCCATATTCTGTCCTTCATATGTAAATGGAAGACCAGGATGAGTTCAAAACTGGAAAATACCCCTTCTTCTCCTCTCCTTACTCTCCCCAAACCATTTCCTATTGATGAATAAACATAGCATGTACTCTTGATGCAAGGTGGTGTAAGTCAAGATGGTGAGCAGACAACTTCTTACTGGACAATTGCATTGTGTGAGTTTAAAAAGTTCCTTGCCATTTTGTGGCTTTTGTGTAGTCAATTTGTAGCTCTAATGACTCTTGGTGGTCCCTGCACCAACCTTAAGAACAGACTTTTCACTTAAAACATCTGATATGTAAACACTTCTATTCAGAATAGGCATTAGAAGGTTAGAAAAATTAACTTTTTTGCATAGTGAAATTCGCTAAAATTATAGTTTAGAAGCTACAATCTTTGAATTTTCAGAGGAAACCTCTAATGTCTTTGTACTCATGAGAAAATAGCACACAATGATTCTTAGCTTGCTGTATCACATTAATATTACCAAATGTTCCAACTGGTTAGTATTTCTGGTGAGACAACTGGTATGATTTAGGAAAGAAAAGGAAAAGTAGTGTTTGTTAGAATACAATATGAAAAACAAGGCACAATAACAACTGTTTTTATTTCATTAATGTGTCTTCAAGAAAGAAGTTTCTCCCCTGATGGTTAGGTAGACACATAATTTCAACAGTATTCAACCCTGAAATTAGCACCTAAAAATGACTCTGAATAGCTTTGTTGCAAGTACTTGAGGGCTGAAGGAGTGATGCTGTGAAAGTGATAGACCAAAGTACCGATAATTAAAGGAAGAAGCCACCTCACCTCTCCTTACAGGAGGACATACACATTTTCAGTCATGCAAAAGAATGTAAGTTTCTCTAATTCTTACACCTGATGTCAACATTGAGGAGATAACAATTTAGGAAGAGAGGTGTGGTGTGGAAATGATATTAGTACCAAAAAAAAAAAAAAAAAAAATCCTAGCAAAGAAAGTGCCAGAAAGGTCAATTCTAACATTTTCTCTCAGCACATGTCTGTGATGCATTTATTAGGATAAATAAAATCTTTGTCAGCAAACAGGATGGAACCTTTTTAATATCCATTACAAAGACCAAATCAATCTTTAGCCTAGGGCTAGTGTCTTCATCGGGGAAATACAAAAACCTCACAGCCCCCTCTAAATACGCTGCTGGGCCTCAGTGACCAACAACCAGTAACGGCATCTATGGTTGCCTTTTTGGATCTTTCCTGTGCTTGACAGCATGCCAATTATGGAGTTAGGAGAGAGCCAAAAAGCTGGGTTAAATAATTCCTTTATCAATTATTTTACCCTTGTAGAATAAAAAAGTGAAAATGCTGATGGTAACTGCCAGAAGCCAATGCTTTTCAGCTTGCTTTACTCAGAGGCATACAAGATTCAGTCCAAGGCAATCTGATACCTCAGAAGGCACTGAGTATGTCTGGAGCTGTGGAAGACCCATGACGAGAGATTTGAAAGGTAATTCTCACACCAAAAGGAAACTGAAGAAAATAAAGGAATTTTTTGAGAACAGAAGGTAAGGCAGGTATACATCAAACCAATTCAAGATTCAAATAAGTTACATAATTCCAGTTTTTTGAGAAAGATTTCCTTCATGGTGTTTACTGTAACTACTCCTACATCCCCCAAAACCAAAAAGCATTCCTAGCGTTGTATTAGGGACTTACTTTTGTGTATTCTATGTGATGTTTTGTGAGTTATTATAGAAATGACAAAATCAATTCTTTTCATGTACAAAAATAATATAAAATGTTGCAGCAGACATTTGATTTTCTTGAGGTGTCAGTACTGTTAATCTTACTGGGTGCTTTAGCTCATTTCATAAGTATTTTTATTCTGTTCTGTACATATTTGCACACTGTACTCATAATCACATCTGCACAGTTCACAGCAGTGTATTAACCAAGGTGAATAACATCCATTACAGATTATTTGGATTTTCATTCCCCCAAAAGAGGAGGCATATACAGCTGGTGCCTCATTTTTGTAAAGCTGATGGGATACTTTTCGGTGTTGTGTTGCTGGGATTTTTTTAGATGGATCTTTTTTGCGTATATTTGCTTTCTTTTACAAATTTCCATGCTGCTGTGCACTTAGGTTAGAGAAGGTACTGTAAAAGACATGTATCTTCTATTTGGATGGAAGATTTCTACAGCTTCTATTTTTTTTGTGTGCAATCATTCCATGACAAATCAATCTTTTAGGATGTTTTGGTAGATTTGATGAAGATTCATTGATGGACAGTTAATAGACTACAGTTTGTCCGAGAGCTGGAAGGTTAAATATTTCCCCATAGTGAAGAATGATTTGCATATGGTAAGCTAAATGAACATAAATAGCACTGTTTTACAATCTCTCTGAGGCAAATGTGACCTAGAAGTCTATTCTTTTGGGTTCAGTTTCAGATTTGATCAATATGCAATCATATTCCCTACCTGCAATTTTAAGGCTGTAACTGTGAGTCAAAGGAAACATTTTAAGTATGAATCAAGTAAGTAGTTAGACCATCACTAGCTTGAGGTCCTACATTCACACCTGATATCAGTTTGATTTTAATTGGACAAAATGTTAGCTAGAGAACATCTTTGACTATGTGGCAGAAAGGGGTACTATTACATGTTGAAGTAATAGAGAAGAACTATACTTCTGCTTGTTCCTTCAGGAAATAACACTTCAAATGAAATGCCTTCTGCAAAATGACCTAGAGGGTATAACAGTATGCTCAACATGAAATAGATATGCAATAAATATTCAAAACATTACACAGCATTACGAATTCATATAATCACAAATGCTTAATTGAATTGTACACAAATAATTTATTATAGCCTCTCAAACTATTTTTGTTAGGATTAGCTACAAACCTAGGATAGTAAATCCATCAAATAAAGGCTTTAGCACAAAGTGCTAATACTTAATATTATATTTCATTATTCCTTCTGTAATATTCAAGCTTGCTGGGCTCTGCCCCTTATCTTCCAAGCATTATTTTGAGTTAGTATCTCAAAATCACCTCTTGAGTAGCAGTAAATTACCAAATATAAAATTACTTTAGCATGCAGAAAAATAGTATCTCTCTCTCCTTTGCATGTCCAGTCCTTTGTCTATACTAGTAATGAGAGATGAGACAAGAGATTCAGATATAGGATTTTGTTTGATATTGCATAGTGCTGTTTTTAGCTCACCAAGCCATGGTTATTTATGGTTCATTTCCAGGCAGTCATGCGTAAGGATCTCAGCTATAAGGTCTATGAACTGCAGTGGACTATTGCACTACTAGCCTTTTACTTTATATTCTGATAAGACCACAGATGGAACCAAAGTGCAATTTTTCATTACTAGAAATTGGTACACAGAAGTGGTCCAAATTAGATGACACATTATCATAGCAGTTATTAAAAAGTCAAAATTTGCATATCACATTATAAATTCATTATTCAAAAATATGTAAGATAGCAAGGCTATACATAGGGCATCACAACTGTACCCCACTATCAGTGAATGTTAATTAAATAATCTGAATCTGAACTGAAATTCTTTGACTGAGCTGTGTGTAGGAAGCCCATATTAATAATTATACTCTTGAATAACAATTATCCACTTCTACTGATACAAAAGCTTTCTTCTTCCTGCAAGGGATGAAGAAAATACAAACAAGGAAACATTTTTCTTTTCGATTGAAACAGTCTCTGTCTCTAACATTTGATGTTATCTTTTAAATAGTACATTTTTAGATTGTGAAGAAAATATTATCACTTCATCACTGATGACCAGTTAAGTCATGATTCTCTGCTGTGCAGACTGTTCATTGATGAAATATTAATGTGACCTCAAATATGCTGGAAAATTAAAACTATTTGTGAATCTCTCACAGTGAATCTCATTCTAAATAACATCTCTATGGTAACTGTACTTCTATAAACCAAAAATTAGATTAACAGTCAACTGTATCAGTATAATCATAGTCAAATATGTTAAATTAAGCTATGCCATAAAGTGTTGTTTATTTCAGCCTGATATTCAATTAAGAAAATAAATAAACCAAACATACATGTAGATGACTCATTCTGTGTTTAAAATGTGTTCACAGCTTCAGATCTCAAAATCGTCTTTTAATCTAATTTCCTCTCTCATTCCAGGTTTCCTTCTGCATAACCAAAATGTATGAAGTGAAGAAGTCTAAAAAGGTCCTTTCACAATGCATATAATTGTGTGCATACTGTAACAGTGCATACCATTCACCCACATGGGTAGCACCACCAAGAACGCTTGCTGAAGCAAGTGCTGTTGAATTTGCATGAAGGCTGTAGACTTCCTCCCAAAATATTAATGCTTTAGCAACAGTAAAAAGACAAAGTTTTTCAAGTAAAAAACTGGAAGCATTATAGAAATGTTAAGTCTCAACTATAAAGGTAAAAAATTCCTCCATGTATAGAAAGTAATCCAGTTCTTGTCTTTCATTTGCTTTCAGAAAAAGCCCCAAAAGCAGAACAGCCTCCCCTCCCATAGTTATCCCAAAAGCAAAAGATAGCTAACCACTTTTAAGGCAGCAAAACCCAGGAAACCTAGGCAAGGATTGCTTCTTCTACGATCCGCAACTGCAAGCCTCAGGCTGAAATCCAGCCCATGTCAGCAGATAACAAAGAGAATTACTGCTTTATGTCTGTCTAGTGAAGATGGTTTCCATGCTGTTTGTTAGAAAATGATGGTCACACAGAATACTGATTAGGCCTCATGTTTTCTTAAAAAACCTCAGCTTTTCTTAAATGTTTCATTAAGTGCTATAAAGCAAACTGGTACGGAGAAAGATGTAATCCCCCCAGACTCCCCAAATTTGGGTTGCCCAGGGGCATGCTGAGGCTGATACTGATATTTCTTCTGCTTTCATTGTTATGTGTACAAATCCCCTTGCTTTCAGATGCTTTTAGAGCTGTCTGTATGACATTCTCATTCTCATCAATCCCTAATTGGACTAAAATCTCATGCTGGTATCTATACCTGCAGTGAGTGTCATCTTTTGTGTCAGGTCCCCTTGGTTAGGAGTGCTATTTTCTTTCTGTGATATTTTGATTTTGCTTGAAATAGATTGTTACACTTTTCAGGGGTAACCAAACTTCACTCATTCTGGTGTAATAAAAATGCTGATAAACAAATGTTTTAAGGAATAGAATCCTGCGTTATCCGTGGGCTACAGGGATGCATCATGTAAAGCTTCTTACTGAACTTCAGACCACAGTTCCCCAATCACACTACTGTTAAACAGGATACCAGTTTCATAAAGGAGCTTCTTTCCTTTGGTTTCATAGCCATTGTCATAGGGACTATAGAGAGCAAAGCACTTCCTCAAAAGTAGTTTCCTACATTAGTATTTCAAGGTCATCTTTACTGTTTTCCCAGAAACTTGACAGTGTTTTTGAGGTTACCGTGCTCAGTATTTAGCTGCTTCCTTGTGGTTAAAACAGAAAGTTCCTACTGCATCTGTATTTTTGTATATAGCATAGTGGACCTCAGAGACTGCTTTGAGAAAATGCTGGAGCAGTTTACCTGCAGAAAGACTCAAGCCTCCATACTGCACAGTGTTGGCTTGCAGCCTCTATAGGCTTACATAGTGGAGAAAGTCAACAACAGATACTATTCTGTTTAGGGTTTCTTCCCCTCCACTCCCGTGGTGAAGCAATCCTTGCTTTTGCCTAATTTTTGACTGGGGAAATTAATTACCTTTAACTTCTAGAAATGGGATTTCTCCTTGTCATACTCCATGACTCCAAAATAAATACCACTGAAGATCTTGATAGCTACAGATTAAAGCAATGATTGCATCAGTGGAGAAAAGTATCTTTAAATGGACTGTTTTGGAATATAGGACCTGAGATACAGAAGCCCCTGTTCTGTTCTGTAGTAACAGATTAAACTGACATATCGAGTACAGTTGATCTCTAGAACAGAGTTTGTCTGAAAGAAATAATGAGCACCAAAGTTTGACTTGAAAAGAATCGTCCCAAACTAAATCAATACCAAATACTGCTAAATCCTGGGGAATTGTTACCCAGCAGTGTTACTCAAAAGATAAAATGGGTCTCAGGAAGCGTGGATTTTACTCCTGGATCTGCCATTGATCAGCTTGGTGTGATTCCAAGTCACTTTGCATCCCTTGTGAATTCTCCCATGTGTGGCCTACCTCGCTTGTTTAGACTGAAAGCTCTTTGGGATCAGGGCTCGTTACATTTTAGTTCTGTGGCTAAGCCAACAAGGCCCTCTGTTCAACTGAGATTTCTAATCTCTCCTGCCATAAAATAAATGAGGAAGCTGAAAGTTAGCAAGTTAGCCTTACTCTTTAAAGAAGAAATTCACTGCAAAAAGCAATTAGTTCAATTAAAACTCAATCTTAGTATTTTTTCTCACATAAATTTAAATCAGCTAGTAACTGGTGAAAACATATTTTGTGAGGAGTCAAGCTCCTTAGCGTCATGTTCATTTGCAATAATTTCTGTTATTCTCATCTGCAGTTCCTGGAATAATATATGGTAAACTGCTCTCTCCTCAACATTTAAAATATAGTAAATATAGAAAATAATTAGAAATAGTAAATATTAATGGTTGTTGCGATTTCAGATAATTAACTGAAAAGTAAAACTTAGCTGTTACATTGTTTTGAAACCAGATCAATAATGCATTAAATTAGAACATTAGAACACAATTCTACATCTAAAAAGGACAGAGTTATTGCTGTTAGCAATATGTGATGTGATGTCTCTTCACACGTGCAAGTGCTGATTATTTGTACAGGTGTATAGATAATTATTAACGGGTGTTATGAATGGAATGCCAGAGAGAAATTCGAATAATGATACAAACACGTGATGTGTAAATGACTTACCAGAGTTAAAAAGTTATAGGAGAGACCATGTTTAAGGATACGCTTGTCTTTAAATGAAAGATTTTGAGATAATTTAAGACCAAGGTGATGTCTCATGTTTCTCTCACTTTCCTTGATGTAAGAATGTATTTGGTACCATGAAGGAGGATAAAGGTGCTTTATGTGAAGCAGCAAATTCTGCCCTGCCTTGCAAGCATTACACACCTTTGGCTTACAAAGTCTCTTTGGAAAATTCAAAATATTAATTGAATTTCAATTATTTCAGTGTGCCACAAAGTGAACTTATTTCCTCTGCCAACGATATAAAAGGAGGTCTGTATTTTAGCGGTACAGGTGATATATTTAGGAATATGTGTGTGGTTCAGGACAAAGAATTATGTGTATCTAGTCCAAACAAGCTTCTCTTACAATATCAAAGACTGGCTCTAGATGCAAAAGCACCGACAACAACACATAGTAGCAAGTATTACACCATCTGTATCTGTAAATGCAGCCCCTGTAGTTAACCCTATCTACAAACAGATGCAATTTTGATTAATGCCAGTGATATTTTGGTATAATAGTAGCTTGTAGTCTTCAGAAACAGAAAAAAAACCTGCCTAGGCACTTTAGCTTATTTTAGCATGACAGACATTCCTTTTTCAGAGGTGCTTGCAGTATTTTCATTTAGAATATGTTCGTAATATGCGTGATGAAATCTTCTTGGCTATTTGAAGAATAACTTCCATGTATTTCATTTCACCAGAGGACAAAGGGGAACACTTTGATCCATTATAGTCCATGTTTCTGCAACTTTTTACAGACACTCGTGGTACTTTAGGTGTTATAGAAGAATGGACACTGTCATTGAACATTGAACATTGTAGATAAGATATATCTGCCAAAGAGATGGTAATTTACTACAGAGGTCTAAGAAGACTGCACCGAAGCCCAGCACTAACTTTGTTATTTTATCACAGCAGCCTCCATGCTATGAAGTAATTAATTACTATTGGAATAAGCAGACTCAGTTTCATTACCAAGTAAATCCATCAATTATTGATACTTCTGAAATGACATTTTGCTTCATATTGTTTTGAATTTGAATCTCTCACCAGTGGACTATAATATAGATTATGTCTCCCTCACACACACAGATAAGCTTGAAGAACCAGATTTCGTGATATGTCAAAGACCACAAATTGTGAAAATTATTTAGTTGGAAATATCAAAAGTTGGAACATTTCATATAAAATCCAAACAGGTTTGTTACGGAAATGTAAAAAAATTCTAGAGAATCAGCTTTTTTGAAACTGACCTGGAGAGCTTAATTTCGAGTTAATTCAGTATAACTGTACAACAATTCAGAGGTGTTACAGGTCTGATGACATGTCTCATGATGCACACAAGGTGATGTTACTCCTAGGATTCATCAAACAAATTAGCTTGACAGGAAGCTAGATGGAACTTCAGAATACTTTGCTCTCTGTCAAGCATGTCAGCAAGAAAGAATGGGGGTGGTGAACTACAACTCCCAGGTGGCATGATGGCTGTAGTAGAAACAGTTTGATGAATTGCTGAAAGTAAACCAAATAAAACTATGTATTTTAAGTGTCTGATATATGTAATTTGGATTTTCCTAGCAGGAATTTCCCACAGGAAGTTTACATGGTATGCATATTATTAAAAACCAAACAAAATTATAGTATTTGCAGAGCAGAATTCATACTTTTACACATACTTTTTACTATTTTTTTCTATTTTAAAATGTTTTCTGTTGTATTTATGACTGATCCTTATTCAGTCAGCCCAATGAGATCTTCATGCTGCTTTTCATGTCTTTATCTTTTGACAACAATAAATCTGTTTTATATATGCCAAATGTTTCACTCTCCTCTCTCATTTTCTGCTTGAGTAAATTCGGACATTTTATGTTCCATGTGCTTAAATTTTTTTACAGTAAGGGAGTAGTTGATGTTAAATTTTCTGAGAATGTTCTGTATTAACTTATGGAAATGTTGCTGTGCCTAGAAAGCTATTTCTGGGTTTCATGTTAATCCATTTTATAGCTGAGTCTTTCCTTTGTTGATCATAGTTTTTGTTCCTGTCTTAAGTAGAAATATTTTTGTTGCTGTTTTGTTTATTATATTCATTGAATATTCATTGAATCCCCACAAATCTATTAACTTTTCAGCTCCTCCTTAAAATGAATTTGTACTGGGTAGAACTTTGATGCTCAACCTAACATGACCAAAGGATTATTTTCCTTCTTGAGTAACAATGTAGGCAAACAACAGCGTATCTTAATATGCTAGTCAGTCACCATACAAAAGAATCTAAGGAATAAAAAAAGACATTCTCAACTCATCAGGAAAAAACTGCTTGCCATCCACACAAAGAGAGACTGAGAAACTAAATATCTGGAAAATATCTTCAAAATCTCTATTTGGAACTACAGACTGGTGAGTAGTAATGGCAGCACAGTTTGACAGTGGAGTTAAATACAAGTTGGAGGAACCAAGTGATTATTTTCAGAACTGTGTAAATGGAAGCATACAAATCTATTTTAACACTGAGCTTAGAAGCGGCCTCCAAAATATTTTCTGGTAGATAAACTGTTAAGAAAACATTTTTATTCCAACTAAGGTAATGATAGAAAATAAAATGACACTCAACGCTGTCACACTGACTGCATGCCACCCACCTGTTAGGTTGTAGATTTTAGCAGCCAGAAAAATGGTTTTCTTGGAAATATTGCTCAGAATGACTAGTGCCATGACCTCAATATCTGTCTACCAACGTTTTTGTGGTTGGGTCAGCGGGTGACAGACTGTAATTACTCTTCAAATGATGAATTTTATTTTCACTCTGTAAAACCAGTATCAAATCTAAAAGCAGAATCAAACCATGGTATCAGAAGAACATCTTTCATTTTTCATGTTGCAAGATGCAGTAGGAAAGAAAATTTACTTTGTACATATAATCTGCTGTTAGAATCCATGTTTTAAATAGAGGTTGTAGGTAGTAAGACAAAGCACACATCAAATTCTGACAGAAATATGAGGATTGCAGTACTTTATCATGTAGGTATGCAAGGATTATTTAATGTTTTAAAATCCTTGACAATTATAATGAGTAAGTGCATATAAATAAACAGAGAAGAAATGACTGTTTATACTTATTCTTTTATGCTGTAACAGCAGATAAAAAAGAAGAAACAGCCTAGATGCTGATTTACAGTGCATAAACAAACTTGTAGGTGATCAATGTAATACATGATCTGTGGTTTCTCCATAAAATAATTCTAATTCCATCTTAAAGATGTGTTTCTTCAAACAGAAATCATAAGAGATTGTTACAGTAGAATTTTCTGGTTTATTTTTGAAATCTGTTCTCAGGTCACTAAGCCTATTGGCAGAGTCTGCAGGAACAAAGCATTGTCCGCAACAGAAAAGGAAGGAGTTAGGGAGATTTAAGCAAATCAGACAAGTTCATAGTACCAGAAGGAAGCCATCCAAGGATCTGAGGGAACTGGTGCTGTGAGGCCCTTCTACCATCTACCAGACAATTCTTGTACTAATCCCGATCTTCATTTTCACTAGTAACTTCCCTAGAGGCACAATACCAAAGATTTTACTGAAGTCCTACAGAAAAGTCAAACTACATTTCCCTTATACAAAATTTCAATTATCTTGTCAAAGAAAGGTTTCAGATTACTCTGATGCAATGTCCCAATGGGAAAATACAGTTACAGGCTTTCATTTATTATTTACTTTCATGACTTCAATTATTATTTTCTTCAAAATTTATTCTGAAGCCTTACGGGCTACTAAAATGAGTATTACCACTTTCATTGTTATCCTTTTTCATGAATACCCACCATGGAACAGTAGCAAGGTGTGCGGAGTAGGACTGACTGATAAAATAAGAGGTTCTATTGTGTCATAAATTCCTAACTTCACTTTAGAACAAGTCTATTGATTGTCAAAAAACCCCTGTCTCTCCAAGATCATAGAATGAATCCATACTGGAACAAGGGTATTAGCCCAGAGGTTTGGGATTCTAGGTTAGCTTTGTGATCCTATAATCCCATCTTTTCCAGAAATGTTCTGATGGTTCAGTCTAGTCTGCATTTACTGACAGAGAAGTAACTTTCCATGAGCCTGCAAAGACTAGATCAATCAAAAAAAATTGGCTCATTAGCTAATCACAGCCCAGGTTTTAACCTCTAATCACTCATATTTCTGCTTCTTTTGTTTATTACCTCATATGTCAGCAACAGGTAGAGGTGGGATGTCTCAGACTCTGGAAAAATGGTTGGATCGTCAGGCTTGAAGGGCTGTGATTGTCAGGAAGAAGCCCAACTGGTGGTTGGTTCATTCCTAGTCTTAGGATCATATCAGTTATCTTTTCATTTAGTTTCTGGGTTTTTCAGTTATTGTTCAGATTTCAGGTATATTATCATTTTCTATGAATTCCTGTAACACTGAATTCTAAGTGGCAGGCTTGCCTATTAAATTCCCTGAAACTTCACATTATAATACCATTTCTCCATGCCTAATCACTCTGAAACTGTTTATGTATTTGAGATAAAATTTTCAATGAATGTTGTTTGTCTTGGGATATTTTGTTTTGTTTTATTTTTAAGTTTCACCCAGAAGAGTAGAGCTTCTTGTAAGAAAAAGATTAAAGAAAAATCCACATCTGCTATATGTAGCTGTTGTATTTTAGAGCTCCTCATTTAGGCGATGGCATTTGTTGAGTAATGTTCCTTCTGCTGCCCCTACAAAAATCTGCCCAAATGTGACACTGTTATATAAGACCTAAATAAACTTGCATGTTGACTGGAATGTTATTAAGAACTAAATTTCTAATATTTTACAATTGATGTTCACTGAACACGCACCATATTGGGAACATGCTGTAGAACTTTTGCTGCAATTGCTATTACTAATTGCTTAATGGAGGAATGGGGCGAAGCTCTGGTACAATATAGACAGTATTTTATTTGTGCTTCAGTGAATTACCTAAACTACATGGATGAGAAAGATGTAGAGATAAAGGTCAGACAAATTGGTAAGAAACCTAGGGAGCTGGTGCTGAAGAGGCTTAAAGCAGCTAAGGGAAGTGAAAATGACTAAATAAGAGACTGAGGTTAGAAACTATAAAGATGGCTAAGAACTATACTATTCAGACAGTGAACAAAAACTAAGAAGAAAGAATAATAGAATAAAGTACAGTATATAATATCATTACAACAGCATAATATAGTGGCCTAGGAACTGGAGAGCAGAGAAGGAGTAAGGTCTGGAGGATATGGGCAGAAATACAAAGCAAATACCATTTTCAGAGTGTGCAATAAAATCCAGTATTTCACTGCTATGAAATACTGATGAAATTCACAAATTAACCATAACTTGCATGCCACCAGTCCTTACAGAGTATGAACGTATTTCAGTTACTTCAGTGGCTTAAGTAGCCAAGAACTTTGCAGGGGATCTCAAATTAGAGATTCAGCTTGATTCCTGGAGGTCTGATTTGCTTGAATGGTAAGCAGTCACATTTGCAATAGAAGTAGTTGTGCTATAAACATGTAACTTATTCTATATATGAGAATTGAAGATGGGTTTCTCAGATTTGGGACTCTTAGTTTAAAAGATTCATTTCCCTTTACTGTCTGCCTTTCTCAATTTCCCACCTGTAAAATGAGATCATCCTCATTGTCATAAGGACCAAATGAATATACATTAACTGTTGCATGAAATAGCCGAACAGCACAGTAATGAATGCCGCAGAAAAGACGTTAAAGAATTCTGTCTTCTAAGTAAAGTTTGAATAACGCACAGTAAAAAGGCATAGGACCACACATTGAACAATGAGCAGAAAACAAAACTCTGAATAAATGCTCATTAAGAAAGTATTGTCCATCCTCTGCAGGGAATGTGACAAGGGTCCTGTGAAAACCAGTGTTTGTGATGCTTTAATTAAGCAAAGTATTACAATGGCATGCAAGAGGAATGATGGTGAAGAACTAAGTTTCTGCAAGCACCTTTAAATCAGTCATATTGAAAGTTTTGACTGCTTGAGTTTGAATCTTTATATATTTAAAAACATTTTTTATAGTTTAACATAAAGAGCTATTCATTTACAAGACAATATATGATAGGAAGTTGCCTTAAATAGCAAGGTCCTAGTTCAACTTAAAATACATGTTTTGCATAATTGTAAACATATTCTGTTGTTTGTATACTGTTAAGTAAGATTGGCAAGCATCAGTACTAAAAGGTTGTTTTTTCTAAAGTCTCTGTGTTTTAGAGAGTTTTAGTGCCAAGAAAACCACACACACTGTGGCTGCTTCCAGCTTAATTTCCCGAACATCTATTGCAACTCATCTTTATGCCCTCTTTTAAGCTGTCAACACATGTGATACCTGACCTACTTTTGGGAACTTTCCATGACACGGAACCCTTCAAGTCCCACAAAATAATTAAAAGCTCTAACTCTAATATAATCACAAAAACAAAAGAAATGCCAATAAAAGAGATTAGTCTCAGCTCTTCTTGCTTTGAAACAGAGCTGCAGACAGGGGCAAGGAATAGCAATGGTCTGCACAAAACCATCTGTTCAGCATTCACATTACTTGGCATTTATAATGTGTACACTTCTGCAAATGCACTGACCTGGAGGTTTGTGTATAGCACAGGGATGTGAGAAGAAAAAAATTTCTACCTAGAAGCAATTATACGGCAACCGGGATATTATATGCAATACTAGTTGCTTAGTATTGTTGACATAATGACTAGAATGTGCTAATTTGGCAGTACTTATAAAATTATAATAGAGAAAATGACTCATCTACATATTCCAGAGATACTAGTGCTATTACTGGTTGTATATAGAGAAAAGATATTTCTGAATAACAGATCTTTGATTTCAATAAATTCCAGGTGCTCCAGATGTCAGTTATTGTTTAATTTGCACAAATATGCTTGTTTAATCTTGAATGTATTCTCTGATGGTTTGTACGAGTTTTCTTTCTAAAAATGATGCAGTAAACAAGTATTTGATCCACTAATGACCTGGATAAATAATTTGAAATCCATAAGATTAAATATTTACACTTTTAATTTTGACTGGACAAAGCAGTTATATTTTGTGAATTATGTGATGACTGTGATCACTTAGTATGAGTCATAAAAGGACTGATCACATGTTTGAAAGGACTGAAGATATATTTGAATAAAGAACAATCACTGTTATGTGGTAAGATAGCTTTTTAAAAATAAAAGCATATTAACTCTACAAAGTCCACCTTTAACTCAGAAAACAATACCCTAATGAATAAATGTATCAAAATTGGGCTGTATGGGATTTCTTGCAATCTCCTGTCAAGCATCTGTTACTAGCCATTACAGGAAACAGGATACTGAACCAGATGGACCATCAGTCTGTTTTGAGAGAATTGGTATCTGATGCAATACCAACACTTAGAGTAAGTACATCAGCACAAATTTGCTCAGAAGGCCCAAATGCATACAGCAAAAAAATAATTAAATCAAAGTTCAGTATGTAAGTATATACCTATCAAGAAGAGGAAGAAGGCAGAGGGACAATTCTAAAGAGAAGCAGAAAATGAGAAACAAAAATTTGTAAAAAGAAATTTTTAAATGAACAAAAAATGCAGAGAGTAGGTTTTTTTCTCACTCTGCTGGCTGGCAGATTAATTATACCTCTATTACAAAAGGAACACCAAAAAAGTAAATCCTTAAAAATGCTTTTTCTAAAGAAATAACAACCCAGATTAAAATGTAACTTTTGTTTTCACAGTCTTGTTAGGTTTCTGAGAAAATTCTGCAGAAGTGAGCTTTACTCATGTTAACTATGGTCTCCACGTAGATCTTAAAGTGAGCTCTTGCTTGTTTGAGGACCAAGCTATTGAGCTTATGGCAAGACTGTTATCTTAAAACATAGGATTTATAAAAAAAATGTAGAAAAGTGCATATTACTTTGAAGATTAATTGCAGCATCTCATACAAATTGGACCGTTAGGGTCCTAAGTACATGCTTCCCCTTTGAGGAGTTCATCTTTCTGCACTCAAGGCCAGCTTGCTGATAAAAGACATTATGAAGAAACAGCTGGGAGGAGCCTCTGCTGAGGGTCTCCCCAAAAGACTTCTAAGAAGCCTCAGCAGGGCCCTCTGGTTTTAAGCTGAGGCTCTCACTGTTGGTTCCTGCTTAAGCTACCCTGTGATGGGGCTGCAACTGTGCCTATACCTAGCCAGGTACCCCATTAATCCGAAGCCTAACCCTGACCTATGGTCTCACTTCCTGGCTTGAGCTCTGAGTTCTGTGGACTTGGCTGGAGACACTGACCCTGTCTGACCCAGGTCACTGTCTTTGGACCCGGTCATGGCCTTGTCTTGCTGATTCAGCTTCCCAGCTTGACCTTGGACGTGCCTCATCACCAAGAACTTGACTAGGGATTTGCACTCTTGGCTGCAACTGATTACTCTCACTGGATCTGCTCTGCTCACCTTGTTTGGGTGCTGTGGGACCCTTGTCAGTGAGACCTCTGCCTGCCTTGTTATCTTGCTCAGCTTCTGGCTCCCCTGCCCTTCCCTGCAAGGCAGCATGCTCTTGCTGCTGCCTGATATAGAGTTTCCTGGCTACTGACAATTTCATGCAACAAATGTGTTAATGGAATCTGGAGAAAGAAGACTAATGTTAAATAGAACCAAAGCCTCAACAGCATTTGCCTGGAATGGACAGAATCTCCTCAACAACTGGACACAGAAGAAAGTCTAATCTATAAACAGTATCTATTTATTTACATACGGGGCATCTTTTGCAGGCACACCAGAGCTTACTCCATCCGCAGTGCTCTAGCCTGTTGCTAGCAAAAGCCATACATCCACATTGGCTCCTGCTTATGTTTAATCCAATAAGTTCAGATTGAAAGCAAAGTGTATTTTATTCACCGCTGTGCTATGCTAAGCCATCCAGGCTCACAGTAGAGTAGAGCAAACTTTGGTCTGCCTGCAAAACATACATAAAAATATTAATAAAGAAGTCTTGAACTTCAGGCTTAAATCTGAAGAAGGAGACAAAAGTAGTTACAAATTCTACAGAGACTTTATTCTCTGCTCATAGCGTTAACCTTGACTTCAGCATTAACCTTGTGTTCAGCTTCAGCTACATGTTCTGTTTTGTCTAAACACTGGATCACAGTGCACTCAAGGAGTATGCATGATGTGGTGGTGGGCAAGTAGAGCTGTATATTATTTTCATGTCAATCTTGTACCTACCGCCTACATCACTGTGTCGGCAGGACTGGTAAAAGAATCCCAGTGAGATTTGACAGGAAAAAGCCTCCTGATTGAGATAGAATTTCATGTTGCTGCATAAATTTTGGTGAAACAAGGGTGTTAGTGACACAAATATGGAGGGTATGAAGTCTATGTCCAATACTTCTGAAAAGTAAAAGTAGTGCTTTTATAGCTGTAAATTTCAGTAAAGGGAACCTTAAATTAATATGAAAACTACCACGAAACTTGTCATTAGCAAGTTTCTGCTGATGAACACAGCTAGCATCTGCTTGAATGCCACGTTCTCCATAACTTCTAACTAAAAAGATTTATTCTATTGAGTTGAATTTCAAAATGATATTAAGAAAAAGGGTAATTTAAAGGACCATTGTAGATACTGGTCTACCAGCACCCATTTCTGCAAACATCCCATTTTCTTACTTGTGGCACTTATTCTGGCATCTTTAATGGATTCAGCTAAGGTATAATAAACATGGTAATTCATCTTTTACCAATCTTCCATGGATATAACTATATTCTTCAAGGTGTCTAAAACACTTAACTGATTATTGGCATTAATTTGATATTTACAGACAGAAATCTTGAAATGGTATGTTTCCCTGGAAATGATTAAGTTCATTTGCCTGAGATTTGCCATTTTCCCAGTATAAATTGTAGCCCATGGTATTTACTGTAAGACATTCTTGTTGCATCAGTGCAGCACTAATACAAAGGAAGATCTTCAAGATTAAATAATCCTTCCATGGTAAAATCAGTCGTAAGCATCCAGGAACAGTTCACAAAAATCCTGTGTATTTTTATTCTGTACTCATATTTAACACAATAAAACCTGGAAAAATACTTTTATATTTATAATTAATACACTAAAATGGTAAAAATGTAAAATGAGAAGAGATAATACATGATGATCTATCTGAACTGATAGGCTTCCTTGTCTTAGAAAAGGGAAGTGAAGAAACAGTTCTCTGAATATTCTATTAGTACTACTGGCTGATCAAAATCTAGTCTAAAGTTTCCATCAGTATTCACACTACTCACTGTTTGGCTCTTGATTGCCAGGCTGGTGTTTGAGCTGAGAGTTCTATGGTATTTCCCACTATGCTCGCCTGGCCAATGGTGGTATTGGATATGCCTTGTTATCATCCCTCTTTTTCCATCATGTAAACAAGAAAAAAAAATCCACTTTTTAATGATTCTGCCTTTGTGTTCCCAAGCAGAGAAATAAATTCCTATTTTTTCTTCATTGGATCTTTAAGACAATGGTGTAAAGATTTCCCATTGGTTTATTTTCTGATGTTTTTAGTTTCAGGATGAAAGGAATATAAATCTGCCTATAAAATTTTTGATAAGTGAAGGTTTTTGCATACAAAGATGCTCTCTGTGCATGATAGAATGAAGATGATTACCTCATCTTACAGGAGATAATTCCTGTATTCTAGATGCTAAAGGAAGTAAGAGTCATACAACCCATTTCTACTGTGTTTTTTTTCAGGTCAGGAAGCAGCAAGGGCAGACTGGTCTGCAAGGGAAGGTGAGCTGAGGTTGACAGCAAGGTGAGTACAGGGCTGTGACTTCACCCACAAGGGCTGCGGTTCCTCCAGAACCTGAGCAAAAAGAGCAGAGCGGGTCTGGTCATGTTGACCAGGGTCAGCCAACAGTGGTGTGACTGACAAACAAGCCCATAATGATGAGGTGGGTCTGACGTCAAGCCAGAAGGTCAGGCCAGTCAGGTGCAGGCTTACCTGCAACACAGCACTGCAAGGTGAAGGCCTCAGCTTAAGTGTAGGTCTCAAGCAAAGTGGGAGGATGAGGCTTCTCACAACTCTTTCTCATAGTGCTCTTTTCCCTGCAGCCTGATCCAAACCCATACAACTGCACTGCATCGAAGATGACCTTGAGGACAGGCAATTAAACCTCCGAGCTGGGGAGGGGCAAGGGGAAGAGATTGCAGAGTCTTTGGTGACATTTCTAGATGGCTGCCTTACTCTTATGTCTCACCAGTTCTCTGAACACTAGTCAGCTATTTTGGTAGCCTTCTTTGCCAGCCAATCTCCTGATACTTTCCTAGTCCTAGTCAATTGTAAGATCTTATGATAAGCAGGAAAGAACCACTGCGATACTGGGGGCCTTAGCATGTCCGATCTTCTTTCTCTCTCCCCATCTTCATTAGGCATGAAGAATGAAAAAATTCTGAATGTTAAGAAAAGTTCAAAGGCTGAGAAACAAACTGTTTGAACTTCTGAGACAGAAAATACACACATACTTGACAATTAAAGGTTGGGTTCAGTTTTTAAACCATATTATTTCAACATTTCCAAACCAGCTTACTACTATGAAGTGTATTTCAAGTGGAACCAGCTAAATGGGTGCTATTTAAAAAAAAAAAAAAAAAAAGACTTATCCCAGCAGCCAATATCTGAAAATAATTCAGGCTAATTAGATTACATCAACCAATCATTACAGAATTATGATATCAATTAAAATATTTCTAAACAGAATTACCTATTACTTAAAGAAGCAGATGCTCTTTTTACAAGTTCACTCAAATTTTAGAAGCACTCAAGAGGGGTTTTTTTGTTTGTTTGATTGTTTTTGAGGGATAAAAATCGTAGGCTTGTCACAATGAGAAGAAATACAGTAGGTGGATTTATATTCTATGACAATGGTGACAGCCGTGTTTTGCACAGCATTTTGGATGGATCGCTCTGAATAGTCTATTTATTTTATTTTATTTTTAAGCAGTTAATTCCCTATGCAGATTTGACAGGTTTTTTTGATAACTGGTAATTGCTTCACACCCTCTCTGATCATGGATTATAATGATGAAAAAATTAACTTGAATATATCCTGAAAAAATAACTTTTTTTTTTTGTAATTGTCACTTCCTATCAAGTAAAGTCAAATTCCTATTGATAAATTGTACACTTGCTGTGTTGTATGAGACTGGATACTCACAATATAAGTGGGCCTACTCATCTTATCCTCAGTAAAATATGGATCTAGTTCATGCACAGACTTCCTCGGGTGTCCTTTAATTGACATTTGAGTTTAAATTTAACTGCCAGAAATCATCCCACTCATTGAATAAAGCTGGCAATGCTGCAAAGAACTGTGACCTCAGATCCTAAGTCATATGGAAATTGCTTTGGACTGTGGTTACTCGTGTGAAGAAACAATACAGCAGAAATGACTGAACTGTTCACTGGCATGCACTGAGCCTCAAGAGATACTCTTGCTTGCAAATGTTTAGAGCGATATATCACTTCCAACAGTGAAGGAATTTCTTTCTACTGGTTATTTTTTGCCATGCTATTATCCTCAGTCCTCAGAGAAACAAAAAAAGACAAATCTCAGTAATCTTATGCTCTGGTAGCAACACTTAGATCTTAAGTTAGTGAATGGTAATGGATATGAATTTGAGCGTTCCAGGTCTCTCATACCCACCCACTAGAAATCAGCACAAGAGAGGAGAAATGAGGAGCCATTTTAAAGTAATGACCTTCAGGGGAAAAAAAAAAAATGATGGTTGGAAAAACTCAAGGAAAACATAATATCTTTCTGAGGTAAAACATAGATAATATTTTATTGGAGCAAGAATCACATCCTGCATAGTACCAAGTCCTTTAGGAAAAATAACAGCTAATTACTGAGGTATGCATGAAATCTCCACTAATAAAAGCTAGAAGTGGTGTTTTACATTCAGAATTAAGGATAAAGAACAATAAAAGTAGAGCCATAAAAGACAGAGGAGATGCAATTCAAGGAACACATTGATAATTTGTGCACAGTAACACCTTGTACCTGGAATTTGCTATGTACAGATATAGCACTACATTCATCTAGTATTAATACCTGCCTTTCTCCTATAAGAGGGTTCAGCACTATCATCAGCAAAATAAGAGCTAAAAAAAAAGACAGCAATATTCTCTAAGAAAGTATTAAAAAATAAACACTTTCTAGACTATACATTCATAAATTGGCATAATAATAAACAGGGTGGATTATTTTTATTGAATTTGAAATGTTTATATGTGCTTTTTAAGGCTATTCAAATCTACTTAGTGCTTAACAGTGTTTCATTTACTTTGCAATCTCCTATATTCATTATTTTCACTTCATGCTGTTGTCACTTAACCGACTTGGGGTCAGCAGCTGTGTCTGTTCGACATCTCTGATGTTACCCAAAGCCCTTCTATCTTGAAAATACTCCCGAGGGCTTCAAGACTGCATTCATAATCCAAGATACAGAAGTCTCAAATTAGGCATGTAATTACCATGGCTATGGGCACAACTAGCTTTGTTTGAGCAACTTACCCATTTTTTTCGCTATATTTGCAATTCTAACTCTAAAGCTACTTCACTATTTTTATGAAATTATGGGGTTAACAGTGCTCTTGACCAATACTGCCTTCTTTATACAGTGCTTTTCTTTCTGAGCTAGACATAGCCTTGTGAACTGGAGTTCACTGCACATGAAGTGTAAGATCTTAAGTATACTAATCACATTGCATATTTAATCAACATTCTCCTTAGTCTTTGGAGGAAACACAAAATTATACAACAGAGAAAAGAAAGTTTTTAATAAATCCACTAAATCTCCACGCTGTACCTCCAAGTTTGTCATTGGTTACCATACACTGGAAAGTCTAAGAACTCTGTTATACTTAACTACAGTGTGGTTTTTTCTAATGACAGAGATTTACAGCTGTTCTACCTGGTCTCATTCAAGACGCCCGGACAGGCTTAAACAGCCCATGCTGCATGAACCCAAGGAAATGTCAGTGGGTGTGGTGGGTTGACCCCAGCCAGCAGCCAAGCACCCACATGGCCGCTCACTCACTCCAACCCCCAGCAGGATGGGGGAGAGAATGGGAAGAGCAAAAGTGAGAAAACTCGTGGGTTGAGATAAAGACAGTTTAATAAGTGAAAGAAAGAGAAAAATCAATTGATGCAAAGGCAATTACTCAGCACCTCCCACAATCAGACTAATGCCCAGCTGGTGTCCAAGCAATGGGCTCCTTGGAAGACAAAATGCCTCTCCTTTTCCCTCTACCTCAAGTTTTTATTGTTGAGCATGGATTTAGATGGTATGGAATACATCCCTTTGGCCAATTTGGGTCAGCTGTCCCACTTGTGTCTCCTCCCAACTTCTTGCTCATCCCTACCCTACTCACTGAGGGAAGCACAGTGCTGCACTGTTCAGTAATAGTAATCACACATTGATGTGATATGAACATTGTTCTAGCCACAAATCAAAAACATAGCACCAAAAGGGCTGCTATGAAGAAAGTTAACTCTATTCCAACCAGACTCAGTACAGCTGGGCGTTAAATATTAGGTTGTTTTGGTTTTTTAAATACATCTCTCCCATAAAAAGGCCCACTTAAACATTAAGCTGCAGGCTATATTCCAACCTTCAATACTCCTCACAATGCATGCTAGAATGGGGCAAGAGATTGTCTGTGATGAGCAATGCAGTGGGAGAAAAACAGATATTGCAGGATGAGAGCACTCAGAAAAGATTTGTTGAAATTGGTTTGTAGCAGTAGCTGTAACAATGTGGGAGGTAATCATTTTCCAATTTAAATGACATTTTGTACTTAATGAGACATTCATTCATGGAATTTAATGAATTTTAAAAGCTGCTTTTTTTAGGACAAGCCTTTATTTAACAAACATAAAACTAAAGTTGTTTATTTTTAAATATTGATGTTGTCACTATTACCACAAAACACTGAGTAAGACTTCACACATAGAAAGTGATATCTGAATGTGTCAGTTTAGTATCAAAACAACTACCATGAGAAGTATCTCGTTTTGACAGGTTAAAGAGAAAGATATAAAAGAAATGGTCTCATGGTCTGGATATAGGCCTTGGAGCAAGGAATTGCATCTCAGTTCTAATCACAGACTCCTTCAGTTATCTCAGGGACATCACAACTTTCCTCTCTGTTTCCCCATAACTAACCGAGGATAACACTGCCTACTACTCTATATGGATGTGCACACATTTTTTGAATTATACTGATCCTGAGTATAGCTCTTGCTGGGCCTACTGCTTGTAGAGCAACAAACATAACAGCAGCAGATTATCTCAGAGCCAAGCAAAAACTATTTTAAAGAGCTTTTTGAACAGTAGTAAAGGAAACTCATTAAGATACATTAGCCTGCCAACTTCCACAGAAGATGTAGACTTCTAAGTCAAAGTCAAGACAAAGTATTAAAGCAAATACTCTGAACTAGAAGTTACTAGAATAGTTGAACTGGTTTTAAAATTCAAGGGTAATAAAGCATGAATATTCCTACAGAATTCCCATGCCATATAATAGCCAATCCTTCCTCATTCTTCAAAGCCTGAATGTAATATGCATAGGAGTCCCCAAATCAGTCTGAAAACAGATAATCTCATTTCAGCCTTCCCTTACCCATTCTCTCACTGCTCTACTACAGCTTCTCTTTGAATCTTGAAGCTCTCCTCCAGCAGATACTGAGAACCAGAGAAAAACCATGCACTACTTTTGGAGAGTGTAACAGGCTTGAAGTCAATTGGGCTGGGTGTATTCCTGTCGTATAAGGCAAGGAAGGTTGTGCCCTTAGCATATTGTCCAATGACAAAAAGAATACTCAGTTTCTCAGTTCACATGTGGAAAGCATTTCTGTGAATAATAGATGGAAAAAACCTTTGAGATAAATACCCTTCTGCTATCTGCCATAAAGGCAACCAATTAAACAGGTCTGTTCCTCTTATCTAATCTTTCCTTTCTTATTAGCATTTAGAGTGTGCCTATCACCCAACTACCTTTGCTCTAAATATAGAATTGATACCTGCACAGAATGTACTCTATAATCTGCCTTGTGTCATTACTGAATTTAGCTCCTTAATTAGTGCGATTGCCTCCTAGGTTTTGCATGCACCAGATAAAATAGTATTGACTGAAAATTCACACTATTCTGTTAAATTCTGTTAAAATCATTTGGTCTTTACATTCAATATTTTTTGAAATAATCTCTCCAGATGAATAAATTGCTTTATACATACTAAACTGTTCTTTTTTTTCCTATTATATTTAGAACATTTCCATGCTCTTGGGAGTCATAATGTTGATCTGAACATACAATATCATGCTGCAAATGTTTCCTTCAGGAACATCGCTAGGTAATATGAGACCTAAACCCAATTTTTTTAAATGCGTTTTGGTTGCAGAACTGTGTGTGACAAGGATCATTATTTACCTAATCATGTTTCACACAAAATTTTGTGAGTATTTAATAAATGGTTCAAGGACAGTTGTACCACATAGAGACAACTGCAATATCTTCATGTATTGTTTTTGTTATTTGGCTAAAAAAACCAATCAAGTTTGAAGTAGTTTTCTTTGAGAAAATTAATTCGTTTTATTGCTCATAATTCAATTAGCAGTTGAATGATTTCTCTTGTAATATTTGATTTTTCTTATAAATTAGCATGATATGAGATTTCTTGGCAATAAGTGCCAGGATTACTGTGTTCCCAATAAAACCACTCTAAAGTAGGAATTAGCAAAGGGTGTTAACAGGGGCTAAAAGCTATAACCATTTTCATGTGTTCTGAAGACTTTTTTTTCAAACAGCTCTGGTTCTATGTACACTAGTCATTCCTCTGCAAGAGTATAAATCATGAAGCCATCAAGACAATAATTAAGTAACTAACTTCACTTAGCTACTTAGTACCTCCACATTTGTATACACAGCCCAGTTTTCCCACCTCTTGCATTTCATCAGCATCTTAATGACTTGGTGACTCTTCTTGGTGACACTGATCTTGCAATCAAATCCAGTAGAGCACTTAAAAGCATGAAAAATTTCAAGCCCACCCTAATTTAGTAATAGATTTACATCCCTAATACAACTTATCTGTGATATATTTGCAAAAACTTTCTTTGTATCCTTTAAACTCAGTATTAATAAATTCTACCTTGAGATATGATAAGAGACAGTTCAGCACATACCCACAGAAATAAAGCAAGCTGCATAATTCGGATTCTGCTTTGAATGGTACCTCTAATGGAAAAATTGAAAAGGGATGGGAAGAGGGAAAAAATGTGAAGGGGGAAGTGGAAGGGGGAAAAGGAAGGCTAAAGGAAAAGGGAAAGGAGAAAGAAAAAAAAGGAAAGGGAAGGGGAGAGAAGGGAAGTGAAATGCAGAGTTCAGAATTGTAGCAGATGTTCTTATTTCTATACCACCAATTAAACTGACATCAATGAAATTTGTTGTGATACACACTGTGATCAGTCACATTAGTACAGCATCAAACCTTTCTCTGGACAGAACAGTTACAGAACAAAATGCAACTGTAAGGTAGCATGGATGGGCCCAACTACATTCACTTTACTGTAGCTAGGATGGATAACAACAGTAGTGAATGTCAGGTACACCAGGGAAGCCACAAGCACTGTGTACCTACCAGAAAACAACTCTCTGGAAATCTACAGTGCATACTACAATACTCTCTTTGTTCCCTCTGCTGATTAGCTGAAACTAGCACAAATTATGGTCACCTATATGATAGCAGTACTTCCACTTTTTTGTGTATTCATGTGTAGAAAGTCTATGGCTCTCTTGTAGCACAGCCCAATCCACAATACTTGCTTCTACTACTAGAGCAAAGGCAACTGTGTTTTGCTTTTGAGTTAGTTTTGCTCATCTTATAGGAGTGTAATCTGCAGAGAAAATAAACTGTGATAGCCATTCAGACCACATATTTATGTAACATGTGAAAGAAAATTCATATGACCAAACACTGCAAAGACGTGTCCAAGGATTTTGGATTAAGTACCTACATAGCTCTTTCTGTAAGGGCAGATTACTCTGTTACATGTGTTTTGTTGCTCAGTGTAGATGCAAGAACATTCTTAGAACTGGAATCGAACAGGTGCTAGAAATAGAATGGTCTAATATTACTTTTCATTTTAGAACATTTCCAAAAGGACTGTTTACTGACATGTTGAGTATAGGAAACTTTAGGAAATGCTTCCACTGAGTCATAAGTTACTGTACTGCTTACCATATGAGCTCCTGTTGTCTGTTAAGCCTACTTGCTGGATAGCTTTAGAAACCAAATTAGATAGTTCATTCCACTTGTATTACTGCAAGGCTTGGTTTTGAACCGTGTTTTCCAGATGCTATGCATGTACTTCTGATTTCCTGACTTTTCTTCATTGTCTGCATATGTTCTTTAGCTGCTCATACTTTCTTAGATTTTTCAATCTCAACAGAATTCTAGTCTAGTAAAAAAAGCACACCAAACAGTCCAATGGACAAGGCATCTGTTAGCCTCTGAGACACCAGGATTCAATTTTCTACAGTGCTAAAGACTGCCTGTGTGTCAGACCTAAATTCAGAAGAGGCCTTCGGTCCAGCCTCAGGCACCATGCCACTCCGCAGAATTCAGTGTTGCCAGTTCTAATTAATTCCATTTGAGTGATGAAATCTTCATTAGGAGAGAAGCTAGTAACACAATGATGTGAGAAGCTTCAGCCCTTTCCTGAATTTTAGACAGACCTATGAGTAAATCCTCTCTGAGTGTCTTCTTGCCATGCTTTCTTGTCTAGGGACTTTAATGATGAAGACTTTGAGGATGATGTGAGAATTCTAGGAATCTAAATGTTAGGTTTAGATGTCTAAAGACTCCTTGTGACTAATACTTAGCCTGCCTGTGCATCGTGTTCTCTGTCTGAAAAATAATGCAGATTTTTTTTCCAAATAATTTTGGTTTCTCCTTATGAAGCATCCCTTGAATCATAATTAAAGCAAAAATAAAGCATAAAAGGTAGACTGACCATACAGTATGATTGTTTCAATCTAGAGAATCTTAGATCCCTTTTCATGTCACTGGATCCCAACATCTTGGGTACAGAATGTGTCTGTACAGAAAGAATGTGTATGTGTGTAGAAGCTAGGCCGAAGTCTATGTCGCTATTTAATAAACTGTTATTATTGTAACATATGGCAGCTCAAATAACATATTTGAAATGAAAATACTAAGGGGGGCTTCTTGATTTGAAAATATTAGTGCCATTATGTTGTATTTCTAAACCTGAACAAATGTTATATTTAGACCTAAGACACAACAGGGTATGAATTATTGCACACTAATTCACAACTAATGTGTTGCTGCGAATGAAGCTAAAGGCTGAGTGCAATCAACTCAGCTCCATCAGTACAACATTAATTCACACACTAGAAGATCTTATTGCACTTATAAAAATATTATTCCAAAAGGTCACAGATTCTAAAAATAAACGGTAATGTAACCAGGGTCAAGTTCCAAGAATTATTATCAACCACCAGCCTGTTCTATATCTTTTAAAAATAATCACATGTATCACAGAGAACTTGCATGAGGATTATTCAAACCTAAGCAAAATCCTGATTGCACCAATAAAGTTGCATGTAAGACCACTGAATATGGAGTTCATGGTCATATTTGGAAAATAAAAATGAAAAAAAAAGGGATACATCATATGTTCAGACAAACTGGTATAAATCAAACTGATGTACCACAACATTTTAAACAGAAGTGATATTTGAAAGGACACTTCTGGATGTACTTCCAGGCACTATGGACTACCCAGCTTCCATATAGCTAGGCCTAAGGAGAATACTGGTTTTGTTTGGTATTCTATCTGCAGCTTTTGAGATGAAATACCTGTGGCCTTGTTCAGGACAGTGTTTAGTTGGATCCTATGCTGTATTAATTAGACTCTCCAAGCTAAATATTTTACAGGGATTGTGTGTTTTTAGGGAACCTAATGTTACCTTCTAATAATGTTTAAGAATAGACTATGCATTGATTATGGCACTGCCTAGTATTTACATATTTTTAAACAGGTTTGAAGAATATTTTCAGATTCTTATTTACCCATCTCATGGTTCCCCTTACAGAACAGACCTGGAATATGTTAAGAAGAAGCAGTAAGAGACCTTTACCAAAGGATAGCTGGGGTTATGACTTTCCTGCGGCTGGAGAGGCTGTCTTGTCTTTCTTCTCTTTTATTGGGACTGACAAGAAACAGAGCTATAGAGAAAGGCTGTGCATGTGTTCCCTTTGGAATTCTGTCCTAAAGAATGGTAGCTCTAAAAAAATAGCCTATAGGTAGAGAAAAGTTTTGAATAAGCTTAGAGTGCATCAATGCTGAAGAAAGCAAAGGTTTGCGAAGTACAATTCAGCAATTAAATGGAGTTTTTAGAATTTAGCTTGGCCCACAAAAGGAAATGAGTTACTCCAGGACTCAAGTACATGTTTTTATGTGTTCCACTTCAGTATATTTGCACTTCAATATATTTTCCATGCAGACAAACATGAATCTCAATACTAATCCGAAAACTAACACCATTTTTAACATTTCATTCTGAGCCCAAATGACTCACACTGATCATTTAACTTTCACTAATAAATCTGCACCTGCTGAGAACTGTTTGAAAACTTTTTTTGTGTGAGCTGGAAAATCATTAAGAATATTGGGGAGATTCCTGATTTAATATCAGTAAGATTTGATTCTATGAGAGGAAAATTGTAAATTTTAAGCAGTTCTTATAAGGAATTTTATCAAAATTGAATTTATACACTGTGTCTTCTCCACCACAATTCACACCTTTTAGAGTAGAAAATATTTTATTACAGACAGTGAATTTACACTGGAATCACTCCACACAAAATCAGATTTATTTAACTATATTTCTTTAATAAAATGAAGCAAATTAATTAGACATGAATAATTTAAGAAATGGATATGCTCTTTTAAGAGTGAGATGCAGTAGGAGAAAATAACGCTAAACAGAATGTTCTTGTGATAGCTTAGGTACAGTACTCGTATTTGTGAAACTAAGGTTTCTTAAGTGTCATTTAGTGTGATAAAGAAACCAGCTGTCCTACCCAGTTTAGACACATCTCTCAGGTAGAGACTAACTCACTCCATCTTCCATTAAAAATGTTGTGTGTGCTATTAAATAGAAAATTCCTAAGGACAAAGTATAGACAAAATATTGTTGGTATTATACTAAGGAAAATGATTGTCTTGCTGACAAGAGAATAGATATGTCAGAAGATGGCAGAACTGTGCCACATGAGTCAACGGGCTGAGATGCTGTCTAGGGCCCTTGGTGAGTTAATATCAGGTCTCTTCAGAGATGAAAAATAATAATTAAACACTGCTTGTCAATTAATGCCAACTTAAAGAAAGGTCCTACACTTAGATTAAGTGAGGAGATTGGGTTGCTTGAAAACAGCAAGAAAGGAGGAAGAAAAGGACTATGGAATAATGAAAGATGTAAGGTAAAAAGGGAAAATAATTAAACACACATGCACTTACACAGAGTTGGAGCACTCATATTTCTAATTAGAATTTCAGTGCAGGAGCCCAATTTAACCTTAGGGAGTCTTTATAGTCATGTCAGTGTTGTGCACAGCACTCAACCTAATGCTGATATACCGGGTTGAATTTTCATATTACATTTAGTAGAATGCTATTATTTATATGTGTAGCATATATTTCACTTTTAAGGGCAATGTAGTGGATGTCTATATCTGCTTGTGAGAAGTGTTGTTTACTGGAAGCCTGAAAACTGACAGTTAATTACTTTTTCTCAGTCTCACTCCATTAATGAACACACGTAGTGGGTTCCCCTATTGCTTTAATTGACAGAGACCTCATATTTTTGAGTTATTACACTGTGTTGGCATTACCTCAGAGGCAAGTTTTTGTCAATATGTAACATATCCGGAGAAAGAAGGCACAAAAACTCTCAAGCATTTAACATGTGAAGAATGGGCCGAAGTGGAATAGCCATAATGATACTATGATAATCGCTCCACAGCATGTTCCAAGCTCTGATGAAGCCTGTGAACCCAAACAGTGACATTTTCTTTATTTTGAGTCTTATCTCCCACCCAAAAAGATGTGCCTTAGATTGAAAGAGCAGTCAGTAGAGCAGGAAGCTAATTAGACAAACTAAAAGGTTCTGGAAAATATTCCATTCCATGAAATATTTCTTTAGAAGCTTTAGATTAACTTTTAATTTTCTTTATTAACTTTTAATTAACTTTTATTAACAGTTTTTAGCTCTGTCAGAGATCCATTTCTCATTCCTAAAGTCCAAGTTTTCTTCAAAATACTTGAGAGGAGCTGAAACTTTTTAAATATAGATGAAAATGTACATTTCACAAATAATATATGGGTTTTATCTCCATTTAGATTAACAACATCTTTACTCCCTCCTCTGTAGTGTAATTTATCATGTACATATAATTCCTTTTGAGCAAAATGCCTCCTAGTTACTTCAACTACATAGACAAATTTTAGTCAAGTTTCATGGATGGCAGGTCGGGATGTGCTGGAAGGGTTAATTCTCCATCTCTCCACCAACAAAGCTCAATGGAGCATATGTGCTTCTGGTCATGTGATGCAATTACAGCTGACAGCCTGCCCTGTCCCCTGAACAGCTGGGTCTGATCCTCAGATTAATGTACTTAAAACAGTAAAATCTTTGTATGTTGTAAAGATCAAGAATGACAACACTTTCTAGAGTATATCCCATATTCCTGCTGCCCAGTACCTTTCGTGGGAAATTACTGGCACATGCTCAAACAAAACAGAAAAAAGTAACTAGTGGAATACTTATTACCTGTGAATTTTACAAAAATATTTGGTTTGCAGTTTCATGTGTCTTTATTCCTATTGATGAATTTTTAAAATTACCCTTCTTTAAGCCCCCAGAATGTTTACACGGTTCTTGCACACTAACATCTGCTAAGCCTTTTTTTGCTCAGGAGGAATAATTCATGCCTCTTGAGTTTGCACACGTTTCCCATATGTCTAGAAAATCATATGCTCTCACTCCTTTCTTGTCAAAGGTTTTTATTCTCCATACGTTTATCAAGGAAGAAAAACTGCAAACGCACTTTATTTTCACAAGTTTTTCACCAACCACTTTACATTTTGAATCCCTATACATTTACAGGAGTGTTCCCATGGAAACCAGAAAGAAATTTTCTTTACAATATTCTTGGCGAATGAAATGCAAGTAAAAATGTATTTAATAATTTTAGAAGAAACTTTCAGTGATTTAGTTCTAGCTCAGAATCTTAAGACTATATTTTGAGTGCTGTGTCAGGGGATTCATGAAAAGAGTAGGGAGGTCTTCTGATATTCATAAAAAGATTCAGACGCTAGCGTGCATACTTCTGTGGGCTCAACGTAGCCATGCCATGCCTTTTCTGCCAATGGTATGGTGGTTAACATTAAAAACTCAAAAGTTCTGATTTGGACCACTGACCTTAAATTTTTTAAATAAGTGATGCCTTCTACATGACTAGCTTGGATCAGAGGAAAAGTTATCATACGGCTTGCTTCACAGGAGAAGCTCTAGTGAACACATGTTGGCCCTTACTGATGAGAAGGAAATGGCATAAGTCATATAACTTCTACTTGTTTTGCAGCTTTCAAGTTCCATGCACTCAAGAAGTTATAGATCACTAGCTTGGTAGGTGAGGTGAAAGCAATAGATATTGTCTACGTAGTAGACAGTAAGGCTTTCAACAGTGTCTCCCATAAGATCCTCATACAGAAGCTGATGAAGTATGGGCTGGACAGCAGACAGTGAAGTGGATGGAAAACTGGCTAAACGGGTGGGTCCAGAGGGTGGCAATCAGTGGCACAATGTCTAGTTGAAGGCCAGTAGCTAGTGGTATACCTCAGGAGTCAATATTGGGTCTGATTCTTTTTAACATCTTCATTAATGATCTGGATGATGGGGCAGAGTGTATCCTCAACAAGTGTGCTGATGACACAAAACTGGGAGGAGTGGCTGATACACCAGAGGGTCATGCTGCCATTCAGAGGGACCTCAACAGGCTGGAGAAATGGGCTGACAGGAACCTTGTGCAGTTCAACAAAGAGAAGGGCAAAGTCCTGCATCTGAGGAGGAACAACACCATGCACGAGTATTATGCTGGAGGCCAACCAACTGGAAAGCAGCTTTGCAGAAAAGGATTTGGGCTTCCCAGTGGACACCAAGTTGAACACGAGCTAGCAATGTGCCCTTGAGGCAATGATGGTATCCTGGACTGCATTAGGGGGAATGTTGCCAGCAGGTTGAGGGAGGTGATCCTTGCCCTTTATTCAACACTGTTGAGGCCACCTCTGGAGTACTGTGTCCAGTTCTGGGCTCCCCAGTACAAGAAAGACATGGAGTTACTGGAGAGAGTCCAGTGAAAGGCCACTAAGATGATTAAGGCACTGGAGCATCTCTCCTCAGAGGAGAGGCTGACAGAGCTGGGACTGTTTAGCCTGGAGAAGAGAAGGCTTGGGGGAGATCTTATCAATGTATATAAATACCTAAAGGGAGGGTGTAAAAAAGATGGAGCCAGGCTCTTTTCAGCAGTGCCCAGTGACAGGACAATGGGCACAAACTGAAACACAGGAGGTTCCATATGAACACAACAAAACGCATCTTTTTACTGTGAGGGTGACTGTGCAATGGCACAGGTTGCCCATAGAGGTTCTGGAGTCTCCATCCTTGGAGATATTCAAAAGCTGTTTGGACATGGTCCTGGGCAACCTGCTCTAGATGGCCTTGCTTTAGCAGGGGTATTGGACCAGATGACCTGTAGAGGTTACTTCCAACCTCAACCATTCTGCGATTCTGTGATTCTGTAACTCTCTGTTCTGTCAGCTTAATTGCTACAATCTGACTATTAGGTTCTCTGAGTGTACATACAATTCACTTCAGAAACAGCTTCAACAAAAATTTCCTAGCAAGAACTCAAGTATACCTAACTTCTGCTCCTAAGAATCTAAGATCACATTCTGCAAAATTAGGTCAATCTAGATCCATGGTAGAAAGATACTGGGATAACATGATATTGTGGCCATAAATTCAAAAGGTAATGTTGATTTTATACATATTTTACATGTTTAAAGTATAACTACATATGACCTCTATGTAGATGTTTTAAAGGTGTAAACCACAAATAACTTCTGACAATAAATAGGCAAGAGTAGGGTATCAGAATGAAGTTTAAGGTACATAAAAGATTACTCATTTATGAGGGAAAAAAAAGCAATGTCACTAATATATATTCCACCAAGGCGGCTTCTGAAATGCCTCTTCCTCTATAGTAACATTTTTTCCCAACCAATCTATGATTTCTCAGGTTGCAATGAGTCATGTCATGTAACTGAATGTGTCACATCCAACTGCGATATGATGAGAAACAACATAACAAAAAGTGACAAGATTTAACATGACAAGTAAGAATGAAATGCTACAGTGGTAAACACCAGTTTTCAGCAATTTGGTATGTCATGTTTTTTAAAAAGGACAACCTAACAGTATGGTTCTCATATAATCACAGCTCCTGACATACTGAATTACTTAGTTTTCAATGTTTCATGTTTTCATATACCCCAATGGTGATTATCTTTTGATATCCAGTTGAAAGATGAATTTTTGGCTCAATTAACACTGATATACTCATGAAAATTAACCATTAATGTGAGTTTAAAACAAAGATGTTTACTGTGAACAGTTGAAATTGGGAAAATACATTTAACCAATAATTGCAATTTATATTGTTGATAAGGAGAACTGCTTAGAAGATATCAGACTGGAACTGAAAGGACAAAAATATTAAGCCTGGGAGATGGGAAGGGAAAAAATGACAAACTGGGCAGGACCAACAACTGGCTAGGAAGGAAGTAGCTAATTCTCACCATAGAAATTTTTATTTTGGAAAGTTTCAAAATATTGGTTTAAAACTAATTTTTGATATTTTTGCAGCATAAACCGTGTTTAATATTTAGTTTACACCAGTAGGCAACACTATCACTGCTGATATGTCATACTGTGAAACAGCGCAGTTGAAATAACTATGTATTTATTTTAAAATGAATAAGGAATGTTCTTAGTGATCTGATGAAATCTTTTCTGGATCACAGTCTCCTGTCCATGTTTTACTGAGACAGTTTCTTTTATGATGTTAAAAGCATAAAAAAAGGACTTTGTTATTGGCAAACCAGCTCTAAGTAGTTCCTTCAAAATGGAATGGAATATTCAGAGTCATCTAGTTAATGACAGAAATCTATGCAAACACTGTCTATCCCATACCTGTTTTACAAATTTTTGTTCACTTTTAAGAGCTATACATTTCACAAACATGATATTCTAAAAAATAAACTATGATTTTCACTACAGGGTACTTTCTAGATTTTAAGAAGCAAATAGTTTGAATTCCTTCAGTCTTGCTAGATCTTAAAATGTGAATAGGTCTAGTTCCCATTGTTCCAAGATCAAGTTTTCAAGCTCCCCAGTGTTTAGTAAAGTTTGTCATAAATACAAGAAGGAAGTTCTAGTTCTCTCCATGAGATCCAGAATAGAGAAGGTTTTCTTGTTTTGCAAAATAAAAGGCTATCAGCATTTGCTATCAGTGAGGAATGTCAGCAAGAAATAAGCAGATGCCATCTCTTCTGGAGCTAATTCTAAGGTGGTTGTGACATTGCTGTCTCAAGGATTGCCTGGCTGTAGAAGTCTTGAGATGACACCTCTGATACTATTGCTATGATATGTGGAAGCTTCACATCACAGACTTCCTGAAAATAAAACACAACTTCTAATCTTGGGGACCATCACTGCCTAGATAGGTGGGTAGATAGGTGGGATGTCTACAGCTGCTTTCTGGAAGAGGAATACTATCTCCAGAAGAGACAGAATCACATATCATTTGGGGAAAAGGGAAAACTCTGTGAGTCAGTGAAAGTATAGAGCATATGCCCTCTGCTTACTTTTCCTGGATATCTTCAGCAGAAACCAAAATATCTAGAGGCTGGACAGCAGTCACTATAGTTGCCATCAGTCTAGAAGTCTCATGAGCAGAAGAATTGTGTGAAGATGCAGAAGAGAAACATGTATGAGCTCAGCAGGTCCACTGGCAAGCACTACGGTATCTCTGAGCAACCTGTTTTGCAGAAGCACCAGCTATGCAGATATGCGATTGTTCTGAGCTGGTGAATGAAGCAGAGAACACATCCTCACTAAACGGTGACAAAGACACCCTATATAACCAACACTGATTTATCTTAAGGAGTGTAGACATGCATGAGTTGGGGATGCTAATGATGGCCTTGTTCTTTGAAGCGATGGGTCAGAGCCTGTCACTCTAAACTGCACTAGAGAGTGCTCATGCTGCAGGTCCAGATAATTATTGACTTTGCAAATCCCAGCTTAAAGAATAGTGTTACTGACTGAGATGTTGCAGCATGAGTTTACATGATTCTACTTCTGTTGGCTTATATGTGCCATTCCATAATTTTGGAGAGGTGTATATTAGTAATTTATGCTCACAGATGGACTGCAAAATATTCTCATACAGGGTAGCTGAAGCTCAGTGGAATCTGGGGTTCTGGAGATCTCCTTCCAAAGTGGATTTTTTCTGTTACAAAATTGTATGGAAAGCAAAAATGATTCTTCTCATTTCAGTAATAAATACCCAAACTTCAGTATGATATGAGAGAGAACAAGGAAATGATTATGGTACATATGTAGAAAATGATGTGATTTCAAATTTGAGGTTAAGTAATTACACTGATATCTAAAATCCTACTTCTGCAATTTGTGTTGTACTTCCAAATAAATCTATGAATCGTCCATCACTGATGAGTGTCTTAAATCCAGACAATGATTTCTGGTTTTCAAAATCCTAAAAAGAATGTTCTTGCTTTCTGCCTTCTTGAATTTTTATTTTTTTTATTAGTAGAGTTACTTGAAAGTACTAAGGCAAAACTTTTGTATTCTGTAAACCTGTGTTTCCATTTCACTTTTAAAGAGAAAGATACTGGGAAAACACTCGAGAATCACAACTGCAATTTTCATTGCATTCCTTGGTGCGTCAGAGGATGATGAGCGTATCACCATCAGTGAACATTCACTTCTCTGTTTTTTCTGTCTGTTTTGCATTGACAATCAACAATGTGGAAGCCCCAGAAAAGGCTTCATTGCAGCAGAATAACTTATTCACATATGGTCACTGGTAAAATATGCAAAAGCAAAGTGACCAAAAAAAGGAATTAACTCAAACTTCAAAAGATAATCATGAAGCTTACCTTCATTATCAGAAAGGAGATAATGAAGCCTTTGAACAACAAGAATTATCAAGCAATTTTTACTTAGATCCTGACTAGCATTTTTCTCTTAGCAGATCACACAATGCTTCAACAGGGTGTCTAGTTTACAATAGACCAATATTACACAAGCCATAGAGCTAGTAACTTGACCACAGTGCCTAACTGACAATCAAAGCAGAGAAATATTGTAAGCAGCAGTCCCTTGGGAACCTGAGCATTAGTTAACTGAGAAAATAATTCCTGTTGTGTGTGGCCTTTGAAGTTCTGGCATTACACCCTTTGCCTGGAAAGAAAATAAATTCAGACTAGAAGTTTGCCAGATTTAGACAAAAGAAAGACCTGTAAATACCAACCATTACCCCTTCCTGCTATTATACATTCAGGAACGCGGAAGCTCCCTTAGGCTTATTGGAGGTGAAGCGTGTCAGAATGATCAACAATAGCTCTCACATTTTCAGAAATATCTATTTTTTAGAGCTAGACAGTCACACTTGCAGGTAACAGTATTACTGCTGTGATTACAATACAGTGAAGTGTTACAGGTCACTGAGCCAAAAGGTATTCAAGTTTTTTTCCCTTCAGTTTGAATGTATGTATCTAGGATAGACACATGCTAGAATGAAAATCTGACTCTGATTCACCAGTCTGTGAGCAATGTTTAGGTCTAAAAAAGATGTTCCATTTAGGTGACATCACTGTCAAGTACTGCAGAGCGCCTACCACAGATGGGGAACTGCTATGGCAATAGCTCCTACCAGCTACAGCTTTTGCCTCTGCTCCCTCATACTCATTGCCAGGATTGCCTCTGCTGACATACTGCAGTTGTGTTGTTACTGCTGCTTTTCAGACTGAATTTGGAGCAAGTACTCACATCAGAGCATTTATCTAGTTTCCTTCTTGAGAAAAGGTCTAGCATGTGTTGTCAGTATCTGTTCACTTCTTAGAGGTTTTCCAAAGAATTATGGTAAGTTCCTCTATCTATCCATAATTTCCTTGAGCTGCCAGAAAGTCTCTGGCAATCCCCCAGAAATATGCTTCCACAAGTTCTGCTAAGATACTCAGCGCAGATTTGTCTACCTACAGCAGAATATCAGAACATGAGCTGAAGTTGTACAGCTAATATGGAAACAGCGTCCCACTGGCTCCAAAATATGAAAGTACACCGATGTTAAAAGCTCTGCAACAGAAGTTCAAGATAACTTAGCTTTTGGTCAGACTTATTAGGAAATATTTTCCAACTTTCCTAAAGCTGTGCTGCCATACAGGAAAGAGTACAAAATTCAATGGATCTAGAAAAGCATGGAAATAGGAGTGTAGTTCTCTGCTTCCACAATTTGCTTGTGTGGGAGGAGGGCCTTCTGGATTCTGGCACTACAGTTATCTCTGTGTATTTTCTCTGGACCTGTCATTAATTAAAATGTATAGAGGAAAGGGAAGTTAGCAGCCTATTTAAATTAATTTTTAAATGTGGACTGAAGTTTCAGCATTAGTGCGCTCACCATGAAAAAACTTAATTCAATATTGGGTATCAAATGAATAACAGAGTTCGAAAAAATTATATATATTTTAACTTTCACTAAAAGTGTATCCAGACATTCCTACTGTCTTGGAATTTAAAATTCAATGTAGACTACAGAAATATAAAGCCATGAAATGGTCAGTTCTTTGATGCAATTTTTGCTTGGAGTTTTAGCATAGTCTTAATAGGTCTTGAAAAAGGAAAAAAATAATGAAGCACTTTCAAGAGGTTTAGAAGGACACTTCATAGAAGGGGTAATTTATCATTATCTTTTTCTGTCTTGCCCTTTCCATGCAGACAGGAAGAGAACGCAGAATGAGGGTAAGATTATTCTTCTAAGTAATACTACAGTATTGCATCAAAACTCTTTATTGCCTGCATTTGCTCAATACAGATAGTAAAAGTAAACCAGTGATCAACAGAATTTCTAAGTTTAACCCCAGCCATATGAGATTCAGAAAGAGTTCCTCAGCCAAGTCTGCTCTAAAGAAAAATTCTGTGCAGATAAGGGTAGCATAATTAGTGTGCTGCATATGTGCCCATAAAATCATGTAAATACTTAGGATTGATAAATTAGAATTCTTAATCATAAATTTTTCATCAAAATCTATAAATTGAGCTTTATTTAGAAGAAGAAATATTGATTATTTTTTTTTTCTGATGTGGGTATTACCTTGGAGTTGAAATGCTGTAAAACATGAAAATTATCATCTCAGAAGGATGCCAAAAGAGTATGGATAGAAAACACTCCTAGATGACTGAAGAAAATGAAAGTGAACCTTCTTGTTAACTGTGCAAGCATTTTTGATCCATTTACTTAACCTTCTGTAACAAATTTGCAAAATGAGGATATAACATTTATTACAGCTTCAAATATTCCTATTTCTATGTAGGTTGATTTTGAGAAACATTTATAAGCATACTGTCACACTAACAGGGAAACTAGTATTAATGTCCGGAATTCAATACTGATTATTTAAAGCACCAATTATAATGCATAAGATATTGGCATTATTTCTAGTTCTTTGAGTACTCTGAGTTCTTCTAGATCTCCTACTACGTCTTACATTCTTGGGCAATGTTTAGAAAAAGATGAATCTGCAGGGATTTCTTTCTCTTCTTCGTATTATAACCTATAGTGACAAGAGTGTTTTTAAATAAAAAATTAATGTACAAAGATCTTCATTGGTTTTCTTCTGATATCTCCCTAAGTGATTTAAACAACTGGGCTATTTTCTAACAAAGTGTTTGAAGTGGTTAAAGCTCTACTACATGCCATAATTCCCCCCCCACCCCAAGATGTCTGTCTTTCATGAGGGTTTTTTTGTAGTCTTACACTGGCAATCTGAACACAAGTTCTTGGGTGACTTGTGTCTGATTCATGGATAGGGAATAAACCAGAAAATTCCAAGTGATAATTCAGACTTAAAACATTTAAAGAAATGTATCTTTATTTTTTGCCCTTTCAGACATTATACTAACTATACAACAATAATATGTATTTTATAGTGTGTATTAATTTTTCTTGAGTATCCATCAAGTTAAAACTCTAGGACCTGTTTTCATATACTTAAACAGAAAGAATATAATTCTAATTTTGTCCACTCTTGTAATAATGACAACTCTTTTGCATTTTCTATTTCAACTGGACTGCCTAAGCATTTTTTATGATTATATAAAATCTGAACTTTTCTTTTTGAGTCATGCACATAATTTTTAATCACTCACTGTAGCTCATGCAAAAAAAGTAACAGCTTGCTACTTGTATGAGTCAGAATCTAAACAGAGCTATTTAAAAATCATTTGGAAGATGTGTTATTAGCTAATTAGCATAATGTAGTTGTAGAGAAGATATACAATTTAACGTGTTTCACTGAATCAGTTCATAAACAAAAACTGTAATTAGCTACTATTTCCTATGCATTATTATTTTCCTTGAGATTCTATACTATGGCCAAGCCAACCTAAGAATGCTATCAAACAGATCTAGATCAGAAATGCTATGCTGCAATTGGGGCACACCTTTAATTTTACATGTATTACATTCCAACACTGTCTACTTAAACATTTACACCAAATTTAAGTTTCATGTCTTCATAACTTTATAATTACTTGGGTGTATAAGAAAAGATATTGAATTCTAGCTTATTCTTCCACTTAAAATAAATTGCCCAAGTTTAAAATCTGAAATAGTAAAACTGAGCAACACAGAACCATTTGATTTTCCCTGACTCAAGGTTTGTATGGAATTAAAAAAAAATTAAACAGGAAAATCAACTTACTTTTTATGGATACTTTATTTAGTCATTAGAATCTTGCTCCAAAATAGGTTAACTGCAACCATTTGATCATCATTAGATTCCGTGGGAATTAACAGTAGACAATGGCCCATAACTCAGGCCTGACTGATTTCAAAAATTTACATTCATATATTAGTTTTAGCATATCTTACAATGCTTGGCCACATCCACCTCGAAGGCAGTGGAGATTGCAAGATATTTCCTTTCCTCTAGAATGCCTAAGCTCAACAGTAAAGCAGAAAAGTCTGAGACATGGATCATTTAATAACATTCATAGACTATCTCTACATCATAGTTAACTTATGCAACATTATGCAACCTGCTCTAGTTGAACCTGTTTTAGCAGGGGGGTTGGACTAGATGATCTCCAGAGGCCCCTTCCAATCCCTACTATTCTGTGATTCTGAGATTCTGTGATTCTGTGATTAAGTTTTCCAGACCTCTGGAGAAAAAGGATGAAAGACTTTTAGCCATCATCCAAAATTTCCTGATCTAAGCAGAGTTCTGAAACAGTCACAGAAGAACCAGCAAAGAAACCAGCATAGGAAAAAAAAGAAAGATAGTTACATTATAAATGTAAAATCATTTTGGATTTTGAAAAGAAAGTTCATAACAGTGTACAAAAGTGATACCATCTGCAATCAGGCTGAATACCACATTTATTTCCAAGAAAAAGGGCAAATTTATATTTAAAAAATCTCAAGGGGACACTGACTGATGTGTCAGTGATAATTAATATGCTACTGGTGAGGCCAAAGTTCAACTGATTTTAGACTACAGAAGCATCAGGAACATCGAACAACATTTGTCTGTATTGCTGTAAAGCAAAAAACAGTATTTGCAGAAAAATGTAGTATAATTGGAAAGCTATTTTAGATCAGAATACTACCTGTCACTGGGCATCTGTGGATATTAAACTGTTCCCAACATGTCATCTTTTGTGGCTATGGCTTATGAAGACAGAAAATAATTAGTTTTTCATCAGAGTTCCTAAGTATTTAATCTTGCAAATATCTGGATTTCCTGGTCTTGTGCCTTGTGTTCAATGACAGTGCTGCAGATGGTCTTGGTAACCTCACAGACAAACTTCTAACTGAGATCTTACTCTGATTCTTCAGATTCCTTCCCAAGAGGCATGTTTTTCATGAGTGCCTTTCAGTATTTCCCAGATGAAAGACAATGTCATGCATCATGCTGATTGCAATAACATTGGAGACACACTTATTTTTTAAGATAAAGTTTTAAGATAGCATTTAGCAAGCTTAGATATTAGTAGAAATGGACATTATAGACAAGAAGAAAAATTCTGAATCTACATCCAATTAAAATGAAAAATTTAATTAATTAAAAAACCTTATGAAATTAGAACCAACAAGGCAAATAGGCAAAGGAAAATACCAACAGCTGCTGAGGAGGACTCATAATTGTAAACTGAACTGAGAGGAAAGGATTGAGGGACTGTTAAGATAAACTCAAAGATCAGTGTTTAATGCTCATCATCATTAGGAATTTGCTTCCTTGTGCGATACTGAAATAAATGAGGTTCATTGTGAAGAGGGAAGATTTCATTTGTCAGTGCACAGAAATGGATTCTAAGCTTGGCGGTACTTGCCTTTCAAATGTAGTCTGCATGATCATGCATCAGCTTAGCGAGTTGTATAGGGTATTTGTTACCTGATATGAAGGACCAAGTAGAAAGCTCCTTGGTAAAGTCACTCTTTCTCTAAGCTACAGTACAGAAGAGTTGAAGCAGAGCCACAAATGTGAAAAAAAAATTGTCAAGAAGTGTGATTAATCAATCAGAAATATATTCTAAGCTGGTGGCAATTCATTTCTAGTTACATATTTAAATAGCACGGCTTTGAGCTATCCTGGCTGAAGTTGATTCAGCATATTGATGTTAGAGGAAGTGGTTCATCAGTTCCAAGAAGAATCTCAAAACCTTATCCTGCTTTTATCCACTCCCTGGATATTTTTTACATGCTGTATCCAGCCACAGAACTCTCACTGACAAAGTACTAGTACTGTCAAAACCATCCTCAAACTTATTCTCATCCAAAAGCCATCTTTCTTCAAGACAAAAAAGACTGTAACGGAGAATACTACTATGTAAATCACCTCATTAGTAACATACCAGTTAAAATGAACATCCCCAAACTATATACAAGTAGTCCATACTAAAGTGTAACCATAGTTTTGCTTGGATACTTCAGAGTTTCAGCTAGAACATACTGTCAGTCTTACATCTGTCATCACACAGCAACTTTATCTCCAACAATGAACACCTTTATAGGTTTTGTCTGCCAATCCAGCCCCACAATGTAACTTTTTCATAGCCTTTTTTTTGAGGAACAGATTTTAAATAATTTTATCAGTGAGCCTATGTAGTACAGATGACTGGAAACATAGATTCCCTCAGGAATTTCCATCAAAACTCAAAGAATCACTGCTTTTCCCCTAAATTCCTCCACCAATATCACTTTCTTTTGCATCATTGTAATTATTATCATAGCAATTTAAAAATTATAATTGGTATGAAAACCACAGAACAATGCACCTATCACCATAAAAGTATCAACAATCCAAACGAAACACCCCAGACTAACTAGTTTCTCAGGTAAAAGCACATTTGTTTTGAGGATTCTCATGATACCCCAGCAATCTAAAGTACATTCCCCAAGGAAGACAGACACCACTTTTTAAAGAGCCATTTGAATACAAGGTAAGATCTTATATGAAAGAAATCCCAAACTCTGATGTCATACATCCTGGAAAATCATTAACATTATTAAATCTACCCTGGAAGATGAATAGAAGGCCATGCTGTACCTGAAGTTACCTAAATCAGGAAGCCAGTTTCCATCAATTTCCTCGCATAGTCAGCGGAGAGAACTTGGCCCCTTTGAGAATTCCTAACAGTCCTCTGAAAAATATTTCCTACATTTGCTAAGCCCGGAACATAGGGTAATTGTCCTCCTAAAGCAGGAACTATAAGTACTGATTTTGTCATCAGATAGTATAGCCCACTCACCCTCTTCCAGGTAAGTAAATCCCTTAGCAGTATGTTGTGGAGAAATCTTGGACAGTGATGATTTCTAATAATTGGCTTTTTTCACTCTTATCTACAACCATGTCTTGGAAGAAGGTGTTTGTCTCGCAATTATATTTCACTGAGAGGGCATAGATGGGACACTACTTCTACTGTAACTGCTCTTCAGGGGTTCAGTACCTCTGGGTACGTGGAAAAGTAATCTCGAGTCTAATTTGTGACCCATGTCAGACTAGTATTTATCTAGACCTAGGGCTGTGGGTCTGTTTCAGAAAAAGGTTAATTTCAATGTGATCCCTCTAACCCTTTGGATCCTGTGTTCACTGGACTGGGGAATTAGGACTTTTATAGCAAAGTGAATCTGTATTTGAAGAGGGAAAACTTTTTCAAGATCTAGGAAAACAAGGTAAGAACTCTTCATGAGTTGATGAGGCTTTGCGCAATGTAGTCTAGTGGAGGGTGTCCCTGCCCGCAGCAGGGGGGTTGGAACTAGATGATCTTTAAGGTCCCTTCCAACCCAAACCATTCTATGATTCTATGATTCATTCTTTGTTAAAGTTTAAAAAAATAATTCCACATGACCTAAATTACTGTCTGGGTCAAGTTATTTTGCACAGAAGCTCTCTAGCTGTACATGGCCAATGCTTTCCAAATACAGCTGCTTTTGAAGCTATTGAATCTCAATTGACTATGACTCTGGATGTGTTCCTTTTCCAAGTTACACATTTCTAATGCTTCATTTTTATTTAGAAAAGGAAATTGGAGACAATTATAGCAATAAAAGGAATTAATGGAAATTGTGACTAAAAATATCTATAACCTGGAAGAGATGCAGCCATTTTGAAATTAAGGCAAGCACGAGACCTGACAAGATAATGAGAATAGATGATTCTCACCACCTACACAACAGGAGACAAGGATGATGAGGTTGATAACAGTAATGCTGAAGTAGTTTTGTAGCATGTTTGCTTTCCTTTCTAAGTTTGTAAAATCATCACAGAAATAGCAGACTACTTAATTAATGAGTGGCAAAGCAAGACAGAAGGACAACAATGCTACAAAACAATAACCAGGTTCAGACTGCTCTTTATGGGTCAGAAGTAGCATTAAGCACCTAACTGGTTAGGAGTTTGTTTCTTTAGTCTATACTTATCCATTGCAGTAGGTGATTATTATATTAGCTTCTCAGATTATTTTGAAGGGTTGTAAAGGAGAAGCAAAAAATAAAAAGATATTGGAAGTTCCTTGGAAGATGATTGTTGGGGGGATGCTGTGCAGACACTCACCACCTTAGGCATTCAGGAAGAAAGTTATGCTTTGGAAGAAGTGGTTTAATTAGCTTGTAGTTTAACTCACCCAAGAATTTTCTACCTAACTCATGAAATGCATATTGTCTTGCCTACCTATCTACAAACCCTCCTTCCTATATCTAGTACACCAATACTTTTGTTAAGGATTGGGAACTGTTTGGTTTTTTTCCAATCAACTAACATGAGGGGTCCCAAGTCTGTTATCCAGGTTTTTCAGGAGGAAAAGCCTCCCTGTGTGCCTCTGCCAGCACTGCCAATTAACCAGCTCATTTACACTAACCCAGGCCTGAGTGGGTCACTGTGAGAAGTCTGTATACTCTTTCCTTAATTATTCAAGAACCAACAGCACATCTTACTTTCACTTCTGGCAGCTTCTTAGAGGGTAACTCCATCACATTCCCAGCCTGCAGTTAGCAAGTGCAAAGGAAGAAGGAAGCTTAAAGGAGCTTTTTTTATTTTGGTGGAAGAGCACCAAACCCTGACAGTTCTGAGAAGATGTTGTTAGCTTTTCCCTGTGATTGCATATCTGTAGCATCTGGGACTGTACCCAATGTTCTGGAATGAACATCCCGACGTCACCCCATCCCACCCCTCCTAATCTCTCAGGGTGATCCATGTGCATCAGAAGAGGTAATGAAGGACTTATCTGCAGGGTATCTATATCAAAATAGGGTAAAATAAGGTACTCCTGAACAGGTAATGTCACTGGCTAATAGTAAAGTCTCAGAAATACTATATCCATATATTCCATATATCTGAAACAACAAATATTATTGCAGAAAATCCTCCAAACATGGAAAACTGTGGAAATCATTGCTTAAGTTTAGACAAGACTTTGATGGCAAGAATTATACACACACCAGTAAAGCCTCTATTGACTACACATTTCTGTCTGAAAAATGAACCTTAGTTTTCTTTTTGCAATAACACACATTCATTTTCTTTTCCTCTATGCTCTTTCATATCTAGAGTTTGTTCTTGGAATTTTTTTCAAATGAAACTAACATTTTACAAAATAGATTCCCAGTTTCCGAAGGATCTTATTTCTAGATGAAGTCAGTTACATTGGACATTATACCATAAATGACAGTGCTCTGACAAGAAGATAAAATCAGGGTCAAATAGTTACATCTAAATTCACACATGCACATATATGTATATACTAATAATACATACTTACATATATACAGAAATTTATTTATACGCATTGAATCTGAACCTGCAAGTGCAATGCAAGCAATAGATCAAAAGTCTTCACGAAGATATACAGTGGAGGGTAAAAAATAAGCACAGCCTAAAAAAAAAATCCTGCTATTTAATTATTATATAAGACATAAATCGAGATTTAGATTATGCTCTACACATTGACACAAGATAGCCTGAACCTAAAGTTTGTAAGATTTAATTTTCTGTTGCTATTAATGAATATTACAACAGCAGCTGCCCCCTGTGGCTTGGTATAAAAAGCAGTGTATATACCTAGCACAACATTTGCAGACCTCCTCAGTTTTGTGTTTTTAATGTGATGAAAAATTGTACAAGTAACAAAGGAAAAATGTCATGGTAACTAAAACATTTCCTATACATGTATTTTAGAGGGAAGCTAAATCAAAGGTCTTCAAAGAATTACTAGGGTTCTTTCTAGGAGGTTATTGACAAATATGTAGTTTGTCTTCTGAGTTTGTGCCTCTTTCACAGATTGGTGTATTTGTGATCCCACAGGCAGGAATAAGTGTCTGTAATTCATTTCTCCTTGTTAACTAGTGTGCTTTTGTGTGTAGGATGATTGACAGCAAACTCGGCTTAGTCCCAACGGATGAGCTTGTTAGCAAAACCCTAGCATCCTATCTCTAATAAAGCATATCAGCAGTACATTTTGTCCTATCTATTAGCCTCTCTGTTTCTTTTTTGTGAAAAGCTGAGTGTCCCTTTGAAGCAATGACAAATAAACCCCTGAACTGAAGTGCTAGGCTGCCTTATGGACAGCTGGATAGTAAATGTCACACCGTGTATAGAATGCCTATTATCAGAGTGAGCCATTTGTTCCATTCCTTTCAGTATCTTAATGTAATACAAAATTGCTAAATCAAGCCCCATGTCTGTGACAGAACATAATTAATGAGAAAGCAGGAGCCAATTCAACACTCTTTATTGGGACCTAATTGGCTCAGGCAACAGAGTTGTCACTCAACAAGAGACTTCCTTTAAAGCAATTTTGTTCTTGGTTGTATTACAGAGCCTATTAAATTGTCCCCTCCTTGATCACACAAAGAAGTATCTGCATGCAATAATTAGCTTTTCCAAGGGGATTTTTTTTAACTCTTTCAATAATAGCACATTTTCAAGCACTGCTGGAGGAAACAGACAGCACAGGGAGATGTGCAGCCTCTGGACTGAATAATTGTAATACATGCATTTTGGGAAAGCCTATGAGGAGCATATCAAAGCTACATCTAGTACATAATGTGGTGGCCTGACTTCAGAGCAGGTTGCAGGTCAAGCTGGGCATCTAATTGCACTCTGCGCAAAATGTTCAGCTAAAGGAGCAAGTGAAAGTGTAGCAGTATGGATTGTTTAACTTAGTGCTTCCTTTCTGACATAATATTAAGGATCACCATGAGGAATGAGAGTTTGTATTTCCCAGTGCCAGTATCTGGAACTTCTGATAGCAGGATGAGCAGCCATTCATTTTGAGTAGGAATCAAAACCTAAACTGGTGAGGGAACTCTGTAAGCATTAAGAAAGAATTTCACACTATGGAGTCAAGTAGTACTTAAATCATACATAAGTGAGAAGGAAGTCTAGAACCTGCTTCTGTAACCACCAAAAGCATAAATCTCTACAACTAGGTAAAAGACAACTTATTGAAAACCAAAATACATCACTTCTTGAAGTCCAGTGATATAACCACCCTCAAAAAGGTTCAGATGTGTTCACATTGCAATATTTAACTTATTTTCCAGCAAATTTCAGCTGCAGCTACTAAGCTTCATAAGAACTTATTTGAAAGCCAGACAATAAAAATGAGATGGTCCTGAACCAGTTGAATATCTCTGTGTTTAGAAAGGCTTATCATAAGTTGAACTTTATATTTTCTGTTCAGTCTAGAATTAAGCTAGTACTGCAATGGAGGACTTGACCCATGTTCCTCTCAAAATTGTGACACATCATCCACTTTTTGTTACCATTTTCTGATATTTGTATAGGGCTAACAACTCAGTGCACCTGTTGAAAATAGTTTGGGAAACACAATGACAGAAAACTACATTTTTTTATTTATTTATCTATCTATTAATAGATGTTTAATATTGGTGTATTAGTTGTTACTTTTTGAGAATCCTAAGTGAAAGAAATCAATATATGGTGTTTAACAATGAGTAGATTTTAGTACTTCCCTCTTATGTCTCCTAAAGACTAGGCTGATGTGACTAATCATATGGATAATAGCATATTATCACTTATATTATTATTTTCTTCAGGGTAAAAATTCTAGTGTATTTCAGAGGGAATGATGAAAACAGAATTAAGAGGATGCAGAATGTTGTTTTTTTCCAAACAAATAGATGTTTAATGGGTCTTGTCATATGCTATATCTGCAGTTATATTTAGTGATTGTGATGAACACATTTTGATTTGCACATTTTACATAGCTTTTTTAGTGGCACAAGTTCACTGACATCTGCTCTAATATGCATGCAAACTAAAGCATTTCTAATATTCACCCATTTGAAGACTGAGCTAGAACAGAATACATAAATATATTACAAACCCATTTTTTTTCAGATCTAATAAAGTGCAAGACAATATCCTAAATGCAAATGTTAATCAACCATGTCCTTTCCCAGGTGACTCATGAGGACTATGAAGGCATATATTCTGAGCACAATTTTATTAGCTTATTCTAGTAACAAGTGAAAATTATTACAAAAACTGACATAATCTAATTTTCTTTAATTAATCATTTGCAATCAATATTACAAAACTAAAATTGTCTGTTATGATTAACTCTATATGGTCTAGAATACTAAAGGACACTGAAGAATTTAAAAAAAAATATACCAGAGGCATCTAGTGAGAAGATTTTTGACAAGTCAAATTAAAATGCTTTAAAAACCCCAACATTTAAACCGAAATATTGCACAGACTTTTACCAAACAATTATGTGGAAAAATAGCCATGGAAAAGATATTTTGGGATATATTCAAAACAGCATTGATTTAAATGTTTTATCAAATAAAATAGTTCTTTGATATTCAATTTTCATCCAAAAAGTACTTGAGTTCCTAAGTGAATTGCCAAGCTTCTGCAGTTTTGGCCATCATAACTGTATAACATGAGTTAGATGCCATGCTGTTTGAATCGAACACAAGACCGAAAGGCTGTTTCTCTTGTTTCAGAAAACCTTGTGCTCCAGATATTAGTAACAGCCTCCTGACAACACATAGCCAGAAGTTACATATCCCCGCATGTCTGTGCTTGAAAGGTCACTGTCACTGATGACATAAAAGTGAGGTCTAATCAAGAGAGATATATGACATCATTTGGTTGTCATTGCAAACAGAAGAGAATGTGTGATTCCAGGACTGGTGGTTATTAATACTTCAGTAAATGTAAAAAAGACAATCCATATTAGTTATGGATTGCGTCTCTATTTAATGCATAAGGACAACATCTTGCATCTACATCAGCGGTCAGTGGCTAGTGATAAGACAAGATTTAGACACCTGTTTTTGTGTATTATACAAAGTTATTACGATGCATAAAGAACATTGTTTACATCTAAGTTTCTCCTTCTTATATACGCAAGGACTTCACAACAGATGTCTCAGTAAGGACTGGTTTATGCAATGGCTTTGAACTGTTTCCTTGTTTTGATAAACACATCATTGTTATTATTAGTAAGTCTGGCAAAAAAGTCTGAAAACCTTCCGTCATTTTTTCTGTCTAGTATTATCCTGTAATACCCCACAATTTTACCCTGCAAAATATGATGACAAATTCTTCAGCATACAATTTTCCAGAATATTATGAAAATGTCATCTTTTTATGTAAATACTGCCTTCTTTCTTCATCTTACACACTAATGTAATAATATGTGCCCTAGTAGCTTGGCACTCAGTGGCATAATTTTACACAGGTCATCATATTTCAGAAACAAAAATATTGAATACTCTAAGCAGTCTTAGATTTCTAGGCACTAACTGAAGGAGTCTGCAACCTCTGAATCTGTCATGTAACCAGACTTTTCTTCAGCACAAAGTATGATTAAAAGTAATAACACATGTCATACCACTGTGGCAATGCCAACACAGAGGATGCGTTTCTACAGAACAGATGGTACTTGCAATGCTAAGAAGTCTATTCTCTTCATTTTACCTCATTGTTGCTTGGCTTCTGTGCCTTCTCACACACGTCACACATTTGAAAGTGTGCACAATGTCCTCTTTCTAAAGGGCATGAGCATATGAACTCATATAAGCAAGATCAGAATGCAGATTAATTTATCTAGAGTGTAATTCAAAATAGACTTAAAAACAAATAATGATAATATCTTAGCAGAAGAACCCCACAGCTATCATTTTAGAAACTAAGGAATTTAAAATATTGAAAAGCTGGGAAAGGTAGTATTCATATAAAACATAATAGGGATCAGTTCACCTGCTATGTTACGGATACTAGTGTGAAATATAGCAGTTTTAAGACATGCCGAGTAAACTACACAATAATTTAAGACTGAACATTATGAAGAATAATGTAAAATACAAAAGAAGTGTGAGGCAGGCAAATTTTCAGCTGACCTTAATCTAAAATTGATGCTCTTGTAAAAAAAAAAAAATCATGGGATACCTAATGACTATGAAAGTTTTCTAAATATCATTCACAAGTTGACACATCTAGCGTTTCGGTAACTGACAGTAAGATACCAAGGCAAGAAATTACACCTATAAGGAACTAGAAGAAAGAGTACTGTATATTATATAATCAAACCCATATATTGAAGGTCTTGAATTTTCTTTACAGATCTGTAAAACCTCTACATTCGTGCTTATGCAGATTTTGCATATTACAAACTGAGGGAGAAAGGCTTCAATGTGTACAGAAGGAAGAAAGTTCTGACTGATACTGTTCTGGACTACGTCTCAGTAGTTCTAGGTCCTGCTCCAGCAGATACTGTTCTACATGTTTATTTCTCAGCTGCACCAGTGAGGTTCAGTCCATGAGTGTAATACTCTCAGATGTAGTTCCAAGAAACAGGGAGTTACAACTACTTCAGTGAGCAAGCAGGAATGATCTGCTGTGAACACACCAAAACAAGTCTGTTAAGGAATGAGTCCGTATATAGTGTAATAATAAAATGTGGTTTCTTTCTTGATCAGCAAGAGGATGAATAATGGCACTGCAAGTCAGTTTACACATGCCTTTGGCAGCCTGAGAATGACACATGCAGAACTGGGCAAAATTAACTGCCGTGGTCTATCCATGTGTTATCTGAAAAATTCTGACAGCCTGCTCAATCCTCTTCTATTGCTGCCTGTGGGTCCCGTATCCTGAGAGATATGTAATATTCAGCATGAATAAAGACTTGGAAAAATGCTAGCATATGTAGCATCTATGTTTTAATGTCATCTGCAACATTCCCCATAATTTTTTATGCAATCAGTCTTTTCTGCAATCAGTTTAGTCTAAAAAGACCTGTTATACTAAATTGGTCAGCCTGTTATATGTCTGCCTATCTTGGTGGCTAGACAGAGAAGATTGTTAATTGCCTGACACGTGATATGGTTTTCACAATGGCTGGTACAGCATAGTGACTCACAAATTACACAAATAATTTCCTGCATCTTTATTTCTGCTAATTAACTTTGTTTTCTTGCTCTCTGATTCATATTCTCAGGAAGAAAACTTCTTATAAATCACTGGTCTTCACATGTCTGAAATTTAGTTAGGACACAAACAGTGAATGAAAAATAAATTATTCTGCCCTTTGCTGTCTACTGAGTTAAGGGATCTTCTTAACAATTGTGAATTTCACTGCTCTAGACAAGAGATGCTGACAGAATACGTAACAACTAGTATGAACATTTCAGGGAAAAAGTGTAAGTTTTCCTTGTTAATCAATGATTAATTGTTCACAGCCAGAGATCTCAAGCCCTTGGAATCATTGAAAGTTTTTGTTAAAGCATCAGAAATCCTTCAGGCTTACTGCATTCTATCTCAATGTTGAAGCTGTATAGTACAGGTTATGATCCCTGTAAATAGAAGACACTTTGTTATGTCCACTCTCCATTGTCTTTCATTCTGTGACATTCTAAACAGACTCTGCTGGGACCTGTTGGCAAATACAACACTTTAGTGGTGACCCTTTTCCATTAGACTGTTCCTGTCAACCCAGGGAACGAAAAATGATTAGGAGGAACATGAATAAAACTCCTTCAAAAGCTGACATAGGCCTTGACTATGGGTTAAAATTCTTCACAGATGCTCATCAGTGGAGGAACAAAATGACTTAAGCATTGTACTTCTTTAAGACCTTTGGGTACATATTTCATTTTGGCTAGGAATCCTACGTGAAACGTATTTTACCATCTCAACATTTTTTAAAATAACTATATGCACAATTCATCCCCAGACAACACACAAGGCTTTATTCAGGGGAGATAATTAGTATGATAAAGCTGACAGTCACTCTTTATTCAGTATAGATGTAGCAAGCTATTATGACTTCTTTTTTGACCAAGAAACATAAAAATCTTGGTATCTCACCGAAGTATAAAGCTGCTTAGATACTGATAAGTAAGGAGTTTCTTTGGTACCAGTAAGTGGATGTGGGTGTATCTGTGTGCAAATCACCCAGGAAAAGACAAATAAAGTCAGAGAAGTAGTCAAAATGCCATAGAGGCATAAAAGTAAAATGCCCCTGAGGCAAAAGAAAGAGTGGAAATGTCTCTGAGGAGAGGAATCCTGGGAAAGTGCTGAGAAATGTGAGAAGACAAATTGTCTCCAGTTACTTGATTCCTGCTGTGTTCACAGAAAGATTTTGTAAATTCTTTGTAAATGAACAAGCTCTATCAAATAATTTCTCTCCTCTAATGGAAATAGTTCAAAGCATTCTGACTGCTTATGACTTAAAATCAAAATGAGGCAATTGCTATTAGATTCTGTATTGCTATTCCAGAAAAGCCATATATGAAACTCTCCAGTGAAAACAGCTTGGGGACAGAGCCTCAGCTAATCTCACTTATTTAAATATTTAAAAAGGAATTTACATGATAAGACTGAAAATTTCAAGGCCCACTATATTATATTTGTGCATGTCATAGAATGAAAAATAAGTTAACCATTTTGCAAAATTCAGGCTTTTTATTAAATCCTATTTCACTTATGTTTGAATTCACTTGCTTTTGAATACTGTAAAGCCTTAAAATGAAGGGACTTCAGCTGCAGAGGAAAACTGTAGAACCTTAGTCTAGGACTTGACACTGCTGTAATAACAGCATCAAGAAACCCAAAGGCTGTTCTGTTCATTAGAGAGGGACTGAGAGATGTTTATAGTTTGGATAAAATAGGACCATATAATTAGCAGACTAGTGAATCTAATATAGATGTGACACCCATATTATCAATGTTAAATATATATAGTCTTACAAATAATTAAGTAATTTTAGTAGTACATTTTGCTGATGCAAGGTTAAAACATTTCCAAGTTTATTCAAGTAGCAGCCAAAACAATTAAATATTTTTAAAAAAATATTATGTTCTCCCCATTTTTTCTGTCCTAGTATTCATGATAACTAGAATGGAAACCTGCAGATTTCTTGGTATTTCAGAGTATCAGTACCAAAGAGAACATGACTGTATGATGATTAAGAAAAATTACTGTTTGCTCAGGCAAAAGACCTTATATAAAGGAGAGAATTATACTTCAATTTTTTGTAATGATATTGGATAGGCTATTCTCAAGGTTTTTTATATAAATCAGGCTGTTACAAATATTTATATAGTTTTGATATGCAGTTATACAAATTATTATTATTTAAACAGGCATTAGAAAAAAAGATTTCAGAAAATAATCAAGGACTGCCAAGTATGTCCATGTAAAAGCAGTGCTTAAGAAATCCACAAAGCAACTGACTTAAGTTTCTCCTTAATTTCTCCCTCTGTTGTCCTCAAATACTGTCTCTGCGATTTTATGTTGGCCAATCCTTTTATATACTACAGTTTGTCTTCATCTTTAATCTGCATTAAGTTTAGAAGTTTACAAATCTCACTGATGTGTAAAATTATTACAAAAATGTGTAAAATCATTACAAAGATGTACTTCCAAATCCCATTTAGGGACCCTGACAGCAACCACCTTGGCCCAAACAGCTATCATTATGGCATTACAGTATTTGCCATTCCAAACTGAATCAAGGCACAGGAGGAGTTTCCCATCTTTCTTAGTATGCTACTAGAAAGACTTTAAATTTGCTATAGTGTCTTTGTATATATTTCTAGGCCTTAAATTAGAATTTTCAAAGTATTAATTTTGTGGACTTGGTCACTTGACCGCATTGCTTTCACAGGCATTTGAAAAAGGACAGAAGCCCTTTTCAACAACTGATGCCAAACCCAGTATATGGCCACATAACTTTCAAATGAGCCTTAAGAAGATTCATTTCTCAATGGCAACTCCTGAGACATGAGTTTAGTCTTCCTCATACCACTAATTTACACAGCCAATATGACTTGAGACATGCAAATTAGCAGCCAAGAAAGAATGGAGATCAACTGCTGAGATCACAAATAATCTCCTCGTAAAATTAATTAGTATTTGGGCCTAACTTTGGTTTTAGGCTCAAAAAAGCCAAGATATAAATTTTTAATGTCTTTTTTCAAATGGAAGTCGGTACTTCTTATAATAGGCCAAATTTTCAGAAAATTCTGATTTCCTCCGGAAATGAGGTCCCTTTATTGTACTGCATGTTTATTAGGTGCAGATTTAATGAGATGGACAGACAGAAGAACTAAAACAGAGCTGTAATCCATCCATCCTCTGCTCAGTCACGGTGCACTGTGATTGGCATACTTTCACAAGCCATGAGTTCTTTTACCTCTTCCTCTTTCCATTCATGTTGGGGCTGCTTCTTCCCCTACTGGGAACCAGTATCTATTGTCCTATTGTTCCTACCAGTATTTACTGTCCTACTTAGTACACTTCTATGTATTTCCTATTACAGAACATTGTGGCATTTCAAATTTTTTCTAAAATAAGAATGAAATCTTAAGTACCATCTTTTGGTTTTTACATTATCAGCTAAACAGGCAAAATATAATGCAAAAAGGCTTCAAACTTAAATACCTGAAAAATCCAATTTTAGATCCTCATTTTTAAAAATCTTTCAAATCTATCAATTAAAAATATACAGTTTATGACCATCAATACACAAATACTGAACAATTTTCTCAAACAAAACCACAAAGAACATTTTGATGTGAACATGTCTCTAGGTTGCAATAAGGCTCATCAGTTATCTGTTATAACGACACAATAAAAGAAGTACTTTCATTCCTGTTTTCACAGTGCAAGACAGAGTATCCTTGAAACACTATCTTTTCTTCCAGACAGCTCTTTATGGGAAAACAGACTCAAAAGTGCAATATCCATGCTACCTGAACTTTGAGAAAAGTATTTAATGCATTTCTGCTAGTCCATAATAGCAATATCACTTTCTAGAAAGCCTGCTGGGCTGAGTTGCTGGGCTGAAAATGTGCTCTTTCTCATTTGGTTCTAGTCACCAGTATAGTCTTACATACATAATCACCTTTACCTGAAGATCTTTATTTCCAAAGATCTTTTCTATAATTAAACTCATTTCTGAAGTCCCAAGCATTTCCTGAACTTATTTCATCTTTGAATCAGTCACGTTTCTTATTCACATCTATTTCAGACTTTGCAAAACTGTCCATTGAGGGCTACAGTATTTGTTTACTTGTTTAAGATACTTATTATACAGCGTTTTAAATAAATGGCCTTTTTTTTGTGGGAAAAATGAAAGCAAAAGATATAATACACAGTTTTATCTCAACGATTTTTTAACTTAATGAAAAAGTAAAAGCATTGATATTGAACTGAAACAACTATGTCAAGATCTTGCTCCTACAGTTTTAGTATCATGTTTTGTGACGAGATGTTACCACTGGATCTGCAGGAGTAAGTGCAGTTCAAGTTAGGAAACAGCAACGTAAGTGCCTAAGCAGCTGTAACATTTAGATCTTTATGTAATTTTCATTTCTCTGAGAACAATGCTGTGTAAACATGGGTAAAATGACATCAATAAAGTATTCTGTGAAGTACTTTGTGTTTAAAGAATGAACAGAAAAATAGCTAATGATAATGGCAGAAATCAGTGAAGAATCATAGAGTATTCAGAATAAAAGTAGTAGTGTTACAGTCTCTTAACTATTTCATTTATACATTCATGTATTATGAAATATCTTTATTTGAATGACTGAGGTATAACAGATTAGGTTAACCTCTGAATAAGAAACACCTTTATAGTAGAGAGTAAGTGGAGTTAAAAGAGTTTACCTTATTTCTTCTTACTGACTGGCCTGGAATGGGCGTCTTGAACCATCTTTTATTTATCACAATGATATTACTGAAAAATCATGACATTGATTGAGTGGCATCACTGTGGAGAACAGAAAAGAATCATCATATGGATGAGTCAAAAAACAAAAAGCATATGTAAACCACTTTAATCAACCATCAATACTTTAATAACATATACTTCTGTGTATTAGCTGGAAATGACTGAAGAAAAAAACCCCATGAAGTAAACTGGCCACCACTGGCAAAAGCATTTTCACCTTCTGATGGTGGAGGTTAATCAAAATTGCAAGAATAAATTAACATCCATAAACACATGATAAACAATTCTTTACGCATATGATAAACAATTATTTTGTAATATGAAAAATGGCAAGTCATACTGATTTTCTAAGCACAACTCTCTGCAGTATTAAGCAGTTAGAATTAATGAACACTCCCAGAACTGGGTGCCAACTTTCATGGAAAAAGTTTCAAATTGGTTGATTTTTATTCCTTTTTTCCTTAATATGGTGCTTTTACAGACCATGAAATTATTTACTGAAGGGTTTCTTTAAATACATGATTAAATGCTCTTTTCTCTCTTTAGAGAAAGAAGCATTACCAGCATTATCAATGAATTTTGGAACAGTCCTGTAACAACAAATTTACTGAATCTACATGATGAATAATAATATACTACAGAAAATGTCAGACTTTTTACAGACTTCCACTAAGTGGACAAAACCATTACAGCAGCTTGATATACTCAGCTATCTCAGCAAGTAAGATTTAAAAAAAGGAGTCTACCTGCTTCCTACAGACATTCCTACCACAACCCCACCCGACAGATGCTGCATTGAAACACACAGGCAAAAATTAAATGAAATCAGAAGATGATTTACTACAATACATAGTGGAAGAGTTCTTGTCACAACTCCCATTCTGAGGACTATGAGGTTCTGAGACCTGTCATGCTTTATAATTTGGCACTTCAGTTTAAAAAGAAAACAAATAGAAAACAAATTTTGTGCTTTCTGAAAGCTGCTTGGTAGAAAATGCTGACACACTATCTGAGTTGAAAAACTCTTTCAATAACATAGACTGGAGATTGCTCAAGTGAGAGCACTATATTTTCAAAGCATGCATTTTTGTTGAAAAAATTCATACTATGAAGATAGAGAAGAAGGTTAAAATCAAAATATTGCAAATTACAAAGAGGTTGTTATGGAGTAGAAGGCGGCAGATTTTTCTCTGCCAAGAAAAACGAGCAGTAATCTATGCATCAGCTTCCACAGACTTTCCATCCCCATAAGAAAAGTTTCAAACTCTGTACTGAACTCCACCATGGAGTAATTCTAGATTTCTGACTGTTGAAGAACAATACATGGCCACTGTGTACAATATACAAATAGACTCCAGTTTCTCAGAAAATATGGATTTGTAATCTGAGGCTGTTGGAAAATGAGTCATATTCCTCAAAAAAATAGAATCCATGCTTGCAGTTTGAGAGGATGACAGTAACAGCTTCTCTTGAATTTGAATGCTGTTAGGACAAAACCATAAGCACTTTTTAAAGAAACCCAAAAAATCCTTTGTACAGTTTAAAAAATATTCTTTAAAATTCAAACTGTCACTCAGTTACCTTAATATAGAATTCAGCAATGTAAGTGTCTTATAGGGAAGTGTTAGCTAAAAAGAAATAAATGGTCCAGTATAATACAGCTAGTTTTACTCCTACGCTCTGATAAAATGCTATCCTTATGATAACCAGTCATCTACATTATAGCTACCATGAAGAGCTAGAATTGACATCTTGCTGGGAATATTAAGGTAACTCTTCATTTACACAAATGGAATAAGTAAAGTATGTGCCTGAGAATATTTATCCACATTTAAACATGAATTTAGTTTATCCATATTTACTTTCCTATTGGGCCTATTTTCTGTGAATACGTAGGTTTTCAAGATTCACTGGATAAAATCTTCTTGGCAAAGCTTATATCTGAAAGGAACTTCATCATAAAGTCACTACACAACAATTACACAAGACAGAAATCAGCAAGAACTTTGATTTTCCCCTTATAGGGTTAGAACATTATAAAATCTTAAACTTGGTCAGAAGATAAGAAAAATTGTTTCTGAAAATTAAGTACACTGTAATGCTGACCTGATACATTAATCATAAACTAAGAAGATTATATTTACTACCATTATGCATTATACAGTTATTATGTATCACCCAAATTCTGAGTGCAGAACTAGAATTTTTAGAATTAGAAAATTTGAACAATTAATTTGAGACTATTTTGAAATTTTGCCAGAAGATATTTCCTTCCATAGTAATCATGTATACTTGGAATCATGAAATAATCCAGGTTGGAAGAAATCTCTGAGGGTCATCTATTCCAATCCTCTGCTCAAAGCAGGGTCAACTTTGAAGTCAGATCCAACTTCTAAGTTACATATCCAGTTAATTTTTTTAACATATGCAAGCACGGACATGCCACAACTTCTCTGGCAACCTTGCATCCAAATTCCCGTAATTCTGATGTGGCAGCTAGCAGCTGCTTGCATGAGAAGTAGTATTTTGTGATCTTAAGTTTGTTCATCTCGTCAGCTCACTGAGCAGAAAGAAAAAAAGAAAAAGACTGCTCTGATAATGGTCAGCTCTCTGTGGACTTAAAATTATTTTTCTTACAAGTTATTATTTTAGAAATCTACCCTGATACATAAAATATACTAATAAAAAAGTTTCTGAAAACCCAAAATAGAAATTATGATTAAAAATGAACTATGACTGCTGCAGCTTTTAAGCTACATCATGTCAGGAATAGCTGTCCTTTGGTAAAATGTCTGTGTGGGACATTGGAAATGAAATGACAGTCTCTTTGAAATGCACGGAATTTAATGGTTCAAATTTTGTCTTTTTTTTTATGCTATATTATCTATTCTACAGATGACTTACTATATGAAAATCAACATCATATCAACATCAAACAGCCCCTTTGTCCCTTCACTGTCCCCTCTGTAAAATGAGCTATATGAGCTTATCACCCTGGATAAAACTTATCTAAAAATATGTGCTACCATAACAAACATTTCTTCTCATGACCTGTCAAAAAATTGAAAATTATTCAATACAAATACTTCGAAAAAGGCTGCAGAAATGAAAGTCAGTATTTGTTTTCTTCATATTTGCTGGAGGTGTCCCTGTAGAAGACCTTCTCACTCAAAATTACAACTGTAAATTCATTCATGTACTGAATAGATGCAGTGATTTTCCTCTTCAGTTCCAAAACTATGCATCTTCATTGTTCCAGTGCTGCAGGAGAAACACCAAACTGGCCTTTCAAATCACAACTGTGTTCCGGTAATGCAATATATTGCATATATGTAATTTGAATTGTAAACTTTAATAAAATACATTTAAAATGTCTGCCTTAGCACTTGATATTCTACAGCATCTCTCCACAACCACTGTACAGAAAAGAGAATAATCTAAAATCAGATTGTGCTAGTATTGTCAATGATGTAAATTATCTTTGGTTTCAACTTAAAAGATGTTGGTGATGGACCCTGAGTAATTTCTGTATCATCAGTAGAGGTAAAATTGAGGGGAATGAAGCAGAGTCATGAACATAAAATTTAACAAGAGCCATAGAGAAACAGGAACTACTCTTAGATATACTGCAATATTAGAATGTAAAATATCCTATTATAGCACAGGTAATTGCGTCAGATGAAACTAAGTTTATAAGCATGGTCAAAACTTAGAATCAGGTGGAAATAATTCAAAGCGTGAACGGGTGGACTCTACCATTAGAGTCCAAAGGAATAACGGAGTCCAGCATATTTCAGATGATAATTTTTAAAATAGTAAAATTATAAAAAAGCAATTTGAAATTAATTTATTAGAGAAAAAGAAGAAAAAATAAGGTTCTTACTAATAAAAATTTCCAACAGAAAGCTGTGAACAAAATTTTCCTCTAAACATAGTTTTCGGAAATATGCAAACAAGATTAATCCAAAGCAGGTGTAACACATGAAGAAAACTATAAACCTCCAACACATCTCTGTAAACTTGCTCTAGGATGGGTCATAGTCTTTAAAGATGAAGAAAAATTAGGATGATCATCAAACAGCAGCTGGAAACCCAACAGTGTTCTCACTTTTATTTTCAATATATGCTTGTAAAGTGCCAGTAAGTTTTAGAGAAAAACACAAAATGTGATTCTTAGTTCTTTATGCTGTATAAAAGCTAAATTAATTCATTTAGTAAATACCCTGTTCACATGTCAGCATAATCACATTCATTGCTCTAAGGACAGGATTTAAAAATTACGAAAATATATTCTCACTACTTCACCAGAATAAAAGTGAAAAATGCTACCCTAGATTTTTGGTAGCAATGTCAGTAATCCTGTCCTTATTTTTCCCTGCAAACGACAGGCTAAAAAACCCCAAGCTTTCTGCATTCACTTAAAGATTCTGTAGAATTTGAAAATTAACAGACTACAAGTTATCCTGAATTGTGGTGATTCAGAATCAAGGCAATATACTGTCGTATTGGGTAAGCCAATATATGAAGGGACAGAATTACAGAAATTTATCTTCAGATTCTATTGACCACTGCTAGTCAGTAGCTGAGTACAGTGCCTGCATGGCACTATACTAAAGACTGAGACTGGCTATATTTTACATAAACCAGGAAATGGAAAAAAGTATTAAAGGTAATCTGGCTATCAAAATGATTCCATCTGGTACCTATTAGGAAAGCACAGTGCAAAAAAGGGTGTGCTAAGAGAGAAGCCATCTTCAGAGAGAAGAGACCAAGCAAGATTAAGAACACAAAATGGTGAAGAAACTGAAAATGAAATCTAATTAATTAACGGAAGAGCTTCAATGTTCATGTTTGTCATGATCTATTGATGGATATTATTACATTAGAAGGAGCAGGATGTTAAAGGGGTTGGACTGAGAGGCCAAGTTCCAAATGCCTGGCTTTCTGGAGCAATGCCAAGAAAATGCATTTTCTAGAACAATTATCAGGCTTGCTCTAGAACAGTGAGTTTATTAGAGGGTCATGACTGAATGTGGGATCATAATTGAGATTTTGCAAGGATGCATGTGCACTAATTCCAAAATGAGTAGCATTACCGAAGAAATAAGAGCAGCTGTTCTTTCTCCCGAAGAGTATCAGGATTAAGGAATGCAACTGGGCTTTAATAATGTTGCAAGTTCAGTAATGAATCCAATTCATTGGACGAAGGAATGCACTGGGCTTCAGTAATGTCATTGCTTCTAATTTCAGACCATAGGATATCTACTAAGATAATTTCATCTTCTCTCATCTGCACCGCAACTAAAACATTTCTGGCAAAGTCAAGAATTTTAATTTAGCTTTCATGACTCTAAGATTAATATGCTTATAATGATCTTGTTCTTGTACTAACAAAACCAGAGTGGCACGTGATACTAGGAATAATGAAGGTTATGGTAGAAGACTCTGACATTATTTCACAAAAGGGGAACAAGAGACAATGATGTAAGTACCAGCTTCTCACTTCTGAAACCAGATTCAAACTCTTTCTAAGGTGAAAATGATCTCATATTAATTTCCAACTGTTCTTATCACAAAACCACTACTCAGCTGGCATGATTTCTTGTTGACAAACCCAGGACTGACTAAAAGGGATAGCACAACTAGGATTGAGAAGTATTGGCAGGATTGAGGGAGCCTGCCTGCAACTGGCTCGAGACAGTGCTTTTCTTCAGTTAATATCACAAAATCTAGTGTGATTATCTAACCTAAAGGAAATCCCATATAACTTTGTATTAGCACAACCCAAATGAATAAAACTGAAAATATGCCAATCTACTATTAATAACTGCTAGACTTGAATAATAACCATTGTTAATAGTTTCTCAAATTGTTTTGGGAAGGAGACAGCATGTCACCAAACTTCTAGGTAAGGCTAGTTTACAAGCTAAGCTAAATGGGAGGCTTGTTCTGTGGAAGCAATACACAATACTGTCATTACAAAAGCTTCATGTTTGGCAGAACAATCATTTCCCCCTTGATCCTTCATTCTGGGATCTATAAGACCCTGCAATTTTCAGATAGCAATGGCACAAGATCAAGGTTATTACTATTTTTTTAAGATAGCACTTTTTAACAAAAAGAGAGAAGCACAGAAACAGCCAGGCAGCAGTTGCACATGTGGCATTCATGTTTTGTAATAATTTCAGTGTGAATCCTGCCAATATCACTTCATCTCAAGCCACTTGCTGGGACGCTGAGCACATCCATCCTCTCCTGTAGGCTTTATTTCTACCCAACAAAGAGACTATGCTTGGCTCCAGAGACTGTTAGTCTTCAGTTTCATGGGCACAAAAACAACTCAAAATCTACTATGAATAGTGAATAGGAAAAAATACCCCTTAGCAGTCAGTAGCAGGCACAGCATCATGGAGGGCCTCTCCATTAGTAGAGAGTTGCCTTGTAAAAATAATTCTGAGCAGAAATAGGACTTGCAGCACATTTGAGAAAGGCAACTTTCTGGAAAGATTTCATGATTTTCCATTTATTCCAAGATTTTTTTATTAATCTCCAATCATTTTTTAAGCACTGACCATGCTCTCACGTATCACTTGCATCTTACAAAATCCCATAGTCTACCAGCAGCTTTGGTACTACAATAGTTATTATCATTAAAAGTTTATAAAATGCAAGATATTATTGCTGAATGGGAAAGGACACTGCTTCAGCTAAAAAGAGCTACTGTTGTTCTTTAAAAAGCCAGTATATATAAAGAAATATAGATTTGTAATAATTATTCTATGACAAAAGTGCAGTTACTGTGAATAAAAGTATGAAAATAAAATATTTTGGAAGACATCTTAAATATACTTTTTACATTTTGTATAGCACAGAGTTCATGCTTAACACTGCTGTGACTGCCATCACTGTAATACTATTGCTGGGGTTGCAAGGCATTTTGTGACATCAAAGATGTGGGGTTTCATGTACATAGACCATCCAAATGTTCAATCTTACACTGAGTACATCAGACTTCCTTTTTTCTACTGAGGTCATGCATAATTTGAGGGTTGTTTTTAGCCTATCCTAAAAACAGCAGTCTGAATTCTTACTCTACATAGAGACCACCACGTGACACGATACCCTTCGGAACACTCACTGCAGGTAGGAACAGGAGAAACCTCTGTCAGCGCCCTGAATAGACTCACCTGGCGCGTCGACCCACACGCTCTGCCCATGGGCTCCATTTAAACTCAGGCCTGTGCCCTCACTCTTTGCCTGAGCTGTGTTGCAGGGCTGCTGGGACCCTGGTCCTACATCTACTCAGGCAGACCAAGCTGTAGCTGACCCAAGTTATCCTTGCCAGCCCTGATCCTGACCTGCAGATTAACTTCCTGGCTTGACCTTGGACCCACCTTGCCAGCTCACACGTACCTCACGACCCGGGCTCTGGCTGCCCTGCCCTGCTTGCCCCGCTCTGGTACTGTGGGGCTGGGGCTGGGCCTGGGCCTGGCTCGTGAGGCCTCGGCCCTGCCCCCTGCGTGACTCTGCTCGGCTTGCTGTCCCAACAGCCTCTGTGGTGGTGGTACCTTAGATACACATATCAAGACTTAGGAAATGGACAACAAAGAAGCCCCGTTTTTCAGTCAGAGTGCTTAAAAAGTGTAGCTTCAGCAGTCTGGGGATTCTTTGATCTTTAGGATCCTGCTCCTCTAATAAGTATAATGAGCTGGAGCAGCTGGTTTATCTTCCCAGAGACAAAAACTTCACTTGTCTGAGGTGAAGTTTTAATATAAATTCTCAAGAAAGACCTTTCTCTCTCCAAAGAGCAGCTTGGAAGAGGAGGAGGCAACGTTCTTCAATTTTAACAGAGGCTTGTCTTCAGTTTAATTACGCTTAAAATTTCACCGTAGTCCCAGGAAGAGCACCTGGAAGAAAAACACCTTAAAAGAAGGAGTCATGTTGTGGCTATGTCTACAGAACATATGATATGCATCAGCTTAGGGTCAGGCTGTGCTTTGAAACATTAAAAAAAAAAAAAATAATTTCAAGACTTAACATTGCACCTTTGCCTCTACTCAACATTTTGAAGCTTAGAGTGGCAACCTGGACATCCTATGAACTCCTGCAGCAACAGATATCCTAAGTATGCCACTCTCAGTACAATCCGGATGCAAAAGATTAAGATAACTTCCAGCACTGTAGAAAAGAAAAGGTTACACACTTGTTTAAATTTATTCTCAGGTCCACAAATAATATCTTGTCAGCATACACTTCATCTATATGCATATCCTTCTACAGAGGAAATCCTTGCAGGGCCGTTTTGACAACATGCATCTTACTGAAGGATTACTCAGTCAAAAACTTGACATTACTTTTGTGCTCATTGATATAATGTGGTATGCTCCAGACAATAATGGGCCATTATCTTTTGTTTTCTAAGAGGCTTTGAACTGCAGATAGAAACTTTCATCTCATTACAGCTCTTGCTATGTTATATGTAAAAAACCACAAACAGTGCTGCCTCTGCTGGAAGGTGGATTTTGCATTTTAGGTTTGTACACTTAAAGCACTCTTAAAAGCCTTTCTTTTAAACCTTTTTCTTTTAAAGAAACTTTAGTCACATAGTTGCCAGATTATAGTTAAGCTTCTACCAATGAAAGTGCATATAACTTATATGCAAGTACAATGCACGTGTGTCCCAGTTACATTACATTTACTCCTAGATTTTGAGTTTCCTCTCCTGCCTCTCATTATCCAAGTTGTTGAGTAGTTAAAAGTAACTGAATTGTTTTAACAATAATGGAGCTTTATAGTTCTAGTCCAAGACAAAACTTATGAAGGGAGCTTATTATAAAATGAGGAACTTTGAATGAAGAGGTTAATGAGGAATGTATGTCAAATCCAGAATCACTCAGCCAGTAATCCTGTGAAGTACAGTTTGTTTTGGGTATTTATTCTATGGTGTTTAGTCAGTTCCTTTGGTATGCAAAACAGGAAATCAAAATGACATGTGTATATACAGTATTAGAGTGTAACTCATAAAGATCTGGCTTTTTACAGCATGCTGGAAGTGAGCTTTCTTCTTCTGCAGGTATAATCATTAAGAGACATTCTTACTCCATTTTTTTTTTTTAGAAATTAGAAGGTGTAGTCATCAAATGAGGATTACATAAAAAACCCCCGTACATTAGTCCTCCTTTTAAATTGGCACAAGCCACTGCTGTGGCTTAAGCTGGCATACTGATGCATAAATTTTAAGGAAGAAGACTTATATATAGCCAATCCTGTCTGTAAGTACTGAGTTTGATCCCTCTGTTTAGGATTTCTGAGTCACTCAAGTAGACATATTTGATAGGAATGTGATCTAATTGTTTTACTGCTAAACCTGAAACAGTTGCTATTAGGAGCAAATTAGCAAGAGACCTTTGGATAATTCTACCACTCAAATCAAAGTCTCAGTCAATTAGCCATCTTAATAAATAACAGTTCCCTAAAAAGAGACAGGAAAAGAGACTAAACAAATATGCAAAAAAACCTGTAAGATGAAAAATTTAACAATTTCCCAAAGGTCAGGAAGGAAGCCAGGATCTAAATTAGATTAAAGGTTTGATTTTTCTACTCTTTTGCATTTATTCAGGCATATTAAAATCATGTTAACGTAATGATTTTTTCATTGCGGTCATAGGCCATATCTGTGTAAAGAATTCAGTTCAGCTGCATGTAGTGAGAATCTGGAGGGCAGTGTAGAGCAAACAGTTTGGTCAGAAGCAATCACGAGGTAACCAGAGGCTTTTGGCTTTTTGTGGCCCTTTAGCTGTCTTGACTATGTCATGGAAGTGAGAATGAATGCCCTATACAGGGATGGTTGACTTCTTCATGGCATTAGTGCTTCATTACACAGAGAATGCACATTGCTCTATCACCTACATGCATGTATAGTGGATCTGCTTTTATTTTGCCTAAATTATTCCAGCTATTTACTTCATGTATTTTGCTGTAGGTCTTGAATTCAGCCCGAATGACCATGTGATAACGGAGCAAACTGACTATACATTCCATTGATCTACAGCATGTCTGTATTCTAAGCATGGATGCTGTATGTATATTTACTTGTGCTATTTTTGCAGGGAAAGATATGTAGAATTAATAACTTAAAATAACACATCAACCTTTAAAAAAAAAGAAATTAGAGGTAAGGAGAAATATGCCTTGCAATCATACAACAGTGGTGGAGTTAGGGTACAGGTTCTTATGATGTGGAATTGAATCCATAGGAATCTCCCTCCTATGCAGAGGAGAAATAACCTTTAACCCAGGGTTCCTTTACTATGTTGCTGCTGAATAATACATTTTATACTTACTTTTAAAAAATCTACATTTAAAATACTGACTTGGCTGACAAAAAATGCCCGGCACAGAGTGGCTACCTTTCAGCAAAAGAAAGATTTTTAAGTACAGACTAAAGGGGGAAATCATGTCATAAATCACTGCACATATGGTTACTGGCACTGCCGATATATAGGGAATTAACTCACCTGATAACCTAATTCTGCTTTTGTTAAAGACAACAGCAAAACTCCTACTGTCTAACATAGAAACAGAACCGAACTCTTAATACGCTGAGGAATTGATAGCACTATGCTCTACAAATTATCATGCTGCACCCATTTCTTCTTAGCTAATCATAATTCACAGTTTAACACTGTGATTAAATAAATTCACATAAATCCAAATATTTTTAACAAAATAGTTGCTGACTTAGAGTGGTCTTTGCATCTGAATATATAATTGTTTACCCTCATTTATCACATGTAAGTGCCCAGTCTTTGGTCATAACAGTTTTTCTGCACATGTAGGATATTATTCATAATGTATGTTTCATTCACACTGCAATATAAATAAGATATATCAAAATATTTTAATTTAAAGTTTCAGTTTTATATACCTGTATCACAGCTGGTTTAAATCTATAAAGAGCTACTTATTAAAAAGTCTTGAATAGATTCTACGAAAAGAAGTTAAATTTATGATGTTTAGTATTACACATTATACAGTTTCTTTATTTTTTTGCTCACTTGATCATGCTGTGAAAAATTCATGAATATTTAACTATTAAATGAAATGCAAAATTTTCATTACCATTTTATTGAAAACTTGACATCTTAAAATACCATACATACCATTAGTATTCTAGTGCATTGTCACCTTATTGAAAAATGCTGCTAAAAAACAATACCACTATTCAGAGAAAAAAAAATTGTCCGCCCAAGGCTATTAACTATAGTTCTACACATACATTAGTGACAAATAAGTGAAGCAGCCAATGCTCACAAAAGATGTCACTAAAATGCTAGGAAACAACTGTAACCATAGAAACCATCTCACACTGCAATCTGAACATCTTTTGTCAGTGTTTGACTAGAAATGAGATGCTTAAAATCATTAGACTATCAAAAAATCTGAAGTCTCTTCATTGAAATTTACATATTTAAATATTTTGAAACCTGCAAAAACTTCAACATGATACTTTCATAAAATATTGTTTCAGCTCGTAGCCCTCAGCTATCACTTTAGATATGATAACAAGGATTATACAGATGATTACTCCCTCCCCCAAAGTCCCCCCCACCCGATCCTGTCTTTAGTGTACATACACTAGAAGAAGAACCTAGGCATTAAAAAAAAAAACCGCCACCAAAAACTGGGGTGAGAATTGAGGACAATTTTACAACTCTCCTTAATCCAAAATATTCACAGACATGATATTCACTATCTCTGCATATTGCTTTGGGTTTTTTTAAAATATGTCCATAAACACCATCTACCCTATTGACAGGATTAGTGATATTGTATAACCTTCCTGACATTAGGTACAAAATTGTTTACGGACAACAAAATACCTGAATGGGAAATTTCCTCAACTAACTTAAAAAAGTTTGAGAACTTTTGAAGATTAAGTATCTCTCCATCAGGTTAATGGTTTATTATTAACAGTACCTAAAAATGGCCTATCCAACTCCTGGCCTGTAGAATAATAGCACATCCCAGCCTTTCTGTGCAGTGACTGATGCTGTTCTGTAGGGCTGGAGGAGTATGTAGGAAGGCAGTCTTAGTTCTTTTTGCAGTAGGACTCTGTGTTACAGTAAATCTGTATTAGCCTGTAAATCTACTGTAGAAAGGCGAACTAAGGGCGTAAACAGTGATTAATCCTTTAATACAACAAATTTGAGTGGTACAAAGGACCGCTAATAACAGACGTGCTGTTGTTTGCAGGAAAGGCTTGCTGATATTTAATAGAAAAAAAAGTTTCCAGTTCTGTGTGTGCTCTAATTTACCATTAATGAACTATGAAATTTTGGCGATTCAGATCAAAGGCATTTTTAATGGAAAAGCCGAAGACTGAAATAACCTGTACAGTTTCCTTCCATTATCTTTTCCACAGGTCCTGAACTTTCAGGCCCGTATGAGTGGTACTACTTAACCAAGAGTCTGTTATGCAATACATTGCTCAATTTCTCTATTTTATTTTTCATGGCTTTAAGCAACATTCAGTGGTCTTTTAAACAACAGATTGCCAACAATCAAAGGCTGTGAGCTTGTCCTTTAAAGTGTTGTTTGCTAATGCATTGTGATTTAACACTTGTAAGAGAATGTGGAAAACATCAAATTCCTCCTCTTCCCACCACCCCCCCATCCTTTGGTGGTGGAAGAAGTCAGATTTCGAGGCCATCAATCTGATGTTTCGCAAATAGTACAATATACATTAGAATGGGTAAGAATGTCTTTCTTACGATTGGCAAACAAGCTATTACCATTTGCAAACTTGGAATCTGTTACTTCTATCGGCAAACTAGAATGCAAGTGAAAAAAGGCAAAAGAGGAAGAAATTAAGAAATATGTCATACAATTCATTACAAAGTGGTTTTATTATGTATGGTTTCCAATGAGCTTCATAGAATTAAACAGAAGAGAATGGATATATTTTTAAATACCATCAAACTCATTCTGCAATTAGTAATTGACTGATCTAATATAGACTTCAGGGAGGTTTTGTCTACATGGAGAGTGTGCTGCAAAGTTAAAAGAAATCACAGGAACAGAAAATGCAAGACTGTAAGGCTATAGTTTCTAGAAGGAGTGTAATAAACATAAGCACAAAGGTTAAAAAAATATTTTTTTCCTTAATACGTTCTCTGGAAATGAATGGCTCACAATATTTTAAAGATGATGAAACAATCCTTTTTAAGTAATGGAATGAAATATTCTGTGCAAGCACCCAGTCATTTTTGTCTAAAGTCATAATGAGTTTTAATTGCTGAATCCTTGTCCTACATCATATCTGAATGTACATTTAAAGTGTATGTTAACTCTAATTGGCTGTCTGTAGTTTATTGTCTTCCTATAGCACAAAACTATTGTGAGTTACATTAATCTCTTACAGAAGGCAAAGAAATGGAAAAAAATATGAAATAGGATCACAACTTTGATTGTCATTTACTGTTCTAATAGTCTTTACTGTATTTAGTATTCTGATGGTGAAATAGCAAGTATCTCAGTTTCACCAAATCACTCATACAAAATTGCTCCTATGGATGCCTGAGTCATTCATTGAACGTGTTTTTCTACTTCATATGTTTTATGGAAAGATTATAAAAGCAGAAACCATTTTCCTTATCCTCATTAGTAAGTCTTGTATTAGTATTATCAATACATGAATAGATAGTACACACAACAATAAAGTAATATATACCATTATATAAATATATAGATAATAAAAATATATATTATTAACAGAGACATAAACTTATGCAATGTTGACCAAAATGTGACAACTTCCCACTTTCAAAACCCTTTGCATTACAGGCATACCAACATTCCAAAAATTGGAAATTAGCTAGTTCTACATAAGCTGCTGATGGCAGAGTCTACATTAATTCCGCTATTTGGAGCTAATTCAATGGTTTTCCTTTCCTGAAAGCAGTTGACATAAAATTATGGAAAAGCAGGTCTGCTCCAACAGCAGAAGAGGATGTCAATCACACACATATGTTCTTGCTTAAAGTCATGTCTGATAGGTATCCCAGAGAAAAAAACCCACCTAGTTGAACAACTTCTACATTCATCACCACTTTCCTACAGCTAACTGGAAGGTATTTATTGATTATACCAGTTCATTTTACTAAGCAGCACAATTTTCAAAACCGAAACTGTGAGATGTGAAAGAAATTGAACTTCTTGCATTTTTGACCTACCTTGAATCATACTTTGTCAACTGCAAAGTGTAACAGTACAGCATGCTTTCAGAGTTCTGGAGTTTTTTGCCTAGTAATGTAGTAACATACACCTCTGCTAATGTGTTAAGTATACTGGTTTTCTGTTTGTTTTTACGTACAATCTAATAATTTATTTGCCAAGTTATTCAATAATTGGTCTTGACTTGGCTATGTTAGGTGACTGCTTTTCTCTTTGTTCTTTCCACTGGGAGAAATTAAGATCAGCTGAGCAACTTAGTGTAAACATGAAGTAATTCAATGAGGACAGTTTGAGTCTTTCCTAAGTACAAAAGTTCAGTCCAAAAAAGAATTAAGTAAATTCACAGACAAAGGTCCTTAAACAAATACTAATGAAAACAGGCAGGGATGAACCCTCTAGTACCCCTTGAAACAACTGTGGATGCTGGGGAGCAGGAAGGGGATGGATGCAAGAAGTGGCCAGGTTCACTTGCTTTCAGTAAATACCATCTCTTATTGCTGTCGTTGGGGACAGTATACTGCTCCAGATGGCCAAATTCACTAGTCTGACCCCAGCAGGGCATGTCCTGGGTGTATATCTTTACAAATTGGAGGCCTCCTGGCTTGGCTTATAAGGCCAACTTCAAAGTCTATTTATCTATCTATCTATCTATCTATCTATTTAAGTTTGGCTAAGATTGAAGAAGAATGTCATAGGCTTATTGGATTCAGTTATGCATCTGTAATGCATTATTTACTTTGTTTATATACTTGAATATTCAGTAATCTAAATGATAATTCAGTTCTTTCAGCAAACTGATCAATGGCATCGTCTCATAGTGGTAAATTTTATATAACCATAATAGTCGAACAATATATGGATTTCTACTCATATAAATATTTCATGTTTCAAAAATCTCCGGCAAAATGTAACAATAGTTTTTTCAGTAAAGTTGTTGTCAGTGTACCTAATATTTTACTATAAAGGAGTATTACTCAGAGGTCAGCTTCTTAAATTTCTTTCTTTTGTAGCTTTGATTTGAACCCCCCCCTAATTTAACTTGTTTTAAATTAGTCATAAACTTGTACTATCACAATGCTTTTATGTTTATCTTTGCAACAAATTGATATTTTACATATTTCTTTCCATTTGAATTATATAATGAAACACTCGACATGAAGATTAATGCCATCTTGAGAGTTAGATTATGTATACCATAGCATTTCAGATCTTTTGTGTATACTCATAACTGTTTGATGTTTTGGACTTCAAACTTCATATGCTCTTGTAGCATTAAATGACAACATTGTCATATATCTGACAACTACACTGACTTGAAACAATGTTTTGCAACCTTTGTTGGTGGGCATGTCTTCACATCCACAATCATGAGCCACACTTGTAGAAACAGTTGTTAGGAAATGAGAATACATATAGCCCTCATTTTCTGTGATGATAGGAAACTTGAAGGAATGCTTTCTGATGTACAATAAAGGTTGCTGTAATTTCTCCGCATGTCAATCTTTTTAATTGCTGTTACTGTTCCGCTCCATTCTACCACAGTCACACTTCAAAAAAGATTTTTTGCTTGATTAGGATAGAACGTCATTATCCAGACACCAAACATTTCAGACATGTACTGTTATCTCCAAAGTAGGCAGAGAGGACTTCGGGTAAAATCCCAATTCCATCGAGATTATTATAAAAATGTCACATTTGCTTGCATCAGATTTACATCTGAGCATATAAAATAGTGTTGCATTTATAGTTCTTGTATTCTGTTAAGTACACTTCTGCTGTTAAAGTCATTAACTGTATTTTCACCTCATGCTTTGCTTTGGTCTTCATAAATCCTTAAGCCAGAAAAATTAGTTATGGGATGTGACTAGCCATGTCATGTTTTATCTATAACCAAACTCTAAAAGGATGCATGTGACCAAAAAATAAAATGGCCATATAATAATTTATTTGCAACATACATTCATTTAGAATTTTATCATCAGCCTAATTTATTATGCAATATATTTTGTTCTATGAGTTAAGACCAAAAAAAAACCCAAAACCAAACCAAACCACCAACCCAAAAAACAGTGGAAATAAATGATTTTGTTCCCACAGTCAGTAAGTGGTGATCCTTTTTATGCAGAACAACATTGTTACTGCCAAGTCAATCCTGAAGATGTGTAGGGCTCCGATTTTGGATCCATAAATGTGAACTACTACACCTAAATGAACTTTTATCATTAGACACAGTTCAGCATAATGTCTCTGGCAAGACAAAACTGGTCTTTAGAAAATGAAAACCAACAGAAGTGAAAACACATTTTCTCCTTCTGAACTTTAATAACACATGATGAACTAATGCAGTTAAAGATGCATGTCATATCATTTACATAGCTAGACATTACTGTGTGTAGAAATAACATATATTACAAGTAAACAAACTCCACACAGTGCATGGAATAAGCAACTTACCATTTTTACTAAGCAGTTCTTGAAACATACGCATCAGCCACAAATTGCAGAAAGGGGACTGATTGTAGATATGAACTGGGGAGCTTGGCTACACTGAATATCCAGCTTTCATGCTTTCTCATATTTTATATTTTTTATTGTTGACACCCAACTTCCCACAACCGAGTTAAGCAAACGTCAAAATCATACTCTTACCCTTCATTTACAACATTGATCTAGTAATTAGGGTGATGGAAAATGTAAGATTTACAATTTTTTCAAGCTTTCATTTGCCACCATTAGTGCAGTAACTCCACTAACATGGAATTAAAAAAACCCCACAACCAGCCAAGATTAATGATTTCATGTAACCAAAGGTATATCCTGACTATCTTCATAGTGGCAATGTCTGATGTGAAACCCAAAGTGTTTTAAATATCCATTATTTATGCCTTCATAGTCTATCAAGTAACTTTACACCCAGCATTTGTAGTCCTTGAGTACAAGTACTGGTGCTAATGCTAAATAGGTTAAAATATTTATATAATACTTCATTATTAAAAATCCTTTGTCAAGCCAATTATATCAGCAGAATTCTGGTATTCATGCTTGTAAGGAGACTGAACTTTCACAGTGGATCACCAGGCTGCCTGCCAGGTCATCTGAGCTGATGAGTAGAATCAAACTAGAGCACATGAAGATGGCATTCCACAACTCAGCAATGCAATGTATTCCTTACATACGGAAAATATTCATCATTTTATTCTTAATGGCATAGGATTGCCTTCTCATATTGAAATTACATTCAGTATACCACTGGGTGGACAAAGATATTTTATAGCATTTATAAATATTGATCTTGTTATTTCAGTCTCAGCTGTTTATTGTCAGGCTCACAATAATGGATTCAAAGCTTGACTACAAATATAAGCAAAAATATTGAAAAAACAGGAGTATTATCTCATTTTTTCACTGAAAATTGTTTTCACTGGAGTTTTTTGATCACATACAATGAACCCAAAATATTCAATCTGGAATGGGTTTGATTTTGCAGCATCAGATTGCAATCTCTTCCAGACATCATAAAGACCAACGTGTTCCAATCAATATGCTTTCACTTACGTAGTAAATCAGGAGCAGCCCTACCTATAATCTCTTACGTAAGCAATGGCTAAATCTATACTAATTAACTAAACCATTCAGGGCTTGAATTCTGGCACTCTCATGAGATCATCCACATTGCTTAACTGTTTGGTGTATTTTTGGCCTGGATCAGCTGGCATTCTCCTTGCCGAGAGCAGGCATGGTGCACGGGCTGGGACGGGCTGGGAACTGTTCTCAGTAGAATTCCACAGGGGCAGCAGAAGGGATCGGCCCTTATTGTGCAGTGGGAGAAAGAGAGTTTCACTAACTCTGTGGACATGAGCCACACTTGCATCTTGCCACTAAAGATGATGGAGTATCATTACCAGCAGATATGGTCAAACTGAACCACTCCTTCAAGAAGAGTGACATTTCTAACTGAACCTTTTAAATGTTTCATACAGTTACCTCATCTAGAACATACGAAATAAAGTGCTGCTAGGCTTCTTCCCTTAAACTTGATCTGTGCTTCACCAGTACTGAATGCCAAGCATCTACAGATAAGGTAATGCAATGTAGCAATTTTCTTTGCCGTTATTTTATGTGTAAACAGACTGACCAGCTCAGAATCCCTCCCCTATCATTTCTAATTCCCTCCAGGGGCCTCAGAATAGTTTTTCTATTGGGGTATGCCAACCTTTGGGACTGCCATCAGTCTTCGGAAAGTGGCAATTCCTTTCTCCCATGTCACAGGTCTAATACAGTCCCAAAACACTGGAGTTGATAGCTTTGTGAAAGTTCTTGAAAAGGGAGGGAAGGACAGAAGACAGAGAGAAAATGGTGGTATTCTCTGAGGCTATAATATCTTGTAGATCTGTGTGCTACTGGGATAGAGTTAATTTTCTTCATAGTAGCTAGTACGGGGCTGTGTTTTGGATTTGTGCTGAAAACAGTGTTGATAACACAGGGATGTTTCCGTTACTGCTGAGCAGTGCTTACACAGAGCCAAGGCCTTTTCTGCTCCTCACACCACCCCACTGGCGAGGAGGCTGGGGGTGCACAAGGAGTTGGGAGGGGACACAGCTGGGACAGCTGACCCCAACTGACCAAAGGGATATTCCATACCATATGATGTCATGCTCAGCATATAAAGCTGGAGGAAGAAGAAGGAAGTGGGGGGGGGACATGTTGGGAGTGATGGTGTTTGTCTTCCCAAGTAATTGTTACATGTGATGGAGCCCTGCTGTCCTGGAGATGGCTGAACACCTGCCTGCCCATGGGAAGTGGGGAATGAATTCCTTGTCTTGCTTTGCTTGCGTGTGCAGCTTTTGCTTTACCTATTAAACTGTCTTTCTCTCAACCCACAAGTTTTCTCATTTTTACTCTTCTGATTCTCTTCCCCATCCCACCATGGGGGGAGTGAGTGAGCAGCTGTGTGGGGCTTACTTGTCAGCTGGGGTTAAACTATGACAATCTACCATTTCCATCATTTCCATTGTCTAAGAGTTCTTAGGGGACAAATTCATACTTAAATGACCCTTCTCACTGGTAAGGGTATAGTCCTTCTTTTTTACTTCAGCCTTGTAGTCTTATAAGTACATAGACCAGATGGGTTTATAAAATGAAGATCAGAATCTTTTTAATTTGAGTCTTTCACCAACTTTAGTTGTTTATGGACTATTGCTTAAACCACTTCATGCACTGATGTACTTCAAAGCTTCTCATTTAGTGCCATACAACCACTTTCTTCTGTGAGCCATTCTATCTTTTTTATTATATTAAGAATGATTCTGTAGAAGGTAGATCTGTGTTGAAATCATCACCTAAACAGGGAGAGCTGAAATTAGATTCTCAATTTCTCATACATTTGGTGAAGGCTGTAACCAGTAGCCTGCTAGAAGAAAATAATGCTCTTTCCTGCTATCTTTGGTGTGGTTTGCTCTGACTAGCTAAAAAAAAGGCCCTGTGTCCCAAAGCAAAACAAAAATGCCTGATTGATTAAGCTATTTGCAAAGGTTTAGGTGTTACATTGGTAGGGGACCTCAAGATTTAAGTGACCTTGTGTATGTTTGGCAGAATTTATGAAATTTAGATTATTGAAGGATGATGAAGCAATGAGTGGGGTTTCTGAAGCTTTCATTGGTGCTTAAATGTTGGACCTGCTGTTTAAATATATTTGGGGAATCTCATCCTAAATGTTTTTATTATAAGCATAATTCAAAGGGCATCATGGCTAGATGCCAGGAAGTTCTCAGTATGGCGTTTTCAAAAACAGTAAGGCATAATGACAAACAGAGCACTGCAAATGCAGTTTCAGAGTCTGAGAGAGACCTTCAAAGTGCACCACAAAGTGTTTTTAGAATATGCTTAAATTCATTATTTTGTTATCAGGGCTCTGAATCCGACCCTTCTGCCACTGGTTTAAAAAGCAGTTTCTCAAAGTGAAATCTAATTCTATCATTAGGGGACAGATTGTTCTAAGAAGCTGGATTAGAGCAGCATCAGCATGAATTTCAAAAACTTGCATGGAGCTATAAATATAATGTGCAATATTTTGCAATATCTAATGTGTTTTGGTCTAATGTTGAACATGCCCCATTGTTAAAACCAGCTGTGTTCTTTCACTTTTCATTTCTATAAAGCTATGATAAAGGCTGTCAAAGCAAACCCTGCAGCACCAGCCTTTCTTGATAAAAGTTCTGTGTACACAGTACATAGTAATCTCAAGATGGAACTTTGTTTCAAACCAGAACAAAATCTTCAGCTAATTATAAGTGAACTATATTAAGCACAAAAGGCAATTTCAATTTATACTGAACAAAGTTGCATTTTACTCTTTCCTTTCAAAATGCATTTGTCGTGGTTTCTGAAACTAATTGAAAATTCATTTTGCTTAATTTTCTAAGGTTATTTCTTTTATTGCTTTTAAGTAGTCTGTGTAATACTGTAACATCTAAATCCCCCCAAAAGAAGATTAGTGGGGCTTTTTTTTGGTGTTAATTTGTATTTAAAGCTTTAGAATAAGAAATGAATCATTCTTTTCATTCCTTACATCACATTAGTGCAGCAATCACTAAACTAACGCTCTTATTATGAACACATTCAAAGCACTTGGAGGAAAATTGCCAACAGAAGTACTACATAAAAATAGGTCTGCTGTTTAAACAGAAGAGGATTAAAAATAAAATTGTAGTTTATAGGTGACCAGTTAAAGGAAAAAAAAAATTCCACACTTTTATTTGTTTTGACTTTTCTGTATATAATATGAAGAAAACCTGAGGAGCATTTTTTTTCCTGTTTTTATTCCTCTAGCTATTCTTCAACTATATTTTATGGAAAAACTATGGAATTGTCTCTTCTCCTTTTCCTGAAAGCTTTGTAACTGGTAGATAATTCTCACCTGCCTTTGTAGTTAGTTACAGGATTTGACTGGACCCAGGCAAAGACATGAAGTTTAAAATGTCCTAGATGTATTACCTCAGCTTTACCTCCCTGAGAACCTTTGAGTGGGTATTTTTTGTTTCAAAGAAGTCAACAGTAAAGTTTATGAACCTGAATTCAGTCCAGATTTAAATCTGGTGGGAGCGATCATGTCAACAAGAGGACAGGTATTAAGGTATGTAACTAAATGGGAGGCCATCACATGGGAAGGGTACTCAGCTGACTCAACGTGGCAGCTGAGGTAGGAGCAGGACTCACTAGGGAGCTTGGGAATGGATCAGATAGCATGCTGAGAGAGGTAGTTAACTCCTTATAGAAACCGCAGGGCTGGTATTGGGCTTTCTCCTGGGATGCAGGAACTTGCTTGCCAATCACCCAGCATTGCATCATGTGGCACCAGCCTAGGATGTGAGTAGAGTTTCCCACTGGTCCCTTAAGACTAGGACTGAGTTCTTTATATTCCTGGGTTTGTTTACTGTGGGTAGGAGCTGCTGTTATCCAGCAGCAACTTTTCTGCAGTCCAGGTACTGGTGGCAGTGTAGATGAGCAATTCAAAGTTCCAGGCATTTCCTCTTGCCTCTCAGATCAAAGGAAAATTTGGGAAGAAACATTTTGAACCCAAGTTAGGAAAGAAGCAAAAAGGCTGGAGGAGCAAAGGAAGTTTATTTTAAATGTATCACATCATCATTGCAGTTTCATCTTCCTACTCTGGGGTCTGTAATGCTTCTAAAAAAATAAGCTTACTGTTAGTGGGGACTTGCTGAACAGAATTCAGAGAGGTTGGCAGAAGTGACTCAGAGCCAGCTTAAGACTTCTCAGCAGTGTTAACTGATTTTAGTTCCCTAATGCTAAAGATAAAACTATGCATCTGAGGCTATGAGATAGGATGAGAGACACAGCAGTGATTTCTCTTTCTACCATTAAAGGACTAGAAGAGATGTTTGTTTTTGATGAATACTTCAGCTTCAAGGGCTGAGAAACAGCCATATTGACATTATCTGAAAGTGCAGGTAGGAGGCAGAGATTAATAGGCTGTTTTGCTACTTTTGTTAAAGAAGCTGTCCTGGTTTTGGCTGAGATAGAGTTAATTTTCTTTCTGACAGCTGGTGTAGTGCTGTGTTTTGGATTTAGGATGAGAATAATGTTGATAACACGCTAATATTTTAGTTGTTGCCAAGCAGTCAAGGACTTTTCAGCTTCTCATACTGCCCTGCCAACAAGAAGGTGTGGGGTGCCCAAGAAGCTGGGAGGGGACACAGCCAGGGCAGCTGACCCAAACTGGCCAGAGGGATATTCCATACCATGTGACATCATGTTTGATATATAACTGGGGGGTGGGCCAGGAGGCAGTTTGGCTTGAGAACTAGCTGAGTATTGGCTTCAGCTGGTCAGCAATTGTGCTGTGCATCACTTGGTTTGTATATTCTATTATTGTTGTTGTTGTCGTCTTCCTTTCCTTTTTTGTCCTACTAAGCTGTCTTTATCTCAACCCACAAGTTTTAATTTTTTTTTCTCTTTTTGATTCTCTCCCCCATCCCACTGAGTGGGGGAGTGAGTGAACAGCAGTGTGGTTTTTTCAGCTGCCTGCCGGGTTAAACCATGACAGAAGCAGAGTCTGAAACTTATTTGAGCCAAGCTGGTGTTCTAGGCAAATCTTAAATACCTAAACCTAGCTCTGGTTTGGCATCTCCAGTACATTGTTAAAAGGAAAGATATCAATTGTGTGAGAGAAGAAAGGAAAGGAGTAAGAATCAGGCAGAACCCAGAGCACGTATGGACCAGCTTCCCCAAAAAAGCAGTTATCAGTTGTCTTTCAGTCATTTAACGATTATTGGTCTTTTTAAAATTCATATGATGTATTTAGTTAGAAAACAGAAAAAAGTATGTAATCTTTATCAAGGTATAGTGAGAGAAAACTCTAGGTCTGAGATGCATGGAATTCACACTCAGAATGCAAATTAAACACATGAACCTGTGGTTAACCTTGTAACAGTCTACTGAGCACTTGCTAATAGGTGGCTGTTTGTGTGCCCAGCAGGTTGTGTAGGAAGCGTTGTCCTACCAGACAGAACCTTCAATCCATATTATAAAGCCATAAGGTGTTAGGACCCCTAACACACTCTCCCCCATTCTAGAAGATTAGGACCACAGGAAGGCTCTTGATGTGTTCAGAAGTTACCAACCCAAGATGCGTGAATCTTCTCTGTTGGATTGATGGCTAAAAAGGGCCAGATGAATGTAGGCTGATCTATCATTTTTGTTGCCCAGTAATTTATATAAATGATATGTGCTGCACAGCTGTGGTACATTAGTCATTTGATTTGGTCATGGCCAAGATCTGGGATGTGTCTTAAAGTGTCCTATTTAGTCCTTTTCCTGACAGCTCATTCATTCAGTTTCAATGTGTTAAGTTACAGGTTTGTGGGTCAATGCTTTTCTGATCGGGTTATCCTTTTCCATTTTCATTTCAGTGGCATAGCGCAACGCTGAAAGAGGCCGAGTCTGGCAAGCTGGGAGTCACAGATAATTGATGATCTTGACAGCTACCTGTTTGCAGGCAAGCTTGAGACTAGCGAGTATGATAGATAGTTTTCAGCTGTATTTCTGGCTATCAGAGGTGTGTTAGGAAAAGGAGGGGGGTTTATCTTCTTCCAGAAGGACAAAAGTAAAAGCCTGGTACCCAAGTCTGTGTATTTGAAACCGGAAACTAGCTTGGGTGAATCCTGTCTCTGATAGAACATGATATGATCTTAGAGCCATGACCTTGGGAGCAGAATTGGGTAGAAAAATATTAATTGGGTGTTTAAAGGTTCTTCTGTAACCTTGTACCTGGCAATGGCACCTGCTAGGGCATTTTGTGAGAGATTATTGGTGACTATTGGTTATGAAAGATGTCTTTACTATGTCAGAATGATGAAGGTGATGAGGATGAATCTGAACAGTAGCTCTCTCAAAGACCCTTACTATTTAATTCAGCTTTGATAGCATTTATCATAAATGGTTAACAAACAGTTGAAAGAAAAACTTTTATTTGTTGCATTCTTCACGTTCCCTGATTCTGAAAGAAGGGATGATACTTTGGTTCTATTGAGAGAATACTGTAGTCTCTTCTTTATTCGGTACAATAATTTATTTTAAACAAAAAGCAGCCATGCTGGTATCAATGTTACTACTTGCATACTCAATTTTATGCAGGTATAAGTGCAGTTTGGCTTACAGTTTGCATCAGCAAGAGTTGATCTTTAAAACCCAATTCTGTCACCCCCATGGCCCTGCAAGTAATATAATCTGTTAAAAGAAACAGTAGACTTCATATTCATCATCTGAAAAAACAAGGATGATTTTAAAAAGCAAAACATGCATCATAAACCTTTCAGGCCGCCTTAACATGAAGAAGTCTTTAGGCCTTCAATCCTTTGTTTTTCATTCTTGACAAATTACTGGCATAGTACGCTGATAGGAGATGGGGCTTTCTGCATTTGTATTTTGAAGACACTTTCTGGAGTTTGCCCTCATTAAAAAGATGGTGAAGGCAACTAAGATCTGCATTTTAATTTTATTTCTGGTTGATTTCTTAGAGAGAAGGACACCTTAATGTGTCTAATGCAAAGTTGGTATGTAAAGTTGGTGTCTGTTCCCTCGATCACAAGCGTGCTACACTTGAGACACAAGAACAATCTTGTGCACCAGTCTGGTAACATTTATCTGTAGAGTCATCAGATGTGTGTTAACTGTATGCTGCTTTGTGATTGACTTATTTTATGTATTTTAAGTAATTTATTTTGTTTGCTTGCTTATTTTAAAATAAGTTTAACTAAGTAGGATGCTCCTGCGTTATTATTTTGAAAGGAGAAACGTGCAGATAATCGAACAAAAAGATGTAAGACACTTAAAATCTGTGGATGCCATTTCAGTTTCCTTAGGTACTGAGAAGAAAGGCTGTCCCTGCAACTGTGCAGAAAAGGACAAACCAAACAATTGTAACGCCGTAGCAGAACCCTAACAGAAACGAGAGAGAAGACACCCACACACACAGAGGAAATTACTGTTGTGATGCTCTTAACAGTGAAATTGTTATTCCCACAAATTTATCATTATTTTAAAGTATACATTAAGATCAACAATATTGCTTCTTAATATAGTACTGGTGTATTTTTCTGTCTCCTAAATCAAAAAGAATACTGAATTGCCTGTGGCCATAGACAGTCTTGAAAATGAACTGGAATCAGAATGGATGCCCTTCTATGGATGCTGCATTTCTTAAATATTTGGGGATACATTTGATCATGTAGATTCATGAGTCAATGGTTTATGCTTAATTTTAAGCACATGAATAGTTTAACTGATTAGAATGGGATTATTCAGATGTTTTAGCATTTTGCTAATTTGGATTGGCAAAATTAATAGATTGAACTGTACATGTGAAATAAAAGTACCTTTGCAAATTTCCATTTTCTGTCTTGATTAGTTCTGCCTTTAGTCTCAAAATGTTCCAAAACCAAAATATTACTATGTTCCTTATGGTTCTTAAGTCTACCGAAAATGGGATATTATATTCCAAGTTCTTTACATAGATTTTGAAAATGTAATTATGATGAATGTTTTGACATCTTTGTAAGGAAATTCTGTCTGTGAGGTTGAAAATATATTCCTTTCTCCCAGGAAAGAAGCTTCATCTTTATCTCTGGAAGCACTAGTATTGCTATATGATAGATGGACAGATAGATAAATGGAAACCTCTTATATATTCCTTCACTTGAGAGAAAATACACATTTCATTTTCCTCTCCAGCTGTTTTTCTGTTCATGTCTTCTTTGCTTATATAAGGAAAATATCATAACTGTAGCTTCCCATTATATGTAATCTAATTTGAGCCTGATGACACATTTTATTAAGACTTCTAAATGATTGCTTAGATCTTAAAAGACATTTATATTTCTATTTAATCTGTGGAAGTCATAAATGCTAATCATCAATTGATATACCTAATCTTTAGCCTTGCTATGTAAAAAATGTCTTTTATATAACCCTTGCTTCATCAAATATTCCATTGCACATTTCCAAACAGTTATACAAGGGATGGTGTGCTAACCAGTAAAACCAATGAATTTTATCTAAAATATATTTAATAGATCTGGGTCATTTGTAACACACTTAAATACTGAAGATATTGCTTAGCTATGGGAGACGTAGCAAGATAAATAACCGCTAGTAAGATGATGGTTCATGATTCAGTAAGATACAGCTTAAAGGTGGAGGTGCAATCGTCCATCCAGGTGAGAAAGCTCATGTTAAGAGTCACTTCACAGAACTAATATGCACGGATGAGTCTTTGACAAGAGAAGAAGCCTGAAAAACCGATCAGGTTCATGAGGAGTAAATACAAAAGAAGGAAAAAATCTGCCAGTTGTACCAATTTTGGCAATAGACTGCTGCTTTTAAGCTTTCACTTTACCTATTTAGGTGGTTATCTACTGGATTTCCAAGTATATAGTGAATGGCCAGGGCATATATGCATGAAGGTCATCCTGTTTCCACAGTGAGTCAAATATATCATGATCAGATCTACAGCACATACACAGTAAGTTCGCCTGTGTTTGTGCCATTTTTTTCCCAGGATGCTTTAAACATGCTGTGCAGTTACACAGTGAGTTTGTATATGTGCATATATATGCCTCCAGAGCATAATCTTGGATCCACTCATTTTGGAGAACAGACTAGTAGTTTGAGCAGTCTGGTACCAGAGCCCTGAGTAGGAACACAGCATTGTCACACGGTAGTAACCCAGGTATGCCCTGTCTCTTCAGTGTGTTCTCTTGGGCACCGCTGAATTCCTGCACAGAAGAATGGGGGTTCCCTCTGTCCTTTCTTCACTTTGATCTCTGTCAGCTCTAACACTTGGCACATCAAGAGTCATGCCTTCGGCCTCCATGAGTGATGCCGTGACACAAAGACAAGCATCACCACAGCTTTGTTGTAAGCTGAGGCCCTATATGACCGATGTAGCTCCTTCCAAACATTACGTTCACAGTATGGAAACTCGGAGAGAGGTTGTGGCACCCCACAGCAGCAAAACTGAGTATGTGGAAAACAGTCTTCTCCCCAGTTTCATCCTATACGCTTCAGGCAGTTTTCTGTTGAGCAGGTGGGGCAGGTGCTCCTTCTCCAAATACAGAGTACGGCACCTTACTACTGAGAAACACAAAAAATTAAGAAGTTTGTACCTCTCAAAGGTTCTAACTATTAGAAGTAGAAGACACAAAGGGGTTTCTTGACTCTGATCCTTCTCATGAGCTGACACTTGCATGGTGTTTAATCAAGAGAAATATATTAACTTGAACAACCATAGTACGTAGGCCACAGTGCTGCTCGCTGAGTGGTAAAATCCATAGAAAGGTAGCTAAAGCTAATCAGCCAAAGGAAAAGAGAAAATATTTAGATCAATCATAAGAAAAGTTCCGTGACAAAATGATACGCTATCCAGTGGAGTGATTTCCTGAGGGAAATGACAGAAATGCCATCAAAAGGGAATTTTTAAACTGAACTTGACAAAAAGAAATGTGCTTCAGGAAAATTCTTATACACATCCTATGCTAAAGAAATGTGCTGAGTACATTTCTATTTCTTAGATTTCTCTGATTCTGCATCAGTTTTTGCTATGTATTAGAAAACAAATGCTCTAAATATATAAGATGGATATGCAAACCCGAGCAAAATTCTTTTCATCATTCTTAATCTTTCTAGATCATCCCTTATGGCAAAAAAAAAAAAAAATCAGGGAATTGGTTCAAATTACTGACAAATATTTTCTAGAGATTCTATCTTATTGATATAGATTTAGTATACATACATGACCCTTAAATTAATCTGGTTTTCTATTCTCTCTAAATTAGAGTTCAGTATTCCTGGCTTTCTTGCTATAATTTACTTTTTCCAAATTGCAAAAAAACTTAATTCCATGTGAATCATTATTACATGATTCCCATACTCTGAAATCTATTATAACGAATAACAATAACTTGGTGTAAAGTTCCTTTTCTCAGACAATATTCAGAGCCAAGTAACAGGTAAATCAAAGATATTACAGCACATGTGACTGATCATTACTGAGAGCAAATTTTCTGTGGTTTCAGATTGTGTTGAAAGATCTCACGCCAGAGAAGCAGAACCAGAATTATTCTTGAGTGATTGTCTTGCTCCTCTCCCTCTCTCTGCTGTTTTCCATATAATTTCTTGTTCATTTGTGATTTAAAAATTATCTGTGCTCTAATGGAATTAAAATCTCCATGTCACTAGATTGTCAACTTATGGGAAGATTTCTGAGACTCTGCTTAAGTCTCCACAAGGCATAGCTATTTTGTGAATTGGAATCACATTTCAACAGTTTTGGTGATGAAGGAAATTTGGGTTTTAAGAAAATTCCTACGGTTTCCAAATGGTGGACACTGAAAAAGATTAATGTAATCCTAGAATGTTTTTCAGGTATGTTATTCATCTCTGCTCAACCATTTCTTCTGCAGTCTCAACAGAATGTCTGTCACAGAAAAATATCTGTTACAGAACTGTTCATAAAAATTAAAACCTTTTCATTTTGCAATGCAATGTTGCAGAAGCAAAATGGCAGTTTCTTCGTATTAAACAAGCACTGTTTTACAAGTATTCTGAATAACAAACAAATCTCCAGAGACCCAAGTACAAAACTCAGGAATACATTTGAGAGGAGGCAGAGATATGTATTTTTGGAACATTGCTACATAGGTAACCAGCTACGACAGTTTTTACAGACATGAGGCTTCCTGACGCTACCGGGCTTTCTTTTGTTAAGCAAAGGAAAGGCTTATGTGTTCATGTTCCTATGAGCCTGCTCTGCATTACAGTAGCTTGTGTGTTTTAAAGAGATTTTCTCCAAGGAATTGGCTTACTGTGTTAAGAGTGGAGAGAGGGTGGAAAGAAAATGGAGCAAAATAAAGGCTCTTCCCCACATGAATAATCTTCTTAGTGTGAGGTGGAATTGTGTTTACCTTGTTGGATTTTAAAAGGCTTTTCATTTTACATCTGCTGGGGGGGGGGGGGGGGGGTAGCAAAGTGTGGGACCCAAATCCAGAGTTGTACTTTAGGAATAAAGTATCAAACATGGCCAAGCTAGTTTGGCCTGCTGGTTAAAAATAAAAATCCCTTAAACCTGATTTAAATAATTTAGATTGCAATTTGATTTAGATTTATTGACAGAGTTATACCTAAAAAAAAGTCCATATAAAGTAAAAAGGGATTTATGTAAATAACTTATAAAAATAGCTATTTATTGATAAAATATAACAGTAATAATATTTTATTTCTAAGGATTATTTTTAGAGATAGTATTAAGTAGAGAAACAGGGGAGGTGGCACAGAAAAGAAACATCTCAAAGAAGAGGTGAGTGAACATCTGTCTGTTAACCTGGCCTAAATAACCTTTTTTTGTTATTTTTCTATGGTGACACCTAAGAGCTCAATGATAACAACTATAAACTTCGTCCACTCGCACATCTGCTTAGGATACACATTTTGTAGAATGCATGTAAAACCTTTTTTTTTGGGGTGGTGGTGGTGGGTGGTTTGGGTGGGGGTTTGTTTGTTTGTTTGTTTGTTTGTTTGTTGGGTTTTTTTTTTTTAAGAAAAAATATTCCAGGTGTCGATGTTTGGTGGTCACAGCTTCCTCATTTTGGAAGCCAAGGCTAGAATTAAAGCAGTGAGTCCTGTGATTCCCCGCTCCCACTAGATGTCACTGCAGGACATCGGTTCAGCTCCGCGCCGCCGCGGGCCCTGGGAATTGTGGCAGCGAGAAATGATACCTGTGGGTTTGTGTGTGAAAATACTGCCGCTGTTTGCACATTTAAAAAAAAAAAAAAAAAAAAAAAAAAGGAACAATAAGTTAAACTTAAAGAATAAGGTTCTTTTAACAAATAGGGTATCAGGCTGCTTTCTGAATTCCAGGTGAGAAGAATGTGCATTCTCTAGAAGTAACTTGTTTATCTTTCAGAGCATCAGGCCAAGCACCACAGTATTTATTATAGCATAGGCATCTAGATACTTCTTTATTTAGAACTAGTAAATGAACACTTTGCAAATACTAAACATGATAAAAGTTTGCACAAATTGTTAGTTTAAATATTGTCAGGTGTGTGGGTAACCTGTGGTAAAGGGAATGTGAGTATTTTAATCTTTGAAGCAGTGTCACTTTTTAAGATTAAGTTAATTAGGAATTAATAAATGGCGGACTATGAATATTCAAAAGTACTTTATTTTGCATGTGCTATTCAAGCGTCCAAACTGGACATTCAAATGGCACAATTTGTCTCAGTGGTCTGCAAATATGATCAAGATAGTTTTGTATTCGTATGTTGTTTGTGAATATATACATTCATTATTTAACCAGCTGTAATGTTCTTTCAGAAGTTATTTAAATAATTATTTGGGTAGCACTCTGCACTCTTATTACAAATTCAACATTTATTGAATAGTGTTTCCATAAAAACAGTCCAATTTAGAATTTTTCTTGTTCACACAGTTATTTCTGTTGTGTTCTTTCACCAAGCTATGGTACATTTGTGGAATGTGTTTATGCGCAGGAAAGGGCTGCACAAGGGGTAAACAACCACAAGCACTCAATATATGTGCAGAAAGGAACCAAACAGAAACCAGCAATGTTGCATGGGATAGAGAGAAATTGAAGATTTTTTCCCTCCAAACATCTTGGGAACACTGAAACCCTACTTACACATTTATGTGCCTGAAAATATGGCTGGAGTAAAAGTAGCCAGTAATTCTACAGGGCATTCTACCCATTAAGTCAGAGGAGGACATGTAAAATGTACTAGCGGAGTGACAGCAAATGTATGTATATGAAGGAAAGATAGAGTGGAGTAAGGGAAAGAGCAAGCAATTTAGTATTACCGTATGTGTATCTGAAAAAGAGTAACTGGGACAAGTATATCTTGGAAGAATCATAGAATCATTTAGGTTGGAAAAGACCTTTAAGATCATCAAGTCCAACCGTTAACCTAGCACTGCCAAGTCCACCACTAAACCACGTCCCTAAGTGCCACATCTACATGTCTTTTAAATACCTCCAGGGACGGTGACTCAACTACTTCCCTGGGAAGCCTGTTCCAATGCTTGACAACCCTTTTAGTGAAGAAATTTTTCCTAATATCCAATCTAAACCTCCCTTGGTGCAACTTGAGGCCATTTCCTCTTGTCTTATCACTTGGTCCAGAAAGCCAACTGTATCCTGGGCATCAAAAGAAGCATGACCAACAGGTCGAGGAAGGTGATTCCCCCCCTCTACTCCACTCTCATGAGAGCCCACCTGGAGTACTGCATTCAGCTCTGGGGACCCCAACATAAGAAGGACATGGAGCTGTTGGAGTGAGTCCAGTGGAGGGCTATGAAGATGATCAGAGGGCTGGAGCACCTCTCCTATGAGGACAGGCTGAGCAAGTTGGAGTTGTTCAGCCTGGAGAAGAGAAGGCTCCAGGGAGACCTTATTGCAGCCTTCCAGTACCTAAAGGGGGCCTACAAGAAAGCTGGAGAGGCACTGTTGACAAGGGCATGTGGTGATAGGACAAGGGGTAATGGTCTTAAGCTGAAGGGGGCTAGATTTAGATTAGATATGAGGAAGAAATTCTTCACTGTGAGGATGGTGAGACACTGGAACGTGTTGCCCAGAGAGGCTGTAGGTGCCCCCTCCCTGGAAGTGTTCAAGGCCAGGTTGGATGGGGCTTTGGGCAGCCTGATCTAGTAGAGGGTGTCCCCGCCCATGGCAGGGGGGTTGGAATTAGATGATCTTTGAGGTCCCTTTCAAGCCAAACCATTCTGTGATTCTATGATTCTATGATTCTATGATTGTTACTTGGAGAAGAGACTGACACCCACCTGGCTACAACCTCCTTTCAGGTAGTTGTAGAAAGTGATAAGGTCTCCCCTCATCCTCCTTTTCTCCAGACTAAACAACCCCAGTTCCCTCAGCTGCTCCTCATAAGACTCGTGCTCTAGACCGTTCACCAGCTTTGTTGCCCTTCTTCGGACATGCTCCAGCACCTCAATGTCCTTCTTGTAGTGAGGGGCCCAAAACTGAACACAGTATTTGAGGTGCGGCCTCACCAGTACCGAGTACAGGGGGACTACCCTCTGCCTACCTTCAAGCAGATCAACACTCCTGCCCAGCTTGGTGGGCACTGGGGGTGGAAGCATAAGGGACTGGTTGAATTTAGTTCTTTTTAAGATGCAAAGAGACACACAGATGAATTACAGTTCATAAGTGTGTGAGCCATAGCTGTATATGTTCAAGAATTAATTGTAGAGTATAAAAAAATCAAGTTCCCACTAAATGTTATACTGTTTATGTACGTGAAAGACAGAGAGGGATCTCTGAGGTAATGAAGGCCTCTTACAGAAGTTAAATTATGTAGAAATTCAGGTGATAATTTCATAGAAATTAATATTCTTCTGTAAGGAAACCAGACAAAGGCTCAAAACATTTCTGATTGTTCCGGGCACTGTTGTGCTGTGTCAGCCAAGACAAGTCACATATCTGTGTGTACCCCAGCTTTTCATAGCTGAATGCTATGTATGGTTTGAGTTCTTTGACTAAAACCAGCATTTAAGATCTAGTATCATGGATGGATTTCTGTGTCAGAACTTTATTGAAATTGTAGTATATGGATTTCCTAGTGCCATGCAAAATATTTTAAAAAACAATATTTATTCCAATTGCTACTGCGTCAGTGTGGTCATGTGCTTGGGGTTACATCATAGTAATATGAAGCTTTCAATCAACAGAGTGCAATTTCTTTAATATGACTTTTTCTGGTTATTTGTTTTAATAGAAATGCATAAGATTTAATCAAATTTAAGTAATATCAAGTTGGACTTGTTTTGGAGATAAATAGCAGATATTTGGTGATATGCCATGTGACATGTCATTCACTGGTAATTGCCATCACTTTGTCCCCTCCCTCATTATATTAATTTTTACCAGAAATCACTTTAGAGACAATTCCAGCCTAAATAACATTAAAATGATTGGCTATAAGAAACCAAGGCTATGTGTCCACGTGTGTAAATGTAAGCAAATGCTAATAAGGGGGTGTTAGGGATGTTATTAAACAATATTAATTGTCTAATAGTCTACCCATGATAACTGCCCATAGCACCCATTGCAATTAATAGGAGCTGCACATGCATACTGAAGAGAAAATAACTAGTATTTAAAGCATTTAACTTGGCTTCTTACAGGAATCCTCCAAATGGAGAGAAAAACGTATGTATACACTGTTGGTCTACAAATTATGTTATCAGCTATAGTGGAAAGTCACTAGACTACATTTTAGATTTAAATTACTGTTTAATTAACTACCCAAAACTAAAGGAGTGATTTCAGTTGTCTTTACTAAGGTTTTCTAGCAATGGGGACAGTATATCTTGGAAGACTGTGGAGTCACAAGTTAATGTGTTGAAAAAAATTTGTAAGACTGAGCCCTAGAGGAGACATGGACATGTTTCCAGTTCCTCTGAAAAATGCATGCTGTTTACATTTAGCAGCAGCAGAATACGCTATGTGATGCAAAGTTTCAGTGGAATGGGACCTCCTGCAATGGGAGCTGTTCTCCATCTACAGGATTGAGAACAACCGTTTGGAAGGCAAGATGACATCGTGGGTATGTGGACAAGGCAATCGGCTAACTGGCATCCAAGCTTTCATTTTTAACAAGCCTTTAGACAAAGCAGTTGTGAAGGAAACTGAGAAAGTGTGCCTCTATAAATCACAGAACAATGCCTTTCTGAGTTAGCAGAGAGCTGAAGCAATAGCCATGAGATGTGAACTGCCCATTTTTATTTAGTAAAGAAAATAAGCCTCAGAATTATAATAAATGACACTGACTCCCAGAGATGAACTGCTGTTGTTCAGATTCCTGCAGCTGTATCAGCTGATAGTTTCCAATTAGAATGAAATTATTTATAATCAAAAAGTGAGCCAAGGTAAACTGAAACCCCCAAGATCCAATATAATATGAAAAGAGAGTAGAGGAAACAGAGATACCTGAAAAAAATTCCAACCAGCCATAAAACCCAAATCTTTTTATCTCACAAAACAAGGCGATCCATCTTCCCTGCCAAGAGGCTGGGTCACAGTATGGCCCTCTCTTATGGGCTAAGCAGTTTCAGTATAACTATTTCTGCCTCTAAATGCTTGGCCATACACGGTCAATGCAGGAAGCATTAGGCTGTTTGTGTTCGTTCACTATTTTAGCTGTTTCTTAATACCTTGGAATCAAAGGTAACAGTCAGGTGGAGTCACCCCTTAAGCTACATTCAATGAACTGTTCCTCACTTCTGTTATAAGAAAGAAAATGAAGACTACGACCACATATGACTAGAGAATACATATTGCAATTTATGTAATTCCTTTCCTTTTTATGACTAGCATTTCCGATTACAAATTTCCAGGTGAATGAAACGTTGCATGCTGCAGATGGAAGCAGAGCCTTCTTGAATCCATGAATATGGAAGGCTGGTAGAATAATGTGGTTGCTTCAGGCAGTACTGCTGAACAGATCGCTCTCCTCTATCAACATCGCATGATGGAATATTGAAATTCCCAACAAAACTAGAGAAAAATATGAGGTATCAGACCTGTGGATGCTTCTTGTTTTCTGGGTTTTGCAGTCGCAAGTAGCAGGACTCAGTATCTTAGGTTGCTATGTGTTACTTCATTATAGAAGCAGGAAGCAAAAGTTGGAGTGGATCAGTGGCGTTAGAGTTGAGAGGCCTTGAAATAAAGGACATAGGTAGAGTCTCTTAGGAAGGCTTTAGGAAGCTGGAGAGAGAAACTGTTACAAGGTGTTGTTTTGCTTATACCCCTAATTATTTCATACTTCCAAACAGCTCAGCATATATGCAGTGCTTACATTTTTCATTTTATAAGTCATTTACCTTTAAAATGACACCTTGCAATATTACAAGAAATAATATTAAATATAATGTCTGCTTTCTAACATTGTGTTAGAGAGGCTAGAATTACAAATATCTCTGGAGTCTGTTGAATTCCACGAAGCTTGACAAGCACAAGTGTTCCCAAGGTTAGGTCCGGTTAAAAACAGTGTGAGCAACGTTCCCTGGGAGACTTATCCAATATGTAATTACCATAACTGAGGGCTTAAATCAATGAGAAAGTGACTACATTACTATTCTGTATGAGTATGCCAAATTTTTTTCCCTACTTTAGACAGGTTCTAATTAATAATGTTAGAATTTGTAAGTAATACAAGTTGCTGTGACTTAAAATTTTATTTCTCCCCTCAGATATCAAAACAACCTAATAACAGGGGAGAATTTTAAAGTTACTTCAATAATTTAAGAGCATACTTACCCCTGCTTAGTAGAAAGGATGGAGGCATCTTTAAAAACTGACAAAACGTGCAGAGCTCACTTGGGAAAAAGGTGTTTAATCGAACACAAGAAAAACTTCAGGTAGCATTGTACTTGCTCTCAAAAAGATACCCTCAAGCAACTACTCAATTTAATAATACTTGATATCAGAGACCTGACAGGTGATATTATTTGTGGAAAGGAATACACGATGGCTGTATGCTTTATTTTTTGCAATACAGGTACAGCACCTTTGCCAGCAAAGCCTAACAAGGGAGAAAACGTAGGTACTCCATGACTACTAAGTAGAGAGGAGAAATTCCCAAAAGTAAAAAAATATGCTTTGGCAAAGGACATAGGCTGTCCTTTATATGATTGTGCTTTGCCTTCTGTCTGCCTGAGAAGAAGAGGGAGGTGAAAGTCTATTAAATTATTTGAGTCCATAGATCTGAGCAGTTGAGTTTGTGAAAAACAGAAGCTATATATGCTATATTGATTTAAGCAGTAATATATCATCTGTTCTCCTGGCTTTACTATAGCAAGTTGTTATTTACATTGGGGATGTTGTTCTAACAAAAGCGTCCCAGGAGAGTGTAATATAAACCATAATAACAAGGAACCAAGCAAACCATTATCAAACTTACCAGTAAGTAAATAGTCCTGTTACAAAAAAGCATCTCACCTAGTAAGGTGACTGACTGATTTTCTCCATCATCACTTCTTCCATGGTTTGGTTGATGCATGCAAAGTCCAAGTTTGAGCTGAACCTATATAGTAAAAGAGTCTATAATTTATGCACGATGTTATACCATGTTATATAAAAAGCCTGCAATTCTTATTTTCTTTGGCAGCAGCATAAACTCTGAATAAGTTTATTTCATCACTGACAGAACACTGTGTTCATGCTACAGTATTATCCACCTTTTATCCACTGTCGGTGATCTGGAGTATGTTAACAGCCAGGAGAAATGTGTTTGACTGCTTGCAAACAACGTGGAAAGACACCTTATATTAGAGTTTAGTATGAGATACACTGAAGATAATTTGAAGAACGTATTGTTCCATTGGCTTAACCATGTGATTGTTTAAGTAAGTATGAAGCCACTTTCTTATAAATTCTTGGTTAGCATAAGGATGTTTAGAGAAACTTCAGTAAAATAGCAGGAGAAATACCGTGGGAGTGTGTTATCATCCATTTTGCATAGTGATCATTTCCTGTCTAACACCAGTTGCCTTTTGCTGACTTTTAGAGAAATCAGCAAATATCCATGTCAAACATCTGCAGTCAGCAGTTACTGAATGTCTGTCTTCTGATAATTTTGCTTCCTTGGGAAACCAACTTTTATGCCCAAATAATACTTATATAATGCTCAAATAACACAGTCTGCACTCTCTGCTGACTGGGCCCGTGTCATTTCAGTGAAAGATCTGCAAACACGGAGTGGTACAAAACATGATATCAGAAAGAAATCTTAAAGACAGAGGCATTCATGTTCCATGCCTTTTATTATTATAGGCTCTCTCTTCAAAGATGCACAATATACTAAAGCATTATTTCATGAACTGTCTAGGGTAGCGACATGGAATTAAGTTTCCAGAAAGGACTAAAAAAAAAGGGAGTAAAAGTTGCGGTTCAGATCAGTCTGCGATCAAGAAAGGAATGAGTCAAGAATGTACCTGTCAAGAGGACCCTTGGTCAGGAGCTGAGTGGGAACTGAGGATGAAATGACAGGAGGCCAGAGGCACAGGTACAAGAGGCACTCAAATCAGAGCTATTCCAGACCCTGTAAGTGCATGTTGAGCAACTGGAGGGGTTTACTTGTACTCCTAATGGATGGCGCATTAGCAGTCAGACTTACAGTCGGTTGCAGATAAACCGCTCTTAAGTTTAACTCCTGAAGAGATTAAGTGTAATCAGTTTCCCAGTCAGCCTTCTCTAGGTGGCCTATTTATTCCCTACTTGTTCCTACACAAATTTGCTTGAGGATCTCAGGATATTTCACATGGACTGTAGCCTTTGCAGGTAACTAAATAGTAAGAGTTTACCCAGATTTTCTCACAGTCTATGCAATGCAATCTTTCTCCTGACAGGTGGTGGTGGTGGTGGCGATGGTGCCATGTAAGCAATGCAACCTTAAAGTAAATTGTTGAAATGCAAAGCTTAAACCGAGACATGAGAAATATTGGTTGCAATGTACAGTAATTCAGGTGTAATTTGATGTAATACTTCTTAAGAACAACTGATGCATCCAAAGTATCAATACTCCAGCCAGTGAGACAACTGAGCAGTTTAGTTCGGTGGGTGCTTACTAGATTCACTAGGTACTTTCAGCATCCTCGTCTTTTTTTTTTTTTTTTTTTTTTAACTGTACCAAAACTCTCTCAGTACATGAAGGACAAGAAGATCGTAGAAAAGGGACATTTCCTACTGAATGCAAAAGATTCTCTCATTGTCTTTTTTCGCCTGCAATGGTGCTATACAAGTGTTACAAGAGAATGCACCCAGCTAGGTGACCAAATCTTTGTATTTCACAAAGAACTACAAAGTGTATATTATGACAAGACCTGGAGTAGCTTGATTTACATAGCAGAAAGGTGAGTGCCATCGAATTTGTACCATGTATATAGAATTTTCCCGTGTCAGCCCAAACAGTAACGTACTATTTTCACTCTAGTGCAAAGAAGACTTAATGCTGCATCTACCTTACCTTTCCAGCACATCGGATGAACAATTTCATTACAGATTTACGTCTATACTAGTTTAGTAATTTCAAGATTGAGTGTGATCAGGAAAAAAAACAATATATAATTTATTTAAGACTGTCTACACTACTGACACACCTAAGATGCTTAAACAGCATTGTGTAAAGATGTTAAGAAAATATTTGTAGCACTTCACACACATCGACAGACAAAACCAGTTCTTGTTGATTCTACAGCAACAACACAGTACAGCCTTAATTAAAGCTTTATCTGACTTTTTTTATATACTACAGCTGCAAAATCCTGCTGAAGAAAAAGGATCGTTATAGGTGGGTTTAGTGTCTTCACAATTAACTCTTGTTGCTTCTCCTATTTGTCACATTTGGAACTTATTTCTGCTCTGAGGGAATAAGAATTTGTATCACATTTCATGCTTGCAGTCCCTGGTGGAATTGTTACCAATAAATTTGCACAGCATACACAAAATATTGAGCCATCAGCATTTTATATGACACACATGAGAAAAGTATAACACAACAGTGGAGAAGAAATGTTGTTCATAGATCAGTGAGGCAGATGATAAAATATTAATTTCCCTAAAATTAAAAACACAGTATTGCTGATATGGCATGCTGAATTCTTGTGTTATTACATAAATAACAATTAATGGAAACAAAGGAAGGGCAAAGTCTGAGTAATACCACTTTTTTCATCTTTATCAGATTAGCAGCAGGGATTTTTTTCCAGTGTAAATTGGATTAAACAAGACAGAAATCAGATCAGGCATTACATGTGCATATATGCAAGCAACATAAGAATATCAGCACAAATCACTTCCCAAACCTGACGACCAAGGTCACCTAGTATGTCTAATATATTACTTGTTGGGGTTTTTTCTTTCTTTCCCAAGGGCTTCTCCGAATAGCTATACAAAATTCCTACACTTTCACACAGATGACTACACATTTTTCCCTTCCACTTCAGGTTAATCAGTAGCCATACCCATACGATATATATTTCTACTGCATCTTACTAAAATACTTATTCAAAACCTGAAGTTGTTCTTTCCTGCTACTTCATAGACTTACTGCCACAGAAATTGTGATAATTTTATCAATAGTTTCTACAGTAAGGTGACTAGTTTTTTAAAAAAAACAGCAAAAGTAGCACCCAGGAGGCAAATCCAGTGCATGACTACATAATAAGACTCGTGGTCCAACCTGGATCATGTGACAGACCGGCCCATCCTTTTGACAAGTCATGAGATTGGATAGAGGAGTTGTCTTCTCAGTCAGGGTCCATCTCTCTTGCTCTCCTGCTGAGGCTCTGAGACTAAGTAAAGGACAATGCTATTCCTTGGAAAAAGTGGCATGGACACGCAGATCTGATTTTTTGCAGAGGTAATACATCCCTTTGAAAATTTGAATTAATGAGATTGATCTTGCTTGTGTACCATTTGCATTCCCCGTTGCACAACTTTCTAGATATTTTTGATGGATATTTTAAAAGTTGCTTGCACTTTGTGCTTATGTCTTCAAGTTTCTTAATGCTCATGTTGTTACTCCCTGTGTTAGTTGGCTCCTGCCACTTAGATGTTGGTGCATTTCAATGTTTCTGCTCCTGTACAGCTTGCAAACATTTTGAGGAAAGCAATCCTAATGAGAGAAGCTATACCCTAGTAAATGTCAAGTGTTTATAAAAAACAACTCAATATCTTTGCTCTCCGACTTTAATTATGTTTCAGAATTAGATGCTGGTTTATCAGCACTCTGAAAAAAAGAATATGCCAATCTCAGTATCTGACAGAATGCTACTTATAGTAGGCAAAATCCATCATCCTTTGGGCCATGTATTTTAACATACCTCTGGTTTTTGTTCGTTATGCTGTTTAGAAAGATCTTCACCCTTCCTGGTTTAACATTAAAGGCATCTCTTAGTCTCTTATTTAATTGCTGTCACCTTGATCAACACTGTTTTAGGCTCTCCTTTGAAGTCTAGTTAGCAACTGACTGTTGGTCAACAGCTTCAGTATTGTGATGTTCAACTATGAGCACTCTTCAGCACATACATTAAATATGAAGCAGGAGACACATTTTTAAAAATTAGTTGAAAAGCTGTAGTCCACCTTTAATTTTATGATTAGACACTTACCTAACAACTTGCACTGACCTAACATGAGGTTAACAGCTTATGGAGAGTTCTTCCCACAGACTGAAAAAACACCATCCAGAAATGAATACTAAAGGGATGTCTCTGAGAGACAGGAGTCCGTAAACATATCCTATACTTGTTTTTTTCACTGGCATACTTTGGGATGCTGGTTTTGTGCCACAGAAGAAGCTTTGAGCTGTAGCCAACCCCCATACTCTTGGTACGTTTTGCAGATCACAGATTTTGAGAAGATCTAAATATCATTTTCAGTTTTGGTCAGTCAGAGGATGAACATTTAAAGTCAATCAGATGTTTCCTTGCTCATGGCATGTCAAATTCTTTCAGCCCTCCAAAACAGAAGACAGTATTCAACCCATTTGAATCATTTATGATATGACCTACCTATATTTCATGTCAGCAGAAATACCTGGTTTTCTCAACTAACCATCATTTTTGCATTCCCCAGCAATATTGCTACCACTAGGAAGTGGCTTTGTTATTCTACACCGGTTTTATTTCTTTCAGAAGATCAAGTATACAAATTTTGTGTATACGTGTATACATTATATATATTCTAGTGCGCTGTCATTATAGTGCACAAATTTTCTGTTGGAAGTTAATGTAAATGCAAATGCCTGTTTCCCATCTCTCAGACCCCACAATGCATCATACTACTTAGTTGTGGAGAGGCTTCCTTTCTGTAGTAACTGCATTTATCACTTCCACATGAAAAATAAAAATTGCATCGGAACTTAAGATATTAAAGATGATGATTAAACTCTTAAAAATTAAAATACCTTTACAACACTTCATGGATGTTATTCTGAAAATGCCTTATAGTCCCATTCTCTTCTGGAGGAGTAGTTTCACAGCTCAATCTCAAGAGGTTATACTCTATAATGTTTTAAAAATAAGTGCCTCACTTTCAAGCTTCTTATAGAGATGTTTTCCTCCATAAATTTCAAAATGAAACTACAGGTAGCATTTTGATGTGGAAGGTAGTCCCAATCTATATAATTCTTTATTCTATTAGTTGTTTCTTTTAAAGTACAAATATCCTACCAAGATGAAAAACTAAATAATCCTATCTAGACTATTTGGTCCTGTCAGGAGTAAAATATCAGGACTGAAAATATTGATAGTGAATTTGCTGCTTCTATAAAATCTCTGTAGCAGCAGCTGCCAAAGTACGGTACATAACACACAAGCCATTTTCCCAATACAGAAGTAAGAGCTGGTCAGGGCCAGGGATATTAATGACTACAACTACTGATGGTGGCTCCTGTACAAAAAAAAAAAAAGTTACAAAGCTCTGCTCTAAAGTCTCTCCTTATTTTTAAGGAAATATTTATAGTTGTAGAGTGCATTGTAGAAAATATTTGTTTATTAAAAAAAGCTTAGAAATATCACAGGCTTCTTTTTGCAAATTTATTTGCAAATAATTTATACCTAATGCAGTCTCCATTTAGTAATCTGAAAGATTCATTGCCACATAACTAGAAAAGGTTGTACTTTATATATAACGACCATTTACTTAGTAGTAGTAAATCATTATATTAATTTGGAAGATAACTGGTAATCTAGAGTACTTCAGTGATTTCTTTACAAATTCAGTAAATGCAAAGGAAGTGTTCCAAAATTTCCTAAGGAGATTTCATAGGAGACCATCTTAATGAAAATATTTTCTTTCTTATCCTTGGGTCTCAGGGGGGTTGTGGAAGCAACTCTGTACTGTAGCTGCTAGAACTAGAAGAGAGGATATCGCTGAATGATACACATACACAGGCAAAACCAATGGGCTGAATTTTATCTAGAACACTTACGAACTTTCATATTAGATAAGTAATTCAAAACTTTCAAATAGTTCGTGTTAGCCCCATACCCTTAAAGCCCCTGAAGATCTCTGTGAAATGACAGATGGATTCAAAGCCACTGGTAGTATTCCATGCCTGAAATGTGTTAGAGGAAAAAAGACCACATAAATTTGATCCAAATGACTAAGTTTAGCTACTGTATGAGCAAAATAAGATGACAAGATAATGTCATTTCATCAAAAAAAGTCATTGTTTTGTCATGTTTAAGTCAACCTACAGTAATCTGATTGGCCTTCAGAGTGCAGAAAACCTGAAGGTGACTTGGCTTCATCTGTTTTGGCACTTAAACTGTGTATTAATCAATGATGTGAACTTTGAACATGTAAGGCAGTTTTCATCATATGCTAACAGTCTTATAGTTTCTCCTTATCAACACTAGCTTCATGTTCTACTTCCACAACCTTTCCAAGCATTTTGAAATGACAGCCTAGGTTCTTAATCCTTCTTCAACTGAACATTTTTTTCCCACTGGGACTGTAATGAAAACAAGAATGAATAATTACCAGTTTTTGTCATTGTTGACAAATTCTTAGAATTTATAATCGTAAAGGCTTCCAGCAGTAGTGTAAATCCATTCAGTTTCAGAAGCGATAGCATTTGCTGGAACTGAAAGGTCACACATGCATTGTCACAAAATCCTTGTGTACTGAGTTTATAATGGACATACATTGTGGTTCACATTTTTTTCCCCATTTACACATTGCATCGTAACTGCAAAGTTCCTGCCGGTCCTTTAACCCTGCACAGAAGCACAACTGTGAGGATGTAACTGCCTTCTAACAGGGTTCTTATTGCTGTGGCACATTGATGTGTTTAGATGATTGCCTCCGTGTAGAGAGGCTATCCTGCCTTTCATAATTTCACAGCTGTGTAAGCAGCCACATGAAAAGTTTTCAGAGTGCTCATCCTCAGAACTGAAAATGTAAAAATAATAATATTTTTTTCATAGAAAAACAAAAGTTTTTTTCAAATGACCAATAGAGAATACAGAATGGTATGGGAAATAAAGTCTGTTGAAGCGAGGTTTGTCCAGGTTAAGCCCAAGAAATCTTACAGTATTTAATCTTACGACAGCTGTGCTCCATAGAACTGCCGTTCACAGTGCGGACAGTTGTGACTTGACAGTGAGAAGGGTTTGGTAATAAATTTGCAACTCAGCCTATTTTTACAAAATGAATCAGAATAGCCATCTTCTTTAAAGTCTTTTAGTCAAAAGGCATTCCTTTGACATCACTTTTCTGTGTTTGAAAAACATCAATGTATATGGTTGCAGTCTTCCTGAATGCTGTTGCATGGACAGTCACCAAGTTGCTGATCCGGTCTGTGGACCCCTTGTGCTTCTACGATTAGTGAGCAGCGCTCAAAGCAGTGAATCTGTGTCTGTCCTATCAAACACTGCCACAGCTACAAAACCAATACTGGGGCAGGAAACAGTGTAAACCCCAAGACTGCCTAGGAGCTTAAACGTGCTCCTCACAGCATCTCTACATTGCAGAACTCTAGGTTATAGTATGTTATGATTGGTGGAGTAGTTAGCATCACACAGATAACAAATGAGTAATATAAAGCTTTAGAAAGACACAAAATGCTGGGGTTTTTTCAGTCCTTGTGCAAGTAGAGAAGAGTAGACTTCAGGCCTGCTGGATCAGGTCACCTGTGCCACAGAGACATCTTGGAACAGTTCTCTCTTTTACTCATCCTATTCTTTCCAGTTCATTTTTTCATTTGTCAGTAAATACTTTCCTTTAAAGTTTTTTCTCTGATACTGTGTATTAACTAGACCTTGCCTCGTTGTTTCTAGTAGTAGTGCAGCAATTGCTGTGGTGTTATATATAGTTCCTAGTGCCTATTCAGTGCAGGGATGGGAACCCAACAGGGGTTATTCCTTAATACAAGAAGGATGATCCAAGGACACAATGGAATATACTTAAAAATTTGCTCATTCACTTGCTTTTTTAAAGAAAATTGAAGTTACTTTCCAAACTAAGCCTAAGATTCACTGGCTGAAAAGAATATGCATGAATTAATCACAGTTTAGCAAAACCGATAATTCTTTGATCTATTGTTATCTTAAAAACTAAAAATGTAAGGAATAGTGGCATTATATTATTTTCTGGAGTTACATAACTGAATGACATTAATTTCTATAAATAATTTTTAGAGCCGATTGGGCAATTGTTGATTTTTCAAGAAAAACTGAAAGCAAAAAGGATTTAATTTCTAAGTTACTTTTAGGTGCTTGTACTGTCTTCTAAGACGTTCCATACTCTGAACTGAAGCAACGTCTGCCTCAGTGGATCCAACTCAGATTCATCTGGTTAATCTATAGCATTGTATTGGGTTTGCACGGCAAGGTTTTGATAGCGGGGGGAGGCTACAGGGGTGGCTTCTGTGAGAAGCTGCTAGAAGCTCCCCCTGTGTCTGATAGAGCCAATGCCAGCCGGCTCTAAGACAGACCCGCCGCTGGCCAAGGCCAAGCCAATCAGCGCCTCTGTGATAACATATTTAAGAAGAAAAACACTTAGAGAGAGAGCTTTTGCAGCCAGAGAGAGGAGTGAGAAGATGTAAGAAACTCTGCAGACACCAAGGTCAGTGCAGATGGAGGGGGAGGAGGAGCTCCAGGCGCCGGAGCAGAGATCCCCCTGCAGCCCGTGGTGAAGGCCATGGTGAAGCAGGCTGTCCCCCTGCAGCCCATGGAGGAAGGATGAGGGGGTGTAGAGATTCCACCTGCAGCCCGTGGAGGACCCCACGCTGGAGCAGGTGGAGGCACCTGAAGGAGGCTGTGGCCTGTGGGAAGCCCATGCTGGAGCAAGTTCCAGGCAGGACCTGTGGACCCATGGAGAGGGGAGCCCACGCCAGGGCAGGTTTGCTGGCAGGACTTGTGGCCCCGTGGGGGACCCCACGCTGGAGCAGTCTGCTCCTGAAGGTCTGCACCCCATGAGAAGGACTCCATGCTGGAGCAGGGGAACGATGAGACGAGTCCTCCCCCTGAGGATGAAGAAGCGGCAGAAACACCGTGAGATGAACTGACCATAACCCCCACTCCCCATCCCCCTGTGCCGCTGAGGGAGGAGGTTGAAGCTGGGAGTGAAGTTGAGCCTGGAAAGATGGGAGGGGTGGGGGGGAGGTGTTTTAAGAGTTGATTTTATTTTCTCATTCCTCTACTCTGTTTTGCCTAGTAATAAATTAGATGAATTCCCTCTCTAAGTTTGGTCTGTTTTGCTCGTGACGATAATTAGTGAGTGATCTCTCCCTGTCCTTATCTCAACCTGCAAGCATTTCGTTATGCCTTTTCTCCCCTGTCTGGTGAATGAGGGGAGTGAGAGAGCAGCTCTGGTGGGCACCTGGCCTCCAGCCAGGGTCAACCCACCACAATCATAAAGAAAAATGGAGGCATGAGACAATGTATTGGAGCTCTCACTGAATATGGAAGCAGAAAACAGAATAAAAATGCAATTTTTCCACATTTCCAATATTTTGGGTCGCAGGCATTTTCATCAAAAATCTTGTGAAAGAAGTACTTTCCAGGTGTAAAGTTCAGGTCAAACTGTGCTTTCTTTCCAACAGTTTGAGAGGAAAATTTTCAACCAAACATTTCTGACAACTAATTAACCCCTTCATCTTGCTTTTTGATCATTAAGTCCCAGAGAACACCTTGCTCTCAAGTTGTTACATTTTTATGTCAATGACATTTTTAAAGTCGGCTGACTGCCTGTCTTGTATTTATTATGTTATCTTTTAAAACTGACTCAAAACCTTTTGGAAGAGAATTAGAACCTTTCAGAAATGCCAAGACTTAAACAACAGGGTGCTGTCTGTATATCCTTGACCTGAGCCACATTAGCATCACTGATTATTTTACAGAAGAAAAGGAACTAGAACGATCAGACAGGGCACTCCTCTAAATAAAAATAAAAATAATACACACACCCCTGAACTCCAACATCCTTCGTTCTGATTTCTTATTTGCTCCTTACACGAAGGACTTAGTTTAGAAAAAAAATCAGTTATTTTCAAATACTAAAAAGTTTCTTAAGTTCTACTTTCTGTTCCATTTTTCAGAAAAGACGAGCATAAAAACCAAGGTTCCACCAGAACAATTTTTTTTTTTTCCAGCCAAGATATAACCATCCCTTCTAAGAACTGACTGAAGTGTTTCCATCTGCATTGAGTGCTGCACCTGAAGCCTGTGTTGGAGGTTTTATCCTGCCAACATTTATATGCTGATTACTCCTATAAAACTTGAGAGTCATTTCCCCAGCAGCACCTGGAATAATTGCAGAGTGACTGGCAAATGAATCATGAAGGTACTGTTAAGTGTGCCAGTCACTGCGCAGCTAATAATTCTCCAGAATCAACATGAAACGTCAGCGTATGACCTTTTGCTTTACTGCAGCCCTGGTTTTGTATCCCTCTGTCCTTGAGTTGTTTGTTGCTGCACGTAACAATGACAACAAAAGAAAGGACCATTCACACTAGATTCTATTCCGTTAAAATGGAGTATGTTCATTAAAATGAAGAATGAGTGCAAAGGCTGCTAAATCTAACGGGCCTTTTATCAAAATAGATGACTGCCTATTGGCTGAAGATACCCTTTACATCAACGTCCACCAGTTGTGCTTTAGTTTTTCTGCTGAATGCAGTTAATCAAAAGTATAATCTACTTTTAAAAAACAGGTCAAAATGCCTCATTGTATAAAATGGGGATCCAAAGTTCTCAAAGAACAACATTTACTTAATACATTCACCATGGCTGATTTTCTGATTAACTTTTTTAAAAAGATGTCAGTGTGAATACTACATTACATCTGGCTTTTTTCATCTAAGAAGAATAAATTCTTTCAAAGCTATCTTTACATCCTTTCATGCCAACAACTCCCTCCTTAAAGAAAAACCTGGCTACTTAGTTTAAGATGCTAGTGGTTTGGGGTAAGAATGTCTAACAAGTCCAGGGCAATCACCTGGTATGAAGAAGTCATAACCAGAGCTGTTCTGGAATATTTTGACAATGTGTTTATCATCAGAAAACTGTGTTTCACTGAAAACAAAACTTTAAATTTAAAAATATAATCTTCAATATAATGTACATGATTTCATAAATACATAATTTCTTCAGGAGAGTTAAGTGATGAGATTTTCCACCCAGACAGGTGCCCTAAATTCTGGGCTTCTGTTTCCTTTGAATTACACCTCTTCTTCTCACATGATGTTTTTCATCATTTTTGGAAGGGTTTACTTTCATTCTAATGCAGGATGAAAACAGTTTTACAAGCCTTGAAAGTATCTGAAAAATCTAAGTTTGATTTTCTGACAGGTCCTGATTTAAAACAGTATATGTATAGTACATATAGTACATACTTTCATTGAAAGTGCACGATAATCATATTAGGAAAATATAAATTATGTAGAATGTTGTTTTTCCCCACTCTGCTTATCCTCACTTAAAATGATGCCTAAGAGTAGCGCAGTTACCACAACCATAATTAAATGATCTTCCTTTGGTTTACTTGGCTGATAGCTGCCAAAATGTAAAGAAGAGAATAAATATTCTAATAAGCTGGGAATCCTGGAAACCTCAGCAGTATTTCCATCACTATATTTCAAAATACTTCCTTACTCCTTCCTTTTCCAAATGACCACTTCCCGATGCTCTTCTCCCCTTTCCTCTTCACTCACCGTAGGGTCCTTTGGAAGAATTCCATCCCATGCCAGACCTGAAGTATTCCTGCTGCCTAGCATCTCCCGCAGAGAAGCAGCCACGGAAGCACAGCGGCCACGGCCAGGCAGTCCCTGCTTTCCAGGCAGGGAAAGGCATCGCCGCTCATGCACACCACAATCCCAGAGCTAGTTTTGAAAAGATATAACTGTAATTATCCAGTTACTCATGGTAGTCTCTGCTTCATTGTGTTAATAGTCCTAGCTTTCTAAGCCTCGGCCCAGCAGGATTAAGCCCAGAACTAAGAAGCGAGAGACATCTGCGTGTGCCATTTGAGTTGAATTAATGGTGCTTGCGTTGTATGAAGTCGTATAGAGCAATTCTCACACACTAAAGGACAGATACTTTCACAACTTCATATGTTGTTAGAGAAACATCTTGGAAATTGTAACTACTGTTTTTTATCCTGCTACTATCATGTTATTTAAATCCTCAAGTTTACAAAGTTCATGAAATATGCTGTAGTTTAGGAATTGCTTCTCTAATGCATGCCTATTTGACTTTCTGAGAAACACACCATGCCTTTAAGATCAATATTTACTTCCTCTTTGAACGCTTTCTCTCTCAGCAACATCAGAAAGTGCCCCATGTGAAAAATGCTTCTAATTATGTATTGTGGCAAAACTCTCCTGAACCACACCGGCAGTAAAAAGAACAAAGTCTGAACTTCATTGACAAAAAAATGAGGAGAGCGAATGGGTGGCCTTTTGACCAATATAAGCAGACTCAGTATATATTCTACAGCAAAGAACTTTTTAAATTAAGAATTTTTTAAATGAGAGTGAGTCAGAAAACAGAGGAAGATGTACCCAAACCAACAGGCAACACGAGTTTGCAGCTTAGTGTATGTGTGAGACTGGAGGTCAGAAGAGGGAAGCTCGTATCCCCTACCTATCCCTCTGAGTCTAAAGCACACTTCCCTGCCTGAAAATCTGTCTGCAGATCGTGTGGATGGGACATACAGGCTCTGTTTGGCACACAGGTTATTCCCTTAAAATTCTTGCTGTAGAAGGTGCCAGTGGGAATACTACAGTAAGTTCATATTTCCTTTTTTACTAATATAGTATATATATTACTGACAACACTAACTTAGCACACTGCCTATGAATGCTACCAAATTCATAAAGTTTCCCCTTCATAATTAAATATTCAAATCTAGTACTGAACTAAGGTACTAGAACTGAGGATAAACAGCAAGGTGTGCATTTTCTTTCTTAGTTCATGAAGTACAATATTTATGTGTTCACGTTTAAGAGGCTGTCATAAATGGGCTGAAGATACTTATGACAGCCAGTCATTCATAGAAGTTTTAGAAGCTCCTCCATCTTCCAAGAACAATCTCCCAATTAACTGCTTCAAGATAAAATTGTGAAATTCCTAACATGATCATACCAAGAAGCACAACATTTGGTGAAGATATTTTGATATGAACAGAGCTGGTAGCAGTAATACAGCAATAATTGCTGGCTCATTTACGGACTATTTAGCTCGTGCAGTGAACCAGATGAGAACAGCTAATGAGCACAGCTTCTTACTGTAATTAGTAGAACAGTAGTGGCTCACAGATGATTTACAGTTTGCAAAAGTCAGTGTATTTACTGAAAAGCTTGCATTCGCTGGGAAGTTGTGCCCGTCTGATGACCTGAGGATGCTATGCTTTACTTTCTAATAAGCCTTAAGACTGATTTATAACAACCTCAGAATTCATGTGAATCTAACAGAAATACAACACTGAAGATTTGTGTGTGCTCTCTCTTAGCCTGCATCCTAGACTAACAAAACCTATTTTGCCAGTTGATGTACTTTCTTTCATTTCTGTTGTTGCAGAAATATTTTTTTTTTAAAAAAAATGCTATAATTCTTGTCCTACTGGCAGAGTAAAAACTGTTCTCTGTTGCGGTAAATCATAGAAATACAAGCGCTGCAGAGCTGGAATTCAAACTGTCATATGGGCTAAAGAAGGGACAGCAAAATAGGGAAGTAAAATATTTGCAAAAGAGCACTTGAGCAAAATCGACATCAGTGCAATACTGATATTTACAGAGCCCTAAATGAACAAATGGATATTTAAAAAGGTTTAATCCTCTTCCTTTCCTTGGCTCATACTTCTGTATGGACTGCTTATAGCCAAGAATGCAAACAGAAATGTCAGACACCTATACCAAAGCGATATTTATTAAATCTATGCAGAAATATTATATGTTCTTATGAAATGTCCAGCTCAGTGTTGCAGATTCACAGAACTTAACCAGAACTGAGACTGATCTCGAGTTTCTAGAATTTTATCTGCACTATTATTTTTATCACTGTGAGTGATGCTGTTGTTCTTAAAGAATAACAACTGAACCTGTGAAACTAGTCAGGCCTAGTAAGAACATAGCAGAGGCTGTCCTTTAGCTTAGCCCCATACACTTGAAATCATATCTCTAAGAGTAATCAAAAAATAATGCAGGTAACAACAAATTATAAATTATAACAATAAATTACTATGGTAGCTATAGCACATAATTTAAAAAATACATGAATAAACTTTTTCATTAGAGAAGAACATAGATTCTGAGTAAAATATACTTCTGCTTCAAAACACAATCAAGGCAGTGATGTTATTCAGCAAATTCAATTCAAATTTACTGGTCAAGTTCAGAGGAGACAGAGGTGACACAGCACTTAAGTTTGAAACTTGAGCAAAAGAACTTTCTAAACATTTCATTTTCAGAGTGTAATAAATACTACATGATAGATTTACTTGACTGATGATAGTTTGTCATTTATTTAACCATCCAATGATTAGATGTCTTACATGCAACATGGAAAACCACAGGCTCTTCATGAGGGTTTCCGAGTCTTAATCAATATGTTCTGTCCACTATATTGTACTGTAAGGACACGTTCACCTCATTTGCTCACGCTGACCTATTTGCTCTGTCTTGCAGGTACTACTTAATGATTTAACGAGTTAGAGAAAGGGAATTCAAATGAAGACATTTGACATACTAGGAAAATACCGAGTTCGCTGCCTTAATCATTATACTGAATAGCCCAACAAAATTTTAAGAGCGATGAAAAGATCACTCAGTCCATAAGAGACACTGGTAGTACCTCTAAGTCAAATCTAGCTGATTACAGGACTGTTCTAGTAAGTCAGTAAAATGGGTTTGAACACTTTTATGAGGGGACAGCAGAATGTACTTCTGGACTTCTGCTTGAATAGAGGAGTTTGGACAAGATGACCTCCAGAGGGCCCTTCCAACCTCTACCATTCTGTGATTCTCAGGTTATATATGGATTATTTTTTTTTTTTAATTTTGTTGCAAACCAAGAATAAGTATTTATTTATAGAGCTCTGACACAAAATATTTTACTTGTCAACTTGCTGGCTGGACAACTAAAAGTCAACTAGCTATGTAAGGCAATGCACAAAATAGACTAAGCAAAATTAAGTAGTGTAGAATCCTGAACCATAAAAGAAATTGAATATATTCTGGTTTTGCTCTTTACATTTCCTACCTGCTCTTTTTCACTACTTTTTCATTATATTGCATGCTGGAAAGGAATTATGAAATATGATAAAATGTCATTAAAATGCTTCAGCAGCAACTCTTCAGCAAAATGATAAGTAATGATATCCACAAGGTTCACTCAGAGTAGGAAGGCATGATCAGTGCCCAAGTACGCTATTACAACTCTGCTCCAAATCATAGTACTTGCCCATTTCTATATCGAAAGAGTTTTCAGGAAATTTAGCAACTATTTAATGAAGAGAGGTTGAATAGTTTGGCTAGTGAAACAGCTAGCCATAGGACCACAGAGACTCTTTCTGCTTTTAAATATTTTTAAATATCTTGCACCAGTTGAATTTTCTTGTCTACAGCCCCTCATCACCATGGTTTTGTTCTCATTTTTGTGTCTTTTAAAATGAGGAGCAGCATATTTGTCTTTCTCTGCACGATTATTTCCCATTCCTATTTGGAAACTTGGGTGCCTTTGTGACTGTTTGTGTAATGGAAAAAGCTGTCACAGTCAAAACTCAGATATCTCACTTTTAGCTGCTGGAAACAACCATCTCAGTTCCAAACACCACTGAAAGTTTTGGCTGCAGAGCGTGACTAGTCTCTCCTGTCTAACCCAGTGTACCGAGATGCATTGATTATGTGCTTAAAGGTAAACAAGGGAGAACAGTAATTTTGTATGAAAGCTGCACGAAGGCAGCTTCCTGTTTACCAGCAAAACCCCTAGATCTTTTCTGGGTTTGTTTTGTCAATTTTTCTTTTCCTGTCATGACTTTAAATTTATCCCCAAGACTGTCGTGAAACTGTCCATTTAGCAAGTGAATACAAAAGTTCTCCTTGTACAGACTAACTTTAAGAACTTTTCTCTGCAGAATTTCTGTGAACTGAGATTTTTCACAGACTTAGCCACTGACTGGATTTGAGTACCTTTATATATGGATGGTGAAAGTCACATATCTTTTGCTATGCTGACTCTCACCACAAAACTACAAGTACATATAGCGAAACTGTGAGGAGCTAGAATTTCTCAGAAAATTATGTTTAAGAGATGAACAAAAACATCTTCTCTAAATGCTGCTTTTTCAAACCTTACCCAGGGTCACTGTATGGCAAATTTAGAAAAAACATTAAAATGTGGCATTTCATTGGAAAGGTAAACACCTGTACATCCTATACTACTACTGCATGCTCTTTTTTTCCCCCAAATATACAATTATTAAATAGAAAAAGGCTTTAAGTTGATGCTGATAAACTATGCTGTAAATTACTACTACTTTGATATACATACAGTAGATGAACCTTTAAACTTAGTTTACTCAGAGAAGAATCTAAATTACATTGCAAAATATCACATTTAGGGATTATTTATATTTTGTTAAGTTAGTCCAAACCTACAGGAGTAGAATGACTTCAGAATGAAGTGTGATCCATTACCAATGAAGTGTTTTCCCCTGGAACTTCCACCTTTATAACCATAAAGAGAATTTTCCTCTTTTTGCATTGTGCTCTGTTTTGCAGGGTTCTGTGATCCAGTTACACTGTTACAGCCATCTCTACAAACTTTCTGTTACTGGGAAATTCACCCTTCTGTGAACAATAAAGCACAACACAGTGACAAACTGCATAACGCTCAGGAAATCTCCTAAACTGGAAGGATTTTCAGCCGGGGAAAGTATAAGGGAATTATGAGGATACCCACTTGCCCTGGGGTTTTCCCCCCAGACATCCATTTATAGCTAGCCCTTTTTTTCCCCCTTCAGACCAGTGAGCCTCTGCAGGCACCTGACAGGTGACCCTGGGTCTAAAGACTCCTGCCCTGCTCCTGGAGGAGCAGCTCACCAGCTCAGTCTTTCTTCTAAGAGTTGATATTGACTGGTCACAGCTCTTGAGAAGTGACGGAGGTCTATCTGGCTGGCCCGGACTCAGAAGCAGGGTGGCTCTGCCTGAAATCCCAGTTGCTGTGCAGGTCCAGGAGAAGCAGGTAAAGAGGACTAGATGCAACTTTGATCTGAATCAGTATGACTGGTCTTTCAATATTGTTTTGAACTGTGTCAATTAGTTCTCTGCATTTTAAAAAAAAAAAAAAAAAAATCGACCTTTTGTCTCAAAAAGCATATGGGAGAAAAAAAATAATCACCTAATACACCTGAGCGTCTATCTCAAATGAGACAAAGTAGAAGGAAATCTGATTTCTAAGAAGATTCATATTTCACATAGAGTTTTCATTCATATTAGGAGGTCATTTTTAAAGGTATACTTTAGAATATTAAAGAGTAATAGTCTTTCAAATAATTGTAGGATTGTTTTCCAATTCACCACTGAAATGTAAGTACATTGTCAAAAAAGTTTAACTTACTGTCATAAAAAGTATGAGCTAATTTTGATACCTCTTCAAAGTGTGAATTCTTTCTGAACATTTAAGTGCTATGTGTAATATCTTTGATATTATTCAACCATTATATATAATAAAATGTAAGGCTATTATTGAATGTAATACTTATATCTATTTAACTACATAGATGTAGAACACCGGGATGTCTGCATTATTTGGAATATTTAAAAGTAAATTATATATAAAAAGATTTATGTAATCCATAGTTGGAGTTGTCCAATGAGAATTTAATTAAACACATTGAACATAAAATTTTAAAGAATTAAACCTTTAGAACTTTGATATAGTTATTGAATATGAAATGAAAACCAAATGAACGTAACACTTTTGCATGTTTGCAACACTGTATCTTTTCTTTAAATTACAAATTCATTGCGAAGTAGTTTCTACAAGGAAAGAATAGGAACTTAGAGGCAAGAAAATATTTTCTTCAGACTTTGGAGCCTGAATACAGTTTGAATATGATAGGAATTGTATTTTTCAGATGTTCTTCAAGCAAGGATTGTTAGTGTTGGAACAGGACAGTTAAAAAGATTCTATATACAGAGGTATCCCCACCCATTCTTCAAAATCAGGCATTCCTTCATCTAATAAAAGTAGGCAAGAAGAGTCCTTACTTTTTAAAAAATATAATTTTTGAGGGGGGAGGGTGTTTTACACACAAGTTCCCATAAACTCCTTGGTCTATCACATACCACTGAAAGCATATCTTAAAGTTAGGTATGTATACTTTCTTCTAAGACTTTACCTATATTTGACCCATTTTTTTGAAAGAAAAAAAAAAAAAGTTGTAGGATTGAAGTTCTAGTATAACTTCAAAGAAAACGATACAAGCTAAGAGACAGTATGATGTGCTGCCTTGAAGGACCATAGTTCTCTAACTATAAGATAGCGAAGATACATCTGCTGCCAGAGCACTATTACTGCTTTGCTATATATTTAGTATATATTATAATGTTTATAATACATTATATTGTGAAAGATAATTTTTATAGCCTTAGAAAAAAGGTTAAGTATATTATATGACTGTTAAATTTCATGTCTGCATGCTATCTTTCTTGGTTCATTCTGAGTAGTCATAATCAAGGAAGTTTCTGCTATCAATGGTATGTGCTTTTTGAACTTTCTAAGATCCCTATTTTATCATTTGGACAATACTACGGTTCAGATCTTGCAGCTGGGTCCTTTTCAGAAGAGAAATATGGGGATGAATGAGTTAGGGCTTAAAAAAAAAAAAATCTCTTTTCTAAGATGTATCAGAAGGTGCACTTGTTCAGATGGAGGTATCTTCCTCCTAGAGGTGTGCTTGGTAACACCTGGATTGCCAATCGAAATAGAGATATCCAAACCCTAAAATGGGTGGGTTTGGTATTTCTTCCTTGGGTCGGAAACAAAAGCTAAGAAAGAAGCTGGCAGAACTTTAAGAAGCAGCTTTCACGCCTGGAGTTGCAGAATAATGTGCATAATGATTTCACGAGTGTTGCACAGTATGCATCTTGGAGTATACATGAGTACATTCAACTTAAAGTCACATATGCACAACAAAACAAATAATGACTAATGAGATGCTGGAACTGAACTGTCACTGAGGTAGCAATTCTGTGTGTCTCATTTTTGCTTCAATGACTCTTTCCTTTTAGCCTGAAACACAAACAGAACAAACAATTAGTGCAATAATTGATGATCTGTGCCTTCAAAGCTTGCGGTGACCATGGTCATGTTTTGTAAGCCTAATAATGCAAACACCTCTTCCTTGTGATTAGCGTGTTGCCTGTTGTTCACTGATAGTGCTTGCGAGGTACATCTGTACCAGACAAAAGATTTTTATTTGCCTTTTTCAGTCAGTGAATCTCTAATAAACTGCTCTTTTGTCCCTTGCTGGTTTTAGATTCCAATTACACTTGTTTCTGGAATTGGTGAAATGATTACATATGTAGTTAATTTTCTAGAACCTAAGCCTGCCTTCTGATGGGGCTGAGTTGTAGTTGTATGTAAAATAATGCTGCAGGTATTAAAAAACTCTCTGATTTTATATATCTGGTTTTGCTTTCCTTGAGTTATTCAAACATATATGTTTCTTGAGTCAGATTTTATCCACACTAGTCTAGTAAATTTTTATTTGTGATAAACAAGTCCTAGCTTTTTAAAAAGCCAGCAAAAATCAAAGATCTGTAATCTTAAGATGCAGCTTTCATCAAGTTCTAGGATAGGATAAAATGAAATTATATCATAGGAAAGAAGAATAATTAAACTGATAAACAGCATGCCATTTTAAAAGCTTTGCAAGAGGATATCTTGATTTATAGATTAGGATCAGGTAGGAATTAGTCTGGAAAAAGTTTTATGATGGTCTGAAACCATTCTACAATTAAATAGAGATGTAACAGGTTGCATGCAGAGGACTATTCACCAGTGATTTCAAGCTTCTCTAGCACGTATGCCCTTCTCAAAGGTGACTTGCCAATACTTCCTATACTTGTTTGCTTTTATATTTCAGCTAATTGGTAAAATGAACCTTAAATATAGTCTACATTGCCAAATAAGAAAATGAGGCTGCCCTTATAATCTTATTACAATTGTCTGCAATCTATAAAATAAAATAATAGTGATATTCACATGAACCTGTTTCACACATGGATCAGTTTTACCCTTTGGGTATGATTAATCTAAAACAAGAAAGCAAGAAAAAAAATCTTCCCTTTTGCAATAAAGTGGTAGTCTCCCCACTGAATGCGAGTAAATGCTTAAAAAAATGCTTTATTTTATATGCAGGTGTCTAATTTTTCATACTTCCATATATTTAGAAAGACAGCAGGAAGCCTAAAAGACAAAAGTCTGAGATTCTGTAGTTTCCCATTTTCAATTCCGCAAGATTTCATTCTGATAGAAAGTGTCACAGCTTTAAAATACCCTATGTTAATAGTGCTAACACAGGCAATTCAGGTATTTCGAGAGCTCTGTGTTTGTGTCAAAACACAAACACGACGTTAACAAAGCACTCTGTAGTTACTCGATAGCAAACACTGAGTAAAGTTATCCACTGTAGGCACAGTGACATCAGATCTGTGACTTCTGGATAGCAAGGAATCCTTACTGGAGGTTCATTTTCTTCCCTATGTCTTCTATGGTTGAGAACATCATCCTTTATCTACATGCACACCATAAATTCCAGTTCTTACCACATTTGGTGTCCTCATTCAGCATCACTTAGAAGATTGTTCTGAAGGTATGCTCCTATGCATCCAAAGGAGCTAAAAGCTCCTCCTAAAAATCATCAGATTACTGATCCATGAAACAACAGCTAAACGGAGATAAGATTTGTCATGTAAAGCCAGCTATGCCAAGAAATCCACCCACACAAATGCAGATGTATCGTGAGTGGTCTTTCTAGTGATAGGTGAAATCTTATGCAATATCATCTTAAAATAAAGAGAGAAGTTGAGGTGAAACGGAAAATTAGATGTCTGTCCATAAGACCTTTCAAATGTTGTTTCTAGCATTTTTCTTTTTTTTGACCATTTATACATGAAACAAGAACATTTTACAAGAAAAGATTTTCATTTCAATGCCTGTCAAGATACCCAAGCTTTTTCCGAGTGCTTACAGTTGATTCAGAACTCAGTTAAGCACTTGAACTTTTATTCCTTTTATTCTTTTCAATGCTGTTTCTTTACAGTGAATTAATCTATTACCAACTTTGCAACATTTTGTGTCATTTTGTTGTTTTCACCTAACTAAATATCTCCCTACATAAATTGATGCAGAAAAATTGCCATTGCTCAGTTTACTCAGAAAAGCAGATTATTTATGCTCTGACGCATTTCCATTTCAACCTCGGTTGCTCTCATTTTTTATCTGCTTTACAGCCCTATTAAAAAGAAGTCATTGTGATTCAGAACTGTAAAGTAAATTTAAACAGATTGAATCCAGCCAAAAAATGATGTTCAGCTATAGATGCTCAGTCAAATAAACAACTCTCATACTCTGAAAACACATATAACAATAATAATAACAACAACAAACAATATTTAATCTATTAAAGATTCAAAAAAATCTGTGCAGGATTCAAATGCAAATATGGCATATTACTGCACACAATTATGCATGACCATGCTGAGTTCATATTGGCTGTGATATGGAGGACAGTTGATAAAACAATAGCTTAACAAATATGTCAGCTTAATGCAATGGTCAGAGGTCCTGTTGTTATCCATGACTCATAACAGTAGCAAATATGAAACACCTATTCTATACAGCTTCAGAGAATTCACAGTAGTTATTCATAACACCATATACTCATTATCAAGCTTGCAATGCATTTAGTTTGGTCTCAAAGCTTTTGTTATGACCGATGAACTTTGGTCCCATAATTTTGAAATCCTAGCTCAAATTTTCTGATGTTCCAACGATTCTTCCCATTGTGTATGCCTTGCAGAGGAGAAAAAAATAGGTGACACAAAAGGAAGATGAACAGATGTCAAGCTGTGACATTTTGAATGCAAAGAACTTTATTAAGCACAAAAGTTTGAGCAAAAACTTCCTAATGCTACTTCAAGGCCGAAGTTGGATTCATACTTTTCCATTGACAAGCTGAAAGTATCCTTGAAACCCATCAAAGCTAAAGCTTCTTACACTGATTGAATTTGAACCCACTCTATTAACCTTTGACAAGAGCAAATATTCAATTGAATAGAGGTAATTTTATTGTGCTTGGTGCATGGTTACAGAAGAACACTCAAAAAAAAAAAAAAAAATTCCCACCAGCAAGCTCTAACTGCAGCATAATAACATTTTGCTACAAAAATTCTAATGTCCTAAGAGTTTGTCATTTTTCTTAAATTTATGAATACAATGTACCAAAATTATATTTTTTACTGCTTTGTGGAAATTTTTACTTAAAAAATCTTTTAGATAAAGCAAGCACCTGTAGAGGTTGGTTGCAGAGCGAACATGATTTACTAGACCTTAAGTCTTCTTATTCACAGATACATCGGACACTTTCAACATAAATCAGAACATTCAAATTATGTCGCAAGACTTTGTACCACTCTTTGTATCCTTCTCTGAAAATCTACTGTAATTACTCTTCTGTTACACACATGAAACACTAAAAGACAACATAACAGGCAGATAGTGAGTTGTCATCTGTTTTGCATAATGGACAAAAGTTACAAAGGCCTATTGCTTGCACCCCTTTAAATGACTTCCCGACCCAGCACCCAATATTTAGTGTTCCCATCAAGGGTCAAACTAAGCAACTTGAGGGATGAAGGGAATGAGAGCAGCTCTGTCGAAAAGGACTTGGAGGTACTGGTGGATGAAAACCTGGACATGAGCCAGCAATGTGCAGAAAAAAAGCCAACTATATCCTGGGCTGCATCAAAAGAGGTGTGACCAGCAGGTTGAGGGAGGTGATCCTGCCCCTCTGCTCTGCTTTCATGAGACCTCACCTGGCATACTGTGTCCAGCTCTGGGGTCCTCAGCACAGGAAAAACATGGACCTGGTGGAGCAGGTCAAGAGGAGGACAAGAGAAATGACAAGAGGGATGGAACATCTCTTCTGTGAAGACAGGCTGAGAGAGTTGGGGTTGTTGAGCCTGGAGAAGAGAAGGCTCTGGGGAGACGTTATTGCGGCCTTTCAGTACTTAAAAGGGGCTTATAAGAAAGATAGAAACACACTTTTTAGCAGGGCCTATTGTGACAGGACAAGGGGTAATGGTTTTAAACTAAAAGAGGGTAGATTTAGACTAGATATAAGGAAGAATTTTTTTACAATGGGGGTGATGAAACAATAGAACAGGTTTCCCAGAGAGGTGGTAGATGCCCCATCCCTGGAAACATTCAAGGTCAGGTTGGACGAGGCTCTGAGCAACCTGATGTAGTTGAAGATGTCCCTGCTCATTGCAGGGGGGGTTGGACTAGATGACCTTTAAAGGTCCTTTCCAACCCAAACCCTTCTATGACTCTATGATTCCATGAACTGGGGCTGTTTTAATGGAGTGCTGTCTCTCAGCGGCTTAAGGGAAAATAATGCTTTGGCTGGAAAGAAATACCTCAGACAACCTCAAAAGCCTCTAGTTCTTGGCTCACTTGGTAGATTAAGATTTTGTGGAATAACTGTAAATAAAGGAAAAGGGCAGCAAGGGGAAATTGCAATAAGGGAACTTGAACTTTATTTGTCTTCATTCTGCAGGGAAAAAAATATTAGTGGTAACATTACTTGCAATTCTCATCCTGCAAGCTAGCAGGTATTCCTATGAATGCCAGCCTGAGAAAGTATTTTGTTCTTTGTTGCCCTTTGAGCACCCTCTCAGCAACGAAATGTTTCCTCATGTCCAGTCTAAACCTCCCCGGCACAGCTTTGAACCATTCCCACGTGTCCTGTCACTGGATCCCAGGGAGAAGAGCTCAGCACCTCCCGCTCCTCTTTCCCTCCTCAGGAAGCTGCAGAGAGCAAAAAGGAAGCACTTCTCCCTCACTTTTTAAGCTTTCTTCAGTGTTGTTTAAATAAGGTGGCCATGTGTTTCTCTACAACCTCTGCTCAGGTGAGTGAATTGCAAGATGTGGCACATCTGTCCAGATGTGCAGGATAAAAACATTTGATGAATACATCTGCTGCATCTTTCAGCATAGAAGCAATTAATAGTATTAGTACTAAGGAGTCATTACCAGAGTTCAGAGACCACCACATTATCTGTATGGGGGAAACATAAGACTTCTTGCAGTGCTGTTGTTTCAGACAGATTTGGACAAGAATGTTAAAGTTTTCTTAAGGGGATAGTTGAGCTTCCTGTCAGCTGGGCATGAATTCAGGTTTGCTCTCAATCCTTAGTGAAATGCTCTCTGACATCAGTGACAAACCTAGTGATTAAGGAATATATCAGACTTTGAGTTTTCGTTGTTACCTTCATTCAGTGCCTTTATATCACATGCAAAATCCCTGCGAGAACAGGATTCCTTTTAAGAGTTACATTTTTTCTATTTTTCCTTTTCCTGCCATTATCTTTTCTCAATTCTTTCATGTTTTTTTCTGTCCTTCCCTCTATATTTTATTCAATGACAATGTCTTAGTATCTCCCAACAGTTTCACCTCCTTTCCTTCTGCAGTCTGTAGACTAAAATAATTGCTCCTAAACCAGTGAATATGGTTGCTAACAGAACATCATCAGGCTTTAGAGCTAAATATCACAATGAGATTAATGACAGATGGGAAATGCTCATACATTGCAGTCATAGTTTAAGTCTGTCTGCAAACACAGTTTGCATTGCTTTATGTTTTGTTTTGAAAGAACCTCAACAGCTTGGGTTTCTTTTTAAGGTTAAGGTTAAACCCTATGAAATCTGAGTATACCATTGCGTCAGTATTGAAGCAAAGCAAAGCAGCATGTATGCCCTGTAGGATGGGTTTCTGATTTTTCTCAAGCTGAAAGCTCAAGACAGAGATGTAGGTTGGGTTTTTTTGTTTTGGTTTTTTTTACAGTCAGTAATAGTCCAAAACTCTTGGTTTACCACATTCATGTCAGATATATAACACTCCTATTTTTCCGAAACACTGGCATTTTCCGTCAGAGGCAGGTCTGCACTCCATTAAGTTACTTAATCTGGAACTTCTAGGGAGAGAGGTCAGGTGTGAACCTAGCTGCTGGGCAGAAGGAAGGCAGGACCTCAGGGATGGCTTTGGCACTGTTGTACTCAGACATCCGTATCGCTTGGCCTGCTGTGCTCTCCACAGCTTGCCTCAAGAAACCTTTCATACCATGTGTAGACACATAATCCCACTGCCTTCCAAGCCACCTTCACGTAGGTAACTTCTTTCTTCTGCGCTCTGCAGATGTCTCTCCATATCCGTCTCTATTGTCCCAGTCCTTCCTAGCCTGGGTGAGAAAGATTGCTCTTGCTCTTCCCTTGTACCATCACCAGGTCTTACAGTGAGCAGCCTACTAATGCAAAATCCTGCATTTTACTATAAAAGTTAGTCTTAAAACAGTCAGAGGTCAAGCCTCTCCACTATTAGTAAGTGGAATTAAAACAAACAGGTACACCAGTTCTTGGTAGTGTTTGATGACACATGATATGCCTGTTAACACACGATGTACTGCACTGCTGTTCAGAAAGCAACGCGTGTGACATGCAACAGGTGTCCCATACCCAACCCTGAGTAAACTCACAAATGTCTAAGTGGCTGCCTAGGCCCAGATACATCTATTGCTTTGCAGCCTTTGAGAAGAATTACTGAAGAGGTCCAAGATGACATAGCAGCTACTGGCAAGTGTGCACAAACTTAAGTTAGAAGGCAGAGCCTTGAGATCAGTGTTCATTTTTCTGCAGAGCTCTTCTGGACTGCAGGAAAAGAGACTTCTAGTGAGTACTGATGAGATGAAGAAGGAAAGAAGAAGCCAACCTGTCTCCTTTAGGAAGCTGCTAAAAGTTCTTCCTTTCTGGGGCTGCTGGAGTTTTGTTCTTATAATATTATACAGGGAATGGGTATATGGGATTAATACTCTTAGAAAGATCACAAGATCTCTCCAAAGTTATAAGAAGAGGTTCTTTATGGGTAGCTAGCACGTCTCACGTTCTTAGCGCATGTTGCGGGGTTAAGAAACCAGCATACTCTATCCTTTATGGCTACAGAGATCATATGGGTAGGATTTCCCCTCAAGAGAAATATTTAGTTCACCCCAGAATGAAGCTTGTGTGCACATTAACATCTATGCAACATGAACAATAGTGGATTAGGACCCTGGCATTAAACAGGGAGTGGGCCAATGTGACAGTATAAACATATCTTTTGAGTCTGCAACGTTCAGTAACATTCCACAATTCTTCTCTTCCATCTTGTCCAAATGAGCTTCTCTTGGCTTGAAGCCATTTCTCCATGATAATGTCAATGGCTTTAGCAATGCTAAACAGGCTGTGCCTGTTATCTTCACATCTTTTTTTTTTCCAGTTTTTCATTGTTACAGCTGCTCAGCCAAACCGTCAACAATTTATTTCCCACAAACTAAATTGAGCCAATAACATTGTAATCCAGTATAAATAGAGAAGCAATTGATTCCAATTAGGCAAAAGTTTCAGTGTTTCCAGGCTTGCAGCCAGTTTGTGGTTTATGAAATTTAACTAAGCTACAGCTTAATCAGTTTGCCACTAAAAAAACAAATTCTAGCCAACAATATCCTGATGATAAAGGAGGAGCATGAGGACTGGATAAGAAGATCTTACTGATAATTTTTTACAACAGCCATACCCAGCCATTGACAAGCAGGGAATCACAAAAACAAGAACTCTACCATTCTCTAGGTGAACAGCGAGTTGCATAACATCAACCATCAGGCACAAAAAGTCACAAAGAGGTCTGTCACGCTGTTGACTCACAGTTACGTCAATATGGAAAAGAAAGCAGCAAGGCAGACGATGCTCATACAAGTATGCTCTATGGCTTGCCCTGTGGTTAAGGGAATCAATAAATTCGGAAAGCTGTGGAAAATCATTCAAATCCTGAAAGACAAGAAGGTATTATATTGGTGCTGAGAAGAAATGAGAGTCTAAGTGTTTTAGAATCAACAGAGATATAAATATGTAAATGAAAGTTTAATGCTAATGAAGTTAGGGAAAACTGAATGACTCCTGATGATACTCTTGAAGAACCATACTGTATACTCTAATGTTTACACTATTACAGAATACCAGCAATGCTTTTCAGATTATAATATGGGCAACGATGTTGGCATAATAGCTGGATAACAATTAGAAAGTATGAGGATTATACTCACAGAAACTTAATCATGATAACTTTGCTAAGAGAGAAAAATCCAAATGAAGCGCTCTTCCTTCATAGCTATTTTCCCACACGCCGGTCTTGAAAATTACAAAAAGATTTACAAGGTAGACTGTGAAGTTTAAAAGGATTGCTCTAATAGCCAATAAATTATGAAGAATTTGAAAGTAGTTTAGTCCAATCAATTCATCTCCTGGGTTTTTTTGTAGTTGTGCATTTGTCCAGTGTTTAATATTTCTCTCTTCCTGTTCCTGTTAATCTGAGAAAGACACACAAATGTTGGATCCAAAGTGGAACTCCACTATTAAAGTGACAATTAAGGACATTTGTAAAATGCAGACAGAAAAGGGAACCTTCAAACCCAAAGACAAGATCTGTGAAAATAATGAGGTTGTCCTGCTTGAACAAAGTGTGAACAAGTGTGTGGTTAGGACTTCAGTTTAGCAGACAGAAGACCTGTGGGATCAGTCCTGCATCCAAGCAGCCTGCTCTCATTTCTGTTAGTCTGTCCACATAGAGAACATGCACAGAGATTATAAGGCATTCTGGGTCAAACTTTCATTGTGGATCAATAGTTTTGTGATTGCTGGACCAAGAAGAGAAAAATCAGAAGGTTAAGTCTATCATCTAGTGATCAGAAGTGTTCACAGTGACATGGAAAGTCAGGTGTGAACGTAGATCCATATTAGAGCAAAACAAAAGAGAAAAAGAGAATGACTGAGAGCACTTCATCTAAGAGTGCCCAGGAGCCTCACAATTGGTCCATGTTCCAGAAACCTGTATTCAAAGTATTCCTCCAAAGCAGGCAGAATGGAGATCTAAAAATAAGTGGCCTACCTCTGACTGCATCACTGGTAATAATAGATCATTGCAGTTCATCATTCCTCATTTAATAAAGGATTGATCAAATCTGATCACCTCACACCAGACCAGAACTCATGTGGAGATAACTATCTAGATCCAGCATGGCTTATAATGTCTCCAAAGTGAAGATAACGCCCCGGTTGGCTTGCTGCCTCTTGTGAATCTGGTTCAACTATGTACTGCATAGATTGCTTGTACGCTGAACTCGACTGAGAACTAAGGGCTGCAATTGCCTGTGTATGTCCTTCACTAGTGTAACTCTAAGTCTCATTTTCACAGCCTACACCTCCAAGCAAGTTCTAGTCGGTTCTGAAGGTGTTCAGCACTGGTGAAAATTATGATTAAACTCAGCAGGAGAAATGCGAATAAGTAAACGTGATATAATGCCAAAGACATGAGAGATTAAAAAATAGCAAGAAAATTATTTCTGTCCATGAAATGAAATCATAGCAGCCTCAGGCAGAATTTATAATACAGGTTGGTGAGCATTTGTAGTAAAGGGCTTAGCTGAAAAAGATAATTCATCATTCATTCATATAATTAATCATAAAAGTATTTATAAATTTATCAAACAGATGAGCCAAAATAAAATTTCACCTTAGACTTACCAAGACTGATGTGGGGTGATGACGTATTTCTTTTACCTAACAGCCTGATGTGTGGTAAACAAAGGGGAAGATTTCCTTTGAGCAAAGAATTCACATTTATCCTGGGGTCCTGGAGGTAAAAATGACACCATCAGCCCTCTCCCCTCAGTATCAAATTCCTCTTGATGCCTTCATCTAGGGTGGGTGGTCCAGGCTGAAAAGCGCCACCACACTTGGCTAAGAGGACCACATGTTTGGACAACCAGCAACTCCTAGATTCAGCAGCCAAGTTAAGTCTAAAGGGATGAAAAACCTTACTTAGGTCTCTTAGAAGATACAGAAAGTAAACTCAGTTCCTAGTTTGATAAGGCTACAGTGAGAAATAGAACAGAGGAACAATGTAGTTTTTAAGCAAGCTTAATTCTTTTATTATCAGGACACAGAGCTGTCGGTGTACATTACGACAGTGTAGAAGGCAGCTCCAATTTGCCCTCAGCTGGCCTTGCTGCAGGAAACCCTTTGACACCAAGAAATAACAATAAGCTATGTTTTAGTCATTCTGCCATGACATTTACCTCCTTTTTGTTTAGTACATAGTAAAATACATTGTGGAGGATTCACGAGTTCTCTCCAACATGTTCTTGTTTTACCTGTATAGCACTCTCACTATATTGAAGTAGCACTAGAAGGCCGCTGTGCAACAGAGACTCAGACTTCTTTTATGTACGTTTCCTCCACCTAAATCTACAGATTCAACGGGAAAGAACAGGAAAGAAAAGAGACTAAACTTATAGGCAATGCTGCTATGAATTATTATTGTTTCCATCCCATTCAGAGCCCCTGTTGAGAAAGGTGCTGTAAAATTGCCACATTCAGCGAGAAGCTGTACAGAGGTCTCTTTGTCAGCTACTGTAACGTACTATCTTATTTCTCTAACTCAAACGGCGTGCCTGAGATAAGGCTTGATTAATTAAGGGCTTTATGATTCTTCCATAAAAGACATTATGAAAGTAAAATGGTACCCAAAGAAAGCTCGTATCTGTACTTTAATTTAAAGTTTGTGTCTGTGTAATGGCTTCAACTGTGCATCAGCAATTTTGTAAATGCAGTTTGAGTAAACGTTATAAACCTAAAAAGAGCAGCTGTTAAATCTCTCCACAACATCTGTAACACTTCTTTTAAACATTGGGAAACCTGTTCTCTCTCATGATTAACTTCACTTCTTGTTGGGTAATATTATATAGGACGGATACGCCAACTGTTGGGGACTTTTTTGTTTTCAGTGGTTGTTTCCTTTCCACTCTAGTTGAAAAGTTATTTTTTTCCTTTTGTGTGGTCACAGCCTTAGCAGGGGTAGCAGTAGTACACACATTTTTCTTTCCCAGAGAAGTTAAAACCGTGCTTTAAATATATGATTAGCCTTATTTAACATCATACGTAATCATAATTATTCTAAATATTCAAAAAAGACCTGGGGAACCAGTGAATATATGGAAACAATAAACAGGATGATACCAGTGTATTAATATTACTTTTAGTAGTGCTTTAGATAAAATTACTGTTTATTTCCAAACAAAAAATTGTGTACCTTGAAAAACAGAAAATCAGAGTCCTTTTTGGCACAGTAAGTCAACACCAGAGTCAATAGCTTTGTTCTTCATTTATCAAGATCTACCTCTCAACAGTGAATTATGAGACAATATAATAATCTACATCAAACTGTCTTTACTTTTATACAAACTGAGTTTTACTGTGTCAGTCTTGTCAACACTGCTGAATATTAATGTGAATAAAGTTAATTGCTGGGTGGATAAAGGTCTGATGCAGTCAAAGTGAAAGAAAGCACCTAACAGAAATCTGTCATTTATGACAAGCTGCAATTTATTTCTACTCCATGATATGTACTGACAGGTTTCAAACCTGCCTCTAGTCTTTACCATAAATTGCAATTATTATAATTCACCGCGACATTTGACCCAGAGGTTGGGATCTAGTTCACCACATATAAAAGACTTCACATCTCAGGGAATTCATTTGCAAACTCCAGCATGTATTTCTCATTGTGAATCCAACTGTTTGCACTCAACACTGAACATGCACAGTAAATTTTGTGACTTGCACTGCTTGAAAAAGAAATAGCACATTGCTTTATCTGAAACATGAAGTGTTTATGACAAAATATTTACAGATATTTAAAGACTAAGATTAAATTTCAGTATGACTGTACAATTATTAGTAAGTTTTACAATATTAGACACTGGTGACATATTAGCCTGGTGAATTTTGCTGAGTATTTTTATAATCGATTGTCAATTGTATTAATAAATGTTGTTACTGGTACCATCAACAACACAGCTGAAATAAATAAACTCAGTTTAGTCCCTGAGGTTTTGCTCATCTGTTACTCAGTATAGTTTATAAGAAAACTGGATGAGTATTCAATTTTTGGACCCATGCTAAATTCCCAGCCAGACTGAGTTTATGGTGAATGTATCTAGATCTATAAACCTAGATTCAAAGTCTGCGTTTATTATGAGTCTTGTCATTTCTTAAGCTTTATAAATGTAACGTACAAGTACATAAAATCTCTCTTTAAAATTATATCAATTTAGAAAAGATCACAAAGGTTTTAAAGTTAATCAGATGATGCAGGTAATAAGAAGAAATGTGCTACCTCTAAACCATCAGACTTTTCAAGAGATTTAAAATTCTTCAGAAGACTCTGTAGTGAATCATGGTAATTTTATTGCTCTATGTAAGTTTGTTTCATATTAAATTAGGGCTCTACCAAATTAAAATATTTTCTATTTTATTTTTTAAAGCTATCAATCTTCGACATAGTTTTGAAAAATGCAGTGCAAAAAATAAACCTGTACTACAGATTATCTATTGGAAACATGACGCTTCACTTAGTTTTATTTTGGGTAGCATACTTCCCTTCAGGAGAACGAACTGGAACACTCATTTGTATATGTTATGTGCCCTTCACGTTTAAAATCCAGGAAAAGCAGTTAGCAGCTTTTTTGATGTCTGTCTCTCTGGTTCATCCTTTTCCTTATATTTGATTTCTTATACCTGATTTCTGATACAAGTAGTAGCACCTGTGAAAGTAGGACTGAGATTTATGATTGCTGAGTACACTTTTAATTAACTACACAGCTTTATTTACCTTGACTGTACCTTTGCCTTCTCAGGCCCATAGTTTGTAACTAAGCAACCATCAATGAATGTTCTTCCCTCCATAAAAGTACCTTTTTTTTGCTGAACGTAATCATCTGCATTTCCGCAAAACCTCCAAATTCCCATCGACTTCACTGCGACCAGAACCAGTGTTCTCTTCCTACTTCTCCACACAACTGCATTAACAGTCTAGAGACAGCTTTTAGACAACCATAAACAGAGAAAACAAAATAAAAAAAATTGATAACATTGCTTAGAACAGCAGAGAGATATCTACTTCTCTCAACAGAGCACATTTTCAGTTGCTTCTAAATGAACAACCTGCTTGGCTGAGAAACTGGTAGAGACATCCGCAGCATCACACCAGGGAAATCATACATGGAGCACTAGATTAAGCTGAGATATTACATGGCTTTTGTTAGCAAGACTTCAGGCTTTCTGCAGATTGCTATCACGCTGGAGCACAGACTTGTAAGCTGAAACCATTACCAACAGAGTGCATAAATTGGTGATGAATGACAAGGAACGGTGTCTGAGGAGAGAGGAGTAGGAGCGCCGTTCTGCCAACCACGTGGACTAAATATAGAGAAGTTCAGGGTTAGCAGAGGGAGGCAGAAATACAGAACAATTTACACTGGTTTAGATATAACTTAATGGTATCAGAAAATTTGTTCAATAAAAACTCTAAAAGAAAGGTTTATGAAGCTAGCACTGTCCTGGTCTTAAAAATGATTGTTAGCCAGCACCCTTTCTGTCAACCATTCCTTATGTAGCTATGTGGGTTTTATTGATAAAAGAAAACTGACAAATAAATGCTTTAAATGTTTAAATGCTCTACAAACATTTAAATATATATATGGTAAGAGGGTCTTGATTTGTTTTTCTCTAGTAGCATGATAAAGAATACTAGCTTTTGACAAAAAATGTAATGGAATAACATTGTGGTGAAATTATTTTGCCTTAGTGGCCGCCTCTTATTGTGCATTTCTCCATGAATTTTATTTGAAATATTGAAACTGTCTTACAACAAAAGGCATTTTAATGCTTTTTTCCACATATTCTTTTTCTAAGTGGTGCTGGAACTATTAAGAATGAAAAATTGCATACCGAAGATGTTCAAGGCTTGCGCCATTATTTGTAGACATATAGAGAACAATAAGAGGAAAGAAATACTGTAACAAAGACAGCACAAAAAAAATCCATATCTGAAAAATCAGGTTCATATGTGAACTTTTTAAAATAATTAGGTATTCCAGGGAGGATTCTACATTTCATTTGAAACATCCCCATTATTTGCAGTGCTACAATCCATCTGCAAGTTTACCAAACGAACAAAAAGTAGTGACTTGGGTAGCAATGTGAGAACAGTAATATCTAAAAGCATTTTTTCTTTGGTCTTTACAGAATAAAAAGCAATCTATAAAACAGTCTCTAGTTTCCTGAAAAATATTAAACCTGCAATTCAGAGCTGTAGCAAACCTTCGGTGCAAGATACGTTATATCCTTTTTAACATGTCATTTTGAGTATCCTTTGTCACAAGCAAATATTTAATTGTGTGATTAAGCCTCTGTTTCCACAACCTTTACTAGAGATACTAGTAAAACAGTTCCCTATGGCAAACAAGCAAAAGCAGTACATCCCAGGATTAATACATTTCACATGCTCTCCCTTTCTGAATCATTTCATTTAAACATGCACGTACTTTCTGATATCCTGATTATGTATACTTAGAATATAAGTCCCTGAAGTATTGTTCTTCTTAGCTAAAAGTATCTGGAAGAAATGTTTATAGTTGATTCTGGTTTAATTACCAGGACCTAAAAACATTTTGGCAGAGACTTCTTGTAAATCCCTGCCTGTAACAAAGCTAGTTGTGAGAGCTACATGTCTGGAATTCATGATCTTATCCCACTGCCTACTGAGCATATGTCTGAATAAGAAATTATGATAAATTGTATGTTCACTAGAGCAATAGTATATATCAAAGTTTGGACAGATGCAGCATGTAACCCGTCCTTTCTTGACTGGTTAGCCCTTCCAACTGAGGTAGTGAACCATGCTTATTATAATCAGGTAAAAGCACCACCTTCTTTGGTCCTGAAAAGTGTCGTTACTAAGAATTAAATCTTATTACCAAGAACTTCTTTTAATCAGAATTTCTAAATACTCAGGAAATTAAGCAAAGCCTTCAGCACTTGTCCATGGAATCAAATCTACTATACATAAACACCTTATAAATCTGCCAAAAAAGATAAATCTGAACAGCAAGACCTTTTTTTCCTAGACATATGCTATGCTTTTAATAAGGACCTGGCTCATTTTCAGGCTTATCTTTTTGTTAAGGCAGAACTGAAAGCAAAAGCCTTGGAAGCAGTTAGAAAAACAGTGTAATCACAAAGATACCATTATCCTGTCTCTTGTAGCTTTTATATTTGAGCTTCTCGAAGCTACGGACAGCAAATTACTCATTTGATACCTGAGCTGCATAAAGAAGATTGAAATCTGGGCTGTTAATGATCTTTTCACTCTGTTTGGGAGATTCTCTGTAAGAGCTCATGTGTAGCACAGATGCTGGCTGTCTACATTATTCCTAGGCACCCAACAAAATACAGAGGTGGAAAGTGTCATTTATTCTAGATACACTAATGCTGAAAGAAATCTTATTTCTGTATAAAAGCTCTTCTAAAAAGGAAATGGTTTTCTAGGAGACCAGATACAACTTGGAGAAAAACATTAGGTTCCTTTTTTATACTTTTTTTTTTTTTTAGTATGTGACCCAAATTACTAGATACTTTAAATGAATAATCAACTTAAATGAAACAGAAATTTTGACTAGCAATTAAGGTGGTGATTAATAAAAGTATAGACAAATAAAGGATTTATTCAAAACAAGATTATCCAGGTGGTATTTTTATGCCTAATCTTTTAAAAATGCTTTAGACTGAAATGAAATGTATGTGATAAAAGTGCACTACTTCTTATTTGGCTAAAGCCACAAAGCAATCTTAAAATTCTGGTTTGTCATTGCTATATAGAACTTCTTATTATAAAGTTCCCCCAGAAACTCTGGGGAGAAAGGAAAAATACCATCATCACTGATGGTACAAAGCGGGAGCATATGAAAGATGAACTGACATGTTCAAAGTCACACAAGTGTGGGAGATCTGGAAATTCAGTTTGGGCATACAGGCTTCATGCTGTAATCAAAGCATATCTGTCTGCCTTCCACTTCTCTTACGCTCTTATTAACCAGGTAAATGCAGCTGTTCCAGCATGCCATTGCGAGTTCCAAAAATCATTTAGCATGTCATTAATTGTCTTTGATCCTTTATCACGCACTCAACTTGGTGAAATGTGTACATGGAATTAGTATGATTTTACCCTTTTTATCATCTTAGAGATGGCACATACCAGAGAGAAGTGCAATCCTCAGCGTCTGGTTCTGAACGGCCTCAACAGAGGAAATAATACTATTTTATCAAAGAAAAGGCTGATCAGGTTCTACTGGGCACTTCAGGAAAAAATCTTTTCTGTAGAGTCAGTCCAGAGTGCTTATTCTACAGGCATAGCGAAAAGGCCAAAGTCTGATTTAAGATGTTACAGATTCCTTTAATCTATTTCTCTGTTTCTCACTTCTGTTACCTACAAGTTTCTCACTAATTTATAACTTTTTGAATGCTAATCCAGCTCTTCAGGGAATACTTTAAAAATAGCATTTCCTTCTTTGTTAAATTTTTAAAATTTTTTATTTGACCAATCTTAGTTCTAAGTATCTTTTTGTATTTTCTTAATTTTTAGAGAAGTCTTCAGATTCTCAGTCAAGGATGAGGAAAGGAGTCATGCAGTGCAGGTAGCAGAGATCTCAGCAGTGAGCTCTTAAAGCTTCTCCAAGCATTCCAGTTTATAAAAATAGTGGGATCATACATTCCAGCAAATACATAGTTCCTTCTAGTAGAAAACCTCGATGAATAAATCAAATTTCAATTTTTAACTGCCTCTATTAAAAAATGCAGTAACCAAATAACTTCTATTTCTATCCTGCAAAGATTTAATGCAGAAAATCTGCAAAAATAACCAGAAGTGGATTTTCACTAATTGGAACGATTAAGGGAAAGTCCTGTTACACTGCCCCAAATTCTTTCTCCAACAAAACAAGTTTAGCGTTGAAACCTCTGTGCTGTGTTACATTAAGTTATATGTTATATTGTTATATGTTATATTGTTATAAGTTATAGTGTTACATTAAGCAATCACGACATTAATTTAGTAAGTAAGTGCTGTTAGACAACTATTCAAAATAGAAAGAAATCTAAAAAAAAGAAATCTAAAAAAAGTTCATCTATGACAACAGCGACCTCAAGAAATCATATTTTTCTTTTAAAGTCAGAGGTAGAGTAACTTAGCAAACCCCATTGATAGAATCACAGTGTTAAAGGGAGGCAATATAAAAACAAGACTGCATTTTCTTATTAATTTTTTTCCTAGAATCCAAGTCCAAAGTTACTGAAGAAGAGAACCTGAGATACTGAAAAGAAAGGGAAGAAACCATTCACTCCATGAAAAGAGGCTTATACGGTTTAACTTAGTTCAGTTTAGTTCAGCTTAGTTTAGCTCAGAAGAAATAAAAATTTGCATGCATGAAGTAATGGAAGCATTTTGTTTTGCTTCTCCTCTAATTTTAATAAATCTAACTGGTAAGACTCTTGCACGCTTGGGAAAATCTCACACAGTAGATCTCCAGGTCGACAAAGTGCCCTCTGAGATTTATAGAACAAAGAGATTACAGAACCTTAAACAAACATTTGGGGGCAATGAATTGGGTAGATAATGGTGAGATTTTTTCTATGAGGTGGCAGGAGATGAACATCTGTGGGGAAGGCAACAGCACAGAAATTTGCCTGACATAAAGTAAGAGAGCAGTTCTGATGGGGAAATATAGAATGAGCATATGTCTGCTCCACATGGATATTAAACTTTGGATGACATTTTCCTTAAAAAAGGAAAACCACTTTTAATATTTCCTCTTTTGCTGTGGACTATCTGCTCCACTGTTTGTAATAATTTGCGAATCATCCTTCAGGCACCACTTAACCTATCTAAATGAGAAAAGATGAATTTGGAATACCATCAAAGCATATATTGAATAAAAAGAGCCGTTCTGCTTCAGCAGCAACACAAGAGACCTGTTTTTTTATTATGCATGTGAAGTGTTTAATTTAAACTGTTAATAGTTAACCAGGTCTGGCCTAGAGCTATGCAGATCTGGGGAAAAAAAAATCCATAAACAAACCCCCTCTACCTCCCTTCAATTCCTTCTCTAAAGTCAAACAGAGAGAAAAACATAATTCTGGAAAATACGAAGATTGCTTATGTGAAATATTTTTCCCCCAGAATGTGCAGAGCAAGAAGGTAAAAAGTTTATAGCTCATACTGAAAAGCCCAGCAGCCTTCAGGTTACCTGTATGAAAATGTCTGGAAAACAGGAATACCTTACAATGGAGTTTGAAGTTGAGCTAGAGGTTGTCAGGGGAGCACAGCCAAAGCATTTATGAAAAAGGTATCCTAGATGCCTTGGGTTTTCAGATCGTTAGGTGTATGTGACTTTGCACAGAGGAATCCCAGCCTCAGCACGGAGCCTAACTCCATCTCGCAGATTAAGTGAATTTGCCATTATTCAAAAGTGGGTTTACATATTTGATTAATAAATTCCATTAATAAAATATATGTATCATTCATAATGAGTAAGTTTATTTTAATAAGAAAATAACTATTCCTATATTGAAAGCGTTCAATAAAATTCCATTTTGGGGAAAAAAGGTATTATCCCTTTTTCTTATCCTGCTTTTGAAAGATTCCAGAAATTTTATAGTTTTAGACTTGGCATTTGATTAGCTAGAAATATGGGAAAATGCCAACATAATATACCTACCATAGCAAATAAATTCTAAATTAAATAGTATAGAATCCAGACACTGTGTACTCTTCCATAATTAAACTAGCATATATACAGTTCAAACAGAAGGCAAAAGTTCAAGATCTTTGCCTAAAGCATTTATATTTTCCACTGAAAGTAACTATTGTCCAAGGTTGTCTGTTTTTGGCGTACAGATTTCCAATCATTCCTTGCTCAGTGTGAGAAGAAATTCAATATTAAAGAGAGTGAAAATGAATTTAACTGCCTAATCATTCTCTACTAAAGTGATAAAATATGTACTAATAGACATTAATAAACTAAAAGAAAGCAAACAGAGAAGAATAAATATATAATTTCTTGCTTAGCAACAGTTCTAGAAAAGGATAACAATTTTAGCCATAAATTACTCAGATTGTTATATTCTGATAGTGTCTAATAAGGGACAATAAAAAAGATGCTGATCAGTAACCAAAATTAAATGTTATCCAGTGTTATAGTCTTGCAAAAGAACTTTCCCAGGCCTGAAAAGGTTTATTTCCACAATAATCTCTTAGGAATTCAGCAATACTTCCTTGATGACAACTGGTGACTCTGTTTTCCTTTGAGGCCTGTCTCGGTTTGGTTAACAACAGACTTTTAAAAGGTAAATATACACTTAATTATTTCTCTTCCTTTTCATAGTTTGATCTGATGGAAACCTAGCTTACCAAAGCATCCACATTAGCCTTTGCTGTTAATATACAGACAAAATACTGGTTCTCATATCCAAATGGATTCTGTTGGACCCTAAGCAACCTTTGGAATCCATATGTCATGGCAGCCATAACAAATCATTCTTTTTTTTCTTTCTGTTGCCAAGTACTTTTGGATTGCTAAAGCAAATCAAATGATATTTAAGTCAGGCTGTTCCAAATCTAGTGGCAACATAAGACTAATGGACTACTTCACCTTTATATGACTTTGTCTGGTTTTTAATCAGCCCAAGTGACCATGCTGGAATGAAACTACTGTGGTTTATGGGACCAGAACTAAGAGTCAAGAAGAGATGAAAATGGACCTAACATAATTTACCAGTCACTTAAAAATGTGCCCCACGTTAAAAAAAACCAAACAATAAAAAACTTCAACAACAACAAAACCACTTGCTTATGTAAAGTGTTATTTTAAAACACTGTAACTATTCTTTTCCAAAGAAATACATAAATAAGTATCTGAAAACTGATTTTTCTGTATACAGTTTACCCCCACTCCAATTGCAAGTTGTGCAGATCCATAAAAATGAATGGTCGTGTAGAACGGGGCAGAAGAACAAGGCAAATATATTTCTAACACTTGATTCTTAATACTTGTTTAGATTTTTCTGTGGGTTAATTAAAAATCTATGAAAGTTGGGGAGATGAAAACTCGAGTTAAATTTTAAGACTGTTATTTTTAATATAGTAATAAACAAAATAATGCAAGTTAAAGTTCATTCCTTTTTTTTTTTTAACTGGAAAAAGTAAAATAATAAAGTAGTAGGACGATAAATGATATTGGCTGAACAGTTAACATAATACAACTTAAATGCATCATCCTTGTACTTCCAGTAGATGGCAGGTATAGTACTACAAAGTTTTAAAAACTCAACAAAACTCTTTTCTTAACTTTTTAAAACAATAAGATGCTATTATCTGGGAAATTTTGCTTATGATACAACAGTCTTTCCATATACACGTATTTTAACATTTAATATCTTTATGGCAGATATACCAAGAAGAAAAGGAATGTTTCATACAAACATATTAAATACTAAAAGCAAATTATAAAGTAATAAAAATAGAAAGAACACACTGAACACCACTCACAGAGAACCGGAATGCTCAGAATAATATTCACAATAAAATAAAATCCACAACTGGCAATCTTAAAATACGAATTTGACACAAGAAACTTTGTATTTATTTCTCTTTCTCATAAATCTGCCTCTTTTTAAGGCAATGGCTATATTTTTTTTCCATGAAGGAACTTTCAATTTTCTGTTATGCGTTACTGAAAAATTAAGAACCATGAACTGACAGTCAAGCATTTGCAAATTCAGAGGTTCCAGCAATAAGGTTGTCAGCTAAACCAAGCTCAACATGCACAAGAAATGATGACTTTTTGTAATTTTTTTTTACTTCAAGATTGAGTAATAAAACCCTACTTGCAGCAGAGGAGTCCCCTTTCTCTCAGAGCACAGGATAGCTAATGTTCTGTTACAGATTAGGGACAAAGCCTTTCATTTTCTTTCCATTGTTCAGTATGTGACCCCATGCCTTGTTCACTGCACATTGCTACAACTTCAAACCACTCTGAAGCCGATCTTATTAATTTCTGTAAGTGCTTTTTTGTGTGCTCATCAGTTTCATAATGTCATGAATGCCACTTTATCTCAACCAAGGTTTGGTGAGTTGACTTTCTGATATCATCGCTGTTTTAGAAAGGGGAAAACTGAGATGCTTTGAGATTAAGGTCAAAAGTATTTGCAAACGTTCACAGAACTGTCTGATGTTTTGTGGGGTGGTGCTGGTGCTTGTTAAGTGTCACAGCAAAACAAATATATTAAAAACAATTTTTATGAATTTTCATTTCAGTCATGAGTGCAAGTCGAATGCAAAAAGAGACAATTGCACGCTTAGCAACAATTTCTGAGGTCCGTGGTTTAAAGGAAAAGACTTACATCACATACAACCTGCCATTAAAATCACAGTCTAAATACGATTTTTGAGGCAGGTTTTCCCCATCTTCATCATGAAACCATATCTTGTGTTCTTTCTATTCCACACCTTATTCCAGCTTCTGCACAAAACAGAATAGCGCCTACTTTCTAGTTGGTTTCCCTAGACATCCGCCGTTTGGAAACACAGCACTGAAAGAAGCATGTGGAGTCATCCCACAAGCGTGTTTAATGTTCTTGGTTTCTCTGCTCAAACTCAATATATGAATATTAATTATTCTGCTTATTTCCCGTCTTGCAGCTCATATCCCCCAACCACCTCTCATTAAATTCCAGATGGTTTATCTTTGTCCTTAGTTAACCCTTCTGTCCTCTAACCAATATTGGCATCCATTGGTTTTCCTTTTTGTTTTCTTTCCATCCAGCCTTCTCCCTGGCTTCTCATGTCCATGTACCTGCCAGACTATTTCACTTCTTCCACATTCCAAGTCAGGTCAAATTTTCCTCTGTAGTTCCTATCCCTCCTCCAACTTCCCCTGAAAACAATATGCTGGTATCTTGTTTCAATCTTCCTACACAATTGGTTTTGGTTTTGTTTTAACGGCAACTCATTGCCCACCTTCAATGTTTCAGAGTTTAGACACCCGACTCCCTTCTTCTGTCTTCATTATTTCTCCCACGCTCAGGTGCTACGAGTCCCTTCACCCCAGTTCTAAGGTGCCAGCCTTGAATGAGATGTTTTCATTTTTTTCTGTAGTCTGGAAATCACAAAGCAAGGTATTATGTCATATCATTAATAATCCTAATAACATATGATCATGACCACATCAACATCTATTATGCTTTTCAGTCCAGTGCCTAATATTGACTCTCTCCCTAAATGGAGAAGCTTGTGCAAGGAAGCCTGGCTTTTGTCACATACTCTAAAGTTTGCCTGCTCGGTCCCACTGTGAAGATGGCAAAAGTCCAATCTTGTCAGTAATAAGAGGTGTGAGGGATGCAAGCGATGATGGAATCAACACTGAACATTATGGAGCATCTACTGAGCATGTACAAACTGAAGTTTCTTAAAAGTCTGTTACCTGAACAAATTTTGCCATTTTAAGGAAATGGAAAGACTTCCATATGAATAAAAAAACTGCCAAATCTCCTTTTCTGCTTCTAAGTATTTGAATTGTGGAGTTTTTCAAGGAAAAGAGCAAGAAAGTCTTTCTACATGCTAATTTATTTCCCTCGGCTTCATTCCTGGAAACCATAAATTAGTTTTGGCCGAATTAAAAAATAAAGCAAAATAAATTCTTGTGCAGGTGCCAAACATGAAAGATTTCAGCAAAATGCATAAATTCAAAAAAGCTGTATGCAACAGATAACAGAAAAGTAACTTTAAAAAAAACCAGGAAACTTTAACAACAGGTGATGATATCAGCTCTGCATTTAATATGTGTTCATACAAAGCACATGTGGTAGCAATAGCCATACAGAAAAAAGCACTGTTCATAACTTTCCCAGTGTTTCATCTGCACTCTGCCTATTCCCTGCTTTGGTCATTGCGCTGAGGTCATAGTTTGGATCACAAGAGTTGGTTTGGGTTGAGTAGAAGAGGAATTTCTAGTGAAGCCAACTACATCTTTAATGCAATCTTACTTATTTATCAAAAAAGTACAAAAATCTGTTTTGTACGCAGAAGGAATAAGACAGGAGATACTATCTTTGTGTATGTTGTCACGCCTCTGTTAGCAATCAGAACAAAAAGCTGCTCCCAAGTTTGTTTGTTTGTTGTTTGTTTGGTTTTTGTGTGGGGTTTTTTTGTTTTGGTTTGGTTTGGTTTGGTTTGGTTGTTTTTGAGGATCAGGCTCCTGGCATTTCTTTGGAATTCTGTAGCATTTCAATCTTTGTGGTACTTTTTGCTGCTCCCCTCTCACACACAAAGATGTAACATCCAGTACAATCTCTTCATTCATCCACCTTCAGACACATTTTTTAAAAAACTATCAAGCGGTTTCCTCTAATTATAAACATAATAAATATATAGACACTAATTATAGATCAGCCTGAACTGTTTAAGTCTTCAGTCAGTAGCCACTTTTACAAGTACTGTGTCACTAATATTTAGTGCTTTTTAAAAGTGGAACTTCTTTAGATTAAAAAATTGAATTTGCACAAATCATTATAAATTCTAGCTAATCAGGTTTCATTTAAATGGCTTACTGCATATATATGCTGCATACATACATACTATGCAAGATAAGAAAATGACAACATACGAATGTGAAAAGGACAATTATCTTTCTGGATAATAAAGATGCCTATTGGTGATGAAAAAATATGATTTTTCATTAGAACTGAGTAGCACTATTAACCTCAGCCATCTTCCATATTTTTGGTCACGTCTTTCACGTGGGAAAAATAATCTTTCCCTGAGAACATAGAAAAAAGGTAAGCAATAAAAGAATAAAAGAATTCAGGAAGTAGGCCAAAACAAACAACGTTCACTACTTAATAATATTGCAAGACTTTGTCAGCCTGATTCAGTCCAGAGTCTAGAATCTATTCCCTGTGAATGTATAACTGTTAAAAAAAGACAAGGATGAGAGAATGGAGTTTTAACATGGCACTCTGTAGTCAGTTTATTTCACAAGTGTTGAAGGCTAGTTGAGAAAGTGGAAAATTTCTGAAGATCTTGTCACATGCTCCAAATATGTCAAACTGATCTAGAACTAAAGCCCCGAATGTGTATTTAGGGATAACACTATATAACAATAACTTTTTTTACACTTCTCTTGCAGCATGGTAGCAGTGAATGTATCCTGAATGCTTTTCCTTTGTTTGCCACAATCGGCTGTGGAGTATTCCTGAGGAATTAATTTCCATCACAGGTTTGTATTCCTTTTTACATTACCACTCAGCAGGACCACAACATAGAAAATTGCAGGAGGATTTTTCTATAATGCAAATCTTCAATATGCCACCAGTATATAAAGCAGCAAGCCCCCCAAAAGAGACATAGTAATACATGAAAAAGACTAACACAAAAGAGATTAACAGGGATATCTGAATTCAAATTAATTTATCGAATATCCTGTGTACTTGAAATGCAGTGTAAATATCCTGCTATGTTGAATTATCAGTAAATATTACCAGATGTAATTATTTAACTACGGTTCTAGTAATACCAAGTTCCTGAAAACTGAAAAACAAACAAAAAAACCCAAACCAGAAATTATCTTGTTTGTGTAGCTTCAATAAACTGGACTGGGAAACTGTCTGGTGTTACTAGTAGTCCAGGAACAAAACCCCAAACAGCAACAACCCCCCCAAAAACAGATCCAAAAACTAAACCCAAAATCCCCCACAAATCCTGGTTGTCAGTATTTTGAGTCATTTTACTGAAAAGCTGCACAAACAGTTTGTACAATCCTCCTTTCCCCTGGCACATTCAGTTCATTCTTTTGTCACCTGCTCTGTCAGCAGAGATAATAACTTCTTTTTTTCTCTCCAGACAAGATCTGCTTTAACTGAAATGCTCCAAGCTGCTGTACACATGCAGTGGAGAAAAGGCCTGGCCTTGTTTCCCTCCTTGCTCAGTGACAACTGCAAGCAGAGAGCATCACCACCTCTGGAGGCTCTGCCCAGCCAGAGCTCTGAAGCAGCCCAGGGCTTCTTGTTTACTTGTAGATGTCAAAAGCAAGTTTCCTGTTCTCTAGAGGCTTAGGCCAAAAATCTAATAATGAACGCATGCATGGAAGTGGGAGCCATTAGTCTTAGGAAATTAAGTCATTAAACTATGAGGGGAAAAAAGTTTGAAGCAGATGTTTACTGGAATTTTCAAAATCATTATTTGAAATACAGCAGCTAGCTTTCTTTGAAATTGAGAGCGTGACCGGACTAACAGCACCATTTTGAGAACACTATCATAACTTTTTAAAAGCATGAATGCTGGCACGTTCCCCAAGTAATGATAGCTGAACATAGGACTGGAGAACATGTTTACTTCAGTGTCCCTGTATAGACAATGGAGAGAGACAAGCAGCTCCAGGGGGTGAGTCAGTCCATAAAACACACAGAGATGCATATCTCTCACCATTGACTATCTAAGGAACTTCAGATCATTAATTTATAGGAGCCTTTGCTGAGTGCTTTAAGAAACATGGGATTCATCTGAACTAATGGACAAGAGAATCTCTAGTTTCAAGAGTACAAAACGTTCAGGGGGCAGGCTATAAAGTTGTTCAGCATTAGCACGGACCAGACACAGGGGTTTGGATGACTTTTCGATAGGACTGGAACAGAGAAGGAACACTGAAGCAAAAAGTTAAAGACAAACTAGCTTAATGTACATGGACTTAGATATCTGAGAGCTTATTAATCAAATTGTTCCTGAAGTCACTGTCAATCTTTTTCAGAATAGAGACAATTTTAAAAGGAAGAAAAGCAAAAGAATTATTTTTGTTATATTACAAAGACTGAAATTTTAAATGTGAACATCAAACGAGAACAAACATTCTCAGTCCTGTTGAAAGATTTCAATGGTTTTTTCATATGAAAGAAAGACAACAGAATGAAGAAAGGAGTGTACATTTGAACTGATGATGTTACAATCACCAAAGAAGATCCTGGCCATGCATTTATTCTTTTGACAATGGAAAGCTTACTTGCCTTAATCATCACATCACCATGGATCCTTTACTGTTGTGGAACATACATTGTCTTAACTGTTTCTTCAGTACTGACTAGAAGGGAGGTGATCCTGGTAAGAAGGCATGCAGCAGAAGGAAGAGAAAATAATAGTTTTAATTTTGAATTAATTGCTTGCAAAATAAAGTAAATGAAGCTATTTCTCTTCTTATATTAGAGTCCAATAAATTGTCTGTAGGTCATAGCACTCTGACATAAACCTGGAATCTGCAGGTTTTGCACATAAACTGACCTATTAAATTTGTCTTCACCTCATAGTGGCTAACTTAATTCCCAATTTTTCCAGGATAGTTACATCCAGCTGCCATGCCTTGTCTTATATTAAGGCAATTCTTGGAGTGAAGCACACTAACAAATTCTCCTGTGTCTATTATAGAGTCTCAAGTGTCAGAGACTGGGACGTGACATAGTTGAGTATTTCTAATACAATGATTCGTCAGTCCATATGTTTCAATGCTGAAAATTTTATTATGTTTCAGAACTGGCCAGATCACAATTTGTATATTCTGGTTCAGTCAGGTCATAATCAGAAAGAATTAAAAAGTCCCTGGTCTGTTAATTAAGAACTGCATGCAATAAAGAGCTGAGTGTTGCAAAACAGACGACTGATGGGCCTTCATTATCATGTCTTCTTATTCCTAACCACAGTTTTCCCCAAGGCAGAACTACACCAGTATTATGAAGATTTTTCATGCAAAGCAACCCATTTATCAGACTTTGTTCAGGAAACATGGTGGATCTGCCTTTTATTCTATGTCTCTGATGTTTAATTCACTGCAAATTAAGCAGTAAATTTAAAGGAGGACAAATTGCCAGACAAATGCTACCCTGAGTAGGCTGTTCTTTGCAGTATGTATATTTGAATTAGAAAAAAGGTCAATTGCATCCAGAAAGAATGTTTTAGAAGTTTTTAATATCAAAAGTAAAACTGTACAATATTCACAAATACCAGAAACTCATTAGAGAAGAATCACATTGGCATAAAAGCTGTTTTCAAATGTAGAATATTTACAAGATCTCAAAGGCCTTAGTTAAGATGCATTCAGAAGCATATGCTGAAATTTATGAAATTATTCTTTTCTTTTTTTTCTTTTATAGAAAGTTTTCTGTCTGTGGAAATGTCTTTAAGCAGATTACAGTTAAGTCCAACCCATTCTTCAGACAAGGTCACCTAATGATTCGTTTCAAACTACTTTTTTAAACTACTGTTTATCATGAACAGATATTAAAATTTGCTGTCCAAATTTCTTGCTTAAGTGTGATATCTGAGATAAACCCTAATAGGATTAATTTATTGTAATTTATATTACATGCATATATGGCTGTGATTGTTGAAGTTTATTGATTTTCTGTGAACATTTTTGTCATTAAAAATACATAGCGCTGTGGAAAAGGAACAGAATATGTATGCATATGAATGAAAAATTGTTTATTTAAAGTTTAAAATATATTTAAGAAATATTTTTGAATTCCCTGTCAAATATTTATGTAGAGCTTTCAAAGAAGTTTTAATAAAATGAAGCGAGACTTAAAAACAGAGTCACAGAATGCAAAAAGAGAAAATAATTCTATAGACCCAGCTAATACTTTGAAAATACATCTTCAAAATGTTCATAAACCCCTGTCTTTCTTCTGCAAATAGTAATCTGTGGGATAATGTTCATGAACATCATGGGATTCCTATCCCTCCAAATATGTTTTATTGTATTCCTGAAAGGAATAAGGGAAGCAGGCTCAGACCTTTGCCACGAAACACTTCAGTTATAACAGCTGAACTTTATCCCAGGCAGAATAAACTTTCGACGAAGAGTTCTGGCGGAAATGTTGAACATCTATCTTCATGAATGGTATACAGGATAAATGATCCAAGTGATCTTATTTCAAGAAGCACTTTGTGAGTGCTAACTACAGAATTCAGAGCTTAATCCAGCTTCTTGCCATATATTCAACATAAAGATTTAATTTAATCTAGTGTTATAGATGAAAAATTAAATATGCCAGACTCAGGAAATTCAAAATGCAGGTTCTCATAGTCCTTGGCATTGAGCCCTTTTGTAGAGATGTAAAATTTTATTAGAACAATGCTGTGAGTATATGCTGCTGTGGCTGCAATGCAGTTAAGTGACAGTTGCTGTGAAAAACAAAATTCAATTTCCCGACTTCTGCACACTGTTCACATCCTCTTGAATTAACATAAATATTTGCAATGAATATAATATTTGGCATTCCACACTGAATTGTTTTGGCTTTTGGAAAAACAGATGATTTTTCATTGGAAAGCATGTATGTAATCTACCAACTACTGACTCAGTTTAATGAAGTGCTGTATTTTAAATGTACTTCAAATCTTTAGATATATTAATAGCTGATTTTTTTTCAGTTCATGGTTTGTATGTTTTGTCTATTGCAAAATGTCTAAAGAGGTAACATATTTGAAACTTTAACTGAAACGCCTCGGAGGGGGGATTGGTTGAAATGAGAAAAGTGTTTCCTGATCACTTGCTCCTCTCTTCCCTCCACAGTTCCTAAAGAGTTTCCAGTACAGCTTTGGACCAGTAAAATTTTTATTTGCTTACTTCATGATACTGCATTGCTGGTTAAAGAATCACATAATTTATGAAACTTAACTGAATGTATTTGACTATTCTGGCGAATACAGAGAAAGAAGCTTATGAACAGCTGCAAGGGCCTACAAAGCATAAAGATCAATCACCCTAATATTAAAGATGTGAGTCACTGGAGTGCTGATAACTATAATTAACTATTTCCTAGACCACATCACCTGAGATTAGGTCAAAGTAATACAGACCGGCTGTCCCATGATCCCCTGACCCCAACTGTCATTGCTGCAATTAATATGGACCAGCCAAAGAGGACCACCTAGGATTTTAATGAGTCAAGCTTTAAACAAATGCTGCTCTTTGCTACATCTGTGAGGACTTCCGCATCTCAGGGTCTTAAAGAAAGAAGATATAAAGTTACCTAAAACTATTACTTCATCAAATTTCTTCAAATAAATCAGATTTATTAAAAACTTGTGACACATTTATTGGGATATTTATAAAGTGCTCTCCGCAATGCTGTGTGCTGAAGTCTGAACTGAAAGAAGCAGCTGGAGGTTTGCACCAACATACGTGCATGCAGACTCTCCTCTCAGAGGAGAGCATGTTTGTTCTTCCTTGGTAGGAGGCAGGTGGGGGACAAGTGAGCTAGTTTGATATTAGTGACACTTGAATTCAATTCCCTGCTCTATCACAGACCAATGTGGTCCGTAATTTATGAGCAACTGTCTCAGCTGTAAAGTACAGTGCACTGGTATGAAATGAAGCTTTAAATAAATTGTGTCCCTGTAGCTGGCTAACTGCAAAGTATAAAGCTTATATGTATACTAGTTTAAAGTAAGACTGCATATCTTTTTTTCAGAAAGTATCATGAATTACAAATGTGATTTATTCCATGACTCTCAATATGGGAATGAGAGTTCTGTTTTGCAAAGCTGCTGTAAAAATATACTTCAAAACCTGTGAGGTATTCAGATAGCATGGGGTGAACACTTAAAAAAATTCTAAAATACATCGCTACTTTACTACCCGCAAGGTAGCCAGTGGAAGTCCATTATTTGCGTCCTTAGCAAAGATTCTTCTTCAAAGTAGAAAAACACGAAGAAAAATGATCTTTTTTCTTACTTTTAGAAATATTAAAAATGAGCCTTTACCCTGACCCATAACTACAATATGAAAATAATGTGGTTGCAAAGGGACGAACAGTATTTTAAAAAATTGTATATATTTTAAAAAATTTATAGCACATAGGCTGAATTAAATCACAAAAATATGTTATCTGCCCACATCACAGAAAGGCTTGAATCCATATATTCAGATTGTCCCACTTACAGTCCTTTGGAAAGCAAAAATCCATTTCCAGCTGTACAGTTCAAATAATTCAACAGTTGCTGAATTAAACCAAAATAGGAAGTGGCTTTTCTTTAGAAGTTTTGGAGCAGCTTCCTGAAGCTGTCTTGTGTTTTGCTTTCATAACGTATGAAATCTAACGCTAACATCACAAAGGTTGTTGAAGACTGTTGTTAGTCATGATCAGTAATACAGGAAAAAGCTAAATTAATCTTTGTGCTGTATCCTGAAAAGTTGTCTATAGTTCTCTCATCAAAACAAATAATCTTTAACAAATAAATAATATTTTCTTGTGACAGTGCAACTGACCCCTATACACTGTTGCATCATTTCTCTGCAAGTGCAGCATTCCATCATTATGTTTTCGGTATTAGGGATATATATTTACAGATATACACTTCTTCACTCAGGTGCATTATTAGATTTTAACTGGGGTTTTCTTTCCATTTTTTAAGTGACTAAGAAGAATTATTTTAGACAGAAGTTATTCAGAATCAGGTTAAAAATTTAACAGAACAAAATTTGAGATCCTAAAGTGAAATATTTAGCAACCTTTTCTTCACCTCTAATGTTTTACTACACAGCTGTGGTGAAACTATCAAGGTATAGTGACACTGGTGGTACCCTGAAGACCAGATTTTCTGATTTTCCATAGACATTCACACACCAGTTCCAGCTCCTACACCCTACAGAAAGGAAACTGTCTGACTCGGGGGATACCTACTAAGAGAAGGAGTAGAGCAGCCTGTATCAGGAGATAAAGTTTTGCCATTGTTCTTTTGGTACCTACGTGCCCTGGTACCCCACAGAAGAATCTCACCAACGAAGGCCTATTCTTTGCCTTATTGGCTGAGCCTCCAGGTGAAGATTGGAGCTGCTCCAGTAACTGTCGTACAGAGAATGATAGAGAGCAAATTTCCCCTTGAGGATAAACGCTATACTCAAAATGGTATTTTTGACTTGATTTGTTCTAGACAGAAGGAAAAGATTCAGTGTAAGTTTATCTTTAAAGCCAAGTACCTATCTCAAAACCAAACAGGGGTCAGTGCAGGCAAAGGCCTCTCTGTAGCTCAGAACATATTTTATATCCTAATAATGGCCAGTCTTATTCTGCTTTTCTCTGTCTCTGTGGTGCACAGCTGCAGATAGTCCTACTACCCATTCACAAATGGTACAGCTATTATTAGGAAAAAAATGAAGGAAAGGAATGTAGGGGAGTGAATGCAGTGCACAGCCAGAATTGGTCACTGATGAACACCAGAGGTTTGAGGGACATGAAGACATCAGGTACATGGCTGCGCATGATGCTTTTCATCAATGTATGCTGCAGCTGGTCAATGCCATCTCAGGATCGGATGATACTGGTTGCTAGTCCAGCACTATCTCTGTCTGAAAAAGCCATCTTAAAATACTTCTTGAAATGTAGGTGCCTGGCGCAAAGTTCTTGCTTCAGGTGACAACTAAAAAGCACCTCTCAGAATCATAAATTCAGATTAAGTTCGTTACTCTGTCTCAGTTTAAGATTGCACAGAAAATTCTCTAGGCTTTACAGGCTCCTTTTTATGATTCCTTCTCTAGGAGATGTGATCCTCAAAGCATTTTCAAGTCTACAACTGGATCTTGTGCTCACAAAGAATCCAGTGAAGCTCTTTGCTAGTCTTGCTCCCTATGCAAAATCAGTTAGAGGACTGGGTTCTATATTTAGAATTTTAAAATATTTGGGGCTTGTATTTAAAAGGCAAAATGAGTTATAGGTGGTTAGAAAGATATACACATCTAAGAGCTTAATACTCAGAAAGAAGATCATCTTAAGTTGTCTATTTTTCTCTCCTTGGTCTGGAGTTAGCAGAAGATTGTTGGTAACAAGTTTTTGCAAAATGAGAAACAAATCTGCCTTAGACCTCTAGAAGACAGATTTCAGAGACAAATATATTATCATTTCTTTACAACATAAACCCAGAATGTTAGCCAGATACTTTCTTGTTGAACCTAATAATGTGCTGTACAAAATGTACATCTTTTAGAAAATCACCCACTCATGTTTGGAAGAGATCCATGTATGAATTTCTCCACTTGCTTTGAGAGACTCCAAGGGAAAGATGAAAAAATGTGACTTATTTCTGTAAGTCTGATTTCAACTTTCAGAGTTTTTTTAATGTCATCTTTTTTCTAAATAATCTTTTATTCTTGATAATATTTAGCATGATCAAGATCAGTTTAATTATGTTTATTTTTATATTCTCCTGTTTATCTATATTTCTATCTAATTTCACATCGTTATATTCTCTTATATGCCTGAAAGACACTATTTTAATAAAGTTATTTTTAAGATTCTCTTCACATGCTTCATTGTGTCAAGATCCATTAAATTTAAGCATAATCAAGTATAGTTGATCTGTTTGAAATGTCTTCCTACTCTATCTTACGATTTGCTTGTTTATATAAGCCAGGATGACAATGCTGCAGCATTGTGTAGGGCTTCATGTTGAGGTGCTTGTCTACTATGACAGGAAAAGATACACTTTTTTCCCCCTGTGATTAAGCCTAAATTGTGGGTTAAATGAAAGGGCATTTTCTTTTACTACTTAAGGAAGTATTCAGCAAATACGTCTTTTTTATGTGCAGGTATTTTTCCTATCTTGGAGTAAGGCACAGGAACAGAGGTTTTGTTTCCTGTGCGTATTTAGTTCTATGAGGTTATCCTAAATAAACATATGATTCAATTGGTGTAAGAGTGAACTTTAAGTTATTTACAAGGCTTGTATGGATGTATTGGGTCTGGCTGAGATGGAGTTAATTTTCCCCATAGCAGCCCTCACAGTGCTGTGCTGTGTACTGGTAGCGAGCAAGGTGCTGGTAACCAGGTGTTGGTAACCAGGGTTTTGGCTCCTGCTGAGCCGTCCTGACACAGCACCGAGAGCCTCCGGCCAACATTCCCCCATCACCAGTAGGCTGGGGGTGGGCAAGATCCTGGGAGGTGACACAGCCAGGACAGCTGACCCAACCTGACTAAAGGGATATTCCATACCGTATGATGTCTGCTCAGCAATAAAAAGCTGAGAGAAAGGAGGAGGAAAGAGGGGGCATTTGTTATTTATGACGTTTGTCTTCCAGAGCAACTGATACGCGTACTGAAGCCCTGCTTCCAAGGGAATGGCCGGACATTGCCTGCCAATGGGAAGCAGAGAATAAATCTTTTGTTTTCCTTTGCTTCCATGTGCAAGCTTTGCCTTTGCTTATTAAACTGCCTTTATCTTGACCCATGAGTTTTGTCCATCTTATTTTTCTGCCCCGCTGTCCTGCTGAGGAGGGGAGTTGATAGAGAGGCTTTGGTGGGCATCTGGCATCCAGCCAAGGTCAACCCACCACAGTGGAACAACTTTTAGTATGTAGCATGTGATTACAGGGTTTACTAGTCCTTTATTTGTTGCATATGAAAATGAAATGAAATATTTCTTAATTTGAATTCCAAACTGAAAAGCTATGATAAAATGAAGTTAAGATTGCAAGACAGTGACTGTAAATTAAAGGAAAATATAGTTCTAATTACTTTAAAACCCAACCTGCTGGATTTTTAAGGTTAAATTTTTAAATCCAAATATTTTCAAGTAAGAAGCTGTGATGCACAATTGTAGTACTCCTTGCAATAAATTCCTTTCCTGTGAATCTTCCCTCTTTCCATTTTTACCTTTCTCTCTCCTGCAGGTTCCTTGGGATCCCCTGCACCATTCCATTCCTTCATCTCTCCCTTCCTGTGTAAAATACTACGCTCCCCATAATGTTATTCTTAGCTCTGGCTTTTCAGTTTCATGCGGTGAAACCAAAACAGCAGCAGTAATCAACTCCAATAAACATTAAAAGATCAATGACAATTTAGGTAAGAAATCTATTGATTCCCTGTTCCTATGGGCAGTCTCTCTTAACTCATTAAATCATTACAAGTAAGGAAACTTACACAAAAGAATAGAGGAGTGGTGTTTATCGATTGTCTTATATCTATTGTCTCAATAACCCCACCTAAGTATTACCTGGGCTTGTATGTGGTCTTAGTATTCATGTAGCAATCATTAAATAATTTAGGTTAGCCATAATTTAATTTATTCAAATTATATTGTACACCAAATTTTGTGGATAAAAATATCAAACCACACAAAAGTATGGTAAAACTAGTTGTCGTGGGACTAACCAGTCTGACAAGATCAGTTTGCATCCTTTTAAATATCAAAGCAGAAAAGTCAGTAGTCATTTCAGAAATATCTAGCTCCTAGATAAATTTCTAGCTCAGTTTTAAACGTGCCTGTAAACCTGTATCCTTTCCATACTATCAGACGTTGCTTAGATCACAAATAAGACTCTGCCATCCTTAGCTTACCCTTGGCCACTCTGAACATTCTCTACTTTGACGTGTCCCATAAGCTTTAGAGACAACTGTTGATGGATAGTTAACAGCTTATACCTCTTTCTTTAGGCTATATCCGCTCACAGAAATAGTATGATACCCATTCCGACAGGTCAAATTCATGCATAAATTACAACATACGGATCTGATTCTGCATGGGCAGTACTCTCATTCCCAGGACCTGGATTATTTTTTGAACTGCCAAAGAATTTCAGTGGAAATGACATGGAGGCCTGGACAGCAGCCACAAAAATATTAGTGTTAAGTAACAATATAACAGGTTCCTGATGTGTAAAGGAACAAAGTTTGTAAATCAGTTATGCTTGTATGTATTAATAAGTGAACAGTACTCCAAGAACTTTGCTATAATAAAAACCAGATTTAACTAAAATACAGTATAACTGATTTTCAGTAGCATACATATTTTACTAACTGAATTATCAAACTATTTTCAAGAAAATTACCAAAATATAGGAAACATACTAGCTGCTTGTTAAAAAATATCCACAGCTAAATCATGAAAATCATGTAATAATTTCTGAAGAGGAAACAGCTGTTATAAATTATTACAATGTCTGACTCTCAGACCTAGAAATTTCAGGTCACTACAGCCCAGAATTCTGTAGAATTGTATGGCAGTGACAGGAGACTGTTTTGTGAAACAGTGCTATGTAAACAATAAAAATGTATCCTTCACACAGAATAGACTATTCAGAAATCATCTAAGAAGTAGCATTACAAAATTTCTGAATAAAAGCTATGCCTCTTCCTTTAAGGTACAATGACTACTTCATTTCTACTATCTTCAGAATGGGCAGCATGTCTCTCAGATAGCAGTTTTAAGCAGCAACGACCACCTTGTTCCAGAAGGACCGTGCTCCTAAGAACTAGAGAGCTACTAAGGACAATTTGCACAAATATGCACAAGCAATGCCAAGATACTCATGCTTATCTGAATGCATCAGTTATTCTATCGTCAAGCCATAACAAACATCCTCAGAGCATACTTTGGGATAAATGGAGCCTGTCCTATCCCAGAATTTTTCAAATATAGTGAGGTCAGTTTGGAGCACAGAGAAAAAAAACACCAAAAAAAAGGTCTTTCCTCCCAAACCAGCACACTTTTTGCTCAAAGAAACGAAACAGAATATGCAGATGTTTGACATAAGAAAGCTTTATCTTGCAATCTTTCAAATTCTATTTTAATGTTATACTACCTTGTATTGCCATAGTCAGTTTGCCCAGAGATAGCCTTACATAGGCAGAAAACAATTTTGCCAGCTTAACTCGGAGTTTAACTTCCATTCCCAAGATATTAGAAAAACTTAAAAAAAAAATCTGATTTTTTTTGTGATCCATTTATAAAAAATTCTACATTGAGTTGTCTCAGATTTTTCAACTTGAGCTTTGAATTTTTAAGTTTAATGTTTTTAAATGTTTTGTCCTAATGATTTAAAATATTTAGCAGAAAGACATGGAAGATTATACTCCAAAACTTTCCTTTCAGAAATGCTGAAGCAATTTCAACAATTGGAAACATTAAAAAACCCCAACAAAATGAAAACAAAACAACAAACAAAACAATTTGGGAGATTTACTGATAGTATTCACATCAACCATTTAGATCTTAAACTGTTATAATTTTCTCATGGAAATAAGTAGCTCGTAAGAAAATCCCTAACCAGTTCTCCAGCTAACATCTGCTGCTTCTCTCCAAATAAATACCCAGGAGCTTATCTGTAAAACTATTTTGCCAGTGTTTCAGATATCAGTTCCATTTAAGTTACCAGTTCAGCATCTAACACAATACTGACCCCAGATCCAGTGACATTTGCATTTCCAACTCTGATGTCCTCTTATTTTCCATCACAGACTCCACATTTCTTCCCAAATTTCATTCCATTGTATTTACCAGTCTGTTTTCCCTCCCTCTTCCTTGGCTAATTTTTTTTTTCAATGCTCTGCTTTTGAACCAAAGAGCTTCCTCCCCAATGGTGTCTGCTTCAGGAGAGAAGTTATGGGAGCATGCAGTTCACTTTAAACATCAATTCAGTACCTGAAAACAGCAGAAAGAAAAAATGGTTTTACTTTTGCATACCTGTCTTTAATAAAGCATGCTTTGCTGCTCAGTAAGAATGCACAGACCACAGCCTGTATTTAACTGCAGGAACAGCAAAAGTTCACATATTCTTAACATAAACAGATTTGGCTGTAAGTTCAGTGTCAAAATCTAAGTGTATATAAAGAATATGTAAACCACATCCAGGCATCAGAGCTACTCCTTGTAAAATGTGAGGTTTCTGCTCAAGTTTGTTAGTTGGAATAGACAATACATTATCTGCATTTTGCAGATCATAATATAATGAAAAGTAACTTCTGGAAATATTGATCCACTGCCAACAGAAAAGACATATTGGATAATGCTGTCATCCATAACGTCTTTTTTCAAGCAAGTGGCTGGCACAGTAACATTGTTAATCACAATGAAAAAATAAACCCAGTAGGGGGCAAAAGAAGTTACAGAGTATTTAGATAACTTTTCAAACAGTGTCTGATTAACCTAGACTATCAGGTTATTTAAATACCTTGCTGAAGCAATCACAAAATGATAAATACTTACTACTTAGATTCAAAGTAGAAAAAAAGTATCGACAGTAATCTAGAACAATTAAAAAATGTAAACACTGGAAGACAACAGTGAAATCAGTATCAGGCCAGCACTGCTTTGTTGTAAAAGACAAACCATGCCAAACTAATCACGTTTCCTCCTATTACAGAGCATAAGCAATAGGTGTGATATATTTTGACTGATGAGGTTTTTGATACAGTCTCATAAACCATTCTTCTGAGCAAGCAGAGTAAATCAAGCTGGGAAGAAAATATTATAAAGTGACACAAAACTATTGGATAAAAACACCTAAAGAGTATGGGTGTGATGGAATTCCATGGGAATCTATACTTACTACCTTTTAATTCAATCCGTTACTAATAACCTGAATGATGACTGTACATTTAAACTTGTGGATTATTGTCCTGGTTTCAGCAGGGATGGAGTTAATTTTCCTTCTGGCAGCTGGTGTAGTGCTGTGTTTTGGATTTAGGATGAGAATAACGTTGATAACACACTGATGTTTTTAGTTGTCGCCAAGCAGCCAAGGACTTTTCAGCTTCTCATACTGCCCTGCCAACGAGAAGGTGGGGGGTGCCCAAGAAGCTGGGAGGGGACACAGCCAGGGTAGCTGACCTGAACTGGCCAAAGGGATATTCCATACCATGTGACATCATGCTCAATATATAACTGGGGGGTGGGCTGAGAGGCGTGTCAACTGGGGGCCTGGCACAGCAGCCGGGGGTCTTGCACAGGGGTGTTCGGAATGATGGCGTTTGTCTTCCCAAGTAAGGGTTATGTGTGATGGAGCCCTGCTTTCCTGGAGATGGCTGAACACCTGCCTGCCCATGGGAAGTGGTGAATGAATTCCTTGTCTCGTTTTGCTTGTGCGTGTGGGCTGAGAGGCTGGGCAGCTGGGGGCCTTCGCGGCATTGACTTCAGGTGATAAGAAATTGTGCTGTTCATCACTTGTTTTGTATATATAATTATCATTATTTTTCTTTTGGTGTTTGTCCTATTAAACTGTTTTTATCTCAACCCATGAGTTTTCACTCTTCTGATTCTCTCCCCTGTCCTGGGGGGGGGGGGGGGCGGGGAGTGAGTGGCTGCGTGGTACTTAGTTGCCAGCCAGAGCTAAATCACGACAATTATGCAAAAAGGAGATGCACTCCAAATGCCATGGAAGCACTTGTGATTCAAACTCAAATAATCTGAACAAATTGGTGTAACGGCCTGGAAAAGTAGGAAGGGTTTCTATACAGATATGTGTAATGAAGGATACTTATGCAGGAGTAATCAACTTCCGATATACAGAAATAGGAACAAAATAATTACCTAGCAGGAAGAGATCTGGAGCTTATAATGGACCGTGCTCTGGATGCAAGACAATATGCCAAGAAGCTGGAATGTTTAAAAAATGGCATTGGGGTGCCTAATCAAAGCAGTAAGCCTGGAGGTGTATGTGGCTCAGGAATGTGTGAGACAAGGGAAACAGAAAAATTTTAGTGGTAGAACGCAAAAGTGGATATTGGGCTGATTCAGCAACCATGTCTTTGCCTACTTTTACATTTGATCTGTTGTTGCAGGTTGAGGAAGTAAATTCTGCAGTATGAAAAGCTGTTGTTATTTTCAGCAGTGGCTTGGGGAACATCTTCCATAGGTTCCTGCTCTGTGTGGAACAGTTTATGGAGTCCAGCAGAGGCAAACAAGTGGAAGTGACCTAAGGAACGAAGGGTTTATGCCAACCCACTTTCTTCCTGGACAGATGATGCCTTCCTTCTGAGGTAGAAAAGATACACTTCTTTGAAGGAAGTCAGAAAGATGACTATCTTTACATCTTTGAATTTGTGTGTGCTGTCACAGACAACAAAACCTGCCTGCCTTTTTTGGATCCCATTAAGAACATAACTAACAGGCAAAACCCATTATCTTCCACTCTGACCTTGGGAAACAAAGAAGTTAGCACTGCAGTGAGCTCAAAAGCTTGTGTGTGAGTAAACTCTCAGTTTGAATTTGAAAACATTACAAAAGTTTATCTGTCACTTTCTTTGATTATTCATTCTAATGACTAATTCTCATGGTTAAAATTTGAGCTTTATTTCCAGTCTCACTTTCCACCCAGCTTCCAGAGATTGCTGCTTCTTACTTCTTTCTCTGCTTTATTCCTATTATTTTGTCCTTGCCAAGATACACTATACTATTGATTATACTGCCAAGCAACCTATTTTTCAAAATACTGATCCCAGACCTGTATATGATACTCCACTATCTGTCTCACAAAACCAGTAGTAATCACCTACTCTCTACATAAACATATCAGAACCAAATTTTAGGTCCAAAACTTTGACCTAAAAACTAACACCATCTATGTCAAAGAAACTGCCTTATAGAACATTGTCCATTGTTTAGACATATCCTGCAGTATTCTTTCCTAAGTGTTTGATCTTAGATTTTTTTAAATTAAAACATACGTGCCATGTAATTGCTTGTGTTAAAGAGCAGAAAGATAAATGGATAGCTGGCTGTTCAAAAAGGACCAGTTAAATCACAGATGGAGAAAAGCAGAAAGCAATAACAACTTCATGAAAGGGATGATTCTTATTCCCAACGAATAGAACAGAATTCCATCTATACAATGTAGTAAGCTGAAAGAAAAGAAGGTAACAGTTTCAGTGGAGGGTCAAGTATACAATACATGAGACCATACACAGTCTACTATTCACCCTTTATACTGTAGTGATACAGAGTAATTAGAAGCAACATTACAATTGTACTTTGGGGGCAGCTGGGAGAGGTTTTCATAATGTGATGTTAAAGTGACATCCTTTCCCTCTTCCTGTACGTAAGTAGATGCATTAACAGTGTAGCCATGTGCAGCAAACTCATTTTTCCCCCTGCAAGTTCATGTTGCAGTTCATGTACTGCTTAACTGATCTGTACAGATGCAGTGAAATCTAAACTTCCAGAGGTTTTTCCAACTATGCATGTATAGATTGGCTTAACCAGGCATGCACACTGTATCAGGTCACAGGAAACAGAACAGACTGCTGTGGACAATCTTTTCCCCTCCCTGGCATCAGCACAATAATTCTCCCATCTGGAAGGATCATGAAATACATGACATTTCAGTGAGTACAACAGGCCAGGTTGTACTCAGGATAGCATCATGTGATTTCACTGAATCCTTTTATAAATAGCATTTGTATATGACTGGCTGACACAGTACTGAAGAAGTCCTATCTTCATCTATTCCAATTACAAAGGTGTAGTCAACGTGGCTGATGCACTAATGAAGTGACTCAGCAACCTACAAGTTTTTAAAAATACTGTAATCTTTCTTTTTGAAGAAAAACTTGTGCCCATGTCTGCACAGAGGATGTGGATCTGTGGGCGAGTCACAACCTATGAGCTATATCGCTAGATTTCCCATAGATGAGAAAACCAAAGATATATAATTCTCGGCATTGCTACTGCTACCTCTCCTCTTTGGTTATTTTGAGAGTTGCAGAAGAGCTGTAACGCGGTGTATAGTAGCTAAGGTCATACAGAGCTGTCATTTTCCCACTCTTTCCCTTGAAAGCAAATGCCATCATGTGACTCATGTTGTGAAATGCTCAATTATGTGACCCTATAATGAAATATGGCAAGGGCAGGGGAGAGGTGGACAACTCACCACCCCTAGTGCCATCAGAGCCAGATCTGCCTTTGCCACAGTGAGCTGTAAGGAAGAGGCACTCAAAGTAGTTGATGACACTTACAACACTTTAGTGCATTTGAGGATCATCTGAACAATGAAGCGAGGCTGCAGGATCTTCTAGTATGCTTTTTTCAACACGGGAGAAATAGGAACTACGGTGCTCAGAAAAGAAACTACCACCGGCTACCTGATGTGTCTCCGGCCTTGCATTTGCATTTGAATTTGTGATAGCCATTAAGGATGGCACCTGGACCTCACATGCCTTTCCTGCATCAGATTCACACATGGACCTCACAGTCCCCTTGTGCTGGATCCTATACAGAATAGCTGTCTGGGCCGCAGGATCATGGGAAGCTTGCAGGAGTTATAATACCTCAGCAGGCTTTGACCTGGGAGTATAAACATACATACTCCAAAATATCCAAGCACCAGCCTGTCACACCCCTAAACAACATAGCCAAGGTAGACTACTGTACAGAAACCGATTCTTTCCTCAGGAAATACTGCAGACAACAGCAAAATTAAGCAGGATTTTCAACAGCAAAGCCAAAGAGTATGGTTGAAGATGATTATTACTTCTCACATCATAAGAAAAAGTCTACTAAGTGGGACTAGTAATCATCTCATTCTAGAGTGCTCACATTTTCAACAGATTTGGTAGTCTGTAGAAGACGCAGATTAAAATGCAACAATTTCAGAAGAAGATTCACCAAAGTACAAACGGATTCAAAAATTATATAGACAGTAAGGTACTGTGTGTGTGCAAATCTCAGGTGAGAAACAAGCTGAAAATAGTAAAATGGGTCCTAACAGGACAGTTGATCAAAATGAAACGACACTGCAGCTGTGCATTTGGTCAAAAAAGCAGGAAACAGGTTGTAAATTTGATCAACCATGGTACTTACAAACATACATTTAGCACTGCCATCCCTACAGGTGCCATATATAGCTAAGAGTTTCTTTATTGATACCTAAAACATTTACAGGTCACGTTTCCATTGCCTCCACAGATTTCCAAATGGAGCCTATGGATGGGCTTTTTAGACTAAACGTCGCCTACCATCAGTCCAGTTTGCGTAAATGGATGGGGCTTGCACCGATCCCGAGAGCTGGGAAGACTAACTCATCCTGGTTTTAGATGGCAGGGAGCTCCTCCCTAGCACGGACCGTACCTGAAACTGGAAGCTGGTTTAGAGAAGAGATGTGTAAGAGCTGTCCCTTGCTTCTTGCCCAAAATCTACGGGGGCTGCTGGAGCCGGCGGCACGGCGCTGACCGGAGCGACCAGCCGAGGCCAGGCAGAAGAGCCGGGGCCAGGCCGGAGCTCCCGCTCCCCTGGCGCTTCTTGCCGTCCTCGGGGCAGCTGCCGCTACCCTGCCCAGGAGAGGCGACCGTGCTGCCTGCCGGCTAGGCAAAACCCCCGCTCTCCTCAGTATTTGCCTCCACCTGCGATCCAGGAGGGCGCAGAGGACCGGGCGAGGTGGGATGAAGGCGGCTTTGAGGTGCTACCCAACAGGGGTGACGGGAGAAGGAGAGGGGAGAGCCTCCCACCCCCCCCGCCCAGCAGCGCAGCCCGCTGACTGGGCCAGGTGGGGAGACCAGAAGCGGCTGAGGCGAGGCTGGGCGACTCGGGGACCGCGGCGCCGGGGGCGGCCCCTGCCGCCTGTCGAGACGCGGCTGCCGTTTGGTGGCGGAACGGAGCGGCCCGGCTCAGCTTGGCTCAGCTTGGCTCGGCCCAGCCCGGCCCGACCCAGCTGGGCGGCGGGCCCGTCCCGGCGGAGGGCGCGGCCCGGCCCGCCCCCGCGCCGCGCACAGCGCCAACAGCCGGAGCGGCGGCACCTCCTCGGCGGTGCTGGGCCGGGCTCCCCCTTCGCGTTTCTCTCACCGCCTTTTCCTGTCTGCATCCTCTCTGGTCCTCCGCCCCCCCTCCCCTCGCCATTTTCACCCGGGAGGAGCTCGGCGGGACTTCCCTGAAACTTCGCGAGGGAACTCACCCGGCGCCTCCAGGGCGGCCGCAAACTTTTCACCGCGGCGCCCAGCTCTCCCCCTCCGTCCCTGACCTCTTGGCTCCGGCGGGAAGTTTTCGATGAGCGCCCCTCCGCTGATCCGGCCGCCCAGCCCGTTGCCGCCGCCGGGGGCTGCTGCCGGCGGCGGCGTTGCCTTCCACCTCCAGATCGGGCTAAGCCGGGAGCCGGTGCTGCTGCTGCAGGACTCCTCGGGGGACTTCAGCCTCGCCCACGTCCGGGAAATGGCTTGCTCCATCGTCGACCAGAAGGTAAGAAGAAACCCCTCATCCGAGCCCTCTCCCGCCGCCCCCCGGACCCGCTGACCGCGGGCGCTGTTGGTGTCTGTAAACTTTCCTCTCCCCGGCCTCCCGGCTCTGGGGCTAACGAGACCGATCGCAACTTTCCTGCGGCTCTCCTCCTCTGCCCCTGGCCCCGCTTCCCTCACCCCGGCCCCCCGCTCTTCCTCTGCCGCCCCCCTGGCCCCAGTGCCGAGGAGGCTCCGTGCGGGATGCTCGCATGTGAGCTTGACTTTTATTTTGTTGGCAATGGCTGCAATTAGCTGTATTAATAGCTGTTATTAAAAACAACCCCTAGCCGGATCTATCTGCCTGCTTTTTAATGTTGCGGAAGGAGGGGGGAGGCAGAACCTGTCAGCTGTGATGGCAGCGCGGCGCCCTGGGGCACTTTGCGCGTTGTCCCGGCCTCTGCTGCGAGAGGAAACTTTCCACTAAAAAAAAAAAAAAAAAAAAAAAAAAAGGCAAACAGCAACAAGGAAAAACCAACCCTGAGAGCCCAGGATTCAAAGCGGCGCGCAGCGCTTCTCACTCCTTTCTCCGTGTAGGGCAGCCCGCCAGAGCCGTGAGCCGGGGGTCAGCGCAACGCCGCCGGTCCTGCCTGCCCGTGGGACGGTGCCAGGCCGCGGGGGTGGGCGCTGCGCCGGGGGGAGAGGGGTTTGCGGTGCAGGCTGGCGCTGGGTGCCAGCTCCGGGAGCTGGCAGGTGGCCGCGGCGCAGGGGGGGACTGAGCCAGCCCTCGCCGGCAGCTGCTGCGGGCGGCGGTGGGCCGCTCGGCGGGAAAGTGGGGAGCGCCGGCCGGCTGCTGCGGTAGCCCCGGGGAACAAAGGTGGCACCGCCTGCGGGGGCGGCACTCGCCGCTGCTCCTCTGGACCGGTAGCATCGCTAGACACGGGTCACCAGGAGTCTGGTAAAACTCGCGCAACACGGTAAAACCCACCTGGCTTGCGTCTGAACCTCCACTCGCCTTTGCCTCTTCCGATTTCTGTGTTTTGACAATCATGTGCTATACTAAAATAAAGCTTTACTTTGTCAGTGTTTGTGTGAAAGACCGACATAAAAGTATCATAGTGATTGCAAAGGGTTAAAAAAAAAAAGGCTGAATATTCAGGATGGTTATGATGGGAAAGGTTGGGGGTTTTCCCCCTTGTTTTTACTGACGTAAAATAATTTCAGGCAAGGTTGTGGATATACATATATATTTTTTTAAGTTGATAGCTTTGCCTTACATCTGTTTGTACCTCCCATTAGTCTGAACTTCACTAAATAGCGAAATTTCCTTTTTTTGAAGAGCAACTAATGAAGTGTTTTCAAAAAACTATGAAATATGCATTTCTAAATTTTGTATTTTTTTCTTAGTTTAAGAAATGGTTACCTGCTATATTAAATTCAGTTCTGAAGACAGACGTACCCTTTTGTTTAACATTACCATGCTTGCTTTCAAAGCTAGGCCAAAACTTGTTACTTGATCACATATGTCAGAAACAACTTAAATACTCTTAATATTTCACCATTCATAAGTTATTGTGCTAGCAATAATGGAAACATTAACATTGTTGCATGCATTGTTTATATTTTTGTGCTTGAGTAGTTTATTATGGGTTTTACTATAAACTCATCTAATCCTAATTTCCTAATAATGTACCATTGTTGAAGAAAACTAAATGTGTTGGCTTGTGCTCAAAGAGTCAGACTTATTTGAGTAAGTACTGACATAGATATTTTCAACACTTGAATTTGTTGCAGTTTCCTGACTACATAAGGGAGCATCATTTAGCTGCTTCTCTACAGACCGCACTTGAGCGAGGAACTTTCTTTTAGTCACAGTTTTTCAGAGCCCAAATGTCTGCTTTTCCAAGGCTGTTGACAAGGAAGTGGCTCAAATAAAGGGAAAACTGCAAGAAAGATAGGCGCCTTTTTTTTTATTCTTAGTTGGTGGCCTCTACCTCCTCTACTCTGCATATTAATTTGTATGCTATTTAGTCCTCAGAATCTTTGTTTTAAGCTTAGACCTGCAAGTATGTCCGTATACATGACTTCCCTAACACATACATGTTGTTTTACTAAACATGACAGGATGGTTTGTATATACAAAGTTACTCGGCATATTGGCGGAGACCTTCTTTTAAAAAAAAAAAAAAATTACGTGGAATCTAACTGTTGAGAGGTAACTTTTTATATGGTGTAAAGTCACAATTTTCTCTTTTCCTGAAATGATTTGAAGCGTTCCTTAGTCTTGATTTTATAAGAAAGATGTATTTGCTTATCACAATCAAGCAGGAGACTATGTTGTAAAGAATATTTTACTGATACCTCGCACTAGTTTCAAGTTTCTTTGAGTCTATAAAGTAGTGGTCTACCAGGTAACAATTTTGTCCCAAAGTCTCTGTTTGGTCTGGATTGTTTAAGCAGTATATAAGGATGAGAAAATGTGATTTTGTTTTTTCTTTGGCTGTCATGTTAGACTGCTAAAATCAACTCTGTGGTGTGCTGTTAAATATTTAAGCAGTTGTCTTGTATACAACTTTATTTTTAGGATTGTGCCATATTCTCTTCACGTGTCAGTGTCAGATGATCTGTTTTATAGAGGGCCTCTTCCATGGTAATGTGGGTATACCTGAGTCAAGATATTTATGACCCTTATTCTGCAGAGACTTGTACACCAACTTAATTTGGTGCTGCTCAAAATTTATGTTAAATTGAACTAAGCTTCTCAAAGTGTGCAGAGTGGAGCATATATAGGCCCGAGTAGGATGTTAACGTAGAGGGGGGGTGTGTGTGTGTGTATGTGTTTACGTATACAGGTGTGTATATAGATAAAACCACCATATCTCTGTATCTTTACATGGTGGCTTTGTATATAAATAGTATATACTATACACATGCATGCACATATATAAAACTGTTATTGGTGTGTATAATTTAGAAGTTTATATTTAGATATAAACATGTATTTGCATATATTTACGCTAGTGGACTTTAAACAGCATCTGATGTGCAAAGGTTAGGTTTTCTAATTTTAGTAGAGGGGATAATTACATTAATAATCTAATGTATATGATGTGAAAAATGGAATGAGCAAACTGTGCCTTTTTCTCCATTGTCCATGAGAGGCGTTCTTTCAGGAGTATCATCCTGAGATAGTCATATAGAAACTTCCTTAACAAATCTGAAGGTGAAATGGTACGTACCAGTTTCAGGCATAAATTCAAACACATTTAAATCTATTAAGAACTGTTCTGAAGACAACTAAATTTGATTCCTTTGAGTTTGTGTCGTCTATTTGTCTTTCTTGGAACCAGTGACGTGAAAACTTTGAGACTTGTTTATGCGGGGTTGGTCTTTTTTTTCTTCACTTGAAATGGAATTTTTAGCATTTAAATGATGATGTAGTTGACAAGAAATGAGGATCAACTGCAAAATGTGTGTCAGTGTTTGACTTCTAGGCTGACTCCCCCATAAGAACAGTGGGAGGATATTGTAAAATACAGTCTTTGTTTTCTGAAGATAAATAGTTTGAATTATTGCCCTTTTTGGGTTAGCTGCACACAATAGAACCACTTCTCCAGGGCAAAAGTGTAATGCGAAGCACACTAAGTAGAGGCGTGGCATATTTTTAATTGTCTAGAATGATCATGTTACCAAATACTTTTTACTAGCAAAAGACGAAGGAAGGAATCTTTATACAACTTCTTATACAAATTTGTACAATTTTAATTCAAAGGGGAAACTAGTCACTATTTATATTTTCTGTTTGTTGAAATTCTTTGCCATCGTTATACCTCACATATGATGTGTTGGGCTACTGCAGTGGCGTTGCCAAGTTTTGAAAACTTTGAGTTCTTAAGTAAATATATGATGCAACGTTATTTGACTTGAGAATGTGGGTTTTATAAAATAGTCCTTAGGTCAGACGTTAAGATCAGAAGTTGGCTACGCCTTCGGTATTTGAAGGCAGAGAAGTTGCGAGGAATAGGAAACACAGACAACAAATACAAGAAGCAAAATTTGATCTGAAACAGAGGAAACAGAATTTGATCTGCATAGGCCCTGTGTAGTTCAGGCTGATTTATAAAAGTAGTATTGTAGATGGTTCACTGGTTTGGATAGTTCTGAAATTTCACAGGAGGAAAAAAAAAATAATAGAAAGTAGGCCATTTCAGGAAGGGGAAAGGACAAAAAGAAAAGTACTAAAGAAGTGGTTCAAATGGCATACTGCAACCGGAATACTGTGCCCCGGTTCACCTTTGTGGAAGTGTTAAATTAGGAGAATTGTCACAAATCAAACCAAGAACCTTTTTAAAGCGTTCCTGAGAATCGAACCAAACACGTTCAGGAACAGGTATGTATCCACTTGTGCTTCTGGCTGTCCTTGGTAAGGGAATTCTAACTTACTCTTAAATAAATAAAATAGGAAACCAAAAATAAGCTTAGTTTTGTTTTCTCAGGCCGAATTCTCTAAACTTGTGGTCTGAGTGAAGAAGGGCGCTTTTCTAAAGGTTGACATGAAAATATGTTTATCCTTTTCTGCATGGGTTTCAAGCAGGCATGGAAAACATACGGCATTTGTTTATATGGATGATGTATTTCTCCCCTCTCCACCCCCCCCAATCTACAAACTCTTCTAAAATAAACAAGAGCCTGGTAGTAATGAAATCATTTCCTTTGGAGTGGGATAGGGACTCAGGGTAAATAGTATACTAGAAAGAAGGATTTTTAGCCTTAGGTTAAACAGAGACCCTGTGACAGGTTTTTACCACGCTGACCAAAACTTGTATACAAACACACAGATGTAGGTATTTCGTATGCTCACTACATTTTTGGCTATAGTCACAGTCTTCATATGTTCTGGAAACATTAGTACAGATGTACTGTTTATCTGTTATAGTTACGTTCTCATGGAGTCTTTAACTGGTGTACACTGGTAACAAAATGCTAAACTTTCTTCCCTAAAGTGAGTCTTTCTCTGCATGGAATGCTTCCTTCCATCTGTGTTGTGAAAACACCAAGTTATAAAATTTCATTTGAGGAATGTGAGGTGCCTTGTCATTATGTGTATAAACATATTCCAAAGTGAAAGTACTTTTCTAATAATCTCACTCCTATAAACTCAAGTGAGACTTTTGATATTTACTGTTTAATCTTTTACTGACTTTACATTTATTATTCTCCACCCTGGAAACTGTAAGTCAGTGTATGTAACAGTAGTTTGTAGATCAGTTAAAATTACTTTTGGAGCATGTGTGAGAACATACTAGGAAAAGCATAGCTTTGATGAAAGGTAGTCAGTCTGAATTAGTTTAAAGAAACTGGTGTGTGTGTGTGTGTGTGTTAAGAAATGCTGACTTTATCTATCCTGTCAGTGATCCAGATGAGGAAAATTGGTCTAATGCCACAAACTTATCTAGAGCATTTGAGAAATTCCTTGCCAAAGATTAAAGGCTGTTAAATGAATTCTCACAGAATAAGAAATAAGATGGAGCTTTGGATAGAGGACAGGCTTGTGACCTAAGCAGTCTAAATTTTAATTTTTAAAGGAATTATAAAAGGAGTCTTGTGTTGATCTTTTGTTAGTCCTACTGATGATACCCGGCAGGAAATATATAATTTCCATAATAATTTTAAAAAAGTAGAAGCTGAATAAGCATATGAGATGCTTCTCTCATTGCCGATGAGATGAAGCTCCATTGCCAGAGAAAGGATGGAATTTTATTAATAAGTTGCAACATTTCCCAGATAGAAGTGTATATGTGGACATCATATGACATGTACTCAGTGAATTTGAAATACCCGAGGTCTGACTATCTGTCCGATGCAAGACTTACTGGGCATAAACTGCACGGATGACCTGAGAACGCACAGTAAGCCCAGTGCATCTTGAAGGTGCCGTGGGTTTGCCGCTTATACACAAGGGATCTGTGCTGTGGATTATGTGATACAGCCGGTGTGTGTGAAATCCCTCTATGGAATTGTGCAGACTTTGTCCACAGGTGTTTTCCCATGATTTCTAGAAATCCCTCACAAACATCTAAAACTATTTGTTCTTCTTATCTGGATATTTTTTTTTTAATGTGTTTGGAGAAATCTGGCTACATGGTTACCATGTGTGTTATACTGTGGTTACCTGCAAGGAACAAGCACGCTTCTTCTGCATGTTGTTACTTTTGGTTTCTTATTTTTACTGTCTTTTATATATGAAACTATTACTATCTTTTATATATGAAACTATTTCAATTCAAAAGTTTTACCAAACATATGTATTGTTTTGTGACTTTATGGTAGCAATTATTTTAAGGACATCTGTGGAACTTTTAAGATATGGCTATGTAAAATTAAAAATTACAACTGATTAAGTACAGTGAGACTGAGAGTTGTCTATCTGAAGCAACCTGTGATAAGCACATGCATTGTTTGTAGGTTTTTTTAAATTACTTTTGTACAGTGCTACAGGGCTAACATCTTGACTTTGCCCTCTGGTTGACATCAGACAGGTTTATGTTGACATTATGTAATATGGCTGCAGTTATACACATACAATTAAGGTATATAAATAAAATCTCTCTCCCAAGTGTTTATCCAAAGTGTAGGTGAATTAATTCTAGCTAGCCAGTGCAGACTTACAAAAGCTCTGCAGCTGTTGGGAAATGTTTTGTTTCTGCCTCTATATACAGAAGCATGTGCCACAGGTTGATCTATTCTCTAGAAATAGTTGATTAATCCTCCCCATACAACAGTGTCGCTGTATATGTGTCTTTAGTCAGTGCTAGCAATTGACTTCTCTTTGGCTCTTACTGCTTGGAGGAGGACTTCTCTTTCAAACTGTCTTCTAGAGTTACTATATGCTTCTTGCATAATGTCAAATTGTCAGGTTTGGGATAGATTTGAAATCTGCTTTAGGGTGTGTTCCAGTAAAATACTTGTTTCATTTTTTTCAATGTCAGACTTCAGTGTCTTTTACATAGGGTTGACTGTAGAGTTTCTGCTACAAAAGGCTAACTGAATTTTGTTACCGTGTCTCATTAATTCCAAAAGAATGTGAGTTATGTGAGAATAAAAAAATATTTCCCCATTTCATGAAGATATCTTTTACCCCATCTTTGACAGTGATTTTTCTTTCCATACATGCTGTGTTCGCTGTGCTTTACCATTTTGTGAGAGGAGACTTTTGATGCAATGCCTTTCTATGCTTGGCTGGTGGGGCCAGCATGAACTTCTCAGTGCTCTGTCTGGCATCACCTTTGTTTACATTCTTCTGGCTTGTGGCGTCCCTGTGAATGTCCAGGAGTTTTGCAGACCAAATCAGATTTCTTTCACAGGCTTTCAACTTTCTTCTTCATACAGGACTTGTAGTACTGCTAAATGATCTCTTGCTTTTGGGACTTTTTTCCTTTTAAGTATTTCTATCCATGGTAACAGTCTAAGATGATGACAGACTTGATGTCACTCAGAAACTGTGTATAAGATTAAAATAACTTGTACATATCTGTCTTTGAACTTTTAAAGTATAAAACCTTGAAGTGTGCACTTCCAAGTTAGCTACTTCATGAAGCAGATTTTTGCTTTCTAAATCCTCTTCTAGTTTTATCTGCTGGAACAACACGCAGAGATTAGAAAGGTAGCGTAGTGTGTCACGCTACAAGGTAGTGTGACATTATAGTGTGTGGACATATTACAGTGATATATGCATAGAAATAAATTTCAGTGTATATCACTGTCTTGTACTTTCTCTTCCTCCATGTATTTATGGGTTCCTTTTGCTTGTTCCTTGTAATTCTGTTTTCTTCTTCAGCTGTGGAAAACTTGGTCAAGAGGTAAGCTTTCACTTCTCCCACCATGCAAAATGTGTATTGGTATTGTGATTGTCTCTCTTAGATAGCCATAGTCTGCTGTGTGTGCCTCTTCCGTAGTCAGAGTCAGCTCAGAAACAGTGTTGTGATATTGAAAGTAGAAAATAGCTGGTTATTTTGATCAAAACTTATCAAATATCAAATTGTATTCTTTTTCAAAAAAGTAAGAAATGTGAACGTACTTCATCTAATCTGGATCTTGGTTGTTTCGTAAGAGAAGAAGAGAGGCATTTAGAGGCTTTTATTGTGGTTGACACAAAAACATCTTTCCAATGTAATTTTAATCACAAGGTATACAAGGAGAAGCTGCAAACCATGACCATGGTTGCCAGCTCTAAACCTCTTATCTTGTGTGCTTTAAAAGAACTGTATCTGAACATGTCCTGTGCAGTCTGAAAGCATGTTCTGTTTCTTCTCTCTTATAGTTATATAAAAAAAAGTCAACCTTGAGAAATATTTTTTTTTCAAGTGTTAGAAATAGTTTTTGTTAGCATCTTGTCAGTTGCAAAAGCGCAGACAAGGCACAGCTGGGATTGGGAGCAACATTCTGGCTATGAGGCAATTTGCCTGAAAGATGCTTATCCTTAAAACCAGCAACTTTCATATTGCCTTATCTTTTTCCTGCCACCTAAGAAATCCTTTTATATGAAAATAGAAATCACTCTTGTATGTGAACCATAATGGTATAGTATACCATGGTCTCCCTCTTTGCAGCACCATATGTCCTTAGGTAATTTATGGATGCTCAGCTACGGTCTGTATTCAGACTGGAACAGTCCTGAAGGCCCCATAGATCCTTGGGCCACAAAGGGTTGTTTATGTGATTTAGACTTTTTGAATTGTGGCTTTGATCCATGAGATGAGGGTCTGTGGGGTTAAGGAAACCCCAGTGATAAGGAGAGGACAGTATGAGTTACCGACACTGTTTTCAGTCTAGCCATAATAATTGTCACATTTTGCTCTGTAGTTCGGTCCCCCTCTGCATCAGCTTTAAAGGGTTGCACTACAGGTTTGCTGTCTGTTTACATGACGTGACTCTAGGTGTGCTGGAGACCATGCTATCTAATGTTGTAAGTGCTGATTTTATCTGTCTGAGGATTTCATATTGCTACCCAAAATCAACCACATCCAGGAAAATGTGAAAATCTTACACTAAAATCATAAAACATAGTAATACCTCTCGGGTATATGCAATATGTGTGAAATTATGGATTTGTTCTGGTACATTTATTATACTACCTCTAAAAAGAAGAGATGCAGCAAAATATGTAGAATATGAGTATGAGTCTGTCCAGTTCCAAACCCACATAGTTTTCACTGCATTTTTTCCCAAAGAGTTGGCTGTCCTACACAAAAAAAATAGGAAAAAAAAAAGTGGAGTGAAAATTGAAACAGTCTGGTAAGAGTCTGCATGTGTGCTTGTGTGAAGGTGGTGGGATTGGATTAGGGGAGAGGATCTCTTGATTCTAGACTACATGTTTTTAATCCTCATTTCCCAAGAAAAATTAAACTTTGCTGTTTCTATGTTGTCCTTCTCATATAACAGTATGTTTGCTGTCCTGTTTGTCATAAGAAGCTTGATAAGTCATTGTGGCAGAAAGAGTTCAGGCAACCAGGTAACAGATTGTTGGGCAGAAAATATGGTAAAATCAAACAATTTGGAAAATAAATACTTGTGCCCTACATCTAGAAACGTATCTCTAGTATATCTTCAATCCGTTGTTCATGGTCATGCTTTTTGTTTTCATGCCACGTGAACTTGACCCAGAAAATGACACATTTTTCAAATCTACAAATGCCAGTGTCTTGACTTTGTGTTGTTAATCTAGGTTAAACGATCATCCAGTGTAAACCTCCTGTTCTTCCTTCTGTTTGATTTCTTCTATTTGGCGACTGTCACAGAACTGAGGAGGTTCTGAGCTGTATTCTGGTGCTGAATTAGTTCTTGATGTGAACTAAGTACATACTTTGAGAGGAGTTACAAAGGTGATCGATCGAGCTAAATTCTTCTAGCTAGTGACAGAGACTGAAACAAAGAGCAATGGCTGCAAATTATGGTTTGAAAGAGATTCAGATTGGACACTAGGGAAAAACCCTTCTTTGCCAGGAGAGTAGTGCAGTACTGGAACAGGTACCCAGAAGGGTGGTGGAAACTTCATCCTTCGTTTTTGGACTTGGGTAGATGAAACCTTGTGTTGGAGATAGTCCTGCTGTAAGCGAGAAGTCAGACTAGATAGCTTCCAGAGGTTCTGATGTTTCTGTGATTCTCAGAATATGCAGTTCACCATGGCCAATAACTAAACTAATATTCAAGTTAATGTAGTGGCATTCCCCTATCAGACACTGTTCAGCAGTCGACACAGCCTATATATGGCTTTCATCATTCTCTGGTTTTTTTTTTTCTTTGTGCTTTGTGTTATATGTGTAGTCTCTTCTTTGGCTCTGATTTGAATATTTAAAAGTTAATCTGATAAAAATTAAAAGTTATGTCTGTTAGTTAAGTATACCTACTAAAGAGGAGGTAGAAAACAGCTGAAAAACACTATTTCTAATGCTGCTTTTGAATCTTTGCTTATGTGTGTACATTTGTTGCATTGATACCAAATAGATATTAAGCAGCCTGTATTATGATAGAGCATTATTACATGCTATATTGTGTACAGGGGAGAGGTCCCTCCCTTCAGTACTTTGCAGTCAAGGTGTACTGGACAGCTGGTTATTACACCATGTCTTAAATGACATGGAATGATATCTCAGCATTAAAACCAGCAGTTTATCAGCAGTATCTTTGAAGAAACCCCTATGAGAAATCCATTTTAGGTTGTGGGGAAAAAAGCACAGGAGTTCCTTATGGAAACCTGTGGTTAGTAAGAATGGTTAGTAAAAACCACTAGTCTTTTCAATATGAAATAAAGACCTCAAATCTTGGGGATTAGAAATAAAAAAATAGTGTTTCACAAGGGAGGGGCCTGCTGAGTTATCTGTCCTCATGGAATGGTGAAGGGTTGGTCTGTGCAGAGATGAAAGGAAGGAATGATAAAATGAAGTAATACGCCCATCTGCTGCAAAGATTGCTTTAAGTGGAACAATGTGTAATTTTTCAGGGAAGGAAGACAATATACCGCTTGAGAAGTGAACTGATGAGGACATGCTTGATTTATCTGTCTTCGCAGGGGGGACGTGTGCATGTTAGAGATGTTCCACAGGAAAAAAGATGCATTATTTAGACCCCAGCATGCTATTAGTGCTTAGAAGGAAGGCCAAGGTGATGGCAAAGCTAAAGTTAGTGTTTGTTGTATTACTTGTTGTTTTTCCTTCTCTTCTGTGTTTGTTTATTTTTCCTATGCTTCTTAACAGGCTTGTCAAATGGTCAGACACTGTAATTTAGGCATCCAAAGTTAATATCCTGGGCTGATACACAGCCATTGAGTAAACTAAGGGCATACAGTCTAAGCTAAAATTTGGCTGCCGATTGTTCAAGGTATCTTAACGTGCTGTGCATTCACAGATGGCACATAATTGCATGTGCAATTGTATGTTTAAATTTAAGAATGTTATTGACGTTTTGGTAACATTCAAACTACTATTTCATACTGTGGTCACATAATTTTGTTAAATATCTTGGTTTACCCAGAAGTAAGTGCTTTATGCTGTAACAAAAGAAAAACAAATTTGTGGCAGTTTTACTGACAGTTTGGCAAGTTTCACTTTTTTGAGTATAATGTAGGTAAGCGAATAAGGATGAAATCCCTTTTGAAGACCGAAGTGTGAAACAAGAATTTCTAAACTTCTGAAGCTACTGAAAGTGAGACCTGTTAGTTCAAAGGTGGCCTAGGAACAAAAACCTTCATATAGTCAGTTTAAAAGGTCAGCAAATGTCTGCTTCCTTATTTGGAGGCAAATAATCAATATGTAAAAACTTGCTAGAATGTATATGGAGATGCCTCAGGAAAAGATCTGAAGGAAAAAACCCAACCCTTCATGGGTCTGCCTAAAATACTGGGTGTATCTATCTCATCCATTGCTGATGAGTGAAGCTGCATTGTTTACCTTTAATTTAGGAAGCATATTTTTTTTCTGGTAAGAAATCAATTTTTGAGTAATAACGTCACCATTTTTTCCCTCTGTTTAGCCCTACAAGAGGGAGGTTCTGAAAACAGCAAAAATCATTATATAGCAAGAAAGAGGCTTCACAAAGTCAAAGTTTGATTTCTATCTTTTGAATAGGAGTGCATAAACTTCTTTCACTAGTGTGGCTTGATTGTTACCCCCTTCTTTTCCCAACGTATTTCAATCCAAAATGAATGTTGAATGTCATTGCTGTGTTGATATCATGCTTATGTGAGTACAGATAAACAACAGGACAAGAGGTTAACAAAAATTGGAGACTGAACCTCATGACAATTACAAATATATTTATAAAGATTACTAACTATTCCATTTCTTTTAATCCAAGACAGATGCTATTACTTGATTCCAAAGTTTGCATTCAGATCCTTGTGACTTAGTTGATCAATTAGCTCTGCAAGAATTTGAAAATAGGTGAAGCTTTAAATTAGAATATTCTGTATTTTTATTCTTTCTCTAGATGTATAAAGAATTGCTTATGTATGTGATTGTAGCATTATGAGAGAACTTTTCTCTACACACACATTATTTTGTCTGTATTGAGGAAATAATCTTTTGTATCAGAATTATAAATGTAAGCACTAGTACTAATGTGTTGAAGTTTACATCTTCAGGTATGTTGAAATGCATTGCTATGCTGGCTTTACAAACTTTGGTATTAAGGGATACAGAAAATACTGAGTCTGGGAAACGTGTATCTGATCATTTCTCTGGCTCCTGCTGGCCATGGATGCCACTGAACAACTCGCTTCCTTCCCTAACATATTCATTTCCCTTTCTGAATGGCATATTGATACTGAGGAGGACTAAATATGAATAAAGCAGGATTTTGACTATAAGTAATCTTAACAGAATTGTTTACTCTGTGTAAAATATCTAAGAATTTCATATGTAGAAGTTTATATATAAAATGATTTTTGATGAATCTTAGAATTTACACTACAAAAATATGGATATAAACCTGAAAGACTGATGAATATTTATGTAATATATCCTTAGAATGTTTCTAAAATGTTAGGATATGATGATTATTAGTATATAGATACTTGCTAGTTGAAAATAATTAAAAAGGATTACAATGAATTATAGTAGCATTAACTACAGTGTGTATTGAGGATTGATTTTTAAATTGTGTGAGAAATTTGCGTGGAGTGTAAAATATGCTTCTAGGTATCTTTCTGACCATGAAAGTCTTATGAGAATTCTGTGAATGAATTCTTGATATGAATATTCAAATTTTGTGTGCTAATTCTGCACTTGGGTCTGTATTTATTATAGTTTCTTCTGGTACAAAGAAGTTGCCCTTTGTTCTAATACATTGTTAAATATTTCTGATTTGTAATTTCTTAGTGTTCTTCTTCAGTAATTTCCACAGACAGTGGTATAATGCGGAAGGGACTACTTTTTATGCAGACAAGAAAAATGTAACTAAAATGTCAATAGAAAGCAAATGTCAAAAAGTAGATCTTACCCCTTTCAAGAAAAGAAAAGATGAATAATTTCTTATAAATTTTTTTATGTATAGAGCCTCTGAAATGACAGTGTTACTAGACATTTTTGAAAGCTTTTTTCCTTCTTCCTGTGGTTATATCAGAATATGGATATACAAGTTGTGTTTCAGGTGTTTCTCGGCATGAAAATATGTCAGTTTGCAGGAAAACTCAAGGTGCTTTCATGTAGTTTTTTTTACATTTTTTTGAAACTTTTTAACACATAGTCAAATTTTACTTTATATGTTTATGTAGAAAACTATTTTTTCCCTTTACTTTTTCTTTGTTTAGAAAAATCCTTCAAATTAATTCCTAATTTTAAAGGAAGATTTATTTATTTATTTTAAGAATCTTCTTCAGCTGTTGATGCCCTGGAAATTTCTATAGTTTTCTGATTTTAAAGGAGACAGAAATAGCTCTCATATTATCAGAGTAAACTGTTTTTATATTGAAAAATACAGAAACGTCAGCACAGTAAGGCTAGGCGACCTCTCTTCTTTTTGATCTTTGTTCTGCGAAATGTTCTGTTTTGAAGTGTATGACAGGGAATGTTTCATTGAAGACTATATCACGGCGGTTGTTTTGCTCATTGAAACAGGGAGTTTGCTATGGCTTTCCCTAAGTAAGCAAGATGGGAAAAGAAGAGTAGAAATATAATGATTTGTGATGCTATCACATTGCCAGTGAAATAAGAAAAAGTGGCCAAAACCTTTCTGTTGCAGGTTCATATTTCTTGTGGCTTCAACTGATGTGTAAGTACGGAAGTACATATAGCAGCTAAAACCTCACTGGAAAATTATTTTTAGCAGCCCATTATTATCAGAAGGGGGGCATACAGTTGTCATAGTCATCAGAAAGATGTTGCTGTAAACTCTTAACGTGGTTGACTCAGCTTTTTGGAGCTGCGTACCTTTAGTTTTCTAATTTAGAGCTTTCTAATTCATCTGAATTCAGTGTTGACCCTGCTTTAAACAGCTGGTTGGACTAGGTGACTTCCCCAAGGTCTCTTCCAACCTGAATAATTGCAGTTCTAAGGGATAAAAATTGAAAAAAAAAAGCTCTCTTCATACTAAGTAAAATTTACATTTTCTGCATAGCAATCTGTGGTTTCGTACAATAAAATATTCTAAATTTACTCCTTTACTCAATTTCTTAGGTGGTAATATTGGGGACCACAGCTTGCAGATTCATATTGGAATCTGTTTTATTTATCTTATGTTGGATTTCCATTAAGTTGCAAATAGTTGCAATTTCCCTCGTATGCTTTATTATGCCATTTAATTATTTTTTTCTTTTGGAAGTAAAATACTATTTTTCCATAGCATTTTATAGATTTATATTTTAAAATTGATTTATTTATTTTAAAAATATCTTTAAACCTCCAGGGAAAGACTAGAAGTAAAATTGTTGCTAGGTAAGTTATTCGTATCTTTATGCTTGGATTTCCTATAAAGATAGATAAGGAGGTAAAAAAAGTTAAAAAAGAGAAATTACTATATTTTGTTATCTGTAAAGATAATTCCATTCCCTGAATTACTTTAGTGTTCTCTACTGCTTACAGTTTTTCTTGGTATTTAAAAATACGACAGCAAAGGCTTTTCAGTTCAGTAAGTCAAAGCTTCTGTTTATATATACTGTATATGGAGCTATTTAATCTGGACAGTCTTTTAATCTGATTCAAACATAATTCAGTTCTTCCCTTATTTCATATAATAGTGATTAGGATAATTGCTCAGTATGTAAACATTTGAGTTTTCAGAACACTTAGTTTTTTCTTTTGAACTGAATATTATGTATGTAGCACTTCAGCATGCATTTAACTTTTTCTCTATCGGTTATCAGATCCAGTTTACTGCACAGCTGCTCTGAAAGGCCAGCGAGGGAATGGGGACAAATGACAGGAGAGTGGAGTGGACACTGCTGGAAGAAACTAGATCTTGGTTTTCTAAGTCTAAGACTACACATTTGATGTTCTGTCATATTCCTTTTTCTGTCAGTTCTGCCCCCCCAACTCCTCTCCCCCTCTGCCCCCCCCCCCTTTTTTTTTTTTTCCTGTTGGCTGGGTTCAGTTACATTTGATGGAAGACTGGAAATATCAAAGACAATTTAGTTCTTCTGTTTTTTCAAAGAGACCAACATCTGGGTAGACCAAGGAGCCAAGTAATCTGACTGAAGGTAGGCTGCCCTGGAGCTCAGGCTTATTAGGTTGCCGAGAATTCATATGGGAGACAGACATTTCAACTGGCTTAAGCATAGAAAATTTTACATCAGAATTTACAAACAATCATGAGACAAATCCACTGGGAATCAAGCTTTATTATTGCTAGGTTCAATGGATGCAAATCATTGTGCATCCTTAGATTCTCTTTTGCCTTCTAATTTGCCTCAGCAGACAAAATTAAAGGAGCTGTTTCTAGGTTCCCTAGTTACATGTAAATTCTTAAATATTGATAGAATATTAATGAGCTTCCTTAAATTAATTATTTATTCTAAATGTCTTTCATCACACTGTCTCTCCTAGCATCTCAGGATCTGGGCTATGACTCTTGCAGGCAGAGCATCTTTCTTACATGAGCAAGATCACTTTTCTTGTCCCTTCTCATGATAGATTGATGTGTTGGCATCTTCTTGTATTGTTCCAAGACGCAGTTTAAACTGAACACAATTTGTGATCTCTTCTCTCTCTTTTTTTTTTTTTTTAAGAAGTCCCCAAAATAACAACAAAACCTCAAAAGAACAGACCCCTTTAAATTCTGCTACAAAGTATTGTTCTCTTTGAGATTAATAATGGCAAATTTGAATGAAGATATTATGTAAAGGATAGATGTGCATCTAAACGAGTTTTCAGGAAAAAAAAGTCTGTGACACTTTAAAGACACTTTATAATAATTATTTATTTCTGCATGTATATACACAATCTCACCTGCTCCAGAAAACTATGGTTAGATTGGATTACAACTCATTTGACAATATGTCTCTACACTTTTCTAGTAGGAGGCTTTTAATATGATCATTTTGGTAAATTATAGTGATAGTAATTAATGCTTTGTTAATTTTAGAATATATCTTGTGTATAGCTTAGTTACACAAGAATAGAGTTCTCTGACTTTTCATTTTTAATTCTCTTATGCTGTGTAGTAAAGTGATAGTTTTATATTTTGTGCAGTGTTGCTTATATATGAGGACAACTCTGTACAAATATTTATGTGATTGCATTATACGTTTGGACTATTGTGGATATTGTGCAAAAGAACTCCCTCAACATCCTGAAATTCAGACAAAAACAATCAGATTTGTAAATGTTGACCAGGTGGATTCTATATTTTTTCCAAGAAATTAAGGGAACTGCTTTTGAAATAAAATTTTTAAACTAGGATTTTTTTGAATGTGGGCAGATATAGGGCTGTAATGCAGAAAATGGAACCGCACAATATTTTATAGAACGCTTCTTCAGACAAAAGAGTATTTGTAATGAAAGGTCCGATTTCTGTTCTTTGTTTCATGTCAAGACACAGTGACAGCTTGTGCTTTTTTAAAATCGTACAACGATAAAGAGGTGAAGGCAAAATTCTGCAAGTAAATGTTCCTCTAGAAAATGAGTGCTGAAGGCTGTCATGCAGTGACTTGGGTTGGGAAAGCTGAACAATAAATGAAGGGCACCTAATGAAAAACAGCTATAAAAGTTATCCGTATATTTTTGTTTGGAATCCTTCTAATAACAAAAACATAGCCTGAAGCATACGCTGGACATATTCTTTTACCTGAATTGTCATTAATATAAAATAATATAAACCACCTATATTGTTAATGAAACAGGAAAATTTGGGTTCTTAAAGATGACTTTTACATACTTTTTTAAAGTTAGTGTAACTTTTCCAAGAAATCAGTCAACGTGACTAATAACAATACTCTAAAACACTTTGAATGAGATAAAAAAAAGCATAAATATAGATAAGCAAATACATTATATTAATACATGATTGCTAAAGAAATTGTCAGTGACTTCCCACTATTCTCCTAAATGTTCATTGCATAATATTGCTTTGTGCAGTCTGGCTAAAAGGTTGTTAGAAAGAGAAGGGACAGAATACAGTTAAAATACATGTTAGAAAACATTTTGGAATATTTTGAAAACACATAACTTGCCACCTGTGTTATCTGTGCATTGTAAAAGCTCCATTAACATGGGTTTCTTCTGTGCTAGACTGGGAATCATTCCCAGCTTCAGATGCAGGTGGGTGCTGTGGCCGCGTTCTTGGAGGCCTGGGCATACAGGCTCGAAGAGGTCCCTTGCGCACCTTGGAGCACGCCTGCCCAACAATGTATACTGAGCATGATCTCTGTTACGTAGACTAATGCAACTCAATGAAAAAGTGACTGATAGCACTGAGACAACGAATTTGGGATATCTCATTCAGAGAGCATGAAAAATGAAGTTGCTTTGTTTTCTTTTGCAGTGCACATCTCACTTTTTACAATTTTCACTGTAACATCCATAATAATGTAGAAGATCCAGCAGAATCAATTTTTATGGTCAAAGAAAAAATTTAAAAATTCTTTTGAGAGACTTTATTTGATAAAGAAAAATAAGCACAACCATATTTCTGTCCTTGTGGTGGTTTTTTTGTTGCTCATGGATGTTAGTAAAAATAGAATTTTAAGTAACGACATACACTTTATTTTTACAAGTTTGTTTACACCACAAATAGAAGCTAGTTTTAGCCTAACGAGAGAGCTACAACTAAACCTAGTTGCAGGTAGCAGTTCCACCTAGTTGCTTAGCTTATGTGTTTTTAATAATACAGCTTCATTTGTGTTGATACCAAAGATTATATTTATTTTTTTTAAGTTTTAAGAAAAATACTTTTTTTAATTTTCTTGCATATTTTAAGCAGATATCACAGAATCACAGAGAATCATTGAGGTTGGACACAGATGGTTTTTTTTAACTGAGATACCATCTTTTGATGTAAGATTTTTATGATTACTAGTTGAAGACACTTGCCAAGTGGATTGTATCTGCTCTTTCGTGAGGTAACAGATGATAAGCTAGACATCAAGAAAAATAACTTGTAAGATGTAGGCTTAAACAACTGATAGAATACATGAAACTGGAATTTTCATGGGGGATTACTTTTTTTTAAAAAAAAAAAAAAGACAACAAACAACCCAAAACTTGACCTCTAGGAATAATTTGTTCCTAATATTTGGACAATCACAAGGAAATATGTCTGTGATGAGAAGAGGGTTTGGTTAGGGATATACTATACTTGAGCTCAGAAAAATACCTTTTTAAAAAACATTGATATATTTTTGACTACCTGATACATACTGATTTGCACTGTAGCAACTGTCAGATGGAACTGTTCTAGGGTTACAGAGAGAGAGAGATTTACAGTGCTGTATGAAATGGAACTATTTTATGTGATGGAATAGTTTTGATCATGCAAAATCTAACTAGGTGTAATTTGCCTATGTATTGAATAAATCAAATATTTTTACAGAGTTGGTGGTACCCTCCCTGTCATCCCCCCGTCCTGTCCTTCCCCTCCCCCCGCCAAGTCCCAATCTGTGAACTAACCAAATAACTCTGCATGCTTGGCAGGTAAATGAAAGAAAGGCCAAAACTGAAATGAAATCAACTGACTTCTATAATGCTTTCAGGTGCTAAGAGGAAGTTAATAGATTCTAAAGGTAGCTGTTTCTATGTAAAACTTTCATATGTGTAATTTGGTTTTTCCAGTTTGCTGTTGAGTACGGGATTAAGATCTTTGTTAAACAAGCCTGTGTGAATAAGCTAACATAATAGTTGCCCTCCAGACATGAGCCTACATCTATTTCTTTAATGATTCTTTTAGAGGTGGAGTGAGACATCAAGAAATGGTTTTTAGAGAAGCAAAATCAGTTTTCCTACCATTATTCTCGATCTTTTCAAAATTTATGTATTCATTCATATTCAGCATGTAACCCCTGAATCCTTTTCTGAAGAAGTGCTAGTTAACCAGTTCTTCTCCATGCTTACTTTTCTCAAACTGTTTTCCAGTAACATGTCCCTGTAAAACTTCATCCTCTTTTCTTCAAGTCACATCTCCATTTGTTTTTGAATTTTAATCCTGTCTCTTAATGTGCTTGCTGTCCATCTCAGTTTCATATATTATGGAAATTTGGTCACAATTTTCTCCAACCCATCATCCAGATAGTTAATGAAATCATTGTAAAGAGCTGGACCAAGACCAGGTTCCACTTTGGAACCTGTCCTTCCTAACCTTCAGCATGTCCTTACCTTCTGACAGTGCGAAGCACTCCATCTGGGTTTAGTTATCCAATCAGTTTTGTCTCTGTTTTGAGGCTGTTTCAGGTAAATAATGTCAAATTTGCCTCTAAGAATGTCATTGTCCTGGTTTCGGCTGAGATAAAGTGAATTTTCTTTATAGTGGCTGGTATAGTGCTGTGTGTTGGATTTAGGATGAGAATAATGTTGATAACACACTGATGGATGTAGTTGTTGCTGGGTAGTTGTGGTGCTTACACTAAGTCAAGGACTTTTCAGCTTCCCACACCCTGCCAGGTGCCCAAGAAGCTGGGAGAGCACAGCCAGGACAGCTGACCCAGGGTGGCCAAAGGGAGATTCCCTACCATATAGCATCACGCTCCGATATGTAACTGGGGAGGCTTCCTGGGAGGCGGGATCGCTGCTTGGAAATAGACTGGGCATTGTATTATTTTCCTTCCGCATGTGGTGAGCAATTGCATTTGTGCATCACTTGTTTTATGTATATTGTATATTATTATTGTTTTCCTTTGTTATCCTATTAAATTGTCTTTATCTCAACCCACAAGGTTTTTTTCCATTCTCCTCCTCATCCCCATGAGGTGTGAGCGAGTGGCTGTGTGGTGCTTAGTTACTGGTTGGGGTTAAACCATGACAGTCATGTCAAACAATATTTGAAGAGATGTCAAAGTTAAAATGCATGGCTTCTGTTGGTTCTCCTTTAACTCTACAGCTCACATTATCCTATCAGAGAAGTTAGATTTGGTTTGCAATAACCAAATGATTCTTACCATGTTTAGATTGTTTGCCATCTAACTCCTGTCTTTCAGGTTCATATAAGTAATCTGTGCTTTTAGGATGAAAGTTTAGCTGACTAGTCTGTAATTCCCCAATTCCTCTCTTTTCCCCTGATTTTTATATCTAATAATTTTTCATTAAGTCCTACCTTACTGCATTCATCCATGAATTTTCAAATGCAATTGCAAAGGGTACTAAAATTGCTTTGAATTTTTTTATAAAATGCTAGATGAAGTTCTTGAGAGTCATCCTTTTTTGAAACCATCTACTTTGCATGAGTACTCTGATTGCTTTTTCTCCAGCCTGGGTTAGTCATCTTTGTTCTGGTGATGTTTTTGATGAAGCTTGATGAAGAAAAACATTTGAAAATTTAGCCTGTTTGATATCACTGCTCTCCCCACAGAGTAGTAAGCAAACTTTCATTATATGTCTATGAATATACAACTGTAGTCAAATTATTATTTCCTATTGCTGATGCTTTTTACTAATGCAGTCTCTTGTGCCCTTTTTTTTTTTGCCTGGCCTTAAATATTTATAGTGTTGTTTTGTACTCAAGCTTCTTAATTAAACTAAGTTTCCACTTTCTGAATGTCATCTTTTTATGTTTGAGGTCAGTCAAAACCACATGATTTGCCTAGTTCAGTCTTGTAGTGCACGCACTGTTTTTTCTTCAGTTGGTTTAATTTTTTAATGGAACTGCAGATTTGGGTTCCTCCCGATACTTTCTCAACTCCGAGTTTATTGAGGACTGCAAGGCGATTGCTTTCATTTTATTCTTCTCATTCCTACCCTCTCTGAGGAATATGAATTCATGCTATAACTGCTCTTTGTCAAAGTGTTTTTCACCTTCTCATTCTCAGTCATTTCCTTTGTATTGGTTGTATTCAGAATTTGAAGAGCCTTTTACTATTTTTTTCACCTTTTAATAATTTTTACCAATGCATTCCAAGAACTTGAGGGACAATCTGGTGCCTCTGGTTAGTAAGATGCAAAGAAAAAGCAACCAGGATTTTATTTGTGCAGTCTGTTACAGGTCTAGAAGCATATGTTCATGTTGTGCGTTTATCACCTGTGGGAAATTTGCACCAGGTGTTGGTCCTAGGTGTGTGCCACACGTCTGTGAGTGATGCAGAGCAGACGTCTGTACAGATTTGTGTACGTGCACAGGGAGTATACTGCTTGGGGAGCTTTGAGAAGATACACTTTCTCTCTGGCATAGGAGGTACCTTTTGTCTGCCTTGCATGTGCAGTGCTCCTGTGCACAACTTCAACTTTGGCTGCACTATTGGGAAACTGTGCTGAATGCACCAGTGATGTATTTCACTGTGTGCTGTGTAAATGGATGCAAAGTGCACTTGTACCTGAAAGACTCCCTTCAGGCGACCAAGCCACTAAGCTAGATATGTCTCTCTGTCCTGCTGTACTATTTTTAAATCTCTAAGAAGTTAAAGTTCTGTGCTTTGAATTAGTCTGCTGGCTATTTAGAAGACTGATACAGCTCATTTTTAAGTCATATGAGCCATTTCACCAGCTAATTAAGTCTTAATTATGCATTAGAACAACTGCGTCTTCTGGTTTATTCTCCATACTTTAAGCTGTTTTGCGTGAGATCTCCAAGTTGTTTTCCTCCTGTAATGTTCTGATGAGTAGCCATCTCCCTATCCTATTTCATAAAGCATGTTTTGTACATGTTACTGTGTTTAATCTTTACTGTGGTCTTTAGTCACTACTTCCTCATTTGTTTATTTTTTTTTTTAGACAGAAATGAGCCAGCAATGTGCCCCTGCCACAAAGAATGCAAATGGTAGCCTGACCTCCATTAGACAAAGCGTTGCCAGGAGGTCAATGGAGGTGATCCTTCCTGTCTACTCAGCACTGGTAGTGTCTAGAGTACTGTTTCCAGTTCTGGGTTTCCCTGTACAAGAGAGACAGGGAACTACTGGAGAGAGTCCAGTGAAGGGCCACACAGGTGGTTAAGGGACTGGAGCATCTCTCCTATGAGGAAAGGCTGAGAGAGCTGGGTCTGTTCAGTCTGGAGACGAGAAGCCTCAGGGAGATCTTATCAAAGGATATAAATACCTGAAGGGAGGGTGTAAAGAAGTCAGAGCCAGGCTCTTTTCAGTGGTGCTTAGTGCCAGGACCAGAGGCAACGGGTACAAACTGAAACACAGGAAACACTTTTTTGTTGTGAGGGTGACTGAGCCCTGGCATAGGTTGCCCAGGGAGGTTGTAGTCTCCTTCCTTGGAGATACTAAAAACCTGTCTGGACATGATCCTGGGCAGCTGGTTCTAGGTGGCCCTGCTTGGGCAGGGGTGTTGGACCAGATGACCTCCAGAGGATCTTCCAATTTCAACCGTTCTGTGATTTTGTGAAATAAGGTAGTGAACAGGAATATAATAGAAAACTGTGGCTTCTGCCATCCTAGTGGACTGTCAATTGTTGAAGTACAGTCAGACTCCTGAAAATGTAACCGTTTTGCCTGGACTTCTGTCCAGAGACTTTTTGGAGGGTTTCAGTGAGTGATTTGTGGCAGGTATGCACAAATTTAATGGACTAATTTGATTTATTATCATGGGGATCAAAAATGTTTGGACTGGCACGTGGTTGTCGTCTTGTACTGTGATTTATGCAAAGCTTGCAACCACTTTCTAAATCCTCTCAAAGACAATTATCAAAAAGAGAATTCTGGGCCACGCTACTGAAGGACCATGCTGCTATTGTACCCAACACTGCATGTTTAGTCAGCTTGTAGTACTGGCTCTGTGAATATTACACTGATACACAGATGGAAGATAACTTCTTGCAGCTTTCAACAGAGTTTTTGAACTTTCTTGTGGTACATGCAGTATTTGAAAGTATAATTCTGAAATGAATTATAGCAATTGAAGATATAGAAAGAATAGTTTATCAAATGAGTTTATTTTTAGATGATTTATTAATACAGTAAATATTCAGCATGTAGTCTTGACTCTCAATAACTTTATCAGTTCACCAAAAGAAACATAGCTGAAGGCAATGCCTTTTCTTATACCTGTGGTTGCACTTCAGTAAACGTTTGTAAGTGGTTTTTAATGGTTATATCAGGAAAGTTCTACTTTGATCAGAAAATTGATTTCCTTATTAATGTTTGCAGAAAGTTTTGAATTTTATGCATACCTGGGGACATGATTTACTAAAGACTTAATTTAGTGATTTACTGAAGGTCTAATATGCAAGGAAGAATAACAGAGAGGCACAAAACCCATTAAATGTCACTTATAAAAATATAAACAATCTGTTTGTGCATGTTGAGTTGTATCAACATTAAGGAGAGCATTCTGTTCTGTGGTTAAAGTTGTGTCATTTGTTAGAATTTAGTCCAAGTTAAGGTTGCAGAAACGTATGTGTCCATTTCCTGGAAAACAAAAAAGAACTTTTAAGTTCTGTTCCTCACTTGATGCTCCTTCTCTGGTCTCTTGTCTTTGTGTACATATTCTAGGCAACATTCTTGGTTGTTACAGTCTTGTTTCTAACTTCTTTTTCCCTACTAACGTATCTGATACCTTTAGTCTGATGTTCACTAAGTTTAGATTATTTGGGGTTATGTGTGATGTCAAGGATTCCTGAGTGGTGATCAAGTATTAGCCAGGTCCAGGGCTTCCAAGTGCAAATGAAGTCTGGTGCATTCAGCCCACGACGGCTCTGGGCAGCAGTTGCATGAGGGTAGATTTAGATTAGATATGAAGAAAAAATTCTTCACTGTGAGGGTGGTGAGGCACTGGAACAGGTTGCCCAGAGAAGCTGTGGATGCCACCTCCCTGGAAGCGTTCAAGGCCAGGTTGAATGGGGCTTTGGGCAACCTGGTCTAGTGGAGGGTGTCCTTGCCCATGGCAGGGGGTTTGGAACTAGGTTGGCTTTAAGGTCCCTTCCAACCCAAACCATTCTATTATTCTGTGGTAAGATAAGTGGTTGTTGAAGACTTCCCTGACTAGCTGTGTTACTAAAAGGGAACAGCATATTGGCAACCATTGTCCATGGTTTTAGGTACTGATCAACTAATAATGTTTGTTAAATACAAGAAGGAAACAAAAAGCCATGAATACATTTACAGAAGTAAATCTTCAGGGGAAAAAAGTCTTTTGGATTTCTTGGTTGAATTTTTGTTTTTTAAAAAAAAAGTGTGTCACATTTGTTCTTCATGGTATATACCTATATTTGCTCTGTTATGTGCCAGTTTGTAGTACAGCCAGTTAAGTGAGCCACTATTGCTACAAAGGCTAATTTCAGCTAGAAGCTGTAGAAACAAGAACATGATTTGGAAGGGGTTATTTGTCTTTGTGGATATTTGTTCTCTTCTGCCAGGGAAAAAAGCAAAAAAAGTAGATATCTCTTTCCACCACTTTACCTGTATTTATTGTCACATTTCTGTTTCCTTGTGTGCAGACTTGCTTATGTCCCAGAGTTTCAGACACTGTTTATCTTCCACCCACTGCTTTCTGAAACAACATTAATGTGCCTCAGCTGTCTTTGCTTCTGTCAAATCCATAACTAATGACAAAATGGTTCTTTAAAAATTAATCAGACTGTTTCTGGGGGAATGAAAGAGTGATCTGCATGTAATCACTTTATCCAGAGAGGAGAAAAATATTCAAACATGTAAATTCATGGTATGTAAAAAAGCATAAGGCATGTGTACACTGCTATATTTTGTTAAAAGTTCCTACAGCTCCTCAATTCATTCTCCAACTCATTTTTATAGTGGATTGCTACAAGTGAATCAAATGTGACTCATAAATCTGAAGGCATTTTGGGTGTAGTTATGTTATTCAAAAATGTCTTTAAATTCAAATAATGAATTTCAAAGTGTTTATAAAGTTATGTAGCATCATGACTTTCAAAATGAAATTCTCTCATTTTCCACTTTTCTTGGTCCCACTTAAACATATGAAAATTATTTTCCTTTCTTACCAGGAAGCACCAGCTTGCTACTGGTAGGAAATAAATGAGTAGTTTATCTTGCATTATTTTTACTACTAAATATATGTTGCTTTTTTTTTTAAAGTGTCATAATAGCCTTGCTGACCCCTTAAGAAAAATAATAATAATATAATAAATCTATATTTCAACCCTACCTAACCAATAAGAGAGCCTTAAAAAAACTTAAGAAAAGATGAAGATGATGAATTTTGTATTTATCCACATAAGTTTCCACTACTTGATTTTACGTTATGGATTTGAGTGAAGTTATGGACCATCTGAAATAGTAGATTACCTTGTCTGGATTATGTGGAAATCAGTTGTAGTTTCCTTGAGGGATATCTATGCCAAATCTTAGTGAAAAAACTCTAAGGTACAATTTTTTATATATTAACTAAATATGAAAATATGCTATTTTTTCCTATTTTTGCAATGGTAATTTGTACAAACTCTATAAAGAGATCTTTTCTTAATAAATTAATGTAATTAGGACTTAGCAACAGAAATCCATACATATATATAAAAATGAAAAGGTAATCCTTCCTCCCCAAAATCAAAAAGTGTAAATCAGTTTTACAAACCTGTCAATTTCAAGACTACATGAAAACATTTGAGTGACAACTTTTAATCCATTGTTGTGGTTTTTGGCTGAGATAGAGTTAATTTTCACAAGAAGCTGGGAGGGGACACAGCCAGGACAACTGACCCAAACTAGCCAAAGGTATGTTCCGTACCATATGATGTCATGCTCCGTATATAAGGGGGGACCTGTCTGGGGAGGAGTCACTGCTCTGGGACGGGCCAGGCGTCAGGCTCTGGGTGGTGAGCAAATTGCATGGTGTATCACCCACTTTGTATATTCTTTTATAAGTGTTGTTGCTGTTGTTTTCATTTTCCTTTGCTGTCCCAATAAACTGTCCTTATCCTGACCCACAAGTTTTACCTTTTTCTTTTGATTCTCCTCCCCATCCAGTCGAGGTGGGGGCAGTGAGTGAGCAGCAGTATGGTGCTCTGCTGCCAGCTGGGGCTAAACCATGTCAATCCTTTTTGGTGCCCAACATGAGGCCCGAAGGGTTGAGATAATGACAGATTTGACCAGAGCATGTTAAAACAAATTTCTTATAGGCATTTATTATATTAAATAGTTGCTGGTGACAGTGGTGTTTTGTTTGTTCACGTGGTTGTGTTATGTAAATCCTCACTTGCTGTATGTATTCCCTGTGATGCTGTTTATTGCCTCTGGGAGAGGGATCAGGATTCTCACTTTGCTGTACTGTGTAATATCAATGTATGATATGATTACATTGCTGGTCATGAGGTTAAGCTTGTATTTGTAGGTGGCGTTGCTGTCATGCCCGTAACTCGGATGATGTCTCTTGGAATTTATTAATAATTACACCCAATCTATGGGGAAGATGGGGGAAAACTTTCTCCCACTCTTTCACCTCCCCTTTTTCCTTCAGGCTGGTTACAGCACCTTTTGAGAATTTTGAATTATTTCAAGGATCCAAAAGGGTACTAGTGGACTGTTGGCGTAGCTGCCTTGGAGATGGAGGAAATTAAGCAGTTGTCTGCCTTGCCCAGTCTCTTGGAGGACCCTTCTGTTGTGGGGTTGCTGAGGATTGAAGAACAGCAGGTGCCAGTTGCTACCACAACGGTGCACTGGCAGCGATATTGCACCGAGACTCCTTGATACCCATCCGTAAGATGTTTCGTTGACTGGAGAGCCAAGGAGTGATCAGCAAGACTCGCTTAGCCTTTAACAGTCCCAAATGGCCAATGAGAAAGTCTAATGAGGGGTGGAGACTGACAGTAGATTATTGTGGCCTGAATGAAGTCATGCCGCTACTGAGTGCTGCCGTGCTGGACATACTAGAACTTCAATATGAACTGGAGTCAAAGGCAGCCAAGTGGTACACCACAACTGATATCGTGAATGTGTTTTCCTCAATCTCTTTAGCGGTAGAGTGCAGGCCACAGTTTGCTTTCGCTTGAAGGGGCATCCAGTGCACCTGGCGTCAACTGCCCCAGGGGTGGAAACAGCCCCACCATTTGCCATAGACTGATCCAGACGGCACCAGCTCTAGAGCACTTGCAATACATTACTGACATCATCGTATGGGGCAACAGAGCAGAAGCTGTCTCTCAGAAAGGGAAGAAAATAGTCCAAATCCTTCTGAAGGCTGGTTTTGCCACAAAATGAAGTAAGGTCAAGGGACCCCCACAGGAGATCCAGTTTTTAGGAATAAAATGGCAAGATGGGTGTCATTGGATCCCAATGGATGTGATCAACAAAACAGCAGCTATGTCTCAAGCAACTAGCAAAAAGGAAACACAAGCAAGGTGGTGTGGGTTTTTTTTAGGATGTGTATTCCAAATTACAGTCTGATTGTAAGCTCTCTCTATGAGGTGACCCCGAAGAACAACGTCAAATGGCGTCTGAGCAATGACAAGCCTTTGAACAAATTAAACAGGAAATAGTTCATGCAGTAGCCCTTGGGCCAGTCCAGGCAGGACCACATGTTAAAAATGTGTGCCACGCTGCAGCTGGGGAGAATGGCCCTACCTGGAGTCTCTGGCAGAAAGCACCAGGGGACACTGCAGCTCAACTCATGAAGTTTTGGAGTTGGGGATACAGAAGATCTGAGGCCCGTCACACTCCAACTGAAAAAGAGATATTGGCAGCATATGAAGGGGTTTGAGCCACTTTGGAAGTGGTTGGTACTGAAGCGCAGCTCCTCCTGGCACCTCGACTGCTGGTGCTGGGAGGGATGTTCAAAGGGAGGGTTCCCTCTACACATCATGCAACTGATGCTACGTGGAGTAAGTGGGTCACACTGTTCACACAGCGGGCTTGAATAGGAAAGCCCAGTTGCCCAGAAGTCTTGGAAGTGATCGTGGACTTTCCGGACAGCAAAGGTTTCATAATATTGCCAGAGGAGGGGGTGATGCGTGCTGAAGAGGCCCCAGTGTAACCCTGCCATTGTGTGTCATCACTACTACAATTGCTGTATGCCATATCCATGGTATTACAGTAATTAATGAAGCATGAACTTTGACGAAACTCAGCAAAGTGCAGTGATGATGGAACTGGAACTGACTTCAGCAGCCGGTGCCCAGCAACTTCCTCTAAATCGACATCGTCAACTTGCAGACTGTGGGCATGGGCTGTGCCAGATACATGGGCCATGAGCTCCGCATGCAGCATGCAACAATCCAACATCATGCACCGTCGCTTCTGCCCTGAGAGACTGTTTTGACAGAGCCCAAAGCCACAGACTAAATGAACTCAACAGACAGTTTAGAGGGATGGTTCATAGACTAAGGGAGTGATATCTGTATGTTTACATATATCTCAAAGACGGGAAGAGTGGTGGTGATTAATTGGAAAGCGTAGGACTTGGGCATGACGTAGATGATATAGAATAAGGGGTGGATACTGTCCTGTTTTTTGGCTGGGACAGAGTTAATTTTCACAAGAAGCTGGGAGGGGACACAGCCAGGACAGCTGACCCAAACTAGCCAAAGGGGTATTCCATACCATATGATGTCATGCTCAGTATATAAAGGGGGGAGCTGGCCGGGGAGGAGTTGCTGCTTCAGGACAGGCTGGGCATCAGGCTCCAGGCAGTGAGCAAATTGCATTGTGCATCACCTGCTTTGTATATTCTTTTATAAGTATTGTTGCTGTTATTTTCCTCTCCCTTTACTGTCCCAGTAAACTGTCCTCATCCTGACTCATGAGTTTTACCTTTTTCTTCCATTTCTCCTCCCCATCCCAGTGGGGTGGGTGAGGAGTGAGCAAGCAGCCGTGTGGTGCTCAGCTGCTGGCTGGGTCTAAACCACGACATCCATCAATAATTTTCTCTGTAGGAACTATGAAGTAAACAGGATGGTTGTGGAACAATGCCTACTCAGGCAGCTTGACATCTGCATCCTAAAATTGTCAAATATGTCTCTTGGTGATTCTAAGTAGTCTCCTTTTTTCCTATCGGACAAGATTCAGAAAAGTGCAGCCATGATTTTTGCTTAACTATTTATGGAGTTTCCAAGATGAATAAAGCCAGTTGGGTTAGGTTTAGCAGTAAAGCAGCAGGCACAGACATATTGCACATTGGAAGAGATACTGTATTTCAGTTGAGTACTAAGAATTAAATTTTCGGTATTTTCAGGTTGCTTGTTCAAAGGTTGGAAAATTCTGATTGAAACCAACAAGCTGGAATGATTTTCCAGTATCTTCTGATCTAAATTGATTGGCATGTCTAAAAATGTGCAGAAGATTGCCATGCTTTAATAGGACAAATTGGTCCATGTTTCAGTATATTGGACATCTTATGATATAGCAGTAGAATGTAAATTTAGGACTCTCTGTCCTGTTATTTGTGCGTAGAGTGGTAAGTCTTTTGAACAAAAAACAGATACTCTGAAGTTGTCTTTGACTCTAGCATTTTGTTTTTATGATATTAGTATGCATGGATGTCTGTGAAAAAGAGCAGCAGCTGAAGGGGTGTGCTTTTGCTCATCATACACTAAACCTAATTTGGTCTTTCTTTGTCTTGTGAAATGTGGAGGGAATCTGAACTAGGGTTCTAATCACTTCTGATTGCACCCATTTTTTTTCTCTCTCCAATTAAAAAAAAAAAATTACAATTTGCGTGACCTTCTTGGGGTAACAGTGAAGCAGAAACTGTCTTGTCATGAAAGGAGAAATCAGTAGTTGAGTAAGCAGTGACTGATGAAATTGGAATAGGTAACTTAGAGGAAAAAATAGGTAGCTGGATGAAGAAAAATAGCTGGGGATGCATTTATGTTTTGGGAATATTTATTTTTACAACTGAGAACAGGGGCATTTTTTTAACTATAGAAATACAGGTCTAGTTTAGGTGTGGAGTTTTGGAGCATATTGGTTTGTCTACCGTCACTTCTTCATAAAGACTACAATGTAGAAGAAAAATTCTGCAACAAAATCAAAGATTCAACTTATTAAATCAGTTTAGGTCAAGAAACCTTTAAAACTTGAGTCTAAAAAACCAATATCAGTTATATTTTTATTTACAACTCTTTTTGTTAAGAGGATGTAATTTACTCCCATAGATAAGTGTAAATATTAAGTTTCATGGAATGTACAAGATATAATTAAGTGCAGAGATCATTTACTAAAAAATGTGCAAGAAAATGCTGCACAGTTTTAGTTCAGAATCTATGCTCTGTTTTAATCTTGACTGCATTTTTCCATAGAGAGCAAATTTGGTTTAATCTGATTTAGAAAATGCTGCACTTCTCCCTTGGTTAGAGTTTGAAGCTAAAAAACTTTTCTGTGATTTGACTGTAAGTCTTAAGAATATAATTATTTTTAGAACAACTCTTGTACTGATTATAAACAAGCTAACTTCCTTATTCCTGTTTGCAACTGGCACAGATTTTCTGCATTTCTGTCAGGATGAGGAGAGTCTCCTGCATTCCTTAAAATAAGTTAAGCAACAATAAAATAAATACTTGAGACCGGATGGAAGTGGTCATTTAGATCTGATCTCCCAGCCTGGAGAAATAGTTGTGTGGCAAATTAAAAAGTTCACAGACACGTCCAATGTTAGGCTATTGTGTGTTTGTTTTTCCATCAACTATATGCCGTGTTTGCACATGCATGCTTCTTGCATAGCTCCCTGAATGTCAGCAAGCACTTGAGGGCACTTCAGATTGTGTATCCACAAAAGGAATCTGTTTCCTGGGGAACCTGGTGGTTTTGCTTTTTACTGTTAGGATTCTTTTCAAGGAAGCCAAGAGTTCTGTTAGGGCTGTAGAGATTCTTAGATGATCAGTTTTAGGAGACACAAGTAATATGAGAGTAAATTTTTACTAATTAGTGCATGTGCTAGTGTAGCTGTAAGAGACAACCATTGAAAAAAACAAATTTTCAGAGAGCTTGGCTCCATTGCTAATGAAACATCACCCTCCCCAGCATTTGATGAGTTACTAGGATTTTTTGAGGGAAACCTGGGGAACAAGAACATACTGGAGTTTACTGATTGAAATCAAGCATGAAGTGTAGGCAACCATTTTTAATTTTTATAAAAATATCTTTTTTTTTAATCTGAGGATGAAATGTTCTATAAAATGTACAACCTGAGATTGACCTTTACAAAAGCAGAAAATACAACTAGGGCGGAGCTGTAAAACTGTTGACATCTGGTTCTCTATACAACCTCTGTATCTGGAACCACTTACATGCTATGTCCTAATTTATTTGCAATAGTAGAGCAGGAAATCACATTTGTACAGCTCACTGCACAAATACCTTCAAGTAGTGAAGATCTAGTAGATCTAAAGTGATAGGTCCATGCCAGCTGTTCCACTGGTAAAGAAAGCATTTCCCATTTCTTTAATGAACAGAAGATGAGCAGAAATGCGCCAAGAGGAATATCACATACCTCCGTACTGAACTAAACAAAAACTTGGAATGCAGCCAGAGGAATACATATGTATTTGAACTTTGGGACTATAGCTCTGGGGTTGAACTGGGACTGAATAGTGAAGGAGGCTGTTGCCAACATCTTCATTTGCTGCAAATTTTGAAGAGTGTGTGGTGAATGGGGCAGGAAAAAACAGTAGAAAAAGGGATAATAGCATCATTTATAAAGTTGGATGCCATTTTTAGGGATTGTATTCATCCCCATACTTCCTGCTAAATTCCTTTGTGGAGCAAGTCAAGCAACTTTTCACTAACACTGCACCATCACTTTCTGAGTATCCAGTCTCTAACTGTGAGACCTGGCTTGCAGAAGTGCAGGAGCTTGTAGCTGCAACTACACAGAGTGCTGAATGAACTGAACACCATGTTAACAAATGCAGATTTATTTTGGGTGTAGGGAAGGACCAAAAGGGAGGAAACTATTGTGGCTTTATCTTCACAATTATCCTTATCACTTACATCTTGTAGTGCTGTTCCTGTCATGGCTCCAACCACAGCCCTTCTTTATATTTTGTGACACAGAGGATGTGCCACCTGCATTTCTGGGTGTGTATTATACATGTGAGCCACATGTAACGGGAAGTACTTTGGGGAAAAAACCCCACCCAGATATGTGTAAGATCAAACTGGGCAGAGACCACTACTTTCTACTTACTCTTCCTTTGACTAGGTTACTGATAATTCAAACAGACCTAATCATATATCTTATTTCACATGACTGTTGTCACAGTAATATTTTTGGAAATACTAACATACTATAGCAATGGGTATTATACGTAAGAAATAATGTTTGAATACATTTTCTCAATTAAAAAAAATTATCAGCATCTTAAAATAAGTTGCTCCATACTGTATCTGAATAGCAAGGAGAAAACAAACCATTTAGTCACAGGCACAGAGTAATGGAGGGTTCAAAAGTGTAACAACTACCAGTATTATGGTCCTGCAAAGCAGATGAAGCTTTCATGGGCAGCCTTAATTTTGGCACTTCTGAAGTTTAAAATGTCTGGCTTGGCAAACTTAAAAATCTTTTTGTGTATGTTCAGATGTATAAGGTACTAGTTAAAAAACATAAAAAGCAAATAGAAACTATTTGTACTGATCTCTGTCCTTTATCATTAGGATTGGAAACCTGAAACCCTTCTTATGGTTTTGCCAATTGACCTAATAAACTAGACAAATATGTTTAATGTTTCTGTTTTCATCCCGTAACTTGCCATGTAATCATATTCAGTGATGATATATTGTATGTTTACAAAATATCTGTAAACACTTCATATTTGGAAAAATTCTCAGATAGTGCTATAATTAAATATTTTTGCCAGACTGGTTGTGGATAAGCAGTTCAGGTGATCAGAGTTTCTGTTTTCCTGGGTCATTCGTTGAATATATAGCAGAAGAAAATCACTTCCAGGGCAAAGACTTTGCTATTAAGTCATATGGTTCTTATAAATTATACTTTTTTACATTAATCACATTCATATTCATAAATAGTTCTAATTTGTACTTGGATCCTGTAATTTAAAAATACATGCATTAGGCTTAAGAGCAGTAATATCTTAAATGAATGCATTTTATATATGGTAACTAAAGCTAATGAGCAGCCTAGTAAATTGAATTCAACCCCATAATCTCACATCAAGTCCATTCATCACTCTTCCAGTCCAATGATCTGGAACTTCATGCTGCAATTAACTTTACTTCTTCTAGGCAACTAAATATGTTGTCCCTTCTGCAAATATGTGCAGGACTTGGAAGTTTCTTTTCTTTGGATCCCCTGAGGCAAGTACTTTCTGTGCAAGGCAGAAAGTTTGAAAAATCACCTGCCTCACGAAGGACATAAAATGTGCATGCCATTACCGACATTGTTCTACTTAAAACAAAATACCTGCAGTAGAAATTCTATTTCCTTTCTCCTCAGTTGCCATCACTTGTTTTTGCATAAGGGAGGAATGTAGGCAATGGGTTGAAATGGCTGTGGCATTTGTAGCCCTGGTGGTGAACAATTAAAATGTTTGTTTTGGGGTTTTTTCAATTTTAAAAAATTATACCTGATCTCCATACTGCGCCAATCTGTGTCTTGGACATAAGGACTTAAGCACATCAAAAATTTTGTGAGCCAGACCAACTGTTTGCGTAGCCAAGTACTCCTGTCTCCAGCAGTAGTAGTTAGGAGAAGCTCTTAAAGGAGGCAACTTAAGCCTGGCCCCTCTATGAGCCTATTTCCCATGCCATCCCCCCCCAAATCCAAATCATTGATTAGGAATTTTAGAGGGCACATCCACTCTTATTTTAGGATTTGTTTTGGACCTGTGGTCTATTTACTTGTCTAATGCCTTTTTGATCCTGTGGATGCTTCTGGATCCCGCAAGTTCCCTATATGCTATATATATATTAAAAAAAAAAAAAAAGCTTACAAATGTAAGTCTGTGTACTCTGTGCCTAAGGAGCCTGAGGCATTTATTTAGCTAGAGAGCTACTTCCATTTGAAAGGTTGTCTATACTTGTCAGTTGGAGCATGCCAAGAGCTGTGTGTGCAAATCTCATTCTGTCATCAGGGATAGTTTTCTTGTATCTTGTGGTCATCCTCAGTCTTTTATACTGCATTCTGAGAATTCACTAAAAGGTTTTGGAACTATGGGCCTGAATAAAGTGATTGGTGAATGCGGCCTGATGAGTTGTTCTGGTATGTTGCGACTCTGTCTTCCACCCTCTTTCATGAGATCCTTGCAGCTATTCAACAGTGGCATGTACAGTTTTCACGTGGGGAAAAAATGCAGTCATCCTCTGCCTCCTGATGGACGCTACCAGTAGGGTAAGATGATGGCCATATGTATCTGAGTGTTAGATACCACTTTAAGTCTGCTTAGGTTGATTTAGTATGAGCTAGCTGTGGACAGGTAATGAAGCATGGTTAAATTATCTCAATCACATTTGATGCTATAACTGATCCTTTGGTGTATTTTTAGTCCATCCCAATTGCAAAGTAAAACATATTGTTTAAGCCATAATGTAAACATTGATCATTTGGTTATCCATCAATCAAAATTCGTCATGACTTGGGTTCTTTGGGCCCGAATTAAATATTGCAAGAATAATAGATTTTTCAGAATTTTTTCCAGGAACTTTGAAAAACTCAATACTTGGAATGCCTCACTGTGTTAACATATATAAAAGCCTCCTGTATATTTACTGTAATTGTTGCTTCTGAACGGAATATGAAAAGCCTCTTTACATTTTTTGGCTAGCTGGGAGTCTGTGTCATACAGGAAAACAAGAGTTTCCAATTCACTATATGTAATGACTTTTTTTCTGAGATTATTTGAATATGTTGAACTCAGTAATACGTTCTTACTTTCACTTTGTATTTCCTCTGGCTGATTAATAGAAAATCAAATGTTTCTCTAAATTGTGGAGTTTTATTATGTCTCTTGAGCCATCCTAATTCAGAAGAGGAGGATGAAATAGGTACACCTGAACATAAACACTAGCAAACATTCTTGCTTTAAAATTATGTTTATTAGTATATGTAAAGAATTGTTCAGGAAGAAAAGTTTCAGGATGCAACAACAAATTGCAGCATTTTTTATATCCTACTATATTTCAAGTTTACATCATTTTTCCAACTCAGTTGATCAGCTATCAAAAAAAGAGAGTGACTTGGAGAATTGCAGCTGTTTCAGATGAGGAAATAAAGGGAGTGCCTACTCTGCAGTAAGGTAGGGATCTTCCTTCGGAAGGCTGGTGAGGATGCTGTCTGCCTCCAAGGTGGTAGGATAACTGTCCCTGAGAAGTTCTTCACTCAAAATAACACTGGGCGGGCAGTTAGGAAGAGGATTTTTATCCATTTCTTTGTCCCCACCCCCCCAAAAAAACCCACCCACAATCATTGCATCTGTCTTATCAGACTGAATACTCAGTGACACGTGCTTTACAAATATGGATCCACAGCTGAAAAAGACAATCTGGCAGGTTTTTTTGGTTTTCAGCTGTTTAATTGCTATGTATGTGAAAACCGGTAAGTGAAAATAGACCATATGAATTTTCATTATCATGAAATTCAAACCCTGCTTTTAAAAAAATAACAGCTTTATCTACAGATAGAGAGTGATATTTGTTTTTTCATTGTGTAGATTACATTCTTACTTAGTGTATCTAATGTAGAATTAGTGTCATATGATGACCTTTCAACTTTTGAATCACTGCTTGAAAAGTAATTGTTCTTGGAAGAAGTTTGGCTATGTAGTAATAAGGCATTATAAGAAGAAGTTATTGTATCCTTTGTTATCTCTTTTGGCTGTTGCAGATTACTGGGATAAAAATATATACTATTTATTGAATATTTAAAAAATATTTTGGTTCTCTGCTTTGGAAAAAAATATTTATTTTATATACTATGTTTTAGGAAACTAGGAAATTTCCTCAACTGTTTTCTAAAGACTGCATTTTAATGAAGAAGGAAATATACACACACTTGTTCTATGTGTATGTGGATAATGTGTTTAAAAGTATGTCGAAAACCTGTACAAATTATAAAACATAAGTCATTCTCCCCTAAGACTTTGATCTCTGTGTTTTGACATATTGCTGTAGATAGGACTGACCTTATATATGGACTGTGGTGTGAAATATGGTAAGAAGGTGCTGACATTAATTTACTATTACTTTCAATATTTTGTCTCTGTTGTGAAAGTTTTACTCTGACACTTTCATGTAAGTGATTGAGTCATTACGTCACTCTGTGCCTTTATTTTTTCACCTTTAAAAAGGACAAGTGTATTTCGCTCTTTCTACAGTCATGTGCTTTGAGATCAGTGGGCAATGCTTACAGAAGTGTTACTGCTAATAGTAGTAGTATATAACTATTTTAAAGCTTTATTTCTGTTCAGAATAAAAATAGGTGATTAATAAAGTGTGTAGAAAAAAAAATAGTGCTATGAGGGCAAAGCTTATTTGTGGGAAAAATGTGTTTTAAAGATGTATTTAGTCATTGTTACAGGAATACAATTAATTTCTTTTATTATGGTACTTATCAGGAAAAGAAAATTATTTTGAATGTTAATTCATATCAATTCCCAAATCATAAAAGGGGAAGACTGCTGCTTTAAACATTTCTATACTATAAAGAAGAAATGACGTTTCTGCTTAGATTGTAGAATGCTAACGGGTATCTGTGTGCTACTGTGTTTCTATTGTCGTTATAGGTTATATACCTGACACTTTGCATTCACACCTCTTTCAGTGACGCACGTTTGGTGTTTATGTAAATTCAACCGGGGGCCAATGTCACCGTTTCTGCTAGTTTCATATGGTGTATTGCTAAGCAACGTGTACGAACGACAGTGTTTGCTTTCATTTTATCTTCTTCCTGTACCCCTCCAGCCCCCCTCTTTCCTAAAAAGTGACACAAGTTTGAAAAGTGAGTATTAGCTTGTCAGGCAAAACAGTATTTTTAGTTCATACCCTATGAACGATGGAAGATGCAGTAGGTAGTGAGGATTTTGGATGTTCCTCAGTTTCATTACTTAAATATTGATGACATTCCTAGCAATTTTTTTCTTGCAAATGCTATTGTTCTTGATTCATTAGTATTTTTTTTACATCTCCTGGGCCATATTCACCTTGGAAAATAGTTTTGGAATACGGTGTTTCTCATGTACACACCTATTATACTGTACCTGTACAAGGTATAGCTAAATTATAGATCTGAGTAGCCATTTCATGTGTTGCTGAAGACCTGTGATCACGCTATCTAGATTCCTGAAGTGTAAGAGTACAATGATAGAACATTACACAAATGTATATGTGTGTATGTGTTTGTATGTATATCTGTATATATATATATATGTAGAGAGAGAGAAAGACAAAGACAGGATTTCCTATAACTGGAGTTCATAGTGTGTATGACTTTTTTTTCCATTCATATACAGCAAGCCAAATTCTGGGGAGAAATAGAAGGATAAGGGACCAAGTTCCTTAGAGTCCTGGAGTCCTAGTCTCTTAATGAATTTAAGCAAAGGAATTACTGTGTCAATGCAAGAACTTGTCTGTTGACTTCCTTAAGCTTAAATACGTGAAATAAATATGCAAGGTCGTTTTTATGCCTGGTCCACGTAGATCTTCTTAGTTCAATGAAAGTATAGGACTAGGTCTATTTTTGGGAGCCACACTCATGGGCACACCAAACCTTGAAGAGAACCTCAATAGTCAACCAAGTTTGTGTGGAAAAATGGAAGTAAAAGGTACGTTTTCTTGCCTGAACTACCACTAATGCTAAAATTCAGGAAGAAGGTATGCATTCATATTCAAAGACATTTTGTCAATTTCAGTTATATTTTTCAGACAATAGACTTTGTTTTTCAATATTAATTTTACTTGTACAGTGCAAACTTTCCACTCTACGAAGAGATTTTCCAAGATGTTTCGCTGTTTTGGTTTTTTTTATGCTGTGGATATTTCCCAAATCCTGCTTATGTTTTGCTAGGTTTTAATGTGGTGGTGTGTTATGGATACCTGTCTTGTCTTTTCTACTTTTCTAGAAGGAATAGTTTGAGAAATTTAGGGTATAAGCCATCATTGCTTGTCCTGCTAGATTTGGACTAGGAGCAACTGAGTATACTGTTTACTGATAGGTTGCATTGTAAATATACTGCATTTTAAACCTGTTATTCAAAATCTGAACTGCTTTCTCAGATTTTACCATGAAAATTAAAAGTATTTTACAGAACTAAAATTTTGTACATTTGATATCATTTGCAAATAACATCTAGCTAAAGGTAATCAGTAGGAAATCTATTTCATTTTTTCTTTTTTTTTGACTTAAATTGGCAGACTGATGCTAGCCTTATTCCTACGTTGCCTTTCCTTGTTTCCATTTTTGAGGAGAAAAGAATGTCTTTCCCAGAATGTTTGATTACACAAAGGTGAACTCCATTATTTTTCTCGTTTGCTATTCATCAATTAGCATATTAATGTTTTCAATGGAAACTAAATATGCTAATTTCACAGCTTCTTAGCAGATACCTTAATCATGAGGATATTTGTATGTTTAAAAAGAAATGGGGTAAACTGCAGCATTGGTTCATAAAATCATACTACAAGTCAACCTGAAAATCATGTCTCTTTCAGGGGCCTCATCTCATAGGGAATAAAGCCAGCTGCCACTGAACTTGAAGTTAACCCATAAATTAAGAGATTTCTGGTTTGGGTTGGTTGGTCCCTCTGCCTTTTACCCCTGGTTTATGTAAACAGTCAAGCAAACATTCAATCAGCAGTCAGTCAGCAGGTCCTCCAATCTTTTTGTATACATTCTTTAAAAATGTGTTTGTACACATATTAAATATAGGTAGCCTGTTTACCTTCAGTTATGATTAGATGGATAAGGATTTCAGTGCTTTCGTCTGTTTGTAACACGGAGTTAGTGTGATGAAAGCCAAGAACTACTGTTTTAGAATCAAAACACATAGGAAAAACTAAAAAGGTGTTCTTCAGACTTTCAAAACTATAGCTGCTCTTCTGAGGCTAATTTAATTTTTTGTTTCTTAGTGTGAAGTTAATTCTTTCAATATCTGCAGAGATCATATTGTAATGTCAAGCTGCAATAAGCTAAAACGCATATAAATGGTAGTACAATTAACTTATTTTCTATCCTGATGGAGCAGAAATGTAGCTCTGTACATGGGTCAGCTGTAGGGTTGGGAGCGCATACCCAAGAGAGATATCTAAAGTAATCTAGGCTCTTTTGCGTATTGATGGGGGGAATTAAGTTTAAGAACAATGCAATTTAGAGTACCTAAGTTAGGATTTGCCCTACTGGCCTGCATGACCTCTAAAGTACTTACCTTCCCGGGCTGGTGGTGGTGATGAGGCTGAGTCATATCAAATGACTAGGAACTCTTCTAAATGTGTTGAGAAATTTTTCAGTAAATACTAGATCATAGAGCAGTTTGTACTGCTTGTAGAATATTATTTATAGCACCTGCTGGATGTCATTTGTACCACACTATTGTATTTAAACTTGATTAATATGTCTTCTCACTTTATTTTCTTATACTGTGTGGTACATGCTGAATAATTATGTCTGTAAGTTCATGCAGTTTAGACCTTAGTCATTACATTTTATAGTCAAATTTTACAATTGTCATCCAAGTGTCCTCATTTAAATGAGATGATATGCATCTCATGAGGCTGTCCCAGCGAGCAAAATTTAAATAAAATGCATGTGATCTTGTCATTATGAACTCTGCGAAGAGGTTTTTCTTTTCAGCTGTATTTCAGTGTTAACATAGTAATTTCAATAATATTGTTGCTTAAAATGAATAAAACATTAAATTATACATTTTTTTCTTAAAAAAAGCCCAAGAACCTTAAAACAATCTACCCGTAATGTGTTGTTATTATTACAATAATAACAGTGCTTAAAACTAGTTGAACCTTGACTATAGGCTACTGTCTGGAAATTAATATTTTTGTGCCCCACAAATGGCGTCTAATTCAAATGTTGCACAAAGACATTACCAAGACAGACTGATATCATACGACCTCTTGGAGCTAAGTTAATATTTTAAAATCACATTTCCTAAATAGTTTCTTAACAGGAATAATTTAAATTTTCAGAGAGGTAACTTGATGAGGTGAATGTCCTTTTCCAGACCAGATTTCATTTAAGACTAAGTAAAATCAATACTTTTAAAAATACGTATTCAGCAGAAATAAGTTCAGTTTGTGATATATACTGTTTCAAGCCATTTCTATGAACAGATCTAAGACAGATTTTTATTCTCTAATCATATGTTTAGGGGATTGGCTATTTAGTAGATTTTTAGCTTTCCAGATGCTCAAACAATGCACTTTAAGTACAGTATCCATAGATTTTCCCCAGAATGCTGTAGATTAGCTATTTTAAGATTTGAATTGTGAATAAAAGCTGGAGAAAAAACAACAGCAGTTGCAAATGTGTTGTCTCAATTAGCTCATTTAAAATGTATTTACAAGTGAAAGAGACAAAGTAGGCAATGTCTGCATGTAACACTGTTACTTCATTAATATTTTATATACATATGTGTGTGTCTATAAATAAAAGCTTTATGTGAATTCTGTCAACAACAAAGAGTATCTAAATCAGAGGCCTTTTTTGTTTGTTTATTTCACTAGGAGGGCAGTACAAGTCGTTATCACCAAGGACTGATTAGCAAATTTTGGACAATAATGAACGTAGTTAAATTTTAAGTAGAATTTCTTTCCGTTTGTTTGGATACTCAAAATTTTACAGTTTTGGCAGATAGGTTGCTTCACTGCCAGTTGGAACAGTATTTTTAATTAGCTTTAATTTAGTAATTGTCTCTCTTATTCAATAAAAAGATATTTTTGTAATTTGTAACATGTAATTGTTATTCTTTAAAAATAAGGATAAAATATATTTAGTTTAATTTCAAATAATTGCCTTAAAATGTTTTTCTTATTAACAAACAATACTTGTTGGATCTATGTCTTGTTGCATTACCTATTTAGTTAACATAAAGCAAACCAAGTTCAAAGCTGTGTGCTTTTCCTCTTCAAATATTTAGGTTGAAGAAATACTTAGGTTTTTATTAAATGGCTTTTCTGATGAAAGGCATTTACCTCCAACCAAGTAAGTTGCATAGATACTTCAATGAGAAATCAATAAAGAGTTCTAATAAGTTCTATACACAAGCTAAAGCTAAACCAAACCGGCTTTTTAATGGCTTATGTCTGAGCTGGTAACAGTCCAAAGTGCTACAGACCTCACTTTCATTGTAGGAGCTATCTGTACTGCAGTTGAGTATGTTACAACATATCTTTAAAATCAAGAATGACAGGCCATTCGGTAATGGTTTAATTTTCCGACTTAGTTTGGTTTAATAAAAATTGTATCTCGGTGAACCTGTCCTCCATCATGTGTGGTCAAAAGAGTCTGCATATGTTATTACATTATTACAGCCTTACTGAATACATGTAGACTTTGAGTGGGTTCCTGCAGAACGTGATGGTTCCAGTACATTTCAAATTGATGGAGAACAGCTACAGAGCAGACTGGCAGGCAGAAAACAACCAGTGTATGTAAACTCAAAAGCGTCAAGTAACATTGTTATAGTAAAATTTTATTCTTCTCTAGAGACAAAGAAAACATGAAAAATCGCATTATTCATTTGATGTAACTGATAATGCGATTTCAAAATCCTTACTGGTTGCTTGTTAGCAGTACTGACAATATTTTGTGTATGTTCTTTTATTTTCTTTTTCTAGTGCACAGATTTTATATCATGGAATCATTGAACAGACTAGGTTGGAAGGCACCTTGAAAGATCATCTGGTCCAACCTTTTGTGGGAAAGGGAGCATAGGTGGGATTATCTAGCACCCTGTCCAGTCGCATCTCAAAAACCTCTGGTGATAGGGACTCTACCACGACCCTGGGGAGGTTGTTGCAGTGATTGATTGCTCTCGCTGTAGAGAGCATTTCTATTGAGGTGGAACCTCTCCCCATGCAACTTGTACCTGTTGCCCCTTGTCTTCTCCACATGACTCCTTGTCAAGAGGGACTGTCTGTCCTCTTTGTCATCACCTTCTAAGTACTGGAGAGTACTTATATATGATATGAAATAGAACTGTTAACATTTTTGCCCTTATTGGTTTGGAGAATTTTCACCTAAGTATCTGGAACACTGCAAAATATTCAAAAAAACACTTACAATCTCCAGACAAAAACAAAATGGTGACTAAGACATTTTTCACACTGCTTGCAATTTATGTAATATCAATATCCTGAAAACTAAGCTTCACTGTTGAGCAGTCCAACGCTTTCATGGCTGCAGTTATTGGAACCAATGGTACAGATATATCAGGTTTGTACTGTCAGCCTACGAACCAAGTATCTTAATAACTTGTAGTAGCTACAGGCTTCGCTGGCTAAAACTTCACATCCAGCACAGACCATGAGTTAAATGCACAGAGGAATTGGAGGCAATGAAGTGTTAGCAGACTACTGACATCCACCTGAAGAATATTACCAAAAAAAGAAAAAGAAGAATTGATTCTGTTATTTTTTCCATACCTCACATTTCCCTGATATGAAAACATTTTTTGCTCTCTGTTGTTTGCTTAGAATAACACTGTAACCACTGCTGGGAATACACCACCATTCTTGTTGCAGATAACTCACTTAAAATGCACATGGATTGATTAAACTACTGAAGTGCCTTGAGCGCTGACTTCCAACTGTGCGTGTTCTGATTGCTGGTTGCAGTGTACGCTGGGAAGCTCGCTCGGGGAGAACAGGCAGACATTTGGTATTGCACCGCTCAATGTTAATTGTGTAACAGAAATGGTAATGGAGAAAAATGTGCTTAATGTTCTCAGGTGCGAATGGGCTTTTGAAGAAAAAGGAAAAACCTGGCATTACTGCGTAATTAATAGTGCTGATGTGCAATTTTCATATACTTTCTGCATAAACACTAGCTATATAACTAATAAGACAAACTAGACAGTTTACTGAATCCGGTTATGGCTAAATTTTTCCTTGGTTTTGCCTACTGAGGGTAATTTTTTGTAAGCTCTTGTAAGATTTTTGTATTTTTTTTTTTACTGGAATGATTTTATTTGCACTCTTATTTACTGAAGGATTATCAACATGACAGCAGTTTCTAAAGGAGGGGTATTAGTTATTTTTAAAATGAATTATTACTGTGAAATTGGAAATTACAGAAGGAATCCTGTTATAGATTATCATATTTTCATATTAAGGTGCAAACACTCGTGGCTGGTATTTAAGTTAGATGGATGATTGTCAATAAATGATACCAGATCGATCACATTCTTAAACTTGTGGCGGTAAAAAGACGGTGTTAATACAGTCACTGTGTTAGTTGTTGAAGTTACTAAATTTGATCTGCTGCTGACTGAGCTCTTCATCTCAAGTGTAATGAATACTTTGCGTTAAACAACTCTGCATTATTTATTTAAATCTTTCATCCAGAAAACTGGATCACTTTCTGTGCTGATGGGAGAAAAGTGACTGTGAGTATAATCTGTGAGCTAGATGCCGGTAGATGTAGAGTCAAGGAATGATCAGAATTGGATTCACTGAGTTGATTTTCAGCACTGGTTCACAGTTACTGGTTACAAGTATGGACATTTTGTATAAATCTGGATTATGACACTAAATTGGTGTGAGTTGTTGGTGGAGAAAACTAAGAGTAGTTCTTTATTCTACACTATGTATCTTTATGTTTATAGATGTGGTTTCCTTCCAGTTCAGAATTTTCTGGCTTCTTATTTTTTATAGTACATACATATTTCAGATTTTTCACTGCAAAGAGAAAAATTCTATGCAAAGCAAATAGGCTTTTTTCTTTAAGAAAATCTAGCTATTGGCTAGAGTCACTGCTTTGAAATATGAAAGATGCTCACCAACATTGGGTTTGATTTTTTCATTTAAATAAGGTTCTTAATGTTATTACTGAGTGAATAGTAAACTTACAGTCTAAAATCTGGTAACTATTCCATGACCATTTTTACTTATACGTGTATTTAATATTGAAGTTAAAATAATTAAAATTCCTGTTTATGTTCGGTTCAAGAACTGTTTTGCCAGCCCTCTTGCTAGCAAATGGCTGACAGTATAGTTCAGCTTTCTGTATTAGCTCTTAAGGGAATTAGATTGCAAATGAAGTTACTACTGAGAATAAAACCCCAAACCTCTCCTATCATATTCACAATGGCTTAAAATTTTTGTACCTAAAAATGAGTTTGAGACTAGCAGGACTTCAGTAAGATTGCTTGCAGTTTCCTGGTTAGTAGATGAACTTGCTGGAGGAGAACAGCACTTACTATTGTTTCTAGTAGGCCTAAAACTGCAGAATGAAAGATGGCTCTGATTTCACTAAAGCTTCGCTATCATACCTTTCAACTTTCGAGCCTGCCAGTGTGTGTGATAGAAGCCATCAAAATGTGTGAAAAATGACCCAAAAGCAGAACTGTTATTTGCAGTTATCAATACAAACTGTTATTGTGCCATAATTGACAGATGGTTTTTCACTCTAATATCTGTTTTTAAGGATATTTTTACACTGATTTAGACAGAGTTGTGTTGTGGGTTGTGGGGGTTTTTTGGTGGTTTTTTTTTTTCCCTTTTCTTTTTTTAAAGTGAAAACAGAAAGCCAGGAATTTATGGTGCTCAACAAGGAGGAATTGCACTGTAGAAAAACTGTGGGAATATAGTAACAAATTGAAATTTGTTATTTGAGGTGGGGAGCACTAGGGCCAAAACATGGGCTGTCAAACCCCCTGAAAGTGTGCTGATGAGTAGCTGTTGGCTGTTTGGGTGTGAAATGTGTTTTGCTTTCTGTAAAACTCTTAAGGTCTGAGGTTTATTCAGCTGCAGAGAGAGACAATATTTGAGAATTCAAAAAGCTGGATGGAGTGAGAGCTGATTTCTTTCTAGCTTCATTGGAGAACTCATTTGGCTAGAGCAGTGACAAAGTCTGCTGTTAAGTGACTTCACCCAGTTCTTCCCTCCTGTCCAGTCATTCGCTTAGAGTGAATTAATGTTGATGGCAATTGTAGCTCTGCCTGAATGCTGGCATTAAAACAACGTGTTCTTACAAAGTCCTTGTTTTCATGCAGGTCATGTCTGGTTTTGCTTAGGTATACAACATCAAGACTAGTGTCTGAACCAAGCATAGACTTCTCTCTAATTTGATATAATTTCCACCTGATATTTCTCAGAACATTAAACAGTATATTTTTAAACAAAATTAGATTTTCTTGATCGAAAATCAACAGGTTACGGTTCCTTGCTTGAGAACAACAGTAGCCAGATGTTTGCGATATAGAAAAGAACTGCAGTTGATAGGAAGGTGTATGTTAAGGTAGGCTGGCTCTGTTATGAAAACTGTTGTATTTCAGTGAAGTAAGTTGTTATTTGGAGAACTGTATAAAAACTGCACCGTTTGCAATTATGTTACATTGCAAAAAGTTTTGTGACTTTCATTGTGCTCCTTGGGTAGACTAATAGATGATATCCCTTCTGACTCATGCCTTAACTGTTGCTGGATAAGGGGATAACATAAGCAGTAGAACAATGTTTCTGCCATACCGGAAGATTTCTGTAGATTCCTTTCTTGTGTTAATTACAGCAGGATTCTCCTATGAGAAGAATTTGCATGGATGACTTGAAGCATCTTCGATCAAACTATCAGCAAGGTTCCCAATTCAGTTCTCTACTAGAAAGCAAGGATCTGTAGTAGCAAAAAATGCAGAGCAGGATGTCATGATTTTCTTCTAAATCACAGTGGAAGTTCTCATTGTTCTCAAGCTCTTCTTCTGTAATTTTGAGCACAGCATGTGCTAGTACACAAATTTGGAAACAGGTGCAATTAATCTCGCAAAGACATATACTACATCTAGCTTATATTACTTTATATTGTACGAAGTTGTGTGGCGTGGTCAACACACTGAAGGGAAGGGATGCCATCCAGAAGGACCATGACAGGTTTGAGGTCTGGGCCTGTGTGAACCTTATGAAGTTCAACAAGGCCAAGTGCAAGGTCCTGCACATGGGTTGGGGCAATCCCAAGCACAACTACAGGCTGGGAGGAGAATGTATTGGGAGCAGCCCTGAAGAGAAGGACTGGGGGGTGTTGGTAGATGAGAAGTTTAACATGACCCGGCAGTGTGTGCTTGCAGCCCAGAAAGCCAACTGTATCCTGGGCTGCATCAAAAGAAGCTTGACAAGCAGGTTGAGGGAGGTGATTCTTCTCCTCTACTCCACTCTCATGAGACCCCACCTGGAGTACTGCATCCAGCTCTGGGGCCCCCAACAGAAGGAGGACATGAAATTGTTGGAACGAGCCCAGAGGAGGGCCACCAAGATGATGAGAGGGCTGGAGCACCTCTCCTATGAAGACAGGCTGAGAGAGTTGGGGTTATTCAGCCTGGAGAAGAGATGGCTCCGGGGACACCTTATTGCAGCCTTCTAGTACCTAAAGAGGGCCTACAGGAAAGATGGAGAGGGACTGTTTATCAGGGAGTGTAGTGACAGGACAAGGGGTAATGGGTTTAAACTAAAAGAGGGTAGATTTAGATTAGATGTTAGGAGGAAATTCTTTACTGTGAGAGTGGCGAGGCACTGGAACAGGTTGCCCAGAGAGGTTGTGGATTCCCCCTCCCTGGAAGTGTTCAGAGCCAGGTTGGACGGGGCTTTGAGCAACCAGCCATGGCAGGGTGATGATCTTTAAGGTCCCTTCCAACCCAAACCATTCTATGATGCTATGATAAAGCTTCCTGCTAATGATTAGTTCTGCGAAGTGGAAATGCAGGAAGCTATATTGGCTGTGGAAGCTGTGGTGGTGCTGCAGCTCTCTTTGGTGAAATGGTGAGGGGGTTAAAGAGCCTAGTGATAGTATGAGGACCTACCTGCATCTGGAGCATGGCAGTTCCATCTGCCATAGTCTTTTTGTGGAGAACAGAAGAAAATTGAGCTCAAGAGTTACTAAGTGAGGTAAAATGATAGGAACCGGGTCAGGGAGGGCAACTGTTTGAACGAATTCTGAGAAGAGAAGTAAAAGCAGAACGGAAAAGAGTTGTGTAAGATGAGAATCGGGTGGTAAGAAATGTTAAGCTAGTGTACAAATACATGAAGTACAAACAAATTAAGAGCTCTGAAAATTATTTTTGTGTGGGAAACAAGCCATATTAAGTGTTGGGGGGGGGGAGGCAAAACCAAGCAACAGCAGTAGAGGGGAATAAGAGGCATGAAGTATTTGCAAATACTGAGTTGTCCCCCTTTCCTTCCATACTGCACATACTCACAAGTCTCTTTTTTTCCTAATGTGACCTTCTTGGATAATTGCTGTTCCAAAGTTGTTTATGTGTAGATCTCTCCTCAGGCACTGCTGTGTGCCTGTACAACCATTTCTGGAATTAAAAAGTGTAGGAAACTAATTTCTGAATACATTCATCCTTCTGTCCATATTTTAAGTCTGGAGATTTTGTTACTCCCAGTGGGTTTTAGGGGATTTCCTCAGCATTTGGTGACGCTAAATGTGAGAGTGTATTGGTGGTAAGTGCATGGAACACATTCATAGCCCCCACCGTTAAGCACCAATTTGAAGTTGTTACATACAACTTTGCCTGAACTTAAATAGAAAACTGTCACCAAAGATGTTTAGTGTTTTTATATATCACACATATATATATTCATTCTTTTTATATTGTTATTGCCTTTAACCCATTGAAGAGTTAATACTTGGGGCTGTCACAGGAGGTTGCATTGTCTCCTGTCTGTTGCTGTTCTGTCATAATCTTAATGACAATCCGAAGTGATACAAAATTTGCCAGTTTGCAAGAATATTCTCAGAGCTTCAGCTGTGGGCTAACAATGAGTTTGGTATTAAAAGAAAGAAGAACGACCTCCAGGATAGTTTGCTTATGATCCTAGTACCACTTCTTGCTCTTGCATGCATGGATGTTTTTATATGTGGGTTGGGGTTTTTTTTCTTCTCTGTTTTCTATATCTGATGGAGAACTACTGGAGCCTTTGTACAGGGATAAAAACAAAAGTCAGATATGTCACTACTTTATGTAAACCAGGGTTTTAATATGATGAGCAGCAACACGTAGGCTTTAGGCATGAATGTTCAGCTGCTGAGAGCTTCAGCATCAAGCACTAATGTGGGCTTTTATCCCCACTGCCCTTTCCTATAGTGATTCCCTGTAACTTATTTACTTTAATAAAGACACCAAGTCTAATCTGACAGCATTTGCAATCTGCCAAAGTGTAAAACTGTCACAAGATACATTTACATTTATAGCAGAATCTGCATAGCTGTACAGGAGGTGAAAATAAGTCAGCGAAGATGGAATTTTGTATACAAAATCTGGCAGAAGTTTATCAAATTTTGGGCTGTCCTTGGTGCTGGATGAAAAATGGAAAATTTTATGAGGAAACAAATGACAAAATTCTGAGTCAGTTTATTATAGGACAAAGTACAGGCAGTAAGCTAGCCACTCACATGTTGAAAGCTCACAGTAAATTGTTATTAATCACTGCCTAGAACATGTTGCTAAATTGTCACTCTCTTTTGGAGGCTTGCTGTGTTTTTTTGTGGTGGATCCTACTTTTCTTCCAAGCTTTGACTTTATTTTAAAGCTTTGCTGTCTTGATATAATAGTTGATACACTTGAAGAAAAAAACCCAAGCAAGTGAAAAATCCCAAACAATTTTATGAAATAGATCAGATTTGTCGTTTATTTAGTTTTGGGGGAGGGTGTTTATACTTCTGGGTATGTTTAGTTTTGTGGTTTTTTTCTTTTTCCTGATAAGTTCACTAAAGATGAAACCTGGATTTTTGTCACATGCAGTAATAAGTTAAATAATTCATAGTACACGTACTTCCAAATAAAGATTAATATGATAAGCTCTTTAAGAGTATTTCGTAAAATAATGTCTTGGGACAAAAAAGTTGAGGGCACCTGAAACAAGCGCAATGTTGTGCTGCTTTTTGCAATGTAGGAGTTAAAGTAAGGGCAGGTTTCATGAGATGACAACTCTCAGGCAGTTTATTATATTTCCAACTTTGTTATTTGCTCCATGTGGTCTTTTGCTGCCTGTGGATCAGCAAAGAATGGAAGAACTGTACTCTGAGTTTTCATGCTTCCTATCTATGCTTGTGTTTGGAAAGATGCTACCCTTCAATTATTAATTTATATCCTCCTGAAGTATTCCAGTGATACTCATAATATGGGTTGGTATCATAACTGAAATTTAAACCTAATAAAACTGAGAAATGAAACCGAACGGTATATATTGCATGGATGTATATTGTCTTTGCAATGTAGTGCAGAAACTGTTTGGTAAAACATTTAGTTGGTTGAGGCACATAGCAGCAGTAGTCCTGGTGGATGCCAGCAGGGATGGAGATGAGGGCATGACTCAATGACATAAGCTATGAAGAAGAGGGCTGTTCTGGTAAACTGTATTAAAATGCAGCATATGATGCTAAATCAGCACGGAGAAGCTCTGCCTAATTGTTAATGAATTGGTAATGGACTAGTAAGAAGGAAAATGTCAGGGAAGGTGGAAGAGGTAGCCCGATGTTGCAGGCCAGAAAATGGAAAACACAGGTTTCCTCTCACATACTTAAAATGATTGTGAACACTGTGCCATAAAATGCTTCAGATACTAGAATACAGAGCATGTCCGAATCCTCCATCTGGTAACATTAGCAAGTATAAACCGAACGTTGCGCTGTGGGGCCATAAATCCATTGTGGTAAATTATCCTGGATAAGGGAGTAACACATGGGAATTACCTAGCATCACGTCAGCTTTTTAAATGCAAACTTTGTTAAAATTACAACCAACAAAATCATAATTAGTTGCTAAAATTACTGTTTCTGTTAAAAGATGTTTAGTTCACTGGGAATTTTTTGTGAATGTGTAGCTGGTTTTGCTAGATAGGATTGTGAGTCTTTGCAGAACGTACAGGGTCAGGTAACTGAAACTTTGGAGATAAAGCGTTAACCACCGTGCTGACACAGAATGGTCAAACCCTTAATTTGCCCACAGTTAGCTTTACTTAGAAGGTTGAAATAAATGTGCTTTATATTGTAATGACAATTTATGTAAATTTGTTCCAGACTCACTAATTAAGTACCACTTGAAATTAATGATTGTTTTATGCTGAAAGCATATTTATGTTTTTTTCTTTTTGTTGTGGCAGGGGATAGTCCAACATGAATATTTATTAAAACTTTCCAAGTTACTAAACATTTTACACAGTGCTTCTTTATTAATGTCTTCTAGCAATTTGTTTTTCTTTTATCAGTTTTAGAGCCTGAATACAAGATAAGATTTTTGATATGATACTAAGATTGAGCAAAAACTTTAAACCATAGGCCCCTGAGAAAAGACTGCGGGGCTTTTTGGTTGGTTGGTTTGGGTTGTTGTTTGTGGTTTGTTTTTTTTTTTTTAAAGATTTGTAGATTACATATGTAAATTTTCTTTCTCAGAAGCCTCTGATGTCAGACCATGGGCCTTGAAAACATCTGTATGTTTTGATATATGGCTAGACAATATGTCATTTATTCACACTTCTGAGTTAGCAGTATTTAACCTCTCAATTTGCAATCCTTTTCATTACAAGAGACGTTTAATGACATCTGCGTTGCTTATGGGGATTATGAGTGTATGTTTTTCAGGTGTACTTTGTCTTTGCATGAAAACACTCAGAAATTGCTGCTGATTTTTCCATAGCAGATATCTAAGGAATGGGGTGACTGATGATAAAACATTCCTGGTTAGTATATGGCCACCTTAAATTTAATAAACCTCCTAAAAATTTAGGCAAATTCTAGATTTGGTAGTGTAATATACTTATAAAGATAGTGGTAGTGTAATATACTTATAAAGATAGTGCAGTTTTTTTCAGGACTGCTACAGAGAAAAGATATATTTTAGTCTCTGTCCATCACTTTGGCATAAAGATTTTTCTGATATTTTCAATGACTTGATTTTGTTAGAATAGTAAGTTAAAGTCCGTAAGGAAAGAATACAGTGGGAAAGATTACAGGGAAGTTAGTCAACGTAGTACATAATTTGTGTTGGACTGCACTTTTAAAAACAATGAAAACACTTTATCATTTGTCAGACCATTGAGAGGGGACATTGGTAAGTGAAGGAAATCAGAAAAATAGATTTTTCTTTTAATGTCCAAAGTATTTACATTGTGTTGCCCATGTATTCAGCTTTAAAAGCTTGTGTTTTGAAAGTCCATGTTTACTGCTATTGGCTAAAAGAACTGAATTTATTCTTCCAAGGTATTTCATACTGTTGTGGGACTTACTTAAAATCTTTTTGGCTGCCGAGGTGTATAATCTATATCATTGACATGAAAAAAAGGTGTAAGAAATGCATTCCCCAGCTACCAATGAAAACAGAAAGGTTATAATGGAACAATGGCTTAGAGTGAAATCTAATATTATGCAAATATGTCATTGTCTTGTTTTAACAAAATGCATGTTAAAAAGGTGCTAGATTTTTATTTAAAAATTCTCTCAATGTAGGTTAATATGTGGTTTTACAGCACTGGTTTTGGACCAGATGGTCCATCAGGATATAGAGGGTATGTCGATACCATCATGCTTGGAGCAGGAGGTTGGGCTAGATGGGCTCCAAAGGTCTCTTCCAACCTGAATGGTTCTGTGTTGGTGTGTTCCATGCTTCACGCCATCATCCTGTCTCACTGATTGTTAACAATGTGTTCTAAGTGCTTCCCTTAGGAAGGCCAATGGAGAACAGAGTTCAACAGGTAGAGTTTCACCTCTAGATGCAGCATGGACGTGATCCTACGTACATCAGATGCACTCTGAATAGTCCAGCCTTCCAAAGGGGTCCCAGCAAGCCTCACAGCTTAGTGTTCTCTTGTCATATCTCTGTCATGCTGTTCAGTGGCTGATAAGTGCCAAGCAGCATAAATCCCTGTGGAAATTTGTGTGTTGTAGAAGGATATGATGTGGGGCTGTGCACACTATAGGCTTGGACCATGCGCTCTTGTATGGCTTTAGATTTGAAAGAATTTCTTGGATGTAATAGAATGAAATGTTGGTGATCTAGCTTTGCGAGTATTTAGTACTGTGTGGAAGCATAGCTTCAGTGAGTGTCTTTATGTAGGCATTTGCTTTGGTGGGTGGAACAAGTGAGAAAGGACTGGACTTCCAAGATGTGTATGGACTGATATTGTGGAGTCTCAGGCAGCTGGTAGATGTGTTATCTGGGCACAGTATTTTGCTGATGACTCAAGTGCTTTCTCACAAAATTTACCTTTCTCCTTCCTCTGCTCAGGCTGTGCAATGGAGGGGATGTTGCATCTGGCTTGGTTAAAGATGTGGCAGGCAAGAGACAACAGGAAACACCATTGGGGTGGTGCTTTTACACAGCAGAGACAGACCAACAGGAGTCAGTCCTTTCCTCCAGTATCCTGTGGCTGAAGGACCCTTACCCACTTTTCCTTCTTCTCGGGTCTAAGCTGCAGGTTGCAGTGAAGCTGCCCAGCTAGGCCTCCTAGGCAGGACCCTGCTACCAGTCCCTCCTCCTGCTCTTACGGCAACTTGTTTGAACCTTCTGGCTCAAACTTCTTGTCATTTATATTCCCATTCAATGTAAATTTTTATGTTGTGTGAAGTAACAGACCTAAGCATTGCCATACCAGATTGGAAAATTGAGGCTCAAGATGCAGGTGTCTCAGGGAGGTTGGACTGGGTCAGCCCACTTGACACGGTACATTGTATTCTAGGTTTTATGGCGCTGATTCAAGGTGACGCATGTGTTGTCCCAGGGTAGTTCTGGTTAGGAGACTCAGTGCTGCCTGCTTGAAGACTGGCCTCTGCATCCTAGGACTCCAAAATGGAAACTGCTTGCTGTTGTGCGGACTTCAGGAAGGCTTTTGCACAGTCTAGCAGAGCTAATGCTGTCTCTAAACTCAGGTTATTATTGTTAATTGGAATACATTATTCATGCATTTATGATCAGGTTGGAAAATTTTTTTTGAGTTGCCTGATAAGAAGATGGCAATACTTGGGGTTTTTTATTTGAATTTTTCAAATCTACAAAAAGAAAAACTTCCATGAATTACTAGCTAAGAATATTAATTCTATTTTAGTATTAAAGTTTGAAATAAACCTCAGTAAAGATTTTGTTTGCCAGAGCACTGCCTAACTGAACTCTGTTTCTGCTCATTCTTGTCGTCTTGTATTTTTATATAAAATCTTTATAAACAAAATAAGTCTTTCATGTGAATAAAGTTTAGAAGTGTTCACTGATGTAATTAGGCACAGAAATGATGGAAATATGTGTATTGGATAGAAAGTATAATTAATATAGGGCTTCGGGGAAGTAAATGGGTGAAGCTGGGAAGATATGGCGAATATTTACACTTTCCATTGTTATTTTTGTTCATTTAAAGAGCAAAAGTTGAATATCTATTTGGTCACAGATTGTAACACAACTACCCAGCAAACTGATGCACGCAGTCGTTATTTAGCCTTCTGTATTGCTGCATCTGTCTGTGAAAACAAAATAAGGAAAAATGCTGCATATATATTTGAAACCATTTTGTGTTTAGTAGGGTCTTCAAAGCTTCTAAATATACCATTTTCCTGTCAGTATGGTGGTTCCAACCAGAGTTGGAATGGATTATTAATAAAGAGAGTTTGTAGGTACAGTTTTTTATGTGGAAAATGTTTGTGTATCACTTGCACTTGTCCTCATTGGGATAGCAGATGTAATTTCTTCTTCACGTTACTGCACATTTCAGGTGCTGTAATGAATTAACATTTTTTTTTTATAAGAGATGGTTTACCAGAGAAAAGTAGTAGTCCTGTGATACTGTAATTAATCCCTAACTCTGCTTACAAATATTAAGCATTGGTTTAGTTTTATTGTGTGCATACATATATATATATACACACACACATATATATAAAACTATATGTTTACCTTTTTTTCTGCCACAAGAGAGGGCTGAAGAGAGTGATGTTAAAATTTACTGCAGATATTCTGCTGGGAATGTTAGCTGAATAAAGTCAAGCCTGTGTGTGCTACATCCACTGGGTATTTAGCTCTGTGAGGCAAAAGCATTTAGTCACTGAGCTAAAGTTCTGATTAAATCAGTTTTACTTTTCCTAAAACTCTTTGTGTCTGCTGATACTTAAATTACTAGATATAGTGTCGGGGGACTCCATTCTGCAATGGCATGCATTGATCATGTTAAGGGCTGTGTAAACGTTCAGGTGTTGCTGTGGTAACCCAGTTCTGAGGAACAGGAGACAAGAACAGGGAGGACTTTGCATAACGGCAGTTTCCAGTTTGGTTGCTTTTTCCTGGTAATGCCAACTGTCTACTAATACCAATGCAAAATGAATATTCCTTAAACTGCACCAGTGATGTGCTAGAGATCATATTCACTTAAAAGATAAACGGGAAATTTCACTTTCTAGAAATTCAAACTCTGGATTTTGGTTTTCACTTTCTTAGATTTAAATGTGACACTACTTGGCCTTTTGCTTGCTTAAAGACTGAAGTTCCCATGGGGAGGGATTTCTGGCAACAAGTGATTAGGTATTGTGTCGGGTAGATTTAGCAAGCAAATACACTGTTCAATCAGAAGGCAATCAAAAACTGTGATGTTACTGCAACCACTTTAGCTTGAGGTGCTTAAAAAACCAAAGTAATAAATGAATTTCCAAAAAGAAACTTGAAAACAAAAAAAGAATTGATATCCCTTATATTGATATCCCTTATTGTTGCTGCTCAAGTCATAACAAAACGCTGCTTGCCTTCTAAGCATCGGTATTGCTAAACACCTGTGTTTGCATTCATTCTGGTGTAAATGCAGGATGTGTTAGGGCTATTGCAATGTCTTTCTATAAGTTTGGTTTGACTGAAGACGACGACTAAGATAATGTCAATGCAGAAAGCTGCCTTTTAAAAAAATGAACACGAGATCATTCTTCAACAATGTGTGCGTTTTTTCAAGTGTAAAGTTAAGACCTGATTCTGCAAATGAGCAGATGTGGTGATGCGTCCCTGCCCAACCCTCAATCCCAATGAAATTGCTTTGTATTGGTTTACTTTGATTCTTTTTAAAGTTGATAAGCTTGTGGGAGGAGTTGTCAGAGGACTTGCTGGAGATGCAAGATATGCAGTTGTGAAAATAATTACCTAGAAATAAATTATTTTTAAGAGTATAAATAAATGTAGATTATAACATTGTAAATTATTAAAATATAAATAAACTATTAAAATAATTAAATTTGTACAAGCAGATGAAATAACTCACATATGAAGAATGCAGAAGAACGAAGGCAGCATTAATCACATCTTTGTAGCAATTGCCTTTAGGTATGGGAAATTGCAAAATCCAGCCCATTGAAAAAGCTGGAAGACTAAAGTACTGTCAGACTAGAAGAGTATAAACCTTAAAGCAGGAGAGCATGACAATTTGAATGATAATTGAAACACCACAGAAGGTATGGATGCCAGTGGTAGCGATGAAGCTTTATTGGAAAGAAATGCTTGGGCCTGGCGAAGGTAGCCTCTGTTGCAAGGGGTGGCTGAAGGCAGAATGTGCAATGCTAAATGAAAAGAATTCTGAAGTACAAGGAAGAATTTATATTGTTTCATTATAAAATTCAAAAACAAGACAGAAGACATTTAAAACTGTAGTCTTTGACTTCTGAGGTAGGAAGAGGCAACATTTTTTTGGTGTTAACTGATATGTTTGGAAAAATAATGCCAGCCCTTCTTTAGGGCTAAAGTAGAAGTGGTACCTCTACGACTAAGTACAGTTGAGAACAGTTCTGAACTTTTCTTATTTATGTTACTCCATGTTAGAGTTTCAATCAAAAGGAAGTTGGAACCTCTGTGAGAGCGAGAAATATTAGGAAAGGGAGTGGTGATAAGCTTGTTAGCCTCCATAAGACAGACAGGTAGTTATTGCTTGTGCAACACTGAGGATTGGGTTCCTACATCATTGCAGCAGCAACAGTACTTTATTTTCTTCCCTTCTTTTTGCCAGCAGCTCTCTTTTTTTTTTTTTTTGTTTTTTTTTGTTTTGGGTGGGGGGTTTTTGTTTTGTTTTGTTTTTTACATGCCAGCAGGTAGGTCAGTGTAGATTGTTAATTCCAGTGTACCTGTGAGACAGCATCTCAGAAATAAATCTGTGTACAAAAATCTCACTTGGACATTTAACATTAACAGAAGTAGCTTGTTACAAAAAATATAAACTAAATTTTTGTAATGTATATAGATACTAGAACAACAGAGAGTCATTATGGTAATACAGATAGGTGTATTATATAGGAAAAGGTTACAAAAAATTCTCACGTCAGTAGAAAAAAAATTCTGGGCTGATGAAAACAGAATTAATGAGTTTTGCTTCATATTTCTATTAATCTTTAAGAACTTCCTGGAGGAAAACTTGCATTATTTGAATTATCAGATGTATTAAATTTATCGTATTTATTATTTATCACATGTATTTGCACATTAGTAAAAGCTAATGTCTTCTGCGCTGTTTCTTTACCACACGGTAGTATAAAGCACTGTGAAAAATTATCTCTGGGAGATCTCAGCAGATTTCAGCTTTAATATCAACTTGGTTCGAAAGATTTTGCATTGCCTCAGCAGCTTATTCATTATGCCTGCTTCTAAGAGGATAAAACTGATTAACAGATTAGTAATAACTTAGTATTTTGGTAAGATTAGTAGCAACATGGACGTGTTTTTTCTTTTACATTTGAATAGGATTCTAGGACTGAAAAGGATCTGCTGTGTTATCGTCTGCTGTTGCAGACAATCGTACCATTTAACTTGTGTCATGAAATTGTCAAACTTGACTTTTAAGAAGTCAAGTCTGCCCCAAGGGCTTTAGTTGAAAAAGCTATCCAAAAGATAAATTTCATTGCAGCTAAGGAACCCTCTTTAAATATGCAGCCTGACTCTTTTCCTAGTCACCTGATACTCATTTCTGTTAGGCTGTATCTTGGTTTTGCTTGTTATTTTCCATCTGTTCTAAATCTTGATATATGCGTAAGCTACTATTATTTTCTCTTTCAGGTTCATTGAGACAGATTAACCAGACAAAGCCTAGTCTAATCCCATAAGATAGATACACTACCCATTTCCTTCATCGTATTAGTTTTATCTTCTTTCCACCTAATCAGTTTGATAACCTATTGATCGATTGGTTGACAGTGGAGTGTAGGGATTATGCATCATACCCACACTGAACTCTTACTATGGCATGAACAGATCCCTCTCTATTGAATATGCCTAGAACCTAGATTTATTTTTTTTTTAGGGGTGCACTTCCATTTTTGTACTTTGCTTTTATATTTAGTTAAGATTAAATGCAACATTGTACTTCTTGGTAAAAGTTAACATTGGACTGTGTGTCCTCATATAACGTGTCTTGAAAAAAGTGTTTCTATCTGGGCTCTGCTTTGCTATAAATCAGCACAAATCTTTTGATTTCAGTACAAATCATCTTTACTAATTGACTTCTAAAATCTAGTTCAAAACATTCTTTTGTGATCCAGTTTCTTCTGAATGCGAGGTCAGCCGGCCATTGTTTAACGATGTAACAGCATGTTTCCGCCGGATATGATGAGGTAGGGTGTTGATGTCTAATTTAGTAAGTAATTGTGAACACAGGAGTTGTTTCTGAAGGAGTTTATGGTGAGTTCAAAAGAAGGTGAAAGAGGTTGCTCAACATGACGTGCTCCTCTTTTCTGAGTTGCCAGTCTAAATGTATTTGCCATCAATATTTTATAACTTCTGTTTGAGCTGATAGAGGGAGCAGGAGTGTCTCTTGATTGTACTGGTAACGCATGGGAAGTCTGTGACATGACAGCAAGAATCTAGTGAAACCTAGTTTTCCCCTGCATTTCATTAAAAAAAGAAAAAAAAATTAAAATATCTTAGTGGTAGAAAGAAAATTTGTAGGTTACTTGCATCAGACATCAGGGTGCAGATGCTGGAAGGTGTCTGTTCTGCTTTCTAGCCTGTCATTTTCTTTTCCTTTGAGCAGTCTGTAACATCACTAGATTGTCTTCCACTTTTCTGTCTCATCCATTCCTAGGATATTTGCAGCACCTTGCAGTTGCTAAAAGCTATATAAAAGATACCATTGCCTAGCCAGGTCTGGTGTGCTAGGATTTTATCAGTATATTCTTTCAAAAAATAATAAATTTTGGGTTTTAGTGCTGAAGGGATGTTTTATCTGTTATACTAGGTAGAATACATAAAGGAAGTTGATATGTAAAAAAACCATGACATATATGAAACAGGTAAATAAAAGTCACAACCTAAGAGATGTTTGAATTTGAACTGCTATCAGTGGCCTTTGATTTGACTATAATTATGGATATAAACGTGAAGTACATGTCCTTTTTCAGTCTCAGGCCTCACCAAGAATCTGGTTGGAAGACAGAGTCTAAAATGCTCCTTTCTGCTCCTCTTTAGGGGTAAGAGAGATTGAAGTAGTTGTTGGGTACGAGACCCAGATCCTCCTTCATTGTAACTCTGGAATCAGTGTTCAAGGAATTTTGTGCCCTGTTCTCCTCTCATCACACTCATTCACAGGCATTGGCCGAAGTTACTGTTGTTATTTAAATTCATCATCCATATTCCCTCCTTATTCTTCTCCCTCTAATCATAATTATGAATGTTAAATAATTAGAATCAATTAGTAAAAATAATCTATATAGCCAGTCTGCTATTTTTGTCATGAGGGAAAAAAGCACTCTGACTTGATGATCTACTCAAGCCGCTGTAAAGAGATGCATTGTATGCTGGTACAAAGGCATAAGCTCACCTTTTTCAATAATGAAAAAATAATTGTTAAAAGATACAGATCTTAAAGTTTTCTCATTTAATTTCAGTGATCACTTTGCTGTGTACATTTTTTTATTATTTCCAAATCTCAAGGGAAGGCATTCATGTAAAATGACGCTGATACATGGTGAGTTATTTAGCCATTGCGGCTGGCAGGCGTGGGACTCTGTGGTTTAGTGGCTTCTTACATCTTTGTGCAGGCACAGACTTTGGAGGAAGGAGAAGGGGGGGTAGGGAGAGGTGCATTTGTTTCCTGATGATTATGTTTTTATTCAAAATACAGTTGATAAGTTTCTTTTCATTAATTTGCTTCTTGCTATTTTGAAATTTTCTTAAAGACCTTGTTTCAGAGATGACTGCTGAATTTGAAATACAGGATTGGATGTCTCTTTGAAATGCCATTCTGTTTAGAAAGAACACCTACCATTTAAGTAAAATTATAGTGCTCTGAAAGCAAAAAAAATAGTCTTTTGTCACTCCTGTATATTTATGCATATTTCATTTTAACCAGAAGGATTTTTTTTCCAGTTTGGCAGAAGTAATCATTGGCAGAACAATTTTTTACTTTTTTAAATACCAGTGTGAAGAGTTCTCTTTCTGTTTAAAAATTCGTCTTAACAACATAGTTTGTTCTTTTTTTTCTGTTGCGTGTTGTATTTTTTTTTTCTTTCAGCTTTTTTGTAAATACAACCAGTTCCATTCAGGATTAGATGATTCCATTGTTTTGGTTGTGTGGGCTTTTGGGTGAAGTGCTTTTCTCTCAAAGCCAGCTGTAGTTCAGGGGGAAGGGAGGAGGAGGAGGCTGCTGTGGTGTGGGGAAGTTGGCATGGAGTCTTTGATTCTTCTACCCAGTAGGCAGACCAAGCTACTGCTGGTTTGTCCTCACCCAGACTTTTTGGCTTTTCCTGAGAAAACCATTGTAGAGTGGTCATTTTCCTCCACTTTCGTGGTTGTAAAAACTGTAGAGCAAAAAAGGAACTGGCCTGTATTTAAGATGGGATTTAACAAAATATGGGCAAGTTTGCAACTTGAAATGATTTTGAGTGATGTTGAGGAATGATAGATGTATTATCATAGCACTAAAGAGCATTAAACATTTTGTCTTCTTCCCTTTACAAGAAAATAAAAATAAACGGTTGCCAAGAAGATTTCTAGACTGCTCCTTATTTAATTATCATTTAAGTGGTTGAAATTAGAAACCCCACCTTGCATATCTGTATCATGAGAACTAATCAGTTGTTATGGCTTTTCTGAAATGTAACTTTTGCAGAGTAGCGAATTGTTTGGCTTTCTGAAAGAGATTATCTGCGCAGACTTCCGTAGGCTTTAAACAGAGGTTCCTGCTACAACCATGTTTGTGGTTGTGGGCTAAGATGATCTGCAGTCTCTAATCAGATACATCCAAAGAAGGACCAGTGGATGGAAAGGAGGGAATGGTCAGAAACCAATGTGTACAATGTAAACTTGCACGTAATTTGAATGTGCACCTGTCTGTGGATATGAAATCCACATCTGTGCATGCAAAACTGTTTCTGGCCCCAGTAATTTGGTCTATAGTCAGATTTGACTATCCGTAATAATACAGACATTTTGCTTCTACTTTGTTAAACTTTCTTTTTACTACTTGTTGATTTTCTTATTCTCATTTTACTGGATTTCAAGTTTATTTGTGAATAATAAAAAACCTCTTTCTCTCCTGTGCATAGGTGACACAATGGTGGGAATGATGGTGAATCATTTGGTGTGGAAAATATAATTGCCTGTACAGAAGAGAACTTCTGCTTCCATACATCCTCTGCATGGAAGTTATATATTTCATTCTTTCCATTTAACTGTTTTTTAGCTTTCTTACTACATTGTAGGTTTTACTGTGGTACAGGTTACAAATGGTCAGCACAACAGTAAGAAATTAATGTGAATCAAGAGAATCTAGTTCCTAAAACTCAATTTTAACTTGCCATGCATAAGAGCAATTACAAGATGCTTTTAAAAATCATGACCTCGGTCATTTTACTCTGTTGAAAATTCCAAAAAGTGAGATTGATCTGCGTTATATCCAGTTTCAAGTGCCTATTTACCTTGTTGGAGCACAGCAATTAACGATCAACATATGCTTGTAATGGTACATTGCGTAAAGTGAATCAAAGGTGACATAACCCATGAAGCATTCTTCGGTGATTGCTTTAGGCTTCTGAAATGTCATTTGTTGTTGTTGAAGCCATACGTGTTGGCAGTTCAAGATAGCATGCTGGATCACTGTACTCAGATCAGTGCTTATTTGAAATGTTTATAGCTTTGTTCTCACACAGTTGTGCACTCACTGGTTTTAGAGGCAAGAAATAATTGAGGTGAAATTACCTGCTGATAATACATAATTAGTTGAGTAAAAGTATTTGTTGCTGTGAGGAAAAAAGAGAAGCCATTCAAGAGGCAAAAATATTATCTCTAAAGTACTTTCACAAACATTGCAAGAAAAAACCCCCAATTTTTCCCTTTGCAGTTACAGAGGATCTGATACAATGAAAGGGATGTGTTTGTCATAATCTTAATAACACATCCATCCATTATTTCATGACTTAGTGATGCATGTTAAGAATGCTGCCGCTTTCAGAGAATCAAAGCAGTTGAACGTATCATGGGAAATACTTAGATTTATGTTTCTAAATGATCATTAAATGTTTTTATGATCACAGTGACCCCTTCATTGCTTGAGCAGTGGGTGAAAATCTTGGGAGCTGGGTGGAGCGAAGGGTGTTAGGTTGCATGTGGGTACTGAGCATGTGGCAGTAGATGTTTGTGAATGGAGCACATGGAACGTTCAATATTGGGCATGGGAAATGCTGGGTAAGTATCACGCATAAAGGATGTAGAGCAGAAGCACCAAGCTGCGGCTGATGTGGCTTGATTTGGGGTCTGGCATATTCCCTGTATCCTGGACTGGCCAGGAGTCGTCCTTGTGGTGCACGCTGAGAATTTGCTGCAGCTGGCTTGCTGCAGCACTCAAGAAAAATGGATGCAGTCAGAGCTAAATGAATTAACCAACACTATTTTTGAATGAAAAAATGGAATTAGTTTTTTTAGTTACATGTCGCTTTACTTGCCTCTTTATTTTGCTGTGTAAGAAATGATGGGAGGTGGGGGGAAGAGGATTTGAAAGTTCAACCAACAAAACTCAAAATTTTTTTTTGTCTTGCTAGAAAAGACTGTTTTAGCTATGAGCAGAAAATTCAGACAGCTTTACTGAGTTACTGGGTTTTAAAATGGTGATGAACAAAGCTGTCCATGTCGCTCCCTCTATTTTCCTTTCATCAGTAGTCTCCTAACATTTTTACTCCACGTTTGTAGGTTCATGCAGTTTATGTCACCTACAGGTTTCTGCCCCCTTTGGTTATGAACCTTACTGCCTGTCCTCCTGCTTTTGATCTATCGAAAAAGACTAAGGCCCACAAAAACTGAATTCTGTGTATTCCTCTGTAATATCTAAGATCTTGTTCACTCAGCTGCTGGTAATACAATCTCCTGCTCCCTGCAGGCTTCTAGTTGCCAGGAACTCTGTGTATTAAGTGTCTGGCTCTTCACCCCCTGGCTGGCTGGGTGCCAAATGGCTGAGACTTCAAGCAAATGAGATTATTTTACAATGACTCGTTTGTTATTAGAACTTAGAAGGGTTTCTTTACATGTTAGATGAAGGTCTGAAAAGTTTTCTTAGTTTAATGTGACAGCTGTCTTTCCCCTGGCAGGAACAGAATTTTGACTTTGCTTGTAGTGCTCTTCAAAATATTGTGGTTCATGCCAAAGACTTCATTTTCTCCATAAAAGGCAGGAAGCCATGATTTCTCTGCTGTAGGCAATATATTTTTAATATAGTATTCTATATGAAATTACCCTGTAAACCAGTAGCTGCAAGAAGCTGATTTACCTTTTTATTCTCGGTGTCAATTTCTTTTCTGCAGCATTTATAATTTAACAGTTCTGACTTTAAATAAGAAAAATATATAATCTTATAATCGTATATCTTTATTTTATGGCCTTGTTTAAGGCATTGTTAAGAAGATGACTCTAAAAAAGTTGTTTTCATAAGATTCCAACATCAGTTGTGGAACACAGTTCTGCAACTGAAAATTGTAGCGCTGCACAAGGAATGAAGAGTACATTAAAAAAGATTTTTTTAAAAAATACATTGAGTGATACTGTTTTTGCAAGAAGGCAGGAGCCAGCACTTGAAATTAAATATTCAGAGACACAATTAAATCAATATGTATTCACAAAAGCATTTACAACTTTTGTTAACACCAGGAGAGTTTCAATCCCATCAAAAACAACAGGGGACCTATGTAAAGTCCAACATCAGAGGGACAGAGCCATGAGAAAAGTTTCAGTCACTTGTTGACCCTGTGAACAACACTGTCAAATATCGATCCCATTGTATGAGATGTCGTGTGAAATTCTGTACTGGAAAAATTAAACACTTAAGTATTGGAAGATGGGAGTGGATAGCTGAAGACAGGCAAACCCATGCAGGATTTTAGGGGTGATAGCGTGTTCTTTTCATCTGTTAGAGATGTGATTTCTAAGATGCACGTCCCAGAGATATTAAACTATACGGCAACTTTTGTCTTGATGTTTAAAAATATTCTTGAGGCAGATAGGTCTGACTGAAATTAAACTGTCAAATAATCTGTCAGTGCTAGTTGGATGGGGGTGGACATGTATTCACCCACACTGAGATGCAAAAACTTCCCTTGTGAAATGTGGCAGCTATGTAATGTTGCAGAGGAGCTCTACACAACAGTTCCGGATAAAAAATAGAGAACTATTTCTCCAGTTGAATCTACAATGGGAATTTTAGATAATCAGAAAGGAAAGTCACAGGAATGTGACTTACAGAAAGGAACATTAAACTGCAGGAATGTGCCTTATATAGTTTATTTTTCTTACTCTAAACCGCAAGTATTTTTTTCTTGTGTCTTTGAGAAGGCACAAGTCATAGATACAGGGACAGAAAGACCCAAAACACCTTCCAAGTCAGGATCAGCTCTATCTGTACCTTTCTCCACTGTTCTGAGAACCTCCAGTGATGGAGATGCCACAGCCTCCCCAAAAAGTTTTAAAGCTATCCTTAATTAATATTTAACTTAAATCTGCTTTGTATAAACTCCTTACTGCTTAACTAACAGAACTAAAGACTGTCAAAGACTTTGATCTATCTATCTTTCCCCTAATCATTGCTCAGCTCTTTAAATCTTTCCTTTTGTATCACATTTTACAGAACTCTTTTTTTTTTTTTTGGGTGCTGTCTTCGCACTGTCTCTGGGCACCCAGAACTAGACAGTGTTAGATTAAAGGTCTTGTCAATGCCAAAATTGAATGGCAGGATAATGTTAGATACCTGATGTATTAGATACCTGTTTTATCATCCATCCTGAGACTAAAAAAAAAAAAAAAAAAAAAAAAAAGAAAAAGTTGCTTTGAGAGGAGTCCCGAGCAAGCTGTTAGCTTCCTCCAGTTAGCCTGACTATGAGTGTTGTTGCTGATTAAGAGAGTATGACATTACGGTAATTTGTTCTAATATTTTTTTGTGTAAGAAAGGCTATAGGAGTTGTCTGAATGAATTCCTTGTCAAATGGTGTCTCCTTTAGAAACAAAAGTCCGATAATGTGGAAATAGCACTACCATACTTGTTTTTCAGTGAGCACTTGTTTTAGCTACTTAAGCAAAAAAAAAACCAAAACATTGGACCAGTGAAATAATTGTTGTGTAGTCTAATTCTACATAGCCTCAGCTGTCAGAAATTGGAACTTGCTGTTTCTTTTTCTGCAAGGCAGATGAATCAATAGATAATCAGATTTCACTTTCTCATACTGATGCTTATCAAAAATGATCAAATCACATCCTGACCTTCCTTTAAAAATTAAACACTTTAACCCCCTGCTGTCACACACAAGAGAGCATGTCTTTTGGTTCTCCGGTGTCCTAGTTTTTTGAATTTTAAATGGTAGGTATTAGTACAGACTTCCAGTTGCAGTTGCATCAGTGCCAAAAGCAGAGGTAATAAATGTGTCTGCTTCTTTGATACCCCCAGTTCATGGCAAAAGCAATTCACTAAGAGTGCATGTTCATCTAATTACCCACTCCATTACCTAAATTCCATCATTGCCTTTCAGATTAGATTCCCTGTTACATCAGAGCAGCTTGCATTCCATGTTTCCAGGGACCTGATGCACTATTTTGCAAAGCCTGACTTTGTGTCACTGTTAAGTTATGCTTGTGCAGTCTCCTTATTATATTACCAAGTTATCTAGTTTTTTCATAAGCCAAGATGGTAGTTAAATAGTAGTACTGTTCTTTATGTTTTCATTTGTTGAACTGTGTATCTTTTGGTCCATTATTTTGAGAAGTTTACAGTTATCAGTTATGCAGGTAGCTCTGTTCCCCTTTTAAAAAGCAGCATGTTAGTTTTCCTGCTCTTGATTGCTCCAAAACCCAACCATTGACTTTACAGCTCTTTCAATTTTGCTTTAATTTTTTTGGACTTCAGTGAGTCTTGTTCAACATCCATATCAACTGGTGTTAGAACAGAAATCGTTTCATCATTAATACCTAATACTGCCTTTTCCCAAAACGTTGGGGGGGAGTAGCGGGGAAGTGATTGATAAATATTTATGGATGGTAGAATTGTTAGGCTTCTTTTTGTTTCTGAAATACTAGCAACATTTTTAATGTGCCTCAGGCATGCTGACAGTAGTATTTCTGCCTATCTTCTGGCTTTCCTTAGTGGTTTTCTGCAACTCTTAAGTTTCTATTTATATGTGTTGCTATCAACTTTCTGGTTTGGACATTATATTTCTGTTTGTATGAGACATACACTTTAAAACTTTTGCAACCTGGCAGTTTCTGTGTTTAGTGCATTTATTTTTTGAAATTGATTAAAAAAATGAATTAACCTTAAGATTTATTCATGTGCTTCTCTTTAAATGATTTTCCTAGTTCTGTGAAAGTGTTCCTAGATTCACAGAAGATTTAAACGTGTTTAATCTTTATGCCTGAGTGTGCTGAGAGATTTTCCTTCAGTGCCTATGTGTTATTAAAGGACGTACTGGATGGAAATGGAAACGCAGCAGCTACAAGCACTTTTGTTAAGAAACAATATTGCCAACAAGATGTCTGGGGAGGGGAATCTTAGTTTAGGCCTTTGCTCTCAGGAGGGTTTTTTTATTTTTAATCTCTTAATTGTCCAGTTTCTCTTGAGTGCCCATTACAGAGACAGAAACTTTGTCGTGATCTGTTTGTGATCCCATACATCTTTCAGTGGTTTCTGTTTCTTCCGTGATCTTGTTCTAGCCTGCTCGTGAGGACTGTGTTTGAAAAGTTGTACAGTCCAGCTTTGAAACTTTCGAGTAGGAAGGCCTAGAAGCCCAAAGGGCCTCTTCCTGCGTGACTTGCTATCTAGAAGTCTATATATATCTCTAGTGTTATCATACAAAAGCTGCATTTTTTTTGTCAAAAAAATAAAATCATGTTCTTTTCCTATCCCCAAACACGTGTTTGGCAAGGAAATTCCTTTTAGGTGTTGTGGACAATGAATCCCAAACCTCCCATGAAATGCCTTACTCAGGTCTGCAGAGAGATGCTAAATTTGCATACAACAATCATTTACAGACATTGCTGTCCTAATGTTCTTTACTGACTGTCCCAATGTTCTTTACTGACTGTCCTGGATGGTTTCCTCTTAGTATTTTGGCTTTTGTAAGCCACACTTTGAATGGGGAATTAGTGTGTATAACATGATACTATGACTTCTTATTTGGACTCCCTGTGCAGACCTGGCTCTGGGTATGTGTGCTTATGCTGAACTGGTGTCCAACATAAGTGCTCTCAGCCTTTTCTCCTGCTACAATCTCCTCCTGATTATATTCATTATAGGATTAGGGAGCCCAGTAATCCTGTTATTTGGTGTTGTCTCTTTATCCTTTATTAATAAGGATCCTAGTTATTAATAAAGGGAAGTAAAATAGACAACTGGCCAAGGAGCAAACTAGTTACTATTACTAAAAGTTGAACCAACATGCTTCTTATACTTAAAAATTCACATTTCTATGAAATTCAGTAGAAGAAAGCCCTTTACAAGTATTTTTCAAATGACTCTTACTGTATTTCCTTGAATATAGAATTCATGTTGGGAGCAGATGAAATTTTCAAAATGTGTCTTAACACTGTACTCAAAAAGTGAGAGAGGACTGTGTTTTGAGGAGGAAACCACGTATTTGGCAATGCTTTAATTAAAACAGTAGTCTTGATCAGAGTTCTTTTGGTTTTTGTTTCTTTGCAAAAAAAAAAGTTTTAAATTTATCTTTAAGCGATTAAACTGACATCTATCTTGAAGGAAATTAAGTGTATTTTGAAAGTAGAGTTAGAGGTATAAACAAGTGAGAATGATCTCTAGATCTCTTACCTTTATTAGATTTGTCTAGATCTCTTATCTCATACACAGAAACTTTGCATGCAAGTAGTTTAATCTTTTTACAGATTGCATAACAGGTAAAGACAGTTGTTCTATGTCTGTGTAGTCTATTGAGTTATGTACCTGAATGAGTCTTCTGAATTGATGTAACGCTTGCTCAGAGATAGCTGAAACACATCTGGTGGTAGACTCTTACAGAAATAGAGGTTTGGGGGTTTTGTTTGTTTGTGTTTTAAATAATGTGTAGAACTGGCTCTTGAATTAGTTTGTTTTCATTGTTCTTAAATTAGGAGTTTGTTTTCCCAGTTGCAGTATATGGCATAGAATTAGTAAGACTGCAGCTTTAAAAACAGAGCAAGGGACTCTTTAGTCACTGTCTTAAATCTTTTTTTGATTAAAGAAACAAGAAAAAGTACTTGATTTTTTTTGTTTGGGGGTTGTTTGGGTTTTTTAGTGATTCATCATCCTCTTTCTGCCTGTTCCCTGACGGGCATGAAAATTTCTGCTCCAGTTCTCAACCTCTTTGGTGAGAATTGAAATCTGTTCGTGAAGCATCTACATAAATGGATGCCTGTCAACAATCTGACACCATTGTTGTCACGTTCTTCTCCTAAACGTTTCACAGGAAGCTCCATAATTTTGTACTGGGGTGGACAGTGTAGGGCTCCACAGAGAACGTATACAGGAACTGCGGGAGCCTTTCTGCTGAGGTCCCTGTGTTCCCTTAGAAAGAGAAATGTGGCATTCGTGGATCGGTGTTAGCAGAAAAGCGCTCCTTAACTCACAGTATGAAATAACGGAGAAGACGCAGACGGTTAGTGTTCTCCCTTGGTGCTTCTGCCATCGGAAAGTTTCAGGGAAGTTGTGCAGCATATGCAGATGTGCTATATGTGATGATACTTTCAGCTGCAACAGGATGCGAGGAGCAGTTTCTCTTTTGAGGTTCATTGTTGTGTGTTTATTATTACTTTTCTAAATATTTCTATTGAATTAACCTCTTAATCTACATGATACAGAAGTCAGCTATACAAGTGTGGTTTGATTTGCATGGCATATGAACTTTTAAAATTCTTATGTGATAAAATTATTTGACTTTCTCATTGTCTGAGTTATTGGACTTAGTCTTTACATCTGCTTGACTCTATGCCATCTTCATTGCGTTGGAAGCTGTAATATAATATTCACAAAATGCTGAGGAAGTAACAGTAAAAAAGCTAACTCTTGGAGAAGATAAATTATATTTAAGAGTCAGAGGTTATTTTAAATTAAAGTAGTCTTTAAATCATATTAGTGAAACTCAATTTCCAATACATAACCAACATATATTTTTGGTAATCCATTAGATAAAGTAATTCAGAATGAAGTACTTCCACAGCAGTCTCAATGAAAAATAAATCTGTTTAATGGAAATGGACAAAAGTTTTATTAGTGTCTTGTGGTAGCACAAATAGAGTTACACTAATTGTGCTAAAGATCTCTCTGGTTTAGAGAGAAGTGTTATTATGTAAGGTTTTTCATGTTTAATTGCATTGAGCTGTGGTGGGTTGACCCCAGCCAGCAGCTGCTGCCAGACTTAGCTCAGGAGCAATGAGAGAAAACTCCCCCGACCTCCACTGCTCCCCCCGCCCCAGTCCTTGGATTTCTTAAAATCACTAAAGCAACATTACCAGGAATCAGGATCTACAAAAGTCACCATGATTTTACTGACGTTTCCAATTGCAACCACAGAAGTAAAATTTAACATTTTAGCTGTGTTTCTGATGTGTCAACTTTGCTTTCTGTTTGCTGTTGGGTAAAAGAGTCTAGATTTGAAAAAAATGCTGTGTAGTATTGTAACGATGCCTTTATTTTGATTCTCTGCCTGTATCTCTTGCTGCTTGCCTTGTGTCATGGTTTAGCCCCAGTCAGCAACTAAGTACCATGCGGCTGCTTGCTCTCTCCTCGTCCCCTTGGTGGGATGGGGAGGAGAATCAGAAGAAGAAGGTAAAACTTGCGGGTTGGGATGAGGGCAGTTTAATAGGACGGCAAAGGAAGAGGAAAATAACAACAACATTACTAATAAAAGGATATACAAAGCGGGTGATACACAATGCAATTTGCTTACTGCCTGCACCTGATGGCCAGCCCACCCCAGGCAGCGACTGCTCACCAGCCAGCTCACCCCCACCCCGCTTATATACTGAGCATGACGTCATATGGAATATCTCTTTGTCTAGTTTGGGTCAGCTGTCCTAGCTGTGTCCCCTACCAGCTTCCTGTGAAAATTAATTTTATCCCAGCTGAAAACCAGGACACCCTGCCTGAACTGGGAGTTTTTAAAGTCCGCATACAAGTAGCTTGAGTAATGTCGACAAGTAGCTTGAATAATGTTGTGTATGCTCAATATTTTTGGCAGTGCGCAATACGAGTGAGAGAAGGCAAGCCAACATGCAGTGGCAGGAGGTATAGGTAGCAGGACAACGTGTTTGTTTAAAGATATTATGGAAAGGAAGCAACTCCTGCCCTGAATGGCCACAGGGAACAACCTGTACTGAAAGAGGCTGACAAAAAAGTTGCTCAGAGGTCAGGCTCTCTGCAAAATAGCCATGTTCCTGTGTTTCACCATGGCCATGTTTCATCTGTTTCATGGGTATTTCTGTCAGGGAGCTCAGCTGTATTTTTCCTCTGTGGTCATCATTGTTCCATAGATGGCAGCTGCAGAAAAAGTTGTAGTTTGGTGCCATTCCAAGTCAGTGTGTGTGGGCACAGTACTCTGTTCCTGATGTGAGAGAGATGAAGGACTCTGGTATCTGCAGCAAATCACTGCTGCAAACAGAATTAGCGAAATATTTCTATGCTGCAGGTATCATGTTGTGCTTTATAGAACAATCAATCAGGATTGTAGTAAAAAAAGTAAAAAGAATAAATACTGTAAATAAGGAATGACACCACTCATATTAAAGCATTAAGAAACTTAACTGATGTTAGGAATAGTGGTGGTTCTCTGAAGTTATATCTAAAAATATATCTATAAATAAACCAAAATGAGAATACAAGCTCAAGTACTGGCCCAAAATCACATAAACTTTTTAGTTGTTTAATTGCGTGCTTCCTGATGCAGTTTAAACCATGCCAAATCACAGTCTTTCAGATGGTGCCTAGAGGATTTGGGTCCTAGCATGTGTAAGGGACTGTTTCAAAGAAGCAGCGGGAGTCTCATTTCCCTGCTTCTGGGGAAAGGGGCCAGCTATATGGCAGTGAGCCATTTCCATGCCACTTGGCCTTGGATCCAGAGAATAGTTCTTGGCTGGTTTAGTGGCTGTAGTCTTAGAAACTTCTCTGTTTCACTGAATGATTAGATCAGAAGCAAACCTAATACTTTTTTGGTTTTTCCTATACCTCCATTCTAAGAGTATTTTCCTTGCTCTGGTCATGTGTCTTCCTAACCTTTCAAGATTTCTTCAGTTGCTTTTTTACCTTTCCAATGCAAGATCTTTGTTCATCAATCATTTGTCTTCCTTTCTGTACCTGTGACAAATGGGCTTGACCTAAACCTGTCTTGGGTAGTACTACAATGTAGACACTATCAAGATGCTCAGTACTACTCTTTGTTTTCTGACACTTTTCGTCCTATACAACTGAAAGCTGATTGTCTGGGGAAAGCTGATTGCCTGGACCTGGACTTGTGCAAAGCATTTAACACTGTCCTGCACAACATTCTTGTCTCTGAATTGGAGAGACATGGATTTGATGGGTGGACCACTCGGTGGATAAGGAATTGGCAGGATGGTCACACTCAAAGAGTTGCAGTCAATGGCTCGATGTCCAAATGGAGACCAGTGATGAGTGGCGTTCCTCAGGGGTTGTGTGGTGGGTTGACCCTGGCTGGGGGCCAGGTGCCCACCAGAGCCGCTCTCTCACTCCCCTCATTCACCAGACAGGGGAGAAAAGGTGTAACAAAAACCTTATGGGTTGAGATAAGGACAGGGAGAGATCACTCACTAATTGTTGTCACGAGCAAAACAGACCGAACTGAGAGAGGAAATTCATCTAATTTATTACCAGGCAAAACAGAGTAGAGGAATGGGACATAAAATCAACTCTTAAAACACCTCCCCCCACCCCTCCCATCTTCCTGGGCTCAGCTTCACTCCCGGCTTGAACCTCCGCCCCCGCCTCAGCGGCACAGGGGGACAGGGAATGGGGGTTACGGTCAGTTCATCACATGGTGTTTCTGCCGCTTCTTCATCCTCAGGGGGAGGACTCCTCTTAATCGTTCCCCTGCTCCAACATGGAGTCCTTCTCACGGGAGACAGTCCTTCACGAACTGCTTCAACATGAGTCTCTCCCACGGGCTACAGTCCTTCATGAACTGCTCCAGCGTGGACCTCTCCCACAGGGTGCAGACCTTCAGGAGCAGACTGCTCCAGCGTGGATCCCCCACGGGGTCACAAGTCCTGCCAGCAAACCTGCTGTGGCATGGGCTACTCTCTCCACGGGTCCACAGGTCCTGCCAGGAACTTGCTCCAGCATGGGCTTCCCACGGGCCACAGCCTCCTTCAGGTGCCTCCACCTGCTCCGGGCATGGGGTCCTCCACGGGCTGCAGGTGGAATCTCTACACCCCCTCATCCTTCCTCCATGGGCTGCAGGGGGACAGCCTGCTTCACCATGGTCTTCACCACGGGCTGCAGGGGGATCTCTGCTCCGGCGCCTGGAGCACCTCCTGCCCCTCCTTCTGCACTGACCTTAGTGTCTGCAGAGTTTCTTACATCTTCTCACTCCTCTCTCTGGCTGCAAAAGCTCTCCCTAACTGTTTTTGTTTTTTTTTTTTTTCTTAAATATGTTATCACAGAGGCGCTGATTGGCTCGGCCTTGGCCAGCGGCGGGTCTGTCTTGGAGCCGGCTGGTGTTGGCCCTGTCAGATACAGGGGAAGCTTCTAGCAGCTTCTCACAGAAGCCACCATTGTAGACCCCCGCCCCGCTACCAAAACCTTGCCATACGAACCCAGCAGAGGTTGTTATTGAGACCAGTGCTGTTTTACATCTTTGTTGGTGACATGGACAGTGGGATTGAGTGCACCCTCAGCAAGTTTGCCAACGACACCAAACTCTGTGGTGCGGTTGACATGCTGGAGGGAAGGGATGCCATCCAGAGGGACCTTGACAGGCTTGAGAGGTGGGACTGTGCTAACCTCATGAAGTTCAACAAGGCCAAGTGCAAGGTCCTGCACATGGGTTGGGGCAATCCCAAGCACAGCTACAGGCTGGGAGGAGAATGTATTGGGAGCAGCCCTGAAGAGAAGGACTTGGGGGTGTTCGTTGATGAGAAGCTCAACATGAGCCAGCAGTGTGCACTTGCAGCCCAGAAAGCCAACTGTATCCTGGGCTGCATCAAAAGAGGTGTGACAAGCAGGTCGAGGGAGGTGATTCTGCCCCTCTACTCCACTCTCATGAGACCTCACCTGGAGTTCAGCATTCAGCTCTGGGGCCCTCAACATAAGAAGGACATGGAACTGTTTGAGTGAGTCCAGCAGAAGGCCTTGAAGCTGATCAGAGGGCTGGAGCACCTCTCCTATGAAGACAGGCTGACAGAGCTGGGGTTGTTCATCCTGGACAAGAGAAGGCTCCAGGTAGACCTTCTAACAGCCTACCAGTAGGTAAAGGGGGCCTGCAAGAAAGCTGGAGAGGGACTTGTTGACAAGGGCATGTAGTGATAGGACAAGGAGTAATGGCTTTAACCTGAAGGAGGGTAGATTTAGATTAGATGGTAGAAAGAAATTCTTTACTGTGAGAGTGGTGAGGCACTGGAACAGGTTGCCCAGAGAAGCTGTGGATGTCCCATCCCTGGAAGTGTTCAGAGCCAGGTTGGATGGGGCTTTGAGCAACCTGGTCTAGTGGAGGGTGTCCCTGGAACTAGATGATCTTTAAGATCCCTTACGACCCAAGCCATTCAATCATTCTATGAAAATAAAAAAGAAAGGAGAGGGAATAGGCATTTCTTGGCTATCCTTGCTGTTTGGCTGCCTGGAAAGCACAAATGCAACCACTGGAAGGGTCTAGAGAGACTGACTTATCATTTCTGAGGTGTCTTAAGCACAGCATGTAATATCCTGGAATGAGGTGGAGATACCACTGCTGCTTGAGCTCCTGTTCTTACTCAGCTGTTACTACAGATATTCTTTATAGCCATAGTGTGAACTTCTGTGGAAACTCCAGAGTTTTTGTTAGTTTTTATAACTGTAGTGGTGTATGTGAAGAGGTCTTTGAATACTAACTGATGTTTTTTACAACAGAACCGTTACGTCTTGTGGTATTTATACATAAAGGAAAGCATAATATTTTCATGATAGCGTTGCACTTGGTAAATAGAGCCTTTTAAAAACCTCATGAGTTTTGCAAGTGAGTTCAAAATGACTGCCACAATTAAGTGATAATTTAGGCAGTCCTCTTGGCCAAAAATTCTCTGCTTTTCAGTACCATAACTTTGCTGAGAAAGGAAATCCTGACCTCTAAAATTAAAATGCATTATGATTTTAAGAATGTAAAATAAGAATGTTTCTGTTTGGTTAATAGGATTGTTTCAAAAATTTTGTACATTCATAGCTTTATATTAAAACAATTGTATCGATGTAAGACTATTTATTTATTTATTCTAAATCAGGTTAAGGTTTGATCAACAACCTTGTTTAGGTTAGGTCATCCTAACTTGTGTTTTAGCAAGTTAGGTTAGATCAACAAACATTCAGCCTGACTAAACTTCTCCACATGCTGTGAAGACATTGTTTAGCCCACAGTGCTTATGTGTGCCGGGTCATTATCCTTCTGTTGTGAAAGACTTGCAGGTTTTATCAAGGTTCTTGTTGCTATTACAGTAATCCCTAAGGACTTCTTGAAGAGGAAGGCTTGCAAAAATCCAACTAATTTAGCAAGAAATAATAGCTGTTTTTTAGAAGAAAAAAATAATTATCACTAAAAAAAGACATAGTTCAATTTTATATTAAGAAAAAGGTCAATGAGGACTGGAAAAAAAAAGACAACTCTCATTACTTCCTAGAATAAAGCAACAGAAACTATCCCTTACAGGAAATGTGCAAAATTGTAGTAACATACAAGAAGATGACTTTTTTTTTCCTTTTGTACCTTTAGCACTGAGAATCTACCTACCTGTTCTGTTACAAAAACATGACAATTTTAGTATGTTGAAAAAGTATTTTTGCAAAATGATCATGGCAACACACTTTTTCAACTATTGGATTACACTGAACCAGCATCAATGTTTAGAGTATGTGTCTTCCAGCTCTTCCAGATAAAGTTCTTCCAAATACATAATTATTAAACCAAACTGGTGAGAGATTTGTCTTGCCTTAGACAGTCTCACCTTTCCTTTTAGTTAATTTCTATTAGAAACTGTGTTTTACTACAGCAAAGAGGAAGGCTGAATATGTTCTCCATTCAAATGACTATGTGTATGATTAATAGTTATTATTAGTTATTGAAAGCTTCCCAATTCATATTGGAAATACATTAATATTTGGATAGATCAGGTCTTTTAAAACTCTCTTTCTTTAATAAAACCATTTGATTATCACAGTAATTGGATAGAGTTTTAAATATCACCAATTTATTTTCAGCAGTTTGTGTTTGATCCTTGTATTGAGAACAGTCATTAATAAGACAGCACAATTATGGACATACATAGTTCAGCTTGTGTCTGCATGTGGATGGATGGGTGCCATTGAAATTATTGACTGATACAATGGGTAGTGGATTAAATGAATTACTGAATACTTATAATTAGAGGTTCTAGTTATTGAAATTTAGTATGAGTCTGCATTTTGTAGTATCACTTGAAGTCTTTTTAAATGAAAACCCAGAATTTGCATAATCATTTGGCTTTTGTACAGTTATTGGTGACATATTTTGGTGGATTTTCTTGAGATGTTTACAGTTGCTAAGGGTAAAAGCACTTCAGTGATTGCTTCTGCTTTGGTGTCTGCCAAGGAAAGGTTAGTGCTGAGCCTCCTTTTGCCCTGTGTTTTATAGGTAATCTGCTGCCATAGTAGCCACCAGCTGGGCAATCCTAAATTATTACCTGAGATTCTGACCAGCAGTTTTTTCATCTCAAAAAGCGTGGGTTTTGGGTGTTGGGGTTTTTGTTGTTTTGTTTTTTTTTTTTTTCTGTTTTATTTTGTTTTTTAAGTCTTATGGGTAGATGACGGTTATGTGATATTTTCAGGAAATGATAGAAGCACGCAACTCAGCTTCAGTTTGTGTAACGAGTGACTTCAAATGCTAATAGTGTTTCCTGTTTTTTACCATAAAAGCTGCTACAATATAATGTAAAACATGTTTTATATGAATGTTTATACAGCAGTTTTTTAAGGCTTGATGTTTGGAATAAAAGTCTGTTCTGCTTCTCCCAAATAATAGACTTTTATTGTGGTAATATTACAGTACATGTAAGGAGAAACTATTGGCATAATATGAGACAAGCGTTGTTGAGAAGTCAAGAGTGGGAATGCTGAAAACAGACATTCAGGTCTTTGTTGTTGACAGTTTTAGAAGTAAACCTTAGGGTAATCACACCTCTTGAGATGTATGTATATACATTTTATTTCTTATGGAGATGTAATTGATTAAAAGTAGTACTAAAGTAGTATTCACAGTCTGTGAATGATCACTGCATCTACATTCAGTAAATATTAATAGTTTCAAAGCTAATAAACTAACAAATTTCAGTCACTATTATCCAACAATGAACACGTATTCAGAATTGTAATACATTTGTAATCACTACAAGCAACAGTAATCAACACTATCTTGTTAATAGAATATTTCATTTTCCTTTTTAAAGTGGACAAGTAAGAAAAAATTTGCAGCTTGATCCAGAAACATCATGGTGCTAAAACTTCAGTCCCCCTCTGCCATCTGTCATAGCTGATTTTTAAATGGAGATGATCTCTAAATTACAAGTTTTCCTCATCGAGCTGTCTGAAATCAATTTGACTCTACTGTGACATAATTGTTTGTCTACATGAATGCTGTTTTACACTAATGACTGAAACCTTTCATCCTGCGAACTTATATGTGTGTGCTTTATAAATAGTTACACTGATCAGTAGTAGTCAAATTGTAAGTCAATTCAGTGCAGCCCTGTAAAGGGCACACAATCCAGATCTTCCTCAAAGTATTAAGCCTGGTAAACAGTCAGTTTATTTACTGCCAGAATTTTGTTTCTTCATGGGAGTGATTAATCTTTGTTTAATGTCATTGTCAGTATGATGAAAAATGGTATATTGTATTTCCTTTCTTACAGAAGAGCATGTTATAGATTAGATAATAGATTGCTTTGAGAGTAGAAGTTGTTTATATGTGATATAACCTTTACAGTAGCTTCCCATAGCGTAGTATGATATCCCTCTGGTACATTGCAGACTGCCTACCAGTAATATAGAATGAAGGAATGATGCAGTGCTTCCACTGTAAGTCTATTGCACAGATATAAACATAGTAGTGAATGGCATCTACATAGCAAGGCTGGACAACGTTAACTGCTCTTATAGCAAAGCTAATACTTGTGCATCTTCTTGGGATAGTTTATATTTTAATTTTTCAAAAAAAATTCTTGTATGATATTGTAATTCTTGTATGATAATGTAACTGACATTATCATACAGAGAACACTCAGTTTTATTTGAAACAGTCATGCTAAGGTTAGCATTTTTTTGACCAAATATCACTGTGGGTCGGCATAAGCAAGATTTAACATTGCTTGTGGACAGGGAGGGTTGTACGTAACAAATAAGTAAATAATATAAAAATTAGTAACATATATTCAGCCATGTATTTTGTTCCCAATTATTCTAGATAGTAAATTTTTCAGCTTTATGATCGTTATGTCATATGAGGTTATCCATTTTCTCCTTCTATCCGAACACAGAAAGATCAGCTGTCAGGTTCCTGACATTTGTTTGATTTGTTCTCTTAAAAAACCCTCCATTAATAGAGATTCCCTCTCTTAGGCAAACAATAATATTTTAAAAAAATTCTTATCCTTGCAAAGCTTTTCTTGTCTTGAGTCTAATTGCTTGTATTGTATCCCTTCCTGTGGCTTAGATTTGGTAATCCTTAATGTTCCATGCAGAGGAGAAACAGATTATTCCCTTTCTGTTGGCACCAGTCATATGTATTTGAAGACTGTAATCATTTATGCCCGGATTCCAGACAGGGATTGCATGTGTCTAGGCTAAAGAACCTTCTTTTTTATGGAGGATATATCTAATATGATGTATTTTCCTAATGGTCTTACACTTCTCTCATAAATTTACCTTAAGTAGCAAAGTTGAAAGTACAAGTTGAGAAAATAGAAATAAGGCTGTTAAAAGGATTCACATTGCACATTGGATATTATTTTCAGTAGTAATTGAATTCCTTCTTATTTGTATTTTCTTTTGATTTTTTTAAAGTGGTTTTATTAAGAAATACTCAGCTTTTCCAGAACTTCGGTGTCTGTGGCAAACCAAATTTTCAGCTTCTCTTCAAGTGTGCTGAACCTTTCATTCTTAGGACAAATATATTTTATAGTTTTAAATGTCTTAGAAGCATGCTGTCCAATATTTCTTCTCTTTACACTGGAAAATATCTAATAAATAACAAGGATAGACTCATATTAATAGAGAAATTTTACTAAATTGCAAATCTGGAACCCAGAATTGTTTGTAAGTGATATAAATCATGTTAGAGACCTAATCTTGCTCTCAATTTAAAAAAAAAAAAAAAAGGAGGTGGGGGCACACTTGAAGTACACAACTAAACTGTGGCAGTTTAACAAGTTACTATGCTGTAAAGGTCATTTATCCTGTTTCAGTTGTAAACTAATGCATCTTAGATTAAACTACACTGAAAGCAGTTTAAGAAGGTGCATTTTATTTGATACTTGGAGTAGGCAACCAATGTGTACATGGACAGTTGTGATGTCTTAATGACTACCGAAGCCTTGTTAAGCATCCAGAAATAGATAGTTTTTCTGAACCCCGTGTAAACAATTTTCCACTCTCCTAATTCTTACAGAAATGTTGTGTTTCCTCATTATAAAAATTACAATAACAGTTTCACTCCTGGTAATTCCACTTTAAGCAGCTATTATACCAAAACAAGGGCTTTTATTAGCGTTGGGAATTTAGATCCAATGCCATCATTTTTAGTTAGCTTAGCTTTAGTTAGCTTTTAGGTAGCTTGACATATATACATTTCCTGTTTTGCCCTGTATTTGGCAAAAATAAATGCTATTTATAGTGTTCTAATACCAAGCAATGTGGCTGCTTTTTATTTACTTTTGTTTCTGCATATCAACATTATTGTTGGCAGGAGTGAGCTTAGCTGAGGGAATATTTTTGTCACTGTTGCAACAGTTGGTCCTTACACAATGTTTTATTTGGAGAATCGCACCATCAAAATGGCTTTCTTGGCATGAGAGCAGTTTATCTGAGGAAACCTAAGTGGAACCCAGAAGATAATTCTTGTATATAATTTAGCAAAAAATTTTGTGATTGAATGTATTTTTCTCTACAGAATATAACAAATGATACCTCAAAATACACATACAAAATGCACGCATATATAATACATGTAATACAGCAAATAATTTTAAAGGTAGAAAAGATAGAGCTAATTTGAAAAGAGCAAATGGAATGGGAGTATAAAGAGAGAACAAACAATTTAAGTCATAATGAGTTTAGAGGGAAATGCTATCTCTTATCTCTTTCACTATCTGAAATCTGGTGAAATGAGAAAATTCTCAGTGTTTGAAAAAAATCAGAGGTCCTTATTTTGAAAGATATTTTTAATCTTTCACTGCTTCTGTAAAAGAAAATTCTCACTCTTACGATATGTCGTCAGGTTTGTATACTGTAGCGAGGTAAGAATCTGTTTAATTAAAATTATAATCCCACTGGGATTACTTCCTCACACGTGTTCTAAATTTAAAACATTTAGGAGAAGGGTGAGTCTGCTGCCAGCTGAAGTGCTGAAGTGAGGGAAGGAGAGCTTCTCCAGCCATGGAGCACCATGACGCAGGCGCCTGGGTGGCTCCAGATGGCTTTTGGACTCAGCGCTGCTAGGTCAGACGTCGAATGGTTCTGTAAGACACTCAGGTGTCTGTTAGTGCCTGTGTCATCTGTTCTTCTGTTACCTAGGCTACGCTAGCACCTCTGTGGATGAAGAGAGTAATTGCAGTTCAGATTACATCTCTCGAAAGCTTCGATTGACTCCTACTCACGCTTCATGTAAAGCAAATTTCTTTAAAAGCTAGAGTAACTATTTCACATCTAAGCCAAGAATTTAATTCGGTTTTGAACTAGAAAAATGCTTTTGGCACTAGGTTGAATAATTTATGATTTTAATGAGATTTGGAAACAATGATACCTTGAGAATTAAGGTCCTTCAGCATTATTTGGCTTATTCTTACAGTTTTAATCCTTAATATTTACTGCATCTTAAGTATGCGATACTTGAAATATTTATCTTCACATTTGTGACTACAGGAGACAAAACTTCAGAGATTTAGATGTGTTTCATTCAAACCAGGGATGTTACCATTTTGTGTCTCTCTTTTCAGTGCATGCTTTAAAACTTAAAAAAACCCAAAACCATAACTTTTTTGGGCTGCTTGGATGGGTTCTGAAGTTTCCAGTAATCAGTAGTGAATATACTGTTTTAGTACTTTTTGAGTGAATATACTGTTTTAAAGTGCTTTTTGTTGGGTTCCTTCCATTCTGCATTCTTTTCAAAGTAATTACAACCTTAAAACTTGCTAGTTTATCTCTCGAGCTGTGCTTGTCATTGTGTTTCTTTCACTGCATGCTGATAAAACTCCCAAATAATACATGGAGTAATTCAGTGACGTAAAATTGAATTGAATCTTTTGTATCAGAAAAAGGGTTACTTGGCTATGTTTTCAAAACAAAATCTTAGGTCTTAAAGCTGGGAGTGTGAAAAAAATTAACTCCCGTTTTTGTGCTGCAGCAAAAAAGACGGGAAAATTGCTTATACAACAATCTTAAGTTTAATTTCTAACCTCTGAGGTTTTTTGAAACTTTTTTTAGTGTGAACTGGACTTAATCTATTTTCAAAGCTCCAGCACCTTTGCATCAAAATAGATGATTATGATTATGTTTGGAAACATTGTTTTATATGTCTAATAACTTTAGTGTCGAGAAATAGGTATTTCCTAATGAGCTGTCATTTAGGCATTGCATCTTAGGCAGAGCTGAAAAATATTTCTCCAGCCTCAGGGCAACTTTTTGGCACTAATCTGGGGAGAGATCATAGAATCATGGAACAATATAGACTGGAAGGGACCTCCATAGGTCATCTAGTCCAAACATCTGCTCCAGGAGAGTCTAATTAGATCACCTTGCTCAGGAACTGAGAAGTTATCAGCAATGGCTAAGGGATGCACTTATTTCTCTCTCATTTCCTGGTGGATACCACGTTGCTCACAGAGGAAGAGGAAGGCAAATGATCTTACTTGATTGGGGGGAAAGCCATTTTCAGAATATAGTGATAAATGTTGTCATGTATGAAAAAATACATATCCTGTTTGGTATTAGTCTGAGGAATGGACTACTCTGCCCTTAAAATTAATTATATTAATTGTATTTTACAGTTAACGTATTTTACAGTGTAGTAAATTCTCATTGGTTTATTTGCAGTTTCCTGAATGTGGTTTCTACGGAATGTACGACAAAATTCTGCTCTTCCGCCATGACCCTACCTCTGAAAACATTCTCCAGTTGGTGAAATCAGCTGCAGATATTCAAGAAGGAGACCTAGTTGAAGTTGTCTTGTCAGGTAACTAAAAACCAGTGAAAAATACTGTCATGCTTTTGCAACCAAAAAGATCCGCAGTATTTTTGTCCCAGTTAGGATTCAAGAAAAAGGAGATTTTTTTTTGTATGGACTTTCACCCACACTAAGTCAAAATCTTTCTCAGGTGCTTTAGGCATATTGTGCCTATTAATTATTTTCTTTTTTTCTGTTGCACTGTATACTTTTTAACATCCTTTATGTTGTCCATATTACTAGTTAAGCAGCAGGTTAATTTTAATAAGTGATTTGAAATATGTATATACTGTATTTTTAGAGGGAAAAATTATCCAGTGTGGTAGCACAAACCTTTTCAAAGAAGCACAGTAGAAACAAAATGTAACAAATAACAACAAAATGCAATAGATATTTTAACGTTTACTTAATTAACAGAGTAGCTTGAAAATTAGAATTCGTCTTCACATATCTTCAATGAAATATCAACAGTTTTAATATTTAATTGGATAGAGTGTACACTTTTCTATTAGTAGATGCAGTGAATTCATAATTACCTGTGGAGGAATTGTCAAGGCCGTTCTTTCGAACAGTGACCTGACTTCTTTTAAAGTAAGGATTTTTAGCTTTTACCTTATATGAAGTGCCATAAAAATGTCCATTGGAAACAGAGCAACTGCTTTTTCAAAGCCCTACATAACAATGCCTGCCAGGGCTGCTCTGACTCCTTACATGGCTTATTTTAAAAATTATTTAGGAAAGGAAAAGGAAAACTTAAATTCTAGCTGGGTAAGTAAATAAAATTCTAGAAATATATATTATTTATGGATGGCTGTCCGAGAGGAATGCTGGATGCTTCTTGTACAGGACTGTTGATTGTCTGACACACAATATGGTGTGGGAGGTGAAAAAGTGGAACAAAAGAAAATAACTATTTAGGGCCTAGGAATTACAAAAGTTAGAGGAGATAAGTTGAGAATATGTCAGTGCAAAGCCAGAGAATTAAAGTTAGAGTCTGAAGGTGACTAGCAGCTGAAGAGATGCAAGAAGAGGTGTAGTATGAGTGAATCATGAGGTAAAAGGCTAAATTTTGGAGGCAATGAAATGTTAAATGGATTTAAGGAGCATGTTTGGCCAGCAGAGTGACCATAAAGAGTGGATTACTCTAATTGAAGTAGGAAATAAGCAGAAATGATGTGAGTGGAATGTAGAGGAAGTCTGGGGATGCCATTAGCTGTCAATAGGACTTGTCAAAAGCTTAGATGTAAGAAGGGATGAGGTATGTGACTAGGAATGGTGCGAAGTTTACAAGGGTATGCCGTAGAGTGAATGCTGGAACTGTAAAGATGTAAAGGTGATATCTGATAAATAAAACTTAGAAGATGGCCGAAGGGCTTTATTTTTGCAGTTGGAACATCTGGAAAGACGCTTAAAAGTAGACACACACGTATGTCATGTAAAGGTAGAAATCGAATGTATAGAAGAGTGTAGGATTAGTGAAGAGAAAGCCAAAGTCCTAATGGATGCTGAAAAGAGTGGAGGTAAGAGTTAGGTCACATAATCTAAGCCAACTGAGCTTTAAATACAGTTTTCTTGTATAGGACCCTATTCCATACTCTTTGATTAGAATAGAAAGAAGCACAATAAGTAATAATGCAAGTCATTCCTGTAAGTCATCATTCAGCTCTTCCATATCAGGAAACATTTTTTTCCCTTTTGAAAAGATACCACTAATCTCTATTTCATATTTTCTGCAGAAAACAATCACTCCAGATCAGTAAATCGGATGTGGTGGGAAAAAAATCAGCAAGGAATTGAGTGCTTTATTTGATGTATTGTTTATATACTTTTGGAATGGAGACCACATATCTTCCAATTTGCCAAAATTGGGCAAGTAGCTGTTTAAATCTTCAAGAGCAGCACTTTATGCAGTACTTGCAAGTGATAAAGGAGAGCTATACTGGGAGCATTAGGCGATTTACGGTTTTATTTTTTAGCTGAAGCGTCTCTCCACAAAAGCGGTCAAGCATGAGCAATTCTGCAATATTTAGAGGAAGGCGATTAAACCAGCACTGCATGAAAGTGTGGGTGGTACCTACAATTGCCCAGGATCCATATATTTTTTCGTCTCACCCTCCAGTTTAGAGTATACGTTGCTGGCTGAAGGCCTGGAATTTTTAATATCACGAAGTACTGTCATACTGTGTTATAGTAGCCAAATTTTAGCTAAAGGTAAATTCCCAAAGTGCACTATTATCTACTTTCTAATAATTCCATTAGACAGTTGTTGACAGTAATGATCAGCTGTATCATTTTATCTGGCTTTATTTATGATGAACTCATGAAATAAGTTTATCGTTATTATCTTGTTATTTAATTTACATCGTTTCTGTAATGGACTATTTCCCTTTTGCAATTCATTGACTGTATCAGCTGTATCAAAAGTTGTGCAACTGTAGCAGTGTATCATGATTTTTAAAAATGTCCTGGTTTTGGCAGGGATGGAGTTAATTTTCCTTCTGGCAGCTGGTGTAGTGCTGTGTTTTGGATTTAGGATGAGAATAATGTTGATAACACACTGATGTTTTTAGTTGTTGCCAAGCAGCCAAGGACTTTTCAGCTTCTCATACTGCCCTGCCAACGAGAAGGTGGGGGGTGCCCAAGAAGCTGGGAGGGGACACAGCCAGGGCAGCTGAGCCAAACTGGCCAAAAGGATATTACACACCATATGACGTCATGTCCTGTTGGCAGCTGGGGGCCTGGTGTGGTAGCTGAGGGTCTTATGTGGCAGCCAGGGGTCTTGTGCAGGGGTGTTTGGAGTGATGGCATTTGTCTTCCCAAGTCACCGTTAGGCGTGATGGAGCCCTGCTGTCCTGGAGACGGCTGAACACCTGCCTGCCCATGGGAAGTGGGGAATGAATTCCTTGTCTTGCTTTGCTTGTGCGTGTGGGCTGGGAGGCTGGGCAGCTGGGGATCTCATGTAGCATCAACGTCAGGTGGGAAATTGTGCTGTTCATTGCTTGTTTCATGTATATATATATTTATTATTGTTATTAGTATTACTATCTTTCTTTTTTGTGGTTGTCCTATTAGACTGTTTTTATCTCAACCCAGGAGTTCTCTCACTTTCACTCTTAGCTGCCAGCCATGGCTAAACCACAACAAAAAAAGAAAATAGAGAATTTAGGGGATCCAAATCTTTTAGAAGATCATTGTAATGGAAGAAATTCATAGATTAAGAAAATTGTATCTTGAATAAATTTATAATGCAAAACACGTGTAAGATTATGATGTATTGAGAACTAAGAATATTATAATTTTTTGCATACTGTTTCATAGTTTTACAGGAAATAGGGTGTGATCATACCTGCTTAGTCATAGGGTTTCTCAGTCTTTAATTCTTAATTTCATTAATTTGTTTTCACTGAAAGTGATTAGTAGTTCTAATCCTTGAGAATAGTTCTTGTTTCAGTTTTATCACCCTGTTAGCAGTAGTTAGTAAAACAATTGGTTCTTTCTGTCTCTTTTGGTTTGGGTTTTGTGTCCTGTCACCTACCCTCCCTTCTCCCTGGAAGATATAAGGGAGAAATATTACTATCTCTTTGACCAACCACCACTCCAGGGCTAAAAGCTGTTTCACATGTTAGTTTGAGAGTGGCTAATTTATGTAATCTTAACTGCAGCCATCATTCATGTCCTCCTTAAAATGAAGTGGCTTTTTTTACTTCTAAGTCAGGATTAAGGAATCTTAAGACTCTTCCTGCAAGGTATAGTGGTTTCTTAATTCCTTATGGCCCAAAGTCTATGATTTTGTTTCCATGGTTTTATTGAACAATTGAAATAATCATTTTTATCCTCTTTGCCTAAAGATTTGAAAGTCATCCTTGGGCCTTTCCCTCCTTAGCAATGAAAAATTATTATGTAGTTCTTATGCAAATAAATGTATTTTTATAGTATTTTATATTAGCAAAGCTGACAAAGTATTCTTTTTTTAAAAACACTTATTTTTAAACTAGCTTCAGAGGCAATAGATTTAGAACAGTACAGAGTACTTTAAAAAATTATGCCCTAAGTAATGATATTGCTATCAAATAATCAAGTTCACAAAATGTTCATCCAATACGTTTGATGGTGCATACCAGAAATGTACTCTGACCCTGTGCAAAAGATGGCAAATTGTTTATTTTTAGATTAGATTATTTACATTAAGTCTATGTCTCTTTTCAAGTAGGGAGGCCAAAGCAGGACACAGTACAGAACTGGACACAGTGCACGGTACTCAAGAGTGGCTGTGCAGTGACATTGGTCAGCACTTATGGGTGCAGCCTGTCAGGCCCCATGGATTTATGTATGTCCAGTTTGCTTAAATGTTCCTTAATCTGATTCTCCTCTGCTGAGAGTAAACCTTTCTTGCTCCAGACTTTCCCTCTGGTCTCAGGGATCTGTGATTCCTGAAGGCTGGACTTGCCAGTAAAGACTGAGGCCAAGGTGTTGAGTACCTTGGTCTTTTCTGTAGCCTTTGTCACCAGGTTGCCTGTCCCATTCAGCCATGGGACCACATTTTCCCTCGTCTTCCTTTTTCTCCTTTAGTTGAGAAGGTGAAGTTTACTGTTTCTTCATATTTAATCAAATGGTACTCTCTTAATCTTGTGGAAATCATCATAGCACAATATGGTGAAATGGAACTGAAAAAAGATTACAAGCATGCATCTCAGATGCTTTAAGTAGGTCTGTGTTGTAACATGTATAAATATTAGTTCCCCTTTTTCATTGTTCTTCACTTTCTCTTTTCTCTCCCATTGTCCATTGAGTCAGTGCTTTGCTCTTGAACTCTTCTGCTTTGGTGGCCACGTCCATATGAGTAATAAAGATGATTTATGTAGGGTATTAGTCATGTCTTTCACTCCTCTTGTCTTTTAAGAAACAAAACTGAGAAAGAGAATTATTATCCTTTAACAACAGTTCTTCAGCATTCCAAAAATTGTTTTTGTAAGGATGATTTCAGTTAATTTTTATCAAGCCATTGTATCACCACAGATCACCAAAATACATATCTAGGTCCACTGGCTACTAGTGACTGAATGTTCCAATCTTTTTGTTACAGATAAAGACACTTCTTAACAAGAAGGGCTGTGGGGTTTTTTGAAGTTATTCATACCACTTTTTAGATTCTTTAACTTTATGCCTACCACTTATGCCAGTGATCCTTCAGGAATTTCAGAACATCGCTATATAAAATCTTCTACAAGCTATTAGAACTTTGTGTAAAAATGACGTTTCTTGCACATGACCTAAACAGATGCCAAGGATTTTACAGCAAGTAGCAGTTTATAGATACTAGAAAGACCATTCAGATAGAATGGACTAAAGCAGTCAGGAAACTATTTAAATTATTTCATTTTCTTGCCTCAAAAATATTTAAATATTTTAGTTTCTGATTAAATAAGTATTTAATAGCAGATCTATCAATCTAAAAGAAAATGTTTTCATTTAAAATATATACACCTAAAATACTGATAATGGGTGTAAGAAATCGTTGCAATAGTACATGGAATCAGAAAATGTTGGGGTTTATTACTTTCTGACTTTTAGATCCTTGAGAAAAGCATAATGCATTTTTGAACAGTATTCTGTAAATCTAGAGAGATGTTTATTTTCAGATACACTGTCTTTTCTGGCATGTAAGATTGTAATGTTCTCACCAAAGAGAATTGTAGTAGTTTTATGATTTTGTTATTTCAAACCAGGAATACATTAAAAGACTAACCAAATTTGAGCTTTGAAAGCAAACAGTTCTGTTGCTTATTACTTTATTAAGGTACTGGGAAAGAAAATGGGAGATGTCACAACTCCTTTTAGAGACTTTATTTACAAACCTTCTTCCCTCTTTTTCTCAAAAAAGTGACAAGTGTTTTCTTCTGGTACTACTTTGGTAATCCAAAAATTATGTGGGGCTTCATGGAGACCACTGCTTAAGTATCTAGTTCATGTAGTTCTGGAGTTGAGGACCCAATTTCCCTCCCCAATTAGAATGGTATGAGTTCAGCAAGAAATATCATTTCATTCCTCATACCTCTTCATGGAACTTATCTTTGTAGATTATACACACATAAATGCCTTTCTGCTAGTATGAGGTTTTAAAGTAACGTAGTTAATTGATGCAAGCTGCTTCTTAGACCAACTGCTGTGATTTTTTAATAAAACAGCTTAAACAGCTTAAAAAACCCCACAAAACCCCAAACAAAAAACCCAAACCAAGCAAAACCAGTTGTTACCCACCTAGCTACATAAAGAGACCAAATTATGAAACCCTGACAACAACATGAGATTTGCTGGAGGAGGGGAGACCCCTCAGTCATCAGTTGGTGATATCTCAGGGAGTTCATCAGCTGAAACCCAAGAAAAGGAGTGGGTCAGTTGTTTGCACCTTTTCAGTTGCACTGTCATGTACCAGATTCCTCAGTGTGATTTCCTGAAGCTGGAATCCCAGCTTTCATCAGCTTGGATCTGCTTTCTGGCTTCCTCCTGTCTTACTGCAGGAGTTTCCTGTGAAGAGTAATTGCTAAGACGTTTTCTATACTGACACGTTGTAATACTAGCTCCTAAACACTACAGCAAGAGTAAGTAAAAGATCAGCCATGCAGTACCTCTTCTACTATTACAGAATTGGGAATGGTTTTCTGCCCTGATTGCACGTGAACTTTACCATTGCAGAAATTGCTGGATTTAGTTAGTCATCTCCTAATAGTTCGGAGTATTTCACTAGACAACACTATGCTAAGACGACTTACTTTCTCTCTAATGCAAAGGACAGCAAAAGAAACTTGTAATACGTCATGGCCTGACTGATGATCACACTGTTACAAATTAAAGCCTTCAGTCAGATGTCTCAGGTTATACACGAAATTAAATACATCTCCTCCATAAACACTCAAGAGCATCAGTGTCTGCCCATGGATGAGCCTTAGCTAAATGCAGCATTTCAGCAATGCTAAAATTCCTGTGTCGTGGAGGGGAGGAAAGTATGCCCAGTTCTGCAGCACGGGAGAAGAGAAAGAACTGTATAAACAGTCTGTAATGTTCGAGGAAGTATTCAAACTAATGCAGGCAGTACTTTATTGAAATATATTCAGATATAGTTTCAAATTATTATAGATTTTGGCAATAGTAGATCACGAATTAGTTGAAGATAGGTTATCTCTCCTTTTTAATTAAAAAAAAAAAGTTACCTACATACAGGGCCATAAGAATTTGTATATGCCTTGAAAATTTATTTTGAAAGGAGGAAACAATCCTCTGAAAACAGGAGAGACTGGTGTTGAGCACTACAGTGGATAATATTAAGCACTTGAGCAGTGGAAAGGACAAAAGAAATGCAATATATGTTCAGATGCTTATGTTGAACTAGTTGAAGTGTTTTATTTCTAGACTACATTACAAATATCTAAACAGATTATACATTCTAAAGGTCTGTAAATTCAAGGTGTATTATGGCAATTATTTTTGAATGGCATGTCTGAAGAGGCAATAGAACATAGTGTTACTGCCACAGCTTTGCTGCTGAAAACTCTGTGTGCTGTGGGTAAACATCCCCTGAGGCACTGATATCTGATGTCAAAAGCTGTACTGATCCACTGCATTCATTTTTTACTGCACATGTCGATACTGGTCAGGGTAGAGAAAGCTGAACTGTCAGTCCTTGTACTATGGGGTTATACAATCAGTTCATATCCTAATACTATGCATTTTCTAATTTTCATTGTGGTTTACTTAATTACAAAATCTTTTATAAAGACTGGACAACCTGTGATTAATTTCTTTTTCTTATTGTACTTAAGTTCTTGGCAGTTTAAGGAATTATAAATAGGATCATCTTCTGGTTTAGAGCTTATATTACAGGTTCTTGAAAGATATGAAAATTTATCTAGAAAAATTTATAGTTGAGAGGAGTCGCTCATTATACCTGAAGCACTTTAGTCCATTTTAGGGAAGAAAATTGTACCTACAGATGGCATGCTAACCGAAACAGTTTCTGGTAGAGCTAGAGGTTTCTGGTGAAACATAAGAAGTTTAATCAGCTCAGAATGCAGCACCTGCTGTGCTTTTAAATTCATAACAAACATTATTACTTGCCTGTTGCATTGGTGCATTATGCAGTAGGATTTTAATGGAGTGTAAGAATCAGGTAACTCGCTGAACAACTGTTGTGTGTCTGCTGACTGGTCCGGAGGAGATAAGCGCAGGCTATTGCGGTCAGCCAGATGAATCATCGTTTAGTACCAGTATAGATTCTGGCATTTTGGAAGTGAAAGGTCAGGCATTATTATGAGAGTGGAAGCAGAAGGGTATGCTGAGTTACAGATTCAGTCAACTGCACATTAAAAGAGGAAAAGAGAACTTTCATTATGAATGTTAGTAGCCCTCACAAATAAAGTTTTATTTTTACCTTTTAAACTGTTTTCTTCCTTTCAGTTTATGTATGTTTAAAATATTATCTGTTTTAACACTTTTTTTTCTGTTGACTACATAAGATTCTGATAGTGTTTGTCTAGGACATATGAGGACACTTCAGAAATGTATTAAACCCACTAATTTGTATTTTGAACCCAGTTGGCTTATTAGGCTGCGCACCAGGGTGTTAGTATCATTAATATCGTTCTGTCAGTAGTGTATTGCTTGCCATGTTGCTGTTTTCTTAGCTGTGCATTTTCTGTTTCATTTCTTCTTCAAAATGTTAGGAATGTTCATCTGGTCTCCTGACGGGCAAAAGACAGAGTCCTTTACTAGTGCTATGGAAATCTTCCCTAATGTGTTCATTGAATCCAAAATTTGCTTAGTTAAATTGCATTTCAGACTGAAAAAGGATCCGAATCTTTGGAGAAAGGATTTTATCAAGTTATATTTGTAGGAAGGGTTCCTTTTGATTAGAATACTCTCAAAAATTAGTAGGCAGCCCAAACCAGGAAGCAAGGCACAGAAGTTGCACAGTTACAGCAATCAAAGATGGCTGTAAATGAGTAGTCAGTCATTCATAAACACCGAAAGGAAGAGAAACCAGAAGTTGCATCTTAGTAGGTGTCTCTCTCTAAAATTCAGTCTTACTTTTTGCTGAAGAAAAGGAAGTAAATTTATGTAAGGTGAACTTAAGTTGAAAAGTGTTCTTCAGTCTTGATGTGATTAAGGAGTATTTGCTACAAGCTTCAGCTGGGCCTGTGAAAAGGTAACTTTCATGTTCCACTCATGAAATAAAGGATACAAATGCAAATCACCAAAATAATATACTGTAAAATTCACAGTAGATTTGAACAGAATGGAATATGCTTGCTCTGATAAACCAGCTTCTTTAAGCTTTACTACTAGTTTCTGAAGGTCTTTGGTATTCTTTTGACTAGCCTTTAAAAATTATTTATTTCCACTGCCATTCGTTAACATCAATAAATATTAAGTTATTACATGAGATCTGGATTGTAGATGAGTTGACCTCTTTCTAAAATTGTGTTGTTATTATTTCAAGTTGTCTGTAGATGCAACCACCACCACTTCATCTGTGTATTTGTGACCTTTTTTGGATGACCTATATTTGCCTTTTTTCCCTTAAATGGAAGCACAGACTCTATAGAACAAGCCGACAAATGAGAGTTGCTGTGGCTCTGTACTTCTATTCTGACTCTTTCTGAGTTCTGTTTTTCAAGGCCTTCAAGGAAACAATTGTGTTAGAAGCCTTCAGACTTTCATTCTTGCCAGCATAGTTTATGTCTTATGTTATACCTTGTTCATGAAAGTTTTATTAAAAACTGCTGTTGAAATTTGCCAAGCCTTTTCGTGTTATGTAGAGGGAAGAAATATAGTTACACTTTTAATATGAGTTTGCTTATAAAAATTCTATCTGTTTTTACTAGGGCAAAATTACATTGGGAGGTAAGAGGTCTTTGCCAGCCACGGGAAGGCAGATGACGAAACGTTAGCATCTTGTGCGAATTAGCGGAATGTACTTCATCTGCTTGCTGTGAGCAGTTGTGCTCAACTTGGCAGGACTCCTGAAGGAAGAAAGTCAGATAGCAGCTATTTTACGTTCCCTTGCTGAGCTGATGAGGGCAGGAATTGATCCACTGCTTTTGTTAAGGAGCTGTTTCTGGTTTAATATCACATAGACAGTACACTATCTGATCATTGGATGCTGACATTTTATTTGGATTCAGTACAGTTTATACTGTCTTGTATATGATAAAATATATTGAACTGGATAAAAGCTGTGGATAGTAAATGCCATATATCAACTGGATAGTAATGTTAGTCCAACTGCCAGGTCCTTGAGATAAACATTATAATGTTATATCTTTGAACATCATTTTATATTACTTATATTTGGTCATAGTTTCTGACTTTGCTTTGTTGCAATTGAAAAGCATCGCTCTCTTGGTGTCTTCATGGCTACGTTAATGCTCTCTTTTTCTTGTGTCTTTGAGAAATACAACTATCTTTTCTGTATCCTGTCCAAGATGATATCTTTTAAAATTATTCTTCCTCTATGTCCTTCTAATTGTCTCTAGCTATCATCTGTTTTCTTATTTCTGTAGAGGTAAGGCTTACTACTGATTGGGTTAAAGTAGATTGATTTTGTATCCCTCATACTTCATTAGCCTACATCATTCTTGGATCATGAATGTCAGATAGATGACTTGGAGTTTGAAGTTCTTCAGACTAAAAGATTCTCTCCTTCTTTGTTTATGTTTTGCCTCATTGTCTTTTCTTCAGCTCATAAGCATTACATTTGTTACCTTCTGGATACCAACTTCAAGATTCGTATTTTGTCTTCATCAGCAGAATCTTTCTGAACTTCTCCTCCCCTCTCGCCTTACCATTCCTTTCTTTCTACTGCAGGAGGGAGTAGGTAATAATAGGGTGAAAAAAATAGATATCCTGTCAACATCACTTCCTTATATTCTCTGGCTGCATCATCAACAGTACACACTGAGTAAAATGATATACAACAGGCAAATGTTAGTAGCGAATTAGTTAATGTGTCAACTTAGCTTCTAGTGCTCTTACAGAAACACAGGCCATGCTTCCTTACTATATGTTTTTAGTATTTACTAATTATCTCAGCAGCAGAAAATCTGAAATAATTGCAAGATTTTGTGAACGTGGATTGCAAGAAAGCAAGCAGTGTATTTCTTCATAGGAACAAAATTACGTCTTTAAGCTTTTTGAATAATAATTTCTCACTCATGTCAAGATTTTAGATGTCTTTTTAAAGCTCGATTAGTTGGTAATCATAAACAATGTCATTTTATATTCATAAAAACATCAAATGTTGGAAAAAATACTATTGGTAGGGAAGATGAATTTTCCTTGAGAGAAGCCATACAAATCCTTCTCTCAGGACAGGACCTTTTTATGAGAGGTCACTGTTCCACTGCTAGCTAATAGATGAGACATCCTACGTTGTACACCTTTAATTGTCCAATTTTTTGAGATAATACATTGTCAATTTATTTGTGCGCTGTTTAATGAAAATACCAAGTTTTCTATTCAGTCAGCATACTTGATTTTCCAGAAGTCATACAAACACTTTCATTTCCAAAGGCTCATAAAGAAACTATGCTTTCATGAAAGAAGAGGACAGATGCTCAAATGGATAAATAACTATTTATGAATTAGAAAACAAAGGGTAGAAATGCATGCTGTTTTCACAGTGTAAGCAGGTCACTAGCAGAGGTTCTTAGGTCTGTGCTGTTAAATGCATTCCTAAATGGTCTGGAAAGCATGACTTGTAAAGTGTCAGTGTCACCCCAGACGAAATTCAGTATAGATCAATATAAAGTGTCAGGGGACTTTCTTGATTTTTGTCTATGTAACAAAGGGTCTGAGTTAGCCGATACTGCCCAAAATTGAGAAGTTCAAGTTATAATATGAAAATGTCATCTTACTTCTCAGTACCAGTCAAGAAAAGCAAATACAAGTTTTTGTAGGAAATTCGTAGGAAAGGAATAGAGACAAAACAGAAAATGCTTGTAATGTCACTGCGCTTGTGTCATCTGTCTTTGTCACCTCCTGTCTGCTTTAGAGAATGCTTTTGCTGCAAAGCATGGGCATCTGAGGTGGTGGTCTGAGGAAATACCACTAGATGCTGATGCTGCTTTGGGAACTCCTCTTTGAAAGGCAGGATGCCAGGCTTAGGAGATTTTGGTCTGATCCAGTCATTCTTATGCTTTTGTATTGTATTATACACAAGATTTCACTGAAAAGAAACATTTTTCAAGTTACATCAGTTTAACAGGGTTAACCTCAATGACTGTGAATTTTCTGTGTTGTTATGATTAAGGTAGAATAAGCAATTACGTGATTTTTAATTGTTACGCATCAGTAGGTTATACAGCCAGCTTTCCAAGAAAGACAGGCTTGAAATTTATTACAGTTCATTACAGTTACATTCATAGCAGTTAATGCATTAAAAAAATGCCTATCAGCTTCTAAAGTAGATCTAATTAACTCTTGACATTCATTTTACATTATATAGTAGGTATATATGTTAAAACCTCTGAACCTAAAAAGAAATTATTTTCATTAAAATATCTTATTCTCACTTGGGTGAGGCTTTTTTTTTCCTTTCTTACTCATTTTTACTCAGTTTTCTTTAATATGGTACACATCATATTTACCCTTCTTTAAAAGGTTTTAGATATTATCATTTTGACTAACACAACCCACTTAGTAGGTCAATAGATTATTCAAGTATTATACTTCATCAGCCCCCATTTCAGCTGATGCTTTCTCAAAAGACTTGAGGTGATGAATGAAACTTGGAATCTGTGGTACATTGTCCTATATTTTAATGGATATTTCTGTGCTCATTTGGACTTCTAATGTGATGGTATAATCTGATTAACATTCTGAATAGATATGAAATGCTTAAAATTAAAAAGGCATGTTAATACAAAACATATTTCCATCAAATGATGAATCAACACTGTTTACTGTTTTACAAATTTATTTAATCTATTTAGTCTTTCCTTACTCTATGGTGTGTGAAACTTGGACATGGCTATAAAATATTTCGTAGGATGTGTCTTTAATAGCACTTGAGCTTTTCTTACAGCTAGAGTGGCAAAATCCTATTGATCAGTTGTCTCCAAATTTTTTTATTGTGCAGCCCATCACTAAAAATTTTTGAGCATACACCCCCAATATATGTTTGTTTACTTATTTATTTATAACTCACATGTATTGCTGAAATTCTAGTATTTTCTTCCTGCACACTTATGGATTGTCTTGTGCACATCCAGGAGTGTGTGCACCCTGCTTTGGAGACCACTGCTATAGGTTCATGTAAACTTGTATATTAGAAAAGAAATTGTTCACCTCTTAAAAAAATTTAAATCGTATTTTTTTTATTATGAGAGTAAGGAAACTTCAATTAAATTTTCTTTCTCCTTTTCTCAGTTCTTAGTCTCAGTTGTTTCTGGTAGATTCTAATCATAAAACTGCCAAAACTTGAAGATTTCTCTTTTCTTCACCAGACTCCATCTCCTTCCATCAAATAACTACCTCTCCCACTTCATTTTCACCAGCTACATGTAATGAGGAACAAGTTCTGCTTAGGCTAAGCAGAAAACTCTTTGATTTGTCATATAGCTTTGTATTTGATAGATTTATTTGACAGTTTATTTGGCCAATATGTGCTTGACCAAACATTTGTATCATTGTATTGGTTAATTGATAGTGGTGAGTTTTGAATGAAGAGTAGCTGTAAATGATTTGGAGAGCATAATGAAAAATAAAAGGCAACCCACTTGGAATAACTTGCCCATCAGATGAGTTGTGTTGTTAACCTGTCAACGGTGTATTCTACACTGCTTGCATATACGTCAGGAAAAAAATCTACTGTTTGGAGAATCTTTCTACTTTTTCAGTCTCTCTGAATTCGTGGTCTCAATAACTCATTGCTCCAGTAGATTTCATATTAAATATGGCTTATTTAAAAAGCATGTCTTTCAATATCACTGTTAAAGCCATCACATTTACTTTCGTTGGGTGACTGCTGGCTTTGGTTTTTTGAAAGAGCAAATAGCAACACACAGTCTCATGGTTATTTCCAATAAATGATGTTTGCAACCTTATGTGGTAAGATACACATCTTCTTTTAGGAAGTGCTTGATGTTTGTAGCTAAAGCAGGTCTGAGCACAAACAAGCAAACCTCCTTCCCTTGGGGAATATAACAATTTGAAACGGAAACTGAGGAGGAAGAGACTCAGGAACTGCCATAGGTTGCTATCTGCTGTTTTTTATATCTGGATGGTAGAGTGACTCAGACCTGGAGATGCTGTTGTTCCAACTGAAATCTGGCTCACTCCAGCTCTTAAAGAAGCCCCAAGAATGTTTCTGTTAACCTAGGTAAGGTGTGACTTGTTGCCAAAAAGAAGTTTGCAAGGAGAGCTTGCCTGCTTCTTAGGACATAAAGACTTCTAGCAGTGTAGTTTGTTGGTGCAGAAGGTTATAGTACAGAGGTTGGTTGTTTCCTGGTTTGTTTTTTTGGCTTCCTCTTCTTGAATCCAGTAAATTCTTACTCATTTCCTCTCCAAATGAAACAATTCCAGTCTTTTAATCTCTCCTTATATGGAAGTCTCTTCCATGCCTCCAGTGGTTTTTCTCATCTGTCAGTAGTTCTGCCTTACCATACTTCTTTTTGGGTCGGTCTCACAAAAACTGAACACAGAATGTCAAGTGAGGAATATTAGTATCACCATTTGTCAATGTTAATTTCAATCCCATTTATTTATGTGCATAAGTGAAATCCTGGGTAAATTTACTAAGTCAGTAGAATACTTTTGTTATCTTCAGTGGAGCAACGGAATATTCTCTGAACATTTTGCTTATCTTCTTGACCCTCAGAGCTACCTGGCCAGGCACTAGAGATGTTTCCATGATGAGTCATTCTTGAATTGTTGTAATCCATTTTTAAAAAAACAACCATAATTCAGAGCAATAATTAATTTATTTCTTCCAGGTTATGTCATCTTGAGCATTTCATGTGCAATTTTTCCACTTCCTTAGCATTTTCCGTTTCCTTACCAGTTTCTGAAGGGAGCCTACAGGAAAGATGGTGAGGGACTGTTTATCAGGGAGTGTAGTGACAGGACAAGGAGTAATGGGTTTAAGCTGAAGGAGTTTCGATTTAGATTAGATGTTAGAAAGAAATTCTTTACTGTGAGGGTGGTGAGGCACTGGAACAGGTTGCCCAGAGAGGTTGTGGATGCCCCATCCCTGGCAGTGTTCAAGGCCAGGTTGGATGAGGCTTTGGGCAACGTGGTCTAGTGGAAGGTGTCCCTGCCTGCAGCAGGGGGGTTGGAACTAGATGATCTTTGCGGTCCCTTCCAATGCAAACCATTCTATGGTTCTATGATTTTTAGGTTCCCTTCTCCCTTTTGTAGTCTTATCCTAGAAAGATGAAAGTGGGGCCGAGAAAATGCAATGGTTATATACAGTCATGCTTATGTTCTTTGTCTCCAAAGGTCCCATATCAAAGATCTGAGACCTGAAGAAAACATTATTACTCAGGCAGACAATAAAGCATATTCCAACAGTAGTCATATACTTCCAGGATTAGTTTTTTCATCACCTTCCTGGGCTTCAAGGTGAGGCTGACTGGTCTGTAGTTCCCTGGGTCCCTCCATCTTGCCCTTCTTGAAGGTAAAAGTGACATTTGCTTTCCTTCAGTCTTCAGGCACTTCTCTCAATCACCATGATTGTTCAAAGATTATTGAGAGTGGCCTCACAAAGGCATCAGCCAGATAACATTTCTGGGTGCATCCCATCAGGGCCCATGGACATCGAATGATACCATGAAAAAAACCCCTCCCCTGTGTATGTGTGTGGTGGGTTGACCCTGGCTGGAGGCCAGGTGCCCACCAGAGCTGCTCTATCACTCCCCTCGTTCACTAGACGGGAGAAAAAGTATAACGAAAAGCTTGTGGGTCGAGATAAGGACAGGGAGAGATCACTCACTAATTGTTGTCACGAGCAAAACAGACCGAACTGAGAGAGGGAATTCATCTAATTTATTACTAAGCAAAACAGAGTAGAGCAATGAGAAATAAAATCAAATCTTAAAACACCTCCCCCCACCCCTCCCATCTTCCCGGGCTCAACTTCACTCCCCGCTCAGTGGCACAGGGGGACGGGGAATGGGGGTTACGGTCAGTTCATCTCACGGTGTTTCTGCCGCTTCTTCATCCTCAGGGGGAGGACCCCTCTTAATCGTTCCCCTGCTCCAGCATGGAGTCCCTCTCACGGGAGACAGTCCTTCACGAACTTCTCCAACATGGAGTCCTTCCCATGGGCTACAGTCCTTCACAAACTGCTCCAGCGTGGACCTCTCCCACAGGGTGCAGACCTTCAGGAGCAGACTGCTCCAGCGTGGATCCCCCACGGGGTCACAAGTCCTGCCAGCAAACCTGCTGTGGCGTGGGCTACTCTCTCCACGGGTCCACAGGTCCTGCCAGGAGCTTGCTCCAGTGTGGGCTTCCCATGGGCCACAGCTTCCTTCAGGTGCCTCCACCTGCTCCGGGCATGGGGTCCTCCACGGGCTGCAGGTGGAATCTCTACACCCCCTCATCCTTCCTCCATGGGCTGCAGGGGGACAGCCTGCCTCACCATGGTCTTCACCACGGGCTGCAGGGGGATCTCTGCTCCGGCGCCTGGAGCACCTCCTGCCCCTCCTTCGGCACTGACCTTGGTGTCTGCAGAGTTTCTTACATCTTCTCACTCCTCTCTCTGGCTACAAAAGCTCTCCCTAACTGTTCTTTTTTTTTTTCCTTTCTTAAATATGTTATCACAGAGGTGCTGATGGGCTTGGGCTTGGCCAGCGGCGGGTTCATCTTGGAGCCGGCTGGCATTGGCTCTATCAGACACAGGGGGAGCTTCTAGCAGCTTCTCACAGAAGCCCCTCCCCCCGCCTCCCTTCCCCAAACCTTGCCACACAAACCCAACACAATATGATATATATTTATAAATTCTTAGGGTAATTTTAAGAGATATCTAAACTTTTGCAGATCATTCACATTAAAGAGTGTTAAAAATAGTTTAATGTACACAGAGGTTCCTTAGTGAGTTCAGCGTAGCATTGTATTTTTAATTCCATTATACTTTTAGCCATCAGCATTTATTTGCCATATAACAAACCATTTTCTTAACCTTGTATGAATGAAACTTGAAGGAATTACATAAGTTTTACAGGTGCTACTAATTCTTTTTGAGCACCTCTCCTTTTTGAGATGTATAGTTCTGTCAGTGACCATGTAATCTATCACTTGATTTTTTAAGAAGCCTTGGAAAAGAACTGTGAAGAACTTACAAAACAAAGTCAAAGGAAATAAAGATGTAGAAGTCTTGTAGTGTTTACTTTATGATATTAATTTAGATCAGTCTGAGCATAGAAAAGGATCAAGAGGCTTTATTTTTAATTTGGAGCTGCTCCTTATTGCCAATAGTCAGAATTAATTTTGAACACTGCATCAATAGCTCCAGTAAACTTGTGGAGTATTTAATTTTGTTTTCCTATGCTAAATTAATACCTCTGCAATGTAATTTTATGATTAACAGGTCCAGAATCCGTGAACTAAGGTATTGCTGTTTTTTCCACTTGGGTGAAAAATGGGTAAATTCATAAAGAATTCTGTGCTAGGATTTCAAATGAATATAAAACCTACTGTGCTGTATAGTTTGTAGGTTTGAAACTGTGGAATCATTCTCAAATGAATAAAATACATTAAAATTGAACTTTAAAAATTCAGAATGTACAGATGAATCAAGCATGTTGACTCATAAATGTTAATCTTTTATTAAAAGTCTCAGCTAGCACTGGACAAATGATTGCAAATGTTTTATTATCTCCTACGGTTTATTGCTTAAATCTCACGTCATGGGTGAGACAACGTAAACAACCACCCATAGTGAAGCTGGATACTGGCTTTATTTAAGAACAATTTAAGAATTTAAGGAGATCAGAGCTTTTACCTTACTGAAATACCTCCCATGGTGGGTCATTTGCTCCCTTCCCACCCTTACATTCACTAGCTCCCCACTGCCCCTCCCATTAAGGAGGTAGCTGCTGGCCAGGAAAGGCTGGGCACAACATCATGCCACTGCTTGCAACTACCAGTCTTGGACGTCATTGACCAAAATGCATGGATGTTCTCTGGCCTCCATCTCCATGATCTCTGGGATCTTCCCCTACTTCCAGCATCTTGCCTCTAAGCAGGATCTTCACCTTCAACTTTCCAGCCCCCCTTCTTCTTTCTGAGATGACTACTTCTTTTTGGCGACCTTTCTTTTCCACCTCCTCTTCTTTCTAGACCCCCAAGCTCACAGTATTTCCAATCTAAATAGTCCATGTGCAGAAGCACGTGTGATCAGCCTTGTAGCTTGGTGGTTCAGTTTCCTGTATCTCTGTCACTGGAGGGTTGGGGGCTTGCCTCTTTTGCTTAGTCTGGGTGTTATAAAAAATTGCAACTAGCCTGTACCTGTTGCAGTTAGCAAGTAGCAGGCTTCTGCTTTAGAGTTCAAAATTCAGTACTGAAAATTTATCTCGCCCTCCATCCCTGCCTCCTACAGCCAATTACCTGCCAACTGTTACCATTCATGATTTAAGCCATTTTTCACCTAAAACATTGGGATAAAGCAATAATAAGTAAGGAAAACAAAACAAAACTTACTGGAATAGAAGGATTTTCCTGCATGTAAAATTTAGAGTGCTGAAGTACTCACATACATATGCAGAAAGCTCATTAGATTCAAATTTTCCATATCCAAGTTTCCTTATTTCAGAGCAGAATGAATAAAGAAACAGAGTGATTGTAAATCTGTACATATCTAGATTTTAGGAAGTTATAATTTCTGTTATGTATTAGGGTCCTGATAATCTTAGTTTAATTTTTAAATCAGATTTCAAGATGGAGATTAGAGATCTTATCTTTGGCTTGTATGAACTGCCCTAGCTCTGTTCACTTTGATGGAACTCTGAAAACTTAAATTGTCTCTGATTGCCAGGGTGGAATATCGAAAAGAATAAAATGCTTACCTTTCTCTTAGCCCAGGGAAATTGTATACGCTGTCAGTAATTGTTATAGTTTAATCAGTGCTTGAAGTGGAATAGTGTATAATGGTATGTTTTATTTGTTTTTTAAGTGATGAATGCCAGCAGCTTTTGTAGGGAAGGACTCGGTTACAAGTGCCTTTGGGAAGTCAACGGGATACATTACTCTTAAAGACATTCCAAATGGGAGAGGGTAGCAGAAGAATGCTTTTTGTACCTGCTAGATATTACTAATCATGTGGTTGATGTTTTCTTATGCTATGAGAGGCTTGGATGCTAGATGACAGATCCCATTACATGAAGCTCTGTTGCTCTTAGTAGCAGGATCTCACCTCTGCTAATAGTTCAAAGCCCTTTTGGACTTGGAACTCAAAATGACCAGTAAATCATTTGCCTCTCTCTGAAAGCAGGACCTGGCCTCTGTGAGTTGCAATGGCTTCTTGTTCTCATTTCCAGCTGTGCTGAATGATAGATCAGCTCCTGAGCCCAGAACAAGGAGTACTAGCCATTAACAGCCAAGTCATTAACAGACTTGATGAAATAGTCTTGTCAAAACTGTTGTAGTTTCAATGACTGTGTTTTGGTGATACTGGGAATGCTTAAATAGATGATGACAGGTTAGTCTGAGTTAACAGTGTAACAGTATCATATTAAGAACATAATATTGCAAACTTTTCTGCAGAGTAGTAAGTTTTTCAGGATATGCTTGTAGGCATATTTGGAACCCCTTCTTTTTTTACTGCACAATTTTATGTACAGCTAGAAAGTTGCCTTCACGGCGTCAGTGCTCTGTCAAAGCAAAAGGATAGCCTGGTATTACAGTAGCTTTTTTGTTAATATTTCTTTTTTTCCAATTTAAATGGAGACCTATCTTTGTCTTCATCAGCAGGGCTTTTATTTTTTCACTGAATAACACAGGAGTATTCTGAAAGTTAAAACTTCGGCTAGATGAAGGCCTTTCTAGATGTGTAATTTTTAAAAGGTATGAATTAAAAGATGATGGGAGAAGTTTAAAAGAAGAACCTAATTCATATATGACTGGTTCTGGAATTTCATGCTCTGAAAATCTAAGCTGTGCTAGGTTTAACCATCGAAAGTCAACTATGTCATACAGGTGGCAGAACAAAAAATAGGAATTATCCATGCTTATACTAATTCAAGATTTGTGTAACTTGCTGGTTGACATAGTTCTTCCGGATAAAGTGAATAATGCTTGCAGCCCAGAAAGCCAACTGTGTCCTGGGCTGCATCAAAAGAGGTGTGACCAGCAGGTCGAGGGAGGTGATTCTGCCCCTCTACTCTGGTCTTGTGAGACCCCACCTGGAGTACTGTGTCCAGCTCTGGGGACCCCAACATAAGAAGGACATGGAGCTGTTGGAGAGAGTCCAGAGGAGGGCCGCGAAGCTGATCAGAGGGCTGGAGCACCTCTCCTATGAGGACAGGCTGAGAGAGTTGGGATTTTTCAGCCTGGAGAAAAGGCGGCTCCAGGGAGACCTAACTGCGGCCTTCCAGTACCTGAAGGGGCCTACAGGAAAGCTGGTGAGGGACAGTTCATCAGGGCGTGTAGTGACAGGACAAGGGGTAATGGGTTTAAGCTGAAGGAGGGTCGATTTAGATTAGATGGTAGAAAGAAATTCTTTACTGTGAGAGTGGTGAGGTACTGGAACAAGTTGCCCAGAGAGGTTGTGGAGGCCCCATCCCTGGAAGTGTTTAAGACCAGGTTGGATGAGACTTTGGGCAACGTGGTCTAGTGGAGGGTGTCCCTGCCCCTGGCAGGGGGGTTGGAACTAGATGATCTTTGCGGTCCCTTCCAACCCAAACCATTCTATGATTCTAAGTCCTCTAGTAGTGATTCGTTGGGATGCTCGTCTACACTCCCTTGTATTCCAGCCCCAAAACCCTATATAAAGGTAGGATCTAGCAATCCTTCACTGTTCCCTGAAACTGTTTCCTGCCTTTTCTTGCTTTGTCCTTGGTTTCTGGAATTTCTAAGCATAACTTTCAGGACCCTTCAGTTCCGGTGGACCCTTCATTACTAACTCCTGCTCCCTTATCGTCACAGAAATACAGTCCAGATGTTCTCACAGTTCATTGTAGGTGAACAGTTTTGCCAGTCAACTCATCCCTGCTGAGTTTTAACTCCAATACAAATTTACTGTTGTGGCAGATATGGGAGGGTGAGTTCACCATGAAAATGGCAGCCTAACCTGCTGCAGAACTATTTAAATCCAGCCATAATTCAGCACAGACAGTTTACTTTTCTATCAGGGGAAAAAAACCCTGATGTTAATTCAATAATCAATTAACTCAGGGAAAATTTAAGCTTCCATGGAAAGGCAATTTCTTTGAAAACTGGTCATATCTGTTTTGCAACATGTGCTGTACAAGAAATTTTAAGGACCTTTAAATTGAAGGACATTTAAATGGAAAAAACCTAAATATGTAATACTGCATGTGTGTTTATAACAACTGATACAACATCTTCAAGTTCAGTACTTTAGGAGGTTTCTTTACATTTGATTTCTGCCTCCCAAAAATTGCATTATTACTGCTAAGTGTGGTGTTTATTTAATATCACATATATTTGTAACATGAACTAAACAAAAGATATAATAAAGTCATTTCTAAATTACTTTTTTGCCATGAGAGTGGAAACATTTTTTATTACAAGAGCATGAGCCATGATAACCCATTAATTAATTTGCGGGGAGACCGGAAGGTTCAGTTACAGCTTTAATGGAAAGGATATCAATTATTGCTTCACCATTTGTGAAGGGGCGGTGGGGGATGGGAAGAGACCAGTACAACAGAAACGGAGTTGAGAGAATGACACTCAACAACAAAGTACTTTCCATCCACTTAACAGCTTCAGGTGGACCTGAATTCAGGGCACAGGAAAACAGCCAAATGATTAAATCCATAAGGCAAAACTACTTGTGGGAGGTTTTAATTTCAGATTTTCTTCTACAGAGATATTGATATTTACTTTTCACAAAAACTAGTATTTTAATATAAAGAAACATTAAAATATTTTTAATCAATTATCTAAATTATTAAGTTAAATTGAAGTTACTGGTTTTTCTAAGCTTAGTTGTGTTTTTACTGCATTGTTCATACTATTTGAAAAACCACCCAGTAAATCTATGTAAAACTCCTTTCCAATCTTCCGATTTAGTAAGCATCATTTACTCAAAATAGAATTTAAATACGTGCATAACTTTAGGTCTGTATTCAAGGAAATTGGCATAAACTTATATACATACTTAAATCCTTTTCTAGACCGAGACACTATTTTTGTTTTATACATCACTCATGTTTTAATAGTGCTTTGATTATTACTTGTATGCTTTTAGAAACAACCTCAGGGAAGTCTATTTTCATAAACAAAAAGTTTGCATCTCTAAAATTTACATATATGTTATCAAAATTCATGACTATCATGTCATACTTTATAGTAGTGTATTTCCTTGTCTTCTCCCTTGGGGAGAAACGCATGCTCACCGAGAATCTTGTTTTAGTAAGCTTTTTGGTTTTATATTTTTTATGTGCAAAATTTAAACTAGAGACACAATAGCTAGAAGTGTGCATTGCAGTTCTCTTGGAAGCTGATAGGGCATGGTGTTTCAATTTTGGTGCTTATCCTTGAGAAAGCTTCCAGATACATAGCTTTTCCACCATCGTTTTGTTATGTGAAGAAGTGGAGATGTTAATTGTAGTATTCTTCGTAAAACTGTAGGTAGATAAGCTGTGCAAAATCCAGAATCAAAATTCTTGAACAGAAGGGCTGAGGCTCTCAACTTAGGTTGAAACTCTGAAAGAAACAAGTAGAGAGATTGAAAGGCTTAGTGATGTGTTTATAGCGGTCTGCATTGCTGAGGAGGTATGTTGTAGCATGCTGTATGGCTGGAGTTTCCAAAATGCTGAAGACCATGTCTTCACTTGTATATCACAGTTTCATAGACCAGGCAAGAGGAGAGGAAAGTGTGAATTACCAAGGCCCAAGATGACTCCTTGGTAGTCTCTAGGAGAGCAGATGACAGAAAATATCCCTGTCGGCTGCTTCCATATGAGACAACAGTGGAGAATCCAGCTGCCTAACCTGTAGGCTGACCAGCACAGATGCTAGCTTGTATTTTCTCTGCAGAGAGGTTACAGTAGGGCTGTGAGGTCCTGAAAATGTGTTCCTTGCTCTTCCTTCTCTAGTCCAACTTTTCTTTATGTTCAGTATGATTTTAATCTCTAATTTGATCTCATCCAGCTGCTGGGCTATCATATCTGAATTGGTATCCGTATGTGGTAGGACCACAGAGATGTCTGTTGCCTGACTGTGGCACCCTTTTCTCCTGGTGGCTGCATGCTGGTGATCTAGAGGCCCAGAAAAATAAATCATTCTTGAACTCCCAAAACAAATTATGTATTGGGGAGGTGCTGTCCTCATTCCTATGATATATCTTCAATATGAAAATATATAGGGAAGTTAATATGCCTATATTTTATTCTGTAGGTACAAGTGACGAATAAAGACATGTTTTTATATTTTAAATGACATCAAAACATATTTTAAAGTTTGAGTGCTTGATCTTCCAATGTATTTTTTGTTTTGGTCAGAATTGTAGGAGAACATCTGGCTATAGGAACAGAAAAGACACTTGACGTTAAGTCCTAGAGAAAGTAAAATCACAAGAATTGTATTAAACATCTAAAATATGTTCTGATGAGTTGTGTTTTCTAATATACCAAGGACAGGATTGCCATTACAGAGTGAGCCTTGCCTTAACAGTGAACTTGACTGCTTTGGTCTGGAAAAAACCTGAAAATTAACATACTCGAACAAGTATCCTTATGTGATTAGAAGCCCTGAAAGAAATGCCTGGCCTAGCACTGTTAAATAACTGCAAAACTATTTTATTTCTGAATTGGAAGTTCTAATGTTGGACTGGGTTATGAAGTCACAGATTCACAGATTAGTAGGGGTTGGAAAGGACCTCTAGAGATCATCTGGGCCTAATTTTATTAATTAAGTAAACTTTTGAACATAGCTTATTATGAAAACCAGGCACAGAATAATTCTAGGAAAAGAATATGAAATGGTGAATTAAACAAACTGTAAGGTGATTTGGATTGTTTTAATAAAAAAGTAGAAAATGAAGATTTGGTGTCATTGGAGTCATTGGATCCTACTTTTGTGTTGGTATTCCAAAGATCTTTGTTAAAAGATCCCTAGGCTGGGAATTGGTTGAGACTAGAAATAGCTCGTCATGGTTTTTTGTGGACATTTTTGGAAAAGTTTTTCCCAAGAGTAGCAGTTTTATGCACAGAAGGATCTGAATCCAGGGCAGAGATCTTTATTGGTACTCTGCTCTAATTAGTTAAAGACCCTTTCTTGGTTGGTATGCAGATTTGTCGTCCTCTTTTCATTAATACACAAGGATCAAGCCAGGGCCTAAGCGTATTTAGATCTTTTAGAAATTTATTTGAACAGACCCATTAAAAAATGTGGAGGTTTTTTTGTTTACTTGATTGCAAATCAGGAATGTATTTCTGTTCAGAGACAAAGCATTTCTGTTAAGTGGCTACATACCTGGTTCATTCATACTGATATCTGTGAAGAGTAAGCACACACTTAAATCACCTGTTTAAATGGCAGTCGGAATGAGATCAAATGTTTGCATATGTGCTTAATGTTTAACAACATTTGACAGATATTATTTTTCATTAGACTATCTGATATATGTTTAACATACTTATTAAGAAAAAGAAAAGAGTTCATTAAAGTAGATTTTTTTTTTTTTTTAAAGTATTGTGGTTCTGGCTACCTCTGTATACTAAATAGTATTTAAAACACTATCATTGTTTATTTTTATAGCTTACACTAGTGCCTGTAACTAGCCCCTGTAACTTTTGCAACTGTTACACTAGTTGCAGGCTCGCATCACTTTGAAAGGATTGGTACTTCAAGAAATGTACAGCAGTCTTCCAGACTGCTCTACAAGGTTTTGGTCTTTATTGATGATTGAATGTATCATGACATGTTTTCTTTTTAAACTCTGATGTATATTTTCAACTTGAGCGATCAGTTCACCAATATCAATACAGGCCACTGAATGAGATACACCAAATGGTTAGCTGAAATGGCCCATTTTTGACACATTTTCCTTTACGTGTCTAAAAAAAATAATGTTTCTTTACTGGATGTGTTCAGTTTATCTTATGTGTGTATACCTTCAGGCATAGCGAGTCAAGTCTGTAAAAGAGTATTTTGAAAAATTTCCAGCATTTGATTGTACTCCAGCAATTTCTGATAAATGTTCAATATGTTATTATCCTCCTGTGTTTTATTGGAAAAATATTGTTAGATAAGCTATTGCTGCAAGTTTTTCCAATGGTCATTGTAGTATGAAGGTATATCATCAATCTTTTTCTCTTCAAAATATAGTACAATGACCAATAGAAAATTCAAAGTTCATCATCATACTGACCAAAAGGAGTTCTGCTTTGTTCTGCGATGAAGGAGCGCATAAACGAGGCATACTAGTTATGTAACTAATTTTACTAATTCTTGGAATGATCTTCTTGTTACAGCTTCTGCTACCTTTGAAGACTTTCAAATCCGGCCTCATGCTCTTTTTGTTCATTCGTATCGAGCGCCAGCCTTCTGTGACCATTGTGGAGAAATGCTGTGGGGGCTGGTGCGTCAGGGACTCAAATGTGAAGGTGAGCTGCCATCAGATGTGATTTCTCAGTCTCAGGAAGAGACCTGTCCATTCCACTTATACATGTTGTCTCTGATGCTGCTTTTAAATTGGTTAGGCATCAGCAGAAAATTACAGTAGGCAGAGATGGTAAGAACTATCAAAATAATTAACTGATTAAAGAACTAATCCTTTTGACTGCTTTGAGGCCTCCTAGATATGACTCTGTAATCTGAAGTGCAAAAAAAATTGGTCTATATGTATTTTTAAGGAAAGATTTTCTGTATATTACACTTCCCTTATGAACCTGAGCCTGTACCTCGTTCTATATCACATTAATTCAGATCATTTAGCTGAAATTACTGTCAGTCCATATGAGGTTGTAATATCTTTTTTCATTTTGCCTAACTGTTTGACTCCTGGCAGACAGTATCCAATGGAATATACCATTTTTAGTGAAAGACTACCTTACCTCCCAAGTGCTGATCACAGAAATTTCCTGCAGTTTTAGACTACAGATTTTTGAAAAATCAAAGAAAAAAAACACTGGTTATAGATATAACTGTTCGGAGCTTATAACATTATCTCTTTAAAATTTGTAGAATACAGGAGCTAAATCAGCAGAGTAGAGGAAGAAAGTTTAATCAAAAATAAGGGTGGTGGGTTTGAATTCTTGTTGTTTTTGAAAAAAAAAATAGTTCTTTGCTTTTTCCAGTAATAAACCATAAACAGATGGGTTTAAATTTCTCTTTTCAGGATGTGGTCTAAATTACCATAAGAGATGTGCGTTTAAAATCCCTAACAACTGCAGTGGCGTACGGAAGAGGCGCCTATCAAACGTTTCCCTAACAGGAGTCAGCACCGTTCGGACAGTTTCTGCAGAACCCTCGCCCAGCATGCCGGATGAAGCCCTTCTGGTATGGGATTCCCTAGCTATAGAGGCCATGGGTGTTGCTGATAAGAAACAATGACATTTAGTGCTCTAGGATCTGGTTTTGCTTGTTATAGACTACAGAGGAGGGTGGTGTGTAAATTATAAAGCGTTGCTGTGAGAAAAGGCATCTTGACGTAAAAGGGAGGTCACCAGTTTAAGGTATGTGGGTTTAAGGTATGTGGCACTTCTGATACTCCCCGTAGTCTCCTCCCTTTGGCAAGAATTAGGTTATTTTGAAGGTCTAAAGCTTCCGCCCGTGCTAATGTGAGTAGTTACATATTGGAGGATGTCTTCTCTGGAACTAGAAGTTGAATTTCTTCTGTATCAGACCATTATATCCATTGGTTTATGATATAGGAAAGATTTGCCTCAGGAGAACACTGTGACCCAACCACCATATCAAACATGTAACAGTCAAGGCTATACTAATGAATATTATTGTATGTTATTAATTAGTTGGAGCCTGTGTATTTAGCCTATTTATAAGTGTTTAGAAGAGAGTAGGAGAAATCTCAATTATTTCCTTAAACAGATCTTTGTGGTGAATGTATGTATGTGTATGTGTGTAGATGTATATGTAGATGTACAGTATACACACAGGCACATGTAAATACATGGTATACTTTTATATGCTTTAATATAGTAGTTTTCCATCATGAAAAGAACTCTTCTGAGAACAAAATATAATGACGGGAGTAAATTAGAATGATATGTTGTTTTTTTCCTTTGGCATATTTGTTCCTTTTAATACTCATGGTCATAATATACTTGAATAGTTAAGAATTTACACTGTGTGTGAATGAATCCACTCCTAAGTGAAAGTTTTGAAAACCTGAAGGTTTGAAAGAGAGGAAAGAATTTATAAGTACACACAACAATTATCATGTTTTCCTCTCAATTGGAATATTAAACTTATTAAACTTGACATACTAAAAGGACACTGTTGCAAATGATGTAGACCTGGTGTTACATGCAGTACCATCTACGAACCATAATTATGTACTTATGCTACTGATTATCATTAGTCTAAAGCTACTTGGAAATTAAGGTTAACATTATGAATCTGTGTTTTTAATTGAAAAGCTGCATAAATGAGTAAGGTGCTTAAGTTCTGCAAAAACTGCAGCAAGAAATCTTTATAGGTTATTCATAATTCTCAGTAGGTTGTGTCAGTAATGCTGACTTATTCAGACCAAGACAGAACATTTTGAGGACAGCTGGCCCTAATTCTGAATTGTTTCTGGAATATGGTTAAAAATCTTGTATGAGTGAGTGTCCTGGTATACTCTCTATAAGTACTCATTGCACTGTAGAGTGACAAGAAAACATCTTTAATTATATGACTCTGTTGTTTGCTGATAGATTCTGATATGAAATACCTGTTTTGCAAAGCTACATATTGTAAAACTGTTGAAAACATTAAAACTGCCAGTGAAGAAATACAGTAAGTTTCATATCTACTGCAGGCTATACTTCTCTAAAAGCTTGTAGTCATCAGCGTACCCACGCTGATGATTCAGAACATCACACATGCGCACACACACGCGTGCATGCAGAAAGAAAATATGTTTACAGTAGGTACAGGGATGGGCTTTAGCTTAGAGAAATGAAGTAGCTTTCTGATTTCACCTTTATTTCAGGAAATCATGGTGTCATTTACCAGATTTTCAGAAGTGCTGTCACTTATGGCTTCTATATGTCTTTTGCTTTGGGCTTTTGCATTGAATGTGTTTCAATCCCCCCCCACACCTCTTTTTTTTTTTTAAGTGTGCGTAAGCTTTGTCACTTCTCCTGTATCAGATCTGTCCTTTGGACTCCATTCTTCTGCAGTACTTGTGAGATAAGTTTTATGGCAGTTTATACTGTGGTACCAATCCAAGCATGCACTTTGGAATATCTTTCATTTTTCTACAGTCTGTGTGAATATACTAAAAAATATCATCCTTGCTCACAAAATCGTATCATTCAGTATTAGTATTGGTGTGGCACTTGAATCACTGGTAACAAAATATAGCTTCTGTTTGGGACCACTGAATTCAATCAGATATCTATCAATTCTTTAAATAGGACTAAAATAAATGTTGTTTTTATCCCTATTTACTATATAAAGTCTTAGCAATTGAGAGAGTAGTAGTTCCTGGAGATGTTTCATAGATGGAATTATTAACTAAGTTGTGATTTCAGAACCTTTTGTCAATGCGTGAACCAGGAAGAAGCCAACTGTAGTTCACAATGCTAAATTTACCTTGTAAGTCTGGCTTCTGGAAAAATGCCACTTATGAAGTGAAGGAGTTATACCCTAACTTATGAAATTGTGGCATTTGAAAAATCTTTGAGACAGGATAATGTGGAATCCTGCAAAGGGTACTTTAATTATCCTTTCATAGGGAACCACTACATGCAGACACAGTTTCAGTTTGGGTATAAGTGTTTTCATTTGCCAATGAAGCATTTCATTTGAGCTGAAAATTGACTGGGGGCTACATTTAAGTGCAGCTTTAAAGATCTACCTTCAAAGAATAAAATCTGGGCAATATATTTTTTTATTTTTTTTTTTTATTCTTAACTTGGTAGTGTAAAACTCATCAACAGAAATGCTAAAAACATGTAGAACTAGGAGGAGGTAACCCAGATTTTCTACCCATCATAGCTCAAATGCAATTCTTTTGCATTCTATTCTATAACATAGAATGAGAGTATAAAATAATTGCACATTCCTGCTTGCTTCTAAATAACATTGTTTTCTGTCTTTTTCTCCCCCTTGTTTTTTTGTTCTGTTTTTTCTTCTTTCCAACTTCCTGTCTCAGTCTCCTGTCAGCCCTGGCTATGAGGTATGTACTGAACTTACTCTACTCCCTACCATACTACCAGGAGCGTCCTCTTTTATGATTACCAGTGTCAATGTGAAGAAATGCAGGAATTTAATCAGATTAGTATATTATAATCTTCAGAACTCAAAAGCATTTTTTTTCTTTTAGAAAGAGTAAACTCAGTGTGATACCCCAAAGTCCAGATTCCAAAGAGAAGATCATAATTCTTATACTAAACAGTAAAATTAGCTAACATTAAAATATTTTGATACAAAAGTGGCTTTTTCATTTCTTATGCATGATAGAGGTCATTGGTTGGTCTGAAGCTGTTTTTTTTACTGGCAGTAACACATCGAAAGAAAATTTTAACTTCACTTTTAGAACATTGGGAATTTGATGGAGCAATGTAGAAAATAAACATCTTATTTTAAGCTGAACAAACCTGACCTTTAAGTGCTCACCACCAATAAACTTCTAATACCATAATGCAGTGTAATAGCTTTTTTTCAGAATATGGTTTCATTAAAAAAAAAAAAAGTCAAGGATTCTGTATTTCTGTGGAAATAACATGAACAGTGTACAACTAAGTTACAGCTATATATAAAAAAAGTATCAAGTCTAATGAGAAACAGCATTTCATGTCAAAGGTTGTCCTCTTTGGCTTTCGATAGGGATTTTCTAAAGAAGTTTGTTTTGTGTTTAAAGTTTCGAAAGTTTTTGAAACTATGAAATGTTGGCACCTTTCCCTTGCAGCATATATTTGAGATGCAGCCAGAGAAGATCAGGCTTTGCAAATGTTTTCCTTTTTAGAAATACTACGTAGTTAATCTGAGCAATACTTTGTTATGCTGAAATGAAGATTATCATGGCTGAACATCTTCAAAAGAAATCTCTTCAAAAGAAAATAACTTTATTTCTTCCTAAAACACATATATTCTCATTGTAGTATGCCTAAGTATCATAGTGTGGCCCAGAATTACAACTCCACAGAATACCCATAAAACAATACAAACAAGCATATATAGAACAGGGGGTTTGTAATATCTAAGATAATTTTATTCTAAGTATGTGCTATCTGAAAAATGATGAATCCATCAATCCGGATAGATTACTGTAAATTAATAGGAATTAAAAAATATAAATAAAAAAAAAAAAGCAGTCATGAAAAAAATATTTTTTGAGGAAAAATAAAATTGTGTTTCTTTTGTAAAAGGAAAATATATTACCCATCTATCTTTTTATTTTAAAATACATTTATATGACACAATAGAATTTTATTTCTGTTTATTTTTATATATTTTTATTTATTTTATATATTTATTTATATATTTTCCATTATTTTGGTAAACTTATTCATTCTTCTAGAAGTGATGAATGGTGATGTCTTAAGGTAATTTTATAGACATATCAGAAGTAATTTCTCAGAAAAAGCCTAGCTGAGCTTTACCTTTAAAATAGGAATGCTGTGTCTTCCAGGGCACAAGTAAGTGCAATATTAGAGTTACTTACATATTATCTTTTTTTTTTTTTATGAAGAATCAGCAATTATTTTTTACTTAATAATTTAAAATTTAAATAATTTTAGTTAAAAAGACTATTTACTTATCACTGACAGAATACAAAGCACCAGGTGTTGCCTGCCTCTGTAAACCTGTTATAAGCAGAGCTGGCTTGAGGCTTCTCAGCTATATATAGAAGAGTAATTTTGCAGAACTAGGACAGTGGAGTCTCTGGGAGGGAATTGTCTTGAGTTGTAGGTGGCCATTTTCTCTTTCTTCCCTTGTACCCAGCTCTTAATACAGCTGCTCTTTCCTCTCCCTCCACTGAAATAAGGAGTCCTCATTTCCAGTGACTCCAAAATTCCCACTGTACAAAGCTTTCCTTTTGCACACTCGGACAGAAGACGCATCTCCTTGTCCCAGTTCCGGTCCCTGTTGAGCCTCATGTGCCTCCCCAGCTCACTGGAGTGGAGAAGAGGAGCCCTTGAGGGAGGGGTTAAAGAAGAGCTAGGGTGTTGCAGCTGAGAGCAGCTTCCTGCCTTAAGCGAGTTGTAATTAGTAGGAGTCCTTTTCTGTGGCTAGAGTAGAGTTCATTAGACCGAAGCTCCTCAGAGGCAAAATTAATATTTCCTCTTGAAGAAAGACACTCAAGTTAACTCTGAATTAATGCCACTCATAGTTACATTCTATTCTTGTCACCCCCGAGTTATCCTTCGATGCTCCAGGGATGTACACTGCACTTTCTTCTCTCTCTTATGAGAACTTATTTTCAAAGTGCTTGTTTGTTTAATAAAAAACCCTATGCTATTTTGTGGAGTGATCCTGGAAATTTTCTGAGGTCCAAAGTTAGATGTTATTTAAAACTACTAAAAGTGTAAAATATAAGCTGTGAACTAAACCAATCCTAAGTAATGTTGATGTTGATTTAGTGCCAGATTCACTAGGTGTATCTAGGGTCATGCACTGAACAGAACCGAGGATCAAGAACTCAGTGAATCTGACACTGAAAGTTAAATAGGAATTTAAGTTAATTCCACAATCTTTTAGGTATTATTCTTTAGTTTTCTTGCTTTTGTACAATTATTTAAAATATTAAAACAATAACTCAACAAAAACCATTTAAAAATGTAGTTCATTTTTCCTAAAGCATGGCATGTCTATGACATGCAAAGTCCAACTGAACCCTGAACCCTGAAACATTGTAGGATACAGCAAGTAAATTTGGAATGGCTTACCTTACACACTGCTGTGCCATAAAATAATAGTAGTCCCTGTACTAGCTGCCATGCACTAAATACTGTAGGACTGAAATTCTTATGACTAATTCAAACTACATTAGAGCTTTTCTGACCTAATTTGCCCCAGTGTGATTGTTTCAGAAGTTCATTACAACTAGATGAGATCTAAAAGATGATCGAGCTAATTATTTTAAATTAAAAGAATGCTTTACAAAAGTATTAAATATTGTATCACTTGTGCACCTAATATTTTCCAAATATCTGGGAAGACAGGTAGAAGAGAAGATGGTAAACAGCTTAAGATGTACATGTTCTGCAATTTCATATGTGCCATGTCTGCTGATGTTTTTGAGTGCAACATAAACCCTTGGAGAGGTTTTATGGCTGTTTGGTTCTTCAGCTTGGGAGAGAGGTTCAGGTTATTCTTGTCCTCAGGTAATTGCACCTTGTTCTTAAATCCGCTAGTTTTTAGGAAAGATATACAATAGTAATAGTTGTCAGCTTATGATCCATCATAGAAGTCACCGTGGCTTGAACTGAGGACTTGCAGATGCTCTGCAACTGTGACAGTAGGAATTCTTTAGGAGTGTATGGTACGTCTAAGCAAACAGACATGCAGAGCTAAGTGTTTGTAGTTTCTAAATACTAACAAACACAAGCGTTTGCACATATTGAAAATGCAAAAAAGTGACAAACCCTGCAGCACGCATTTTACTTTCCTATACCATCTCTGAAACATCATCTTAGTGCTGGGTCTTGTGAAATGGTACAAGATCCCAAAGTGCAATTTGTATTTTGAGGAATAGAGGCAATCAGTGCAACCTTTTGTCTCCTCTTACCTGGCTCAAACATAGTCAATGGTGCTTTCCCTTCTAATATATAAGCTTGTTTTTCTACATTGGTAACATCCTGCTGCCCCCAAACTTCCTCCCTTTAGTCAAGCCTTGCCAAGCTGGTTTGGCTAGACCTCCCCTGTCCAATGCCAAAACTGTTTCCAAACCGGAGACTGTGGTTAAGCCCAAAGCCCTGCTGGTTATCCCTGATTCGGTAAGGATGGTATGGAGACGGTATCAGATGGGATGCATTTATGCAGACACCAGGGGAAAAAAAAGGCAATATGTGATAGGGGGAACCAGAACTGTACAAAGATTTCCTGAAGGGTTTTGTCTTGAATTATAACTTGGCTATGCCACCTGTGTACCATGGTATGTGCCTTTTTTATTTCTTTCTTATTAGTTCTATGCAGTAGGCACAACTGAGCTGCTGAGGCTGGCTTATGATGTGGGCATTCTAGTAGTGCAAGAGACTTACATGAAAATACTTTATTACTTAAAATTATTATAATTAAAATTATGAACCACATAATAGAAGATCAAACTAAACCTAAGATTCTTTGAGGAACTTGGGTCTATAAGATGCAGGGAAAAAGCTTAGTGCTAGCTGAGCCCTAATATGCCTGCTGTCACTAGCAAATCCTTTGTCAACAAAGGGCTTTTGTTTGGGGAAATCCCTCACTCTGAGAAGTCAGCATAGTCACACAAGGACTGCTGAAAGCCAGTAATCTTCCCCTTACTTTACAAAATAAGGCAAGTTACAGACACAGCATTCATACCACCGTTCTTACATTGATGTCTGAGTGGAGGAACAGGGTACATCATAATAATTTCCATCTGTGGATAGTTTAATATTAGCAGCTTGTACTGGAGTCAGTTCTTTGATGTGTTTACACATGTGACACTGAAGTGTTTTTCAGACCAGAGCTATCTAACTATGGTGCTTGTAGGATTAAATCATACACTTGACTTAAAGAGAAGAGTGCAAAAAGCCTTGAAAGACAACACAGTTGATTGCATTCTAAGTGTGGTATTTCAGTATATTTAACTGAAGATTTGTTTCTTTGAATTCACTTAATTACAGTCACATAGTTTAATTTGTAAAAGAAAGTCAACATTTGCATTGCATTAAAAACACAGTAGTTCCTGTGGTTACATAGATATCTAGCACGTCATTTGACAGTAGCTTCCTGTGAAGAAGTTGTATATGAACATATTAAGACTTTATCCTCTGCTTTCAGTGTAGGAAGGAAATGCATGTTTCAACAAGCGTGCTTCAACGCTGAAAACGAAACTTCACGCGGACAGTTACTGCTGTTTGGGTTTTTTAAATATACATCACTTTTCTCAGTTGTCCAAGTAAATTAAAAATCTAGCTCGTGTTAGTTTGCTTATTTTGTTAAGGCAAACATTTCAAAAAAGTAGGAATACCTGTGTGGTTTTTGATTTAATATCTCAGTGTAAAGTACAGGAATAATGTCACCATACTTTTTAGATATTGAGCCTGCAAAAGGTTAGCACTTCTTTGTGAACAGTTTTGAAAAGTTACATATTTAGGAGCATATATGATATGTAGCCTATTCTCTTCTGAGTGAAGTTGACTGACTTGAATGGGTTTCTACAAGCATGGCTTAAAATAAGATCATCAAATGTCAAAACTGAAGTATTTATTTTCTGACTCTTCTAGCACGTGAAGCTCTTCAGTCAAGTTTTGTCAGAATTCCTGGGACATTTTTAGTGGGACTGTTGAATTTTTTTTTAAAAAGACAGGCAAACAGCACTCTGTTTTATGTGGAGCTGGATTGCAGGGCTGTTCCTTGTCTTTGCTCCCAAGAGGCCAACTCTGCATCCAGGCTGTCAGCTTTTATTGCTTCCCACTAGTCCCTTCAGTGTCTCTCCAAACTTTCTTTGATTTCTTCGTCTGGGAGGGATAGAAGTGGTGCTAGAAGTCAGTCAGACTCACCCGGGTAAAGAGAACAGCTGAATCCGTTGGCAGGGAATCAGTATTTATTTCAGTTTCTTAATTTTATTTTGCAATGGATTTGGACAAGTTAAAAACACAGACGGAGGGATCTCCTGCTGAGGGATTTTACCTCTGGAGTAACAGTTATATGGAGGATTGTCTCCTTCCTGCAATGACGGTGTTCTGCACAATGACTTTGCGCTTCTAGCTACTGTAGACAAACTTGTTGTGTCCTTAAATAGCTTTTAATAAAGCTCACCACAAACCATAAGTAGCTTCAGTATATTCCAAAAATTTGAAGAAATTGAACAAAAGGAGGGACAAGGCAACAGCTAATAAGAGTCATGCAGAATGCCCTATGTTGGAGAAAAGCTTGGCATCTCTCTCTTTTTGGAATTAAAAAAAAAAAACAACCAAAAAACCAAACCTTTTTTTCAAAATAAAAGAGTAAGCAAACACTGGATTCTATTAGATATTCTCATAGTTTAAGGCATAATTGAATTGAAATCTCTGGATGAGATCAATGTCACTGGCATGGTTGGACATCCGTACAGTTAAATATCTGCACATGTTTCTTTGTGTTTGTTGTCACTTGGAAAATCATATTCTGAGCAGTTAAAGTATAGATTACCTTGCTGGGATGATTGTGCTAAAGGGCTGTTTAGTGTTTGGAGCCGCGCAGGCTGTTAGTTTCCATGGTGTAATCCAGTTAAGCAATCATTTCCTGGGAAGTTTCCAGATTTGCTGAGTCAGTAGTCTGGCTGACTACCAGGAAAAACTAATTTATCTTTCTGACAAACCAGGCACACCGGCCGAAGAAGAAGGTGCTTTGTGGATGAGATTCTTGCTTTTGCACTGAAAATAGGATAGTTCCTGTTTTCCTTTTCTTACAGGGACTTTAAATTGAGGCATCTGTCTGATGCTGGGAGTGCTGAAACTTAAAGTTGAGGGATATTGACAGGAGTTTTGGAAGATACTGGGAGGAGAAGCTTTTCATTGACAAGATGGAGGAAGAACTCCTCCTCCTAATCGGTCATCAGCCGGGTGTGGAGTGACCTCTCTCTCTGCTGCTGCCACCAGCTTCCTTCCCTTGCTACCTCTGAGCAGAAGCAGAGGGTCACGGTGCCTTCAGCTGGACGAGGGAAGGGGCGCGAGTCCATCGTATCAGTCCTGGGCGTGCAGGAGACCAGATCCGTGACTGCTGATGTCTTTTCTAGTTAAGGGAGAAGGTGAAACTCACCTTTACCTCTTACTTGACCTGGAGACACTGTAAATTAAGAATTGGTGGTGTGTTACATGGTGTGCTATGCTGCTGTTGCGCAGCAGCCCAGTGTTTGCAGAATGGCAAAGAAAAGCTGAAATACTTCTGTAAACAGAAAAAGCTGACAAATATTTTCTACAAACAATTTGTTTGAATGAGTTTAGGCCTACCTATTTCCTTTTACTCATTTTGAGGTAAAGGCTATGAAATTTTGTTTTTATGTTATTGAGCTTGTTATACATTCTCAATATGTTATTTTTAACAGAAATACAAGCAACAGTCTGAATAGTAAAATCACATTAAATTGAGGTAGGTAGGGACCAGTCTTGAAGACTGACATCCTGCAGTAGGTCTTCCAGTGCTTATCTTTTGTTTAGTATCCATTTCTCCTTGAACGGTAGGAACACTTCTAAATTCCTAGCAAAAATGTACTTAGTCATTTATTCTCTAACATCGCTCGGCAGCCATGTCAAGTGAGACTTGAAGTAAATCCTTCAAAAACTGTAACTGCATTGACCAATATAAATTTCAAAAAATAAGTTTAATAAACCATAGGACAAAAACCATATCAATAGTAACTTGGTATTTGATCAAAACTGATGATATGATGAACGATTGCTGCAATTATCTTTCAGAAAGTGTAGAGCACACTTTTTGTGCAACCTGACATTTTTTTCAGAACCATCCAGAAGCATATACGAGTGCATTAAAACTGAGAAACTCGCCATCAAACTGAAAAGGCAAAAAATATAGCAAATCATTTTTCCCACACTCATACTGCATCACACCTAAGATTTGATCGGACATCATCTAGGCAGTTCATCTCAGTGGTCAAAGCCAAAGCTGTAGGGAAGCCTGTCTCTCTCTGTTAATCATGTGAGTGCCTGGGATTAGTCTCAGTGCATTTCAGCACCACTGCTGAAGTTTCTATAACCTGGGAGACATTTGGTGAGGAAAAACTGGACCAAATCAGCTTTCTAAAATCTTTTGAGCATTAGGTTAACTAGATGTAGGTAATTTGGACTTCTGAAGAGCTTTTAGCTGTATTCAGTTGCCAGAATATTTTTTGATTTGACAATAATTTGGAAAATGAAGGCAAAGAATGACAATACAACGTAGATTTAGTTTAGGTGATATTAGGCAGGGTTCTAAGAGAGATCATAATATTAGGTGATACTTGGGTCACTTGTACTTCAGACAAGAGTAAGTTTGTCAAGAAATAGTTGTAGTGGCAGGAACAGTAAACTGAAATATTAATTTGTTGCAGTGACATAATGAAAGCAAACCATAGAACTCTTTCCCCCTAGAAATTCTTACTCCTTTTCAAATAAAATACATTTTAAAAGAATGGTGTCACTACATGTGAAAAGTCCACCAAATGTCTATATTCAAGACAAAGACAGGAAACTGTTGTGACCAATTCCTTGCAGGTGGTGATTAGAGTTAAGGCAAATCTTTAAAGAATTCCTTTATTCAAAAAGAAAATACTTATATTAAAATGTACTATGTCACATGTATAACTGTTCTTGTTGTGAGACTGAAGAGCAGATTCAGAGCTAGATATCTGACTGTAGCATAGGGCTGAGAATGTAACTTGTAAGGCACTGCACTAAGAGTGAAGTAGCATCAATCTGCGCCAAGCCCGCCCCTATTCTACATACAAGACTGAGAGGACCGCGTGAGTATTTCTGGCTCCTCTTGTGAGCTTCGTCCTGTCCACAAGTACTGAGGATGTAATTTGCAGGTAGTTTGTACAAGCTGAACAGTGCAGTTCGCACTGTATATGTGGGCTCATTCTTCCTTCCTGCTGGGCTTCTACCCTCCCTACCAAAGTCCTGGCCATGTTGACTTCATGAGACTTAATGCAATCTGCCTTGGAAATATTAGGCAAACAATGTTGCTAACTAACATATATTAAATTAATTTAGTCCTAAACTAACATTACTTTGAGTTTTTTTCTCATATGCATGAGTGCTTTACAGAGCGTGAAGGTCTAAAACTCGGGAAGTAAACACATAGTATCAAAGTACATACTCATACTTTTTCCACTATTAGTTGTGATAAAGGCAGATACCTTCTTATACTTGTTTAAATCTAGTTAGTTTGTGGTGATCACACGTACCTGGCTCATACAATGTATTTTGCATATTTCTCCTTGATTTGACAGGACTCCATTAATACAATGAATAAGCATGTGATGTTGGCATTGTTGTCAATTAGCAGGGTAGCTCTAATGTTCAGCAAATCTATTGCATATGTGTCTTTGGAAAGACAGGTAGTTCTGCAGTGTAACCAAAAGAAAATTGTTGATCTGCACAGTAAGAAACCTGTCTGATCTTTGGAAGGAAGAAACTTCTTGGGGTTTTTTGCTGTTTACAAATGGCAAATACACTATGAAGGCAAAGCCTGGAACTCTTTAATTTTTTCTGCCATCAAAATTACTTTTAAATTCCTCATTACTCCAAGATTGTCAGACAGACGCATACAGAAATGTATATTTATATTCTGGTGACCAGGAAATAATAATCAGTCAACCTTCTCAGATGAAGAATTTCCTATAACGTTATTAGTTTGAAACAAAACATTTTTTCAAGTTAGGCCAATCTGAAGTTTCAGCTACTACAGCTTTTAGAACAGTGCAAGGCTCACTGGGAATGACTCATTTCTAGCCTTCAGTTATCAGATTATTTGCAGATGACGGTGAGAAGATGCTGAGTTTTAAATGATCAAGCTGCATCTTGTCACCTTTTTTTCTCCTTTCCATATTAACTGTGCATGTAGTTTGGTTGTTTCTCAAGGGTGATTCTTAGGAGAAGGCAGTTTTCTGGGTCAGTTGCTCTGGGATAATTACCATATTTACATCTAAATGAATTTAGTAGAGAAACTCGTTTCTTTCAGGAATTCTTTTGATTCCATATCTTAGACACTGTGTCTCACTTCATACATATTTATATATATATTCATTTAAATACCTATTGTGATCTATTGTGCATAATCTAAATGTGGTAAGGTTAGCAATAGCAAAAATTATAACTAAAGGGGATGGAAAATACTAATCTGTTTTCTATCAAAAACCTACATGCACATAGAATAAGGTAATAATTTTGTTACTGTTTATAAAAAAAAATACAGCCTTTCAAAGCTACCTTTGATATAAAACAGAAAATGAAAGGTAAAAATGGCTTGTGTTTTTATCACAACACAAAATGCTTTTCTGAGACATTTTTAGTGAATATTTTCATTTTGGTTTTAAAAAAATGTATTTTTAAATAAAAACCTGTTTCAATCACGGTGTGAAATGGATGATAGTAGTGTTGGCAAAGATATTGTTTGATACCATTCAAATCTTTCAAAAGCAGTCTGAGAGGGGTATGTTGCATGTTCTGTTGCTGTTTTAAAGCACTTACATTACTTTTTGACACATGACTTACTGTTCTTGAGGTGAGTGAATATGTGAATATGATATTCTTTTAGAAATAAGTACATCACGATTATTTCAAATGTTCTTTTTATGTATTTCACAGCAAAAGACGCCATCAGAATCATTCACTGGGCGAGAGAAGAGATCAAATTCACAGTCCTACATTGGACGGCCTATTCAGCTAGACAAGATCTTACTGTCCAAGGTTAAAGTGCCTCACACTTTTGTCATCCACTCTTACACACGGCCAACAGTTTGCCAGTACTGTAAGAAGCTTCTCAAAGGGCTTTTTAGACAGGGTTTGCAGTGCAAAGGTAAGTAAACGCCCTTTAGGAACATAAAAGCTAAGCATAATAAAATTAGTAAATTAGCATTTGAGTAGTTACTATGTAGCCTTACTCATGATTTCTTCACTAAACTGTCTAGATGTAGGCACATGTACAATTACTTTGGATTAAGCTGGAACCAAAATTACAGTAATTGCTGTTCTGCAGGAGCCGGCTGCATGGCTGTTCATTCTTACCCTGAGGTGTATCTGCAGTAGCTCACATCTTTTTCATTCAGGTGTAAATTATCTTGTACTTGGCACTAGGCAAGCCTGTGCTCACAGGAAGTTACAGCAGAATAGTTAACACAAAGGACTGTACTCTCACCTTTATTGCTTTCAATCTACAAAGTCTTATACTTGAATCGAAGCATGTGCCTGAGTCCCAGCAGTTCAGGGGTCTGGGGGAGTTGTAATGGAAATAAAATAAGATAAGCTTATATGAGAAATTAAAAAACACATTTTTTTCAGTGTGACTAATGTGCTCTCAAGTCTCATGGTGCTGTACCTTAGTAGGTGCCAAAGTGAATCAAGTCCCTTGGATTGTAGCCTAGATTACTGGCTCACCTTATCCGAGAGTGCCCATAAATACAAAGCATTGGGCATGCTGGTGTTAGATAACATTGGCTACCAGATCCTTAAAATCACCTTCCTTCTATTAAAATAAACAATAACTTACAGAATTATCAGTATACTTTGTGTTGCTTCTTTGAACTAACACCCTGCAAAAATTCAGAATTGCATTCATTTAACTTAAGATGTGATTCAGCTAAAGCAAAGCCTCTATGAAGGCATCACCTCTTTCAGTTCATTTTGAATCCCAGTGACATAAGCAAATATTAACTTGAGTTTTTTAACAAATCGTTTGCCTACAGTTTGGCACGTCTGTACCTCATTTGATTTTTGGATCAATCTGAAGTTAAATAATTACAAGGATATAGAGAACCTTAGTATATTTCTTCCTTCCTGACTCTTTGCTTTTCCAGGTGTGTTAATAAGTTACAGCTCTTAGTTTAAGTAAAATGTTTTCCGTAAGCCAAAAGAAAACAGTTAAGATGACATCTAATAAAGTGTTACTTACGGATAGGAAAAAAGTAAAGGTAGAGTGAAATAAAAATATCTGGAAAATAAGGAAGGTATTGAAGGAACCCTCCACTGAAAGCTGTCTAAAAGTTGCTTTGAGATGTAAAGAACAAATATGTTCTCACTTATAACTGTTGGCTAGGGTTCTGCTATTTCAATGTTCAGTCGTCAGTATTTGATATGTAGTCAATCTCTTAAGCTGCAGTGGATATACTGCAGCCCAATCTGCTTCTTTCACTGGAAGAGGAGTTCTGGCTTTGCAGCCAAGCACTCAGGTCTCCCAGTCGCTCCCCTAGAAGAGTAGAGCACATGCTTGACTGCAGCTAGTGCCTCCACTCAACTGCCCTCAGTAACGCGTTCCTCTCCCCTCAGGGACGCACACTTCTAGCATCTTCATCCTGTCCCTTCCACTGGCAGGTGGTGTGCAGCCAGCCTAAGGAACGCTCTCCGGACACATTAACTTTGTATGAGTGAAATGGTAGGGCTTGACATTTATAGGCTGGATAGCAGGAAAGAAATATAATTGTGTCACAGAAAAAGAGAAATTATTTTACCGTATCTGTTTTTTTTCTTCTCAGACTGTAGGTTCAACTGTCACAAACGCTGTGCTCCTAAAGTGCCAAATAACTGCCTAGGGGAAGTTGCCATTAATGGAGGTAAGTTGCCTTAACAATTGTTTCTGTCATTGTTTAAACCATCAGTTAAATAAAAGAGAAATGTAAAACTGTGACTTGTACAAAGACACGTTTTTCTATTGCTTGGGACTGGCCTTTCCTCCGCAATATTTCTGTTGTCCATCGAAGATGAAGCATGGGAGGAACCCTATGAGTGGTTCATACACCATCAGCTCTGAGCGTGTGTCATCCAGATAGGTGGCACTACAGACAGGCTCAGCTGTGCCACAGACTTGGTGTCAGCAGCAAAATGGCCAGGTGATCACGGCCTGTTGAATGCAGAATGCCAAAGTACAGCAAAGTGCCACACGTGTGAGAAGTTGGCATTCACCTGTCAGATTTGCTCAGAATTGCTTTTTGATCTGGGGAGGAAACAAAAGTTACTTTCAGGATAATCTTCCTGAGAAGAAGTATACCTGGAAGAACTGGGAAGGTCATCCAGGAAAAAATTCCACTGCTTACTGTTGGTGTAAAACTAATCCTATCAGTTGCCAGAAATACAGGCTTGAATATCTGCCGATTTTCCCATACAAGTGCTGTCGGTTTTGTGTCAAGTATAGGAAAGTATGGGTAGGCTTGACAGACGGTATTGGAAAAAAACAGAGTGGTTGTAGATGAGTTGTTGATTGCCTTGAAAATGTCACTTTTCTATGTGATAAGGGAATGAGGAGTGTGGTGAAGTGTTCAGTTTCTAATGCATATTACTATGTTAAGTTGTCAGCCTAAACTGCATCTGAGGTTAATAAAGTATTGCTTTATTAGGCAATAAAGTTTTTCAAACTTTAAATCGGCGATTTACTTTATTGAAGAGTTATCAAGAATTTCCAGAATTGGGAATGTTAACTAATACTTTTCATAGTATTTCTCGTAGTAGTGTGACTGTATTACTACAAAGTTTTTCTGTTTAATGACAAGTAGTGTAGGCAAAAATATTTCAGATGCTGAGTATCCAACTTCAAACATGATTAGGTTCATAATTTTCTGGAAGGTTGACGTTGCGCTCCTAATGCATGTCCTCTCTGATGCACCTCAAACCATTTATACCTCACTTAACCATTAACCGTCTTGTAACATAACTATTTCTTCAGGAGTGCAAGTAACGATGCTTATCAAAGTTTATGGCTTGATTTTCAAATCCAAGAGCTAAACAAACACCATGATATGTTAATTCCATTGATAACAGCATAGAATTTTCCCTGACATTTGCAGTCAGAGAAAGTAAGTATATCTGCTTATCAACAATAAAATTTTTCCTGCATAGGTGCAGTTTTATAGAGGAGTGCAAAACAGGATTGATCAAAAGTGCTAAGAGAAGACAGGAAGGCAAGCCTTGTTTCTGGACAGCTGGACTAAATGAACAAAATTTATATTTGTTTCTGAATTACTCCTTGAAGTTCCCTCTTTCCATCTAAGGCTGCTGTATTTCATCCGTCCAACACACCCTCTGTGCCCCTTCCCCGCCTTTGCCCCACAAGCAACACACTACCGTTGACTTGCCTCCTACGCAGGAATCTGATGGGAAGCGATGGTTTGTCTGAGGAACAGCTGAGTGGGAAAAGCTTGTGCAAAGCCACTTGGGGTGAGAACATGAACTCCAGGCTTACTCCATGTCTACTCCTTGAAGCTCTCCATCTTAAAATTTATAGTATTTGGCTTTTCCCCACCAAATAATATCCATAGTGTGGTATCCATAGCATCAAAGTAGAACTCTTAATTATGTGTCCTAAATGACTGATGTAGGGTCCTTAGGATTATCAAAGGCAATTTCATCCTGGTATCTCATTTCTATTTTTACAGCAATTTGGTTCACATTATTTTCAAACTTAATAAATAAAATACAGTATCTGTCACTCTGTCCATCTGCTGTGTTATACATCTTCCCCAAAATAGTAAGTGAAGGAAGAGCTGAAGCAATAAAATTCCAAGTATGGTCTCATTAATAAACACAGTATATACTAAATGTGGGAGGTTATTTTTAACTGATTGTGGGTTTATTAAAAATAGAGATTAAAAAAGTGTTGTAGGAATAGCAAAGAGAGAGAGCCTTGTACTGTAAAGTGTCATTCATGACTGGATGACTGTTTCTGCTAGAGATGAAGTATAATGTGTCTCTTAATCACACATCAGTAACTTATATCCAAATATTTTAAGACTACTGTACATGGAAACAAACCTTCCAGCTATGCACTTCCAATTTGAGTGAAATGCCATCAACTCAAAACATTTTGCTGTCAGCCAGTGCAGTGTGCTTTTTCTTTCGGGGCATCGTCTACATTGACTGTCAAGAATCTTCCTCCACACAATCAAGCAAAAGTTTCTCGGTGAAAATATTTGATGTCTTCCATGTGATTTTAACCTTACTTCAAATTTCTGAAACACTGCAAACATCTCAGAAAAACTAATGTTGTCTTTACTCTCTGACAGGATTGATGATTTTGACATGTTCAATCACAGCCTGTATAGCAGCAGCTTGAGTTCAAACAAAATGCCTTTTTTTTGTTTTAGGGGTGTTTGGTTTTTATTTTATTTTTTGCTTTAGGGTTTTGTTTGTTTGTTTTTGTCATGTAAGTCCTTAGGTAAATAAGTTTAAAGTTTTCTCTTCCTTTCTGTCTTCCAAATAAATCCATTCACAAGCAGCAATGCAGTAAACTGTTATTTCTTACTTTGGTCTTGCTTAGGCATATCCAATTTTGAAACCGGAAAGTTTAATATATAAGCTAGAAGATACTATTAATACTAAGCCATAGTAAAATAAGTTTTTGTATTTTTCTATGCTATCTTACATTGGACTTTTTAATATTTATTTAATATTTCTTTTCTAAAGGCAGGGAGTGTTATTTCAATAGTGTGGATTACTGTGCCATATTGTGCAGCCTTCACAGAGAACACTGGTGCAAAGGAAATATCTTTTTCCCCAAAAAATGTAGTTCACATTATAAGTAATTGTCTTGAGAGTTATTTCAATAGTTCATCGTCATCATCATATTACAAAATTCTTAGTTTTGAAATTACTGCTTTTCTAGCATCAGTTTGCAGCTGTAGCCTGCCAACAGCCATCAAGCCAGTATACAACGTTCAAGCTGTATAGAAAATCTGCCAGAAGATCTCAGAAATAAAGCTAACGGCTATAGAATGTTTTGTCCATGGATAAGAAATTCTGCTTTCACTTTGGCATTTTTTAATAGAAAGTTTTATTTCTGAAAATATTTTGGTTTGATGCATTTCCGGCTTTCTGTAGTGATTTTCTAAATGACTGGTTAAAAACCACACTTCACCAGTACACAGAGAGTCCTGACTAGAGATAGACCCAGGCAACAGAGTGCCAAAGAGAACCCGAGTTTTTCTGAAGCTCAGAATGTGTCAGTATGGTGTGATTGGAGTATTGTATGTTTTCGGATAATAACTTCAGGAACAATTTTCCAGATCTTCTTAGTCCTGGGGCTGAGTCTGATGTAGTCATGGAAGAAGGGAGTGACGACAATGACAGTGAAAGAAACAGTGGTTTTATAGATGACATGGAAGAATCTATAGCTCATGATTCTGAGATGTCGATGACAGGATGCCATAGCGACAATGGGGAAATGCAGGATGCTGATCCGGATCACGATGAGTCTAACAGGATGATCAGGTGAGCTGGGGAGTGAGCCTACCTTCCAGCTTCTTTTCTTTTGTATGTATTTGTAATATCATGGCTAGGGCTCAAGGGGGAATCTACGGGGACCCTATTCTCACTCCTTGAGAATGGAGAGAGCTAGAGAGCTCGTGATCTGTAGTGGTTCTGAAATTGCAATGAGATTGCTTCACTGAATATATGCGTTAAGAATTTAAGAGAAGCTTAAAAATTATTGTCAAGTTGAAGTAGCCACTGAAAACTGATGCACAAGTAATTGTTACAGGTCTGTTCTCTTACAAAAATTATGTTGTGAAACTATTTGTGCATGACCAATAGAGAACAATTATCTTTTTTTACTTATTTATCTTCCCAAGCATTTTCCCTGACTAATAGTGTAATGCCTGGTCATTTAAATGAACAAAAATAAGAATATAAAAAAATTGTGTAAGTGGTTATGGTATAAGCGGCTCTAGATGAATCGTTTGCACTTTTAGATACCTTTAGAAAGAAGGAAAGTTTGACAAAATTGAAGTAGTAGTTTGAAGCAAGTTACAAAAGAGATTAGTGGTTTGAAATGACTAATCAGGAAGGAAAATAGGAATTGAGTTGTGCAACTTACCTCAGAAGTAAGAGAAGAAGAAGAGAAGAAAACATTATTCACTTATTGGGACTGTACAGAATAGTAGGGAGAAAGTAGGGATTATTCATTGTCAGGGAACCTAAAATGAATTAAGATCCTTTCAGCTGTAATTTCCTTGATGCAAAGGGTCTGTACCTTGAAGAGTTATAGAATATTTTTCTTTCACAGGTCTCAGTATAACCTGCAGTTGTCTCTTGTATTTTGCTTACTAGGAGTCTGTTTCGGTAACACATTCTTACATCATAAAATCTGTGTCATATAACATTTTGAATGTCCAAGTTGTATTAAATGGACACATTTCAGATTTTCAAAATATAAATAGCCGATTATAACTAATAAAAACATTGATAACCAAGGTACATGTTTTACTTAGTTGAGGGGCATCCCTGTATTTCCAGTAATACTTTCCCCCAGTTATTTCTAAGGGTAATGTCCATATCCATGGGTTATTTTTAAGTGATCTATAAAAGGCAAATAAAAAAAGTAAACCTCTTGTCAGTACAGACAAGAATAGTTAAATAGGAACTGCAGCTCATTTGATCATTTTTTAGGCAAAAAAAGAAATGTTAACTACATGTTACAGTCTTAATGAAACTTTAAGACAGCACATGTTGCATTTTGATTGGAAACTGCCAATTCATAAAATGATTCTTATTTCCAGGATGCATTACAGTAAAGTAGGGCCATCTGCAGACATTCACAGTCACAACAACTGTGGAAACTTAAGATACTATTCTTTTCCTGGGCGGTTCCTGCCCTTTTTTGTTGGAGTTGTTGCACCAACAGCTTTGCCAGCAGGGCAGAACACGAGCTCTCTGTGCTGTGCTTTCACGTACAATGCATCATCTCCTTTTAAAGTTCTGCCAGAAATAACTAAGCATTTAGGTTTAGCAATGAAGTAGATTGTAAATCCATATTCTATTACGTAGAACCTGCTTTAGGAATGGTTACTCTAACAGCAAGGAAAGCGGGAAGATGGGCTTGGCTACTTCTTACACCTCTCCAACTAGATATTCCAGATTTTATCTGGTGGTGCTGTCAGGCATACTGTCAAGTTGCCATGCCTTCCCAACTTACTGTGTGTCAGCGGAGTCGTGGAAAGTTTCAGTGTGCGTATCCCAGAGTGCAAGGCAGTGGGACTTCACTTGATGTCTTTGAGGATTAAATGTGTTAGCTTAAACCTCTTTCTCTGAGATGATCCAGCAGATTTTCTGCTGTACCCTGCCAGGGTATGCACAGCAAGGCAGCTGACACGTTTTCTACTCTGTAAACCGTCATCGCTCCATTGTGTGTTTGAACTCCAGAAAGATCACAGGACAGTAATCTGATGGACAGTGATTACTTAGGTTATGAGAGATTCAGGATCAAATGCTGGTCTGAATTGTGCATAGCACAGGCTTGAGCTATTGCTCCCACACCCTAGCTGAGGCCCTAGTCATTTGCCCATCTTCTTAGCTCATCTTTAGGAATATTTTTTTTGGGGGGGGGGGGGGGGGGAGGAACTGTGTGTGTGTGTGTAAGCCTTCAGAAGGTCTCTGACTTTCTCTTGGTGTTGCATTACAATTTTTTTTTCTTTGTAATCTCAAGATACTTGGAGTGACAAAACAAAATAGTGTCCAGTCCAGGTCTGATAGTGATGATAAATATAAATGTGGATATCGTGTGTGTGTATATATATATATTCTAATTTAAAAGAATTTTTTCTTTTTGTCCAAAGTTGTCTTCTTTTTAAAAGCCTTTATTGATTTATTCTTAAGCCCTTCAACCAGCAACAATATTCCATTAATGAGAGTGGTACAATCTGTGAAGCACACAAAAAGGAGAAGTAGCACAGTAATGAAGGAGGGTTGGATGGTTCACTATACAAGCAAGGACACACTGGTAAGAAATGTTAAGGAAGACTTGTCTTACTGTACATATGATATTGTTAGGATTTGATTCTGTACTACTTTCATAATTTACAGTCACTCATTTTTTGCAGTATTTGTGATTCCTGAAATCCTGAGTCTTGTCATAACTGAGGACTGGCACTGCTTGTGAGAAACAGGAGACAGTTAAAACACACACAAAAATACCTGAATATGTCAGTTGCATTATCATAGGCAGCCAAATGTGAAGACATTCTGAAGAAAGTAAAAAATAATGTTAACACCTTAGAGGTTCTGGAAAGTAGCTTTACCTTCCAGCTGCAGTCTCCTAGATATTGTACTACTAGGTGAATTGAGTCTTTTCTAAAATAGATTTAGCGTAGAAAAAAGTTATTTGCATTCCAAGCTGCTGAAACAGGAATAAAGACTTCAGTATGTGGCTTTCTAAAGTCAGCTGCGGTGTTATAACTGATACAAAAAGAAAGTTTAATTTTTTTAGCAGCATACCTGTAGCAAATTGTGCTGAATGTAATGCAGATGTTGAAGTGACATCTTAAATTTTTAAAACTTGGACAATTTGAACCGAGCTAGATTATTACCAAAGTAACAGAGGGTAGCCCTGTAAATCCTAAACTCAAATATAAAGTCCTCATAAAAGTTTCATATTAGCAAATGAATCTTTATCATTCACAATTCATCTCTTCAAACTTAAGCGAAACATTTTGGAAGTGATGCTTTTGAGAAATGAACATTTCAATAATTTACTTGGAAAACGCTAGAAAGATTTTTCCCTTGTTTTTCATTGCAGAGGAAACGACACTACTGGAGACTGGACAGCAAATGCATTACACTTTTTCAAAATGATACTGAAAGCAAATATTACAAAGTAAGGAATATTTTTCAATCTCTTTTTGTACTAGCAGAATATAATGACTGAATTGCTGAATTAATAAATACTTACTAAAGTACACTAGTAGTATAACTTTGATCTATGTTTGTTTTCATTATTTAAGCTGCATATGTGCATTTTGCCTTTCACAAACAAGTCTCAAATCAGAAAGTTGTCAGCTAACAATGACTTGTAAAAGACATGTGGAAATGGAAGCTTTTTATACAGGAGCAATTCATTACCAGTGACAAATTCTGCCAAGAAACTTATCTGACATTCTGTCATTCATAATACAAATTCTTTCCAAACCATTAGGTATAGTATATATTATTTTAATACTGTCCTTTGGACATTATGTTGTGATTTTGATTGTAAAAGATTGTTTTAATGCTCATATCCTTTTACCTGAGGCAGTTAAACTCCTTAGGCATTGCTGCAATAAGTTTTCATAATGGAAAGTATTTTTTTCATATAGCTTCCTCTTAAGGAAATATATCAGTGAAACATGCCCAAAGTGTTACTCAAGATGAAACAATCAAGTTTATGCCCATGTGAAAGGTTGATTTGGAATCTTCATGTTGAATAGATTTATTCTGTAAATAATATATTGCAAATAAATGTTATTAAATAAGGAATCAACAAGGTTTAATTTTCTAGTGGAGTTCTGTTGATATATGGATGATCCTTTTCTGATGGCACCTCACTGCTATCTTTGATAAGATTAATTAAATAATTAAAGTTCTACTTTGTCTTGGAATGAAACATTTAGTATTTTACCATCAACAGTCCTCTGTGTCATGGAGTTTCAGGTTACAAGAGCCTTTTTTGTTTGTACAAGAAGCATGTGGTTAAAACAAACAGCTAATATAATAAATTAGTTAAATAAAGTTCATGCTTTAGTTTTGTATGTTGATAATCTTTACAGAGAAAGTAAAATATTTTTTCATTTTAGGAAATCCCATTGTCTGAAATTTTGTCTCTGGAACCTGCAAAAACTTTCACTCTGCTGCCTCAAGGAGCCAATCCTCATTGTTTTGAAATAAGCACAGCAAATATAGTCTATTACGTTGGAGAAAACATAGAAAACCTCTCAAGTGTTCCACTGAACAACAGCGTTATCACCAGTGGTATTGGCATCGATGTGGCACGAATGTGGGAGATGGCAATACAGCACGCCCTGATGCCAGTCATCCCTAAAGGGGCATCGACTGCGTCAGGACCCAGCCTGCACAGTGAGTTTATTCATTTCCTCCATTTCAGATAAGTACAGTTATATCACAAACAACATTGCTCAATCTTCCGCACACGTTGAAAGGAAGTATTGCACAGCTAGTAAAGGCTATTCTGTCATGGCTTTTCACCTGTCTATATTAGTTTAAACACCACAGTTTCTCATCCGTGTGTTTCCAGTTTATAGTAGCACATCTGTTTTAATATACAAGATGCACATTCATTAGTGAGCAAATAGTTGTTATATTAGTAAGGCATCTCATCCACATTTGTATTGCTGACGTGAGTAATCGCCTCCTTGTGCAGAGGCATGCAGTTTTCTGAGCTCCAGTTGGGAACTGATAGATTTTTCCCATCATGACTGTAATTTATGTTTCTAGCTATCTGCAGAAGCGGCTCTTCACTCTTTAGGTCACTGCAGCATAGATGATACGTTCCCTTTCATCACATTTGTCTGTACAACTGCCACAAACATTGTCCCATGCTGAGATGAAATGAGCTCAAGTGTGAAGAACAGCTGTTCTAAGCACAACAGGGCATGGATGTTACCCAGGACCAAAAGGACTGAATCTGTCGTTGCCTCCATTTTACATACCTTTGGGTAATTCTCTGGCAAAGAGGACAGCTTATGTAAACCAAACGTGAAACTCATTTAAAAAATCTAGCTCAGCTACTGATAACAAAGTAGCACAGAAGAAACAATTCCCCGCTACTAGGCATGTGCTGCTGTGGTTGCTCTGCTTGTACTCGACCTAGTCAGTGTAAAGCAAATTTGGATATGTCTACTCAATTTGGATCAGACCTTTTGTTGCAATATACACCCGCTTTAGCACTTGACATCTGGATGCTATTAATGCAGCGCAAAATGCTAATGAGACCGCAAGCCCTTCAGAAACAAAGTACTACAACAGGCTGTGGCATTGCATCTCCAGGCACAACAGCTCACATATCAGAGTAAATCAGCTGTGTCCTGTGCTTTCTTGAGTGGGTTCCTGCATAAAACGGTGTCAAATTCTGGATGTCATTTCAATCAGACTAGTTGCCTAGTGCCCCTGGTTTGAGCCCAGCGTAGCTAAACAAATCACCTAAAATGCTGGACTGGGAATGACAGCTGCCTTCTCTCCCTCTAGGGAAGTTTGCAAATCTTCTTTACAAGTTAGTAGTTATCTTTAGATTTCTTTTGTGCAAAAATTAAGGTCAGCTGAGACCTTTAGAACAAATTCCTGTGGGAGGTGAGAATGATAGCAACCTTCTGTCTTCTGCAAAGTGTAAGACTTGTCCATGTCTTTGTCCACGCTTTTTTTTCATGTAAACACAAAGCAGTACATACATTTCAAATCAAATTGGCAACAATAGAAACACTCTACATAATGGAAACATTCCATTCCAAACCCAGTCTATTCCTAAGAAAAGGACGAGGGAATAAGCCATATGGGGCAGAAGTTACTCATGCTATTACTGCAACTAGGAGAGGTGCTGATGGGTAGTAACAAGTGTCTTCAGTGTGTAATAATACAGGGTTTATAGTAGAGGACCGTGATTTCGATGAGGCTGAAATCCATACTAAGAAAATGAAAAGTCAGCATGAATAGGATTCTAGACAAAGGTAGGAGACAGAAGCGGCGATGCTCCAAAGAAGCATTCTTTCCTCCCCAAAATGATGTCTTTGTGTAATACAGTAAGCAACAGGCATATTCTCAAGTTTTATTGAACCCCTCAGTAGGTGTCCAGTTCAGAATGCTTATGGCAACATGCTGAGCTCTGAATTTGTAGAGGTTGGATCTGATGTTTGTTGTATTAAAGCACAAGTGCAAGTTTTTGTTTCCATTATGTGTTTTAATAATGTCTCAAGTCAGTTGAAACGTGTATTGCTTTTAACAGTATGCAGACCAATTTGAACACGTGTTGACCTTCATCTGAATAGCATCAAATACATTGTAGGTGACACTATAAATAAAAATTATTATCAAATCCACTAAATAAAAACAGTCTGCCATAGTTGCAGTTATGTTACTTGCATGAGCTGTAAAGCCCCAAAATAGAATGGAAAAAACCAATAATAAGCTTATAAATGGGAATTATGAGATTCCACTATTAAAAAATTAATAATGAAATGTATAATTTTGTTTTTTTCCATACACTGCAAAACTGTTGTTCATGTCACATATTTGTGGGCTGGCGTAATTGTATATTGGCTGGTAGATGAACAAGCTGACCTAATTGGTCCAATTTCTAGAGCTGTCAGTAGATATTGATGTAATGTAAATGTCATTTCCTATTACTACATGTTTGAACTAAAAGCACAGCAATCTAAAGTATATTTTACTTTCTTCCCCAGGGGATATATCCATCAGTATTTCTGTGTCAAACTGCCAAGTTCAAGAAAATGTGGTGAGTGTTCTCTGGATGCTGGTGCTAGACGTGCTATGATTAAGCTTGCAAAACCATTGATCCGTTTTGCAAAGCGAGATGTTAGAGGAGTTCCCATCAGCCATTTTTCACTTACTTTGTAGAAATTAACAAACAATTAGCTTCACTATCTTCTGAGAAAAATAATCTCGGTGGCACCTTTTCTTGAGACGCAAGAATTATATATGGGCAATTTCACTTAACACAGAATTTAACTATGGATCCTTGCAGGATGTTAATTACCAAAAGGAAAAGTGAGCTGTAGAAGTTACTAGTTCACGGAATTTTTCAGCTGAACTTCATAAAGCTAATCACAAGTCTTGATAAATAGACCGTTTCCTGTCATCACTGAGAGATCAGATACTCTCTGTTGGACAAAGATGAAGCTCTATCCAAAGGAAGAGTTACATATGTTATTACACATACATAAAGAATTCTGGGTTTCTTTTACGCTAGGACTATTAGACACAGGACAGGCATTCAAGGTGAGCAGTCACGCCGCTGTTTTTTCTGTTTCATGGGCAGGGGAAATAAACAGGACTCCCTGCAGCCGACTACAGCTTGGGGGCAGCTCTGGCATATGCCAGGAAAAGGTTACCTGCTAGGAAAAAAAAGCAAATCTTTCTATAAACTAAGAAACTACTTGCATTTCCATAGCTGACATGAGCTGACATAGAAACTTTTTGCAAGAAATTTTTTAATTTGTAATTTCTCCCTTTTCATAAAAACCAGCAGTAATTCCTGGATCTGGGATCCTGACACTTTGGGGTAGAACGTTGCTAACAAGACCCTCTTTCTTTCCATAGGTACTTTTGTCTTCAAATTTCACAAAGTTTAAGAGTAATGTTGTGCCCTGGGGGTTACTTGCCTGGAAGATGGCAGCGGCAGCTTTTACAGCAATTGCAGTTAACATGGTTTTTAAGAAAATTCACATTAATGTTTCTGGTAGATAATGTATTTTGAAGTGTACTCATTAGAAAAAGCAAATGAAATACAAATTTTGTTTCCATATCTCAGGGCTTAATATTTGTTATGTTTATATAAACAGGATATTAGCACCGTATACCAAATCTTCCCAGATGAGGTGTTGGGATCAGGACAATTTGGAATTGTTTATGGAGGTAAGGCTTTGGTGTGCTGTACAGTTACACTTAAGATAGAAAATTTCTTGAATGGTGAAAGTATTTGGACTCTGAAATGTTTTGTTACAGAAATTAGCTGCCCATTGTTTTAAATAAGCAGTATTCATTAAACAATGAAATTGAGTTTTGTTGACGAAGTCTTTTTGTAATTTGAAGTTTTCTACCCAGTAGTGGATCACTGTATATTAATAGCTTTATGTTCTCAATAAGCTCTAGTAAAGAAAATCCTGAAGTGCAGAAAACTGTTCTTTATAAGAACTATAATGGAAGAAGACAAATTATAATTTCTTCTTCTTACTGGTTTTTTTGCATGCTTTTGTGCGCCTTTTGTCTTTGTTTTTTCTGCAGTTTGTTTGAATTGTTTCTTTTTTTTAATTTTCTTACCCATTTTTCCTCTCTTTTTCCTCCTTTTTTTCAGCATTTTTTGGGGTGCATTTAGGTTCAGCTGTTGTTTGAGACAGTGTCAAGGGAGAACTAACAGCAAATTTCTCACTGAAGAATCTCTGTGGGTCTCTGGTAAACCTAGGACATGCACTCACATGCCTAAAGGCAATACCTATTTCATTATTTGCTAGTCTGGAACTGTTATTGAAGGACTAAGCCTTCAATAACTGCCAGTTGCAGAGGAGGCAGCTTAAATATATGAACAAGCATGTGTGTGTGTATATATATATATGAGAAAGTTAACTTTGCATCTATACTGTTGAAATGCAGAGCTGACTTTTTCACATGTGTATGTTTCTTAGGTGTTTAAACAGCTTTGTGAGGTGATAATGAGAAAAGTTCTCTTGTCGAAGGGTAGAAAGAAGGGAAATGACAGAAAACTTTTCATGACTTAGGCGACTTAATTTGCTGCAAACCTGCTCTGAGAATTACTTGGTTGTAGTCATTTGTACAATCCAGTGAAAGTGGAACATTTTTCAGAATTAATCATATTAATTGATAGAGCTTTTTTGTTTTATTAATGCAGGAAAGCATCGCAAAACAGGAAGAGATGTTGCCATTAAAATAATTGACAAACTAAGGTTTCCAACTAAACAGGAAAGTCAACTTCGTAATGAAGTTGCAATTTTACAGGTATTTTTCTATTCTTTTTTACTGTATTAGATCTATTTATACATGTCTATAAATATCAGTATGATAATTATTTTAATTCATAATCACTAGTATTGTTCTGCTTAATGTGCATAAACAGTGAAGATCAAATGTATTGGCAGTGTCACATTAGGAATTACAATTTCTGCAGTTTTAAGCACCAGAGACAATAAGGAAAATGTATGTTTTGTTAAACTAAATGTTTGTTAAACTAATTTGAAATTCATCCATTCTCCTGTACTGTCCCTAGAAATTTGATGCCTGTTGCCTACAGGTTAGACACACCATTTAAATTATGAAATACTGAAACGTTGTCTGGTTTAGGGGGTTCTGAAGACTGGCTATGTAATGATAAAACCTACTGATCATGTTGGGAGATGTAGTGCTGTTTTTATCTTTAATAGAATCTTCATCATCCTGGGGTTGTAAATCTGGAGTGTATGTTTGAGACGCCGGAAAGAGTGTTTGTTGTTATGGAAAAACTCCATGGAGACATGCTGGAGATGATCTTATCAAGTGAAAAGGGCAGATTGCCAGAGAGAATAACAAAGTTTTTAATTACTCAGGTAAGAAATTAATTCTAGACCTAGAAGAAGATTTGAGGTCAATTATTATCACTGTTTCTTATGTTTTGCTTTTGGCATAATTTACCTGTCTGATTCATGAAAGCCTGAGTTTTAGTATCAGGGATGGTAAGACAGCTTTGTGTACATTATCTGATAAGTAATAAACCATTAAGAGGACCTAAAATTAGACACATGTACAGCTGTCTGACCCCTGGATGGAAGGGCCATCAGGCTACAGTTTCTCATGCGCTTGAAGAATTAAGCACAAGTAAGGGATGCAAAGCACTAACAGCAAACTGTTGAAGACCTACACAAATAAATCTGAGCCTCAACTGCCCCATACCTAACCACCGCAGTTTGTACTGTGCGCTTTTGTGCCTATTTTCTGTACTGAGATTGGATCTCAGCACTACCTCTGATTAAATGAGCCTGGTTTTCTGTATGACTTCTGTTAACAATGTGATCTGGGTTTGGGGGTTTTGTTCTTCCTGCTGTCGTATTGCTGCTTTGGCGGCCCGTAATACTGGTTTAAATTTAGATATGCAATTGAGTAGTGAGCCACCTCAGAGTCAGAGCAGCCGGTGTTTCAGCAGTCAGGAAAAAGAAAGCAGCAGGAGCAACAGTGTTACGGTGGAAGTTTATTATTCGACGTAGAATGTTGTAGGTTTCTTAATTTTCAGGCTTTCTTGGGTAAAACTGCCACTAGTTTCAGAATTTGGTTTCTTGCCTTCCCAGGCCTCCTCACCACTCCCTGTTCTAATATAGTGGGAAATACTGTCAGCCCCTGACCAGACACAAGGAAAGGAGTTAAAGCCACAGGAATAGGATAAAAATTTCTGTTGCCATGTTCTGGTGTGTGGAATGGAATAAAAATACATGCAAGGCTCCTTATGCTTTCTCTCCTCAAGAAAATGTTTAAAATGGGTCACACATTTATGTGAAATTTTTTGAGTGAATTTAGATCTGGAAGGTCATTTTGCAAATGTTTCTACGTCCAAAGATTTCACACACACACAAAAAAGTAAACAAGTATTTAGGATCCAGTTTAGAATATGAAGTCTTTGGAGAGGGAAAAAATCATATTCCATACAGTGACACATCAAAAAAACTGGAGGCACAGTAAATAATAGCTGACTTTTTTTTTTTCCCCCATTGTAGACATTGTTGTAAAAGGTACATTCTTGTTGCATTGTTTCTCGCTACACCAGTCCTTGATTCTCTGATCACTGATACTGTATGAACGATATAAACAAAACAAAACCGAAAACAAACAAACAAAAAATACGATATTTAAAACTGAATTTCTTTCTGATTTGTTTCTTCACAGATCCTTGTTGCTTTAAGACATCTTCATTTCAAAAATATTGTTCATTGTGACCTCAAACCAGAAAATGTGTTATTGGCATCAGCCGATCCTTTCCCACAGGCAAGTAGAAAATGCACTTTCTTAAGATAAATTGTTCAAATTAGTGAGTGTTAGCAATGATTATTTTATAAACAAACAAACAAATGACTAGTGACCCTCTGTATCTCCTCCAGGAACTACACAGAATTTTTAGATATGAAAAAACTGATCACTTATTCAAAAAAGTTTCCAAAGGACATATGTTTGAAAATCCTTGTCTTTTGTTATTTGCCTAAAATATTCAACTAGATTTTCAAATGTGACATAACTACTTGTGCGATTGTTTCCGATTTGCTCACCATTACATAACAAATTACTTCTCTGGTTGATTTGGTCTAGATAAGTGACGATTTGCAAGCAGCCACCAGAAAGACAAGGTTTTTTGAAAGTTAGGGCAGAGTTCATGAAGAAGAAGTAGTAGTTCTTTGATTTTATGAATTTAAATGTTAGGTAGATTGCAGAATATTTAAATAAACTTTCTGGCTCGTTGTTCTACTTCTCATTGAAGGGTATTTGTATCATCTCCTGTACATTTGATCTGCAGAATTCATCTATGATCTCCTCCAACGGCCCATATTCAAAGGAGCACTATTGATAATTTGTAAATAATACCAATATCAATAATTGGAAAGGAAGGATCTATACTGAGGGGTTAAGTGACAATTTTTAAGCAGTTAAATCTGTCCCTCTGAAGAAATCAGACAAAGAAGTTTGCAGAGAGTAGGGTGTATCTAGGTCCACAATAAAATGAAAGTGGGAGTTCAAGAAATAAATTTTGTCAACTTGCTTAATTTAGGATAAAGCCATAGGTAAAACAGTTTTCTTTTTGCTGTGGTTTTATGCTATGAATGAATAAGTGTTACTTTTATTAGTACTTTCACCAGGAGCCTGGGCTGTTAGGCCTGTCCAAAATTGCAATTCTTTCATTCTAAGCTGTGCTGTGCTACTGTGATTTGTTCATGGAGTGAAGGAATAGAGAAGCAATGGACTGGTAATCTGGTCTAACGTCTCGGTGGAATAAGGGTGTCCTCTCAAAGAAGAGTTTAAAAAAAAAAGTAGCCTTGAAGGAACAGTAGAGATGCATCTTGCAACTAAAGCATGATAAAAGTTCCTCGACTGTGTATTTGATAATAAAAAAATATGTGTCTAATTATAGCACTTTTCTTTAAACAGGTAAAACTTTGTGATTTTGGCTTTGCCCGAATCATTGGAGAGAAATCATTTAGGCGCTCAGTTGTAGGAACACCAGCCTATCTTGCTCCAGAAGTGCTGAGAAACAAGGGCTATAACAGATCTCTGGATATGTGGTCTGTGGGTGTCATCATTTATGTAAGCCTCAGTGGTACCTTCCCATTCAATGAAGATGAAGACATACATGACCAAATCCAGAATGCCGCTTTCATGTATCCACCTAATCCATGGAAAGAAATTTCTCATGAAGGTAATATCTGTTTGTGACTGTTTTTATATAAATGCTAGAAAAGAGTAGTTGTATTTTGCTTTTATATTTTTTCCCCTGTACCTACTGGTGAAAAAAAAAAAAGATTTGAAATTTCAAGGTACCATAATGTACCATAATGTAAGTCTCTGTTTTGTGCTATCAGTTGCTTTAGATATTTCCTGCAGAGTATGTATGGACTGTATATGGCATAATCCTCTAGTGTGGGATCTCTCCAGGAGGTGTTGAAGGAGGCACATAGCCACCTACAGTTTGGGTTGCTGTAGAATTTTGTGGGGAACCTCAGCTGCAAGAACTGGTGTTGCTTATATTTACTACTTCTTTCAGCTCTAGTGTCTCTTCACTATTTTTCTCATTCTACTTGTGCCAGTACTTTAGTTTCCATTCAGTAGGATCCTGTACCCTGATATTCTTTCTGTGGAGAAGATAAAAAAGATACTGAACGATTCCAAGCAGATGAGGTTTCAAGAATAGTGTGAGAAAGTGTCATAGAAGAGGCTTTCTGAAGGGAGGGGAAAGCTTGGAGATAACCAACAAGACTTTTAAAACTAGAATTCTAGTCAATAACATCAAAGATTTTTGACAGTAAAAGAAAAATGTGAGTAATTCACTATGGAGATCTTTAAAGAAGGTAAATGAATTCTATTAAAGATGTCTCTGACCACAAATAAGAAAGACATTAACAAAAATATCAGTTTTGGTTTCAGCAGCGTTTCTTGTACCTAACAAACATTTTGAGGCAGCTTGATTTTCTTTGGGATTTTTTTTTAAAATCATTATCTTTATGTTCTTAACTTTTTGCAAGATTGCTTCATAAGTCTTAAAGGAAACGTTATAGACATCAGATTCTTATCTTTTTTTCTGAATTGTGGTATGTACCAAATTCATAGAGTTATAGAATGGTTTGGCTTGAAAGGGACCGCAAAGATCATCTAGTTCCAACCCCCCTGCTGTGGACAGGGATGCCCTTCACTAGACCAGATTGCCCAAAGCCCCATCCAACCTGGCCTTGAACACTTCCAGGGATGGGGAATCCACAGCCTCTCTGGGCAACCTGTTCCAGTGCCTCACCACTCTCATAGAGAAGAATTTCCTCCTAATATCTAAATCTACCCTCCTTCAGCTTAAGACCATTACCCCTTGTCCTATCACTACATGCCCTTGTCAACAGTCCCTCACCATCTTTCCTGTAGGCCCCTTCAGGTACTGGAAGGCCACAATTAGATCTCCCCGGAGCCGCCTTTTCTCCAGGCTGAACAATCCCAACTCTCTCAGCCTGTCCTCATAGGAGAGGTGCTCCAGCCCTCTGATCAGCTCTGTGGCCCTATTCTGGACTCCCTCCAACAGGTCCATGTCGTCCTTATGTTGGGGTCCCCAGAGCTGGACGCAGTACTCCAGGTGGGGTCTCACAAGAGCAGAGTAGAGGGGCAGGATCACCTCCCTCGACCTGCTGGTCACACCTCTTTTGATGCTGCCCAGGACATGGTTGGCTTTCTGGGCTGCAAGCTCACACTGCCGGCTCATGTTGAGCTTCTCATCAATCCATACCCCCAAGTCGTTCTGCTCAGGGCTGCTTTCAATAGAATGAAAATTGTAAATGCTAATATTTTAATTCAATTATTTACAGTACAGTTTTTCTGGGTTCCAGGTAACATGTTAATGGTAGCTTAGAGGAGTGGGCCTACTGCTTACTGTAATATATATTATTATAGCAATGTGAGATTCTCAGCTGCAAAATGCTTTGAGAGCATTGTCTGTTGTTTTATCTCAGTGGCAGATGAAGTTTCATGAGATCTGTTGGGGAAAAAAAAAAAAAAGAAAAGCTATAAATCTGCACAATTACGCACTGAAGTCCTCCTGAACCTCCACACACTTCTGATATGTAAGCTGACAGAATCTGTTGGCAGCAATGCTTTTTCTGGCACAAGAGATAAGCAAACAGCAATCAACACAGAAGAGGCTGCAAGAAATTGTCTCCCACAAGTTTCTACTGTGGTAGACAGAAGATCAATTTCTACATTCAGAGGTGAAGATTCAGTAGAGCACCTAGAGAAAACTCACCTGCTGGGGTGTTATCACTCCTTTCATAGAATCACAGCCTTCATTAAGAGTTAATGGATATCAGGCTGAAGGGTGGGAAGGAACACACTTTAACAAATTACTAAGTTAAAATCGGCTTATACATTGTGACTTTATTATATATTTTGAATTCCTTGCTGATGACCCAGTCTATTGTGCTAAACACAAACCTGAAAAAAGTCTGAACAGATCCGTTATGTTTAACACAGGGAGTTGAAATCTAGATCTCTGTCCAGGTATTACTTGATAATGCTGACTTTTAGAGCTCAAGATTGAACTCAAACTCCAGCTTAGCTAGGGGAAATAAAGGAATAGTTTTCTCATGCCAGCTACTCTGGTCCACGCTCCTGCGCTGGTCACAAGAGGGCAGGTGCATGGGCCCTGTACCTGATGGCTCCATCTAGTTTGTGTTACTTGTGACCACAGAGCATGGGTAAAATGCAAATCTGTACCCACTGTCCTAACACATCTAATCTGGATTACAACTCTGAACAGTGCCATGATAATTGATGCTGTAAATTGTTGAAGCATTTTGAGTGGAAACACAGATGATTTTAAAGATTTTATGAAGTTGCTTACTCAACATCACAAATAAAAACAGTTTGAAAAGGTACGTGTATTTAAATGAGAACTATGATGAGATGAAGCTCATTTCAAGCTAAAATACAGTGGGGCTCATGAATTTCTCCTCAGTAAGTGCTAGAAATCTACAAAATTCAGAAAATTAGTTTCAATCCCAACAGATTACATTTGTGCACTTGAAAATCTTCCTTTAGCTTGCTGTGGTTTCTTCCAGTTTCCCCAAACAGGTTAAGCTAATGAATCGGGTATTTTTCTGCCATATCTTTTCCATTATTCTGTTTGCCAGTTATTCTTAATCATTGAACATTTTTCAACAGAAGTTTTAACATACATGTCTATGATTACTTTTTAAATGTTTTTTTTTTTTTTTTAGTTTTCATATGAAAAGATCCATAATAGATTTCTTTTAAAGGCATAGTAGATTTCTTGTTTAAGTATTTCCTGGAAATGTATCATAGCAATAATTCTCCCAAGAGGACATTAATTATCATCACTAGTTCTTCCACTCAAACTTGTAAGGGAGTTACATAGCAGTGTGGAATGTGGTGCTGCTGCAGAATACGACGAGGTCTTTGTAAATAAACATTGAACAACCTATCTCTTTCAGGCTGGTATGATTGAAATTGCTGTTTGTTCTGAAGGATGTACACAGATATTTTCTTGCAAAAAGCATTATTTGTTGTTTTAAAATTAAAACAAAATTATTTAACTGATTTTTACTTGTAAGAAAGAAAAAATGTTGTCGATCCAACAGTTAGTCCAGTTTATTTATTGACATTTAAAAACTTGCGCAAATATTTAAGAGAACACATAATAAACAACCACAGTCTTCACAGAAGCCTTCAACCAAAATTTTTCTGCACTGCTATAGCATTAAAAAATGGAAACAAAAATTGATGTGATGAACATTGTTGTAGCAGATAAAAGAAATGCAAAATAAATATTATCTTTAATGCAGGTAAGAAATATCTTATTAAAGCGTTATGCTGTGTGAATTTGAAAAATAGGAGTCAATTGTCAGAAGGTTACCATAGGTAAAACTAATTCAAATATTCTTTCTTTCTCCACTACTTACTACATTCTTCTCACATGTCCAAAAGACAGTGCTGGCTCCAAGCACTCTTTAACAGAGTCTCTGGACTCCATGAATTGTACATTACAGTTAAATTTTAAAAGTGATAACTTCATCCAGAGACTATATTACATGCCTCAGTAATAGCAGTCAGAAACTGCGAATTCAATGAACTTAGAAGAGCCTGGCTGCCATCTAAAAGAATTAATATTAACTCTGATTTATTCATGCCAATAAAAATGCTCAGGTTCTCCTACCGTATAAAATGCATTATGCATGACTGTTTCTTCTTTTTTGCTGAAGTATGTCAGCACTGGTTGCCATGAATGTTCATAATATGATAATCCTAGAAACACTGTTGTAGAACAGTGAGAAGAGTAGAAGGAATTACACATCAATTTGAGCTAAAAAAAAGGGGGGGGGGGGAGAAATAAATGTTTCTTCAAACCTGTTGCTGTTTATATCAACAGTCCTGCTTGATGCCCAAAGCAAGTGATGGCAGATAAGACAGACACCCTAAAACAATAGGTAGGGGGTGGGTTACTTCACAACTGTACTGGGTTAGGATCACAAATGTATGCAGCTGATACACCTCAGCTAGCTGCTTCTTAAACCACAGTAACTTGTTTGCTTGAAATTCTGTGTATGTACTTTCAGTGAAACCATAAATGTTTCAAAAGTTTTGGGGTTTTTACCTTGTTATGCAATTTTCAGTTTAGATTAACAGAAGTGATCATCAACCAAGTGTATTGCCAGTGTCTGTGAAACAGCAATGTTATTAAAGGGCATATAGTTTGTTGCAGAATGGCTAATGAAAGCAGTGTTAGGAATTTTTGCATGCCTGTTGCAAAAATCGACACTGAGGAAAGCAGAACGGTGCTCAAACCTTTTGTTTCTTGCTTAGGACTATTATTCTGGCTCAGAGCACCAAATTGGATGTAAAACTTCTTGCAGCTGTAGTTATTTCAGCACTCTGAATAGCTAAACTTAGTTATTGCCATGTCTACTTCTACTTTTATTGTGATCAGAGTAATTAAAATCTCAGATATTTTACGAAAGCACGTATTTCTTTGCATTTAATGGATAGTGCATAAATTAAAGTGAATGATGCTGCGTTTATCACCACTTTGGTTTTAGTGCTCAGTACATGCATTTTCTGATATTGCCGAGCAGCAAATTTGAGAGCTGGAATGCAGAAGGTAGCAAAACTTTAAAAGGGAAAAAAACGAGAGAGAGAGGTCTTACCTAAACATTGTGTCTGGAAAAGCGACAGCAGTGGTAAAGTAGCCTAAATGTTCCCATTCTGTCTTCCTTATTCAATTATTGGTCTTAAGGTAAAATTCAACTGGCTTTTAAAATTCTAAACTGCAATGATGAGGTGATGGATTTGTAAAAACACATGACCCATAACAGTTTAAACTGCGTGATTATATGAATAATAGACTTAAAATAAAGTCTAACAGGTTCAGAGCAAAAACATATGGGAAGAAATTGTATTTTGGAGGAAAAGTGTGCGATGAATGTAATAGTGGGGTCTGTGTTAGTTTATTTTCTTGAGAATTACTTTTTCTGTAGCATTTTCTGTAAAAATCTACAGTCACCAGCCAAGAAAGAAGGCAGAGTCCATTTGAGGGTAATGTTTTTGAGCGTCCAATGTCTTTCAGTCGCTATCAACAGTTCTGTCTTCTCTGCCACTCAGGATTGTGGTCCAGTCATTGACTATGATTCTTCTCTCTCCATAACGTGTCTGTCTGATGTCATAACATCTAGACTAATCTCATTAACTCTTCCTGCTGAGGAAAGCTGAATGCTTTTTTGTGTAATGCTTTGGCTGTCCTTTTCCACTGTTAAAACTTAACCTATAAAAACAAAGACGTTTCAATTTTTGTAGTCTCAGAAATGTTGGGGTTTTTTCCCAGCTGTTTATCCATTCAGAACGTTTCTGTGAGCATCTTTTCCCAAACCTTAGCCCTCATGCACAAAATCCCTTCTCTGACTTCACCAATCCCAGTTGCTTTACATTTTAAGGTTTTCCAGAGAATGTGTGTGTATATACATTTATCTCACAAATTCCTCCATAGGGTATTCTGATTTCCACCCCCACTAAGCAGCTGTATTTTCCCACCTTTTTTCCAATAGCTTTTCTCTTCTGAAAGAATACTCCCCAAAAAATGAGTATGTGTTTGTCTGTCTAAATAGAATTGTAAGACATTAGTGTAGAGAGGTAATTTCTGTGGCAAACTTTGGGTATCTTGAATAAAACCAGGTTTTGTCACAGCCATTCAACATTCAGTCACCCAATCTGCTGGTCTCTCTGTCTTCAATGATTGTCAAGCCAGCTTACATTCTGAATTCACTGAATTGCTGTATGACAATTCGACCTCAATTCAGACTTCATTGCGGAATTTTCCTAGATATTAATACAGAGGAATCTACTTGCAGAATTCTCTCCTATTTTATAACTTTAAATTTCACATCTGTCAAACATGGAGCCTATTTTCAACAGCATTACTGTTCGTTTCCATCTTTGACCTTCCAGTCTGCCAAATTTGCATCATCTCAAAAGATTTATTTTAACTTAGCTACAGGTTACAAAAAATAAATGCTGCTAAAAACAGAGGTGCCTGAAGGATTTTGTCCCCCTGCCCGTTAGCGTATTTTACCTAGTGTGTCTTCACTGTGGTGGCTGTTCTTTTGAACTGCATAGTCCTAAAATGTGCTATGTCAAGCTTTGAATTCTTCATGGTGTGTTTTGTTCTGTTGCGGAATTTTCATAAACCATTGTATTCGTAATTTTTTTTTTTTTATCAGCTACCAACACAGCTATTACTACTAGCCTCATGAGCTATGTGATGTGCACACTGTTGATTAGGTGCTTCACATTACTTCATATTATTAAATAATTTGAGAAGAAACAATGCAATTTCTTCCATGCATTAAATTTGATCATGGTGTGCCTGTTACACTGCTTTTGAGTCAGAAATAAATACCACAGCTGCCTTCAAGCCAGTACTTATACAGACTTGTTTCAGCATAATGTGAATAGAAAGTCTGTTTCACACATTAATGAGAAAGTCACATGAATGAGGATTAAGTACAAGGAGGTCAAATGCATGTTATAGCTCAAAGATGCTTTTTACCTCAGGAAATGTTTAACTAGCTGTTTAAACTAAGGTCTTGGCTCTACTTACACATGTTTGCTAGGATAGATGAGTATTAGAAAACCTGTCTTGTAGAGGTGCAGCTTGTAATTGCCAAGGATTTCTTTAGATAGTACGGCTGAATCCAAATAATAATAAGCTCTGCCAGCTGAAGATTATTTTTTGCCAAAATAACTGCATGTACACCAGAGCATTTGTCAACAAAGCTGTATTGACCAACAGTAGGGAAGGGGTTTGTGTCTATGAAAAAATTATACCACTAATCAACAGAGCTATACTCAGACGAATCCAGGGCCTAGGAAGTCCTAAGTTTTGTCTTAATGGCAGCAGCTTATTTTTTTAAAAGTGATGGCTGTAAGAGTAGCTAATATTATGGGTGTACTTTAAAAATTCTGGACCAAGTATAAATTATTTGCTATACTAATAAACTGCCGTAAGCAGTTAAGAAACAGGAACCTCCTGACTCTGGAGGTTCTTTCCAGTAAAATGCAACTAAAAAGCAATCCTTCCTAAAATCAAGGAGACATACAGCTTTATAAAGTTGGATTTGAATCTTCCCATTTAGGATTCTGCTGAATAGTCACCTATCTAAACGACCGGTAGTCGTGCTGCTGGAGCAGTTGGCTAGTTTATCTCTTTTGGCAAAGTCTCCACCTCCTGGAACTTGATAAGCCCTCAGCTGGCTACTTATGGTATCCTTAAATCACGGGAAGTACACAGGAGCCCATAAAAGTGTTAGGAAAAGCGATACCGTAATCCTCCCAGAGCTTTCATACAGATTGCTTCCTTGACAATACCTCTTGGATCTGTGTAAATGACATGTAGGCCGTAGGAGGTCTTTATTAACCTTGCATTTATTAATAACTGTATATAATCTTGCACATTGATTTTAGAAAGGAATGTTGTCAAACTTTATAAAGCTCCTAAAATGTCTGACAAGGATTACTTTAACACCTGAATTTGAAAAAAATCAATCTTTAGTGAAAATTCATAAAATTTACTTTAAAATACAGTATAATTCTTCTCCTTTCCTCAAAACTGCATTCTCTTCCTAGACAGAAAATTTAAGTTCCTAACATTTGGTGCCCCAGTTTGTTCCCCTAAATCACACTTCAGTTGTATGTCTAAACTAAATGTTAATACCTTCCAAATTTTTATCTCCAGTGTTTTTAAACTGTACAACTAAAAAAATAATCATCAAGCTATTAATTATATGCTTTTTTTTTTGTCAATTCTGAAATTGAGTCAACATGAATCTTGTTGCTTGTCCATCTTATATGAACTGTAGCCAGACAAATAGCGTTAGATAGTGGCTGTCAGGACACTATCAGGACAGAATGGGTTTTTGTAAGCTGAAAGAGAGAGAATAACCGGGATCTTTCATCATTTCCTTTAAATAGTCCCACAGAGCTGATCAGTGTCTGAACCTCTATAATTTATCTAATACTAGTTAAATTCAGAATTTTCTCATTAACAGACTGTTCCAGATCCCTAAGGAAATTCTTCAGTCCTTCAGTTCCAGCACTCAGGTTGTCTGTATTGAACTCCTTAACTTCTGCTTTCCTTTACGCGGCACTGTCCCTTTGTTGCCAGTACGTACCGCCTGCATCTTGACTTCTGATACTCAGAATTCTTAGGCTTGAGAAGCGGCTTTTCTTGGATTGCATGATTTTCTGGTAAAAAATAGCAAATGCTTTTTTCTGTTGAAACTCATGTTTGATCTCTTTCTTCACCTATATTTTAAAACTGATTATTAAAGCAAATGGAATTGTATCAGAGAGTTTGGGCCCTAAGTCCTCATAATAGTCACAGTTGCATTTGTGCTTATTTTTGCTAAGAGGCAAGTGATATTCAAAACTTTCCTGGGAAAACCAGCCCTAGATAAAGAACTAAAAGCAAAATCAGAACTTGTTACAGAGACAGCAGTGTTCCAGTGGTACAACAAGCAGGCAATCTGTGTGAACTGTTCTCCAAAACAGATTATTGCTCAATATGACAATCCTAACCATCCTGTGAAGTTGCCTTTTCACTTTTGTATTAGTTTCCTTTCCTGTCCTTTTTTGTGTACCTTCTGTCATGATTGTTTCTAGACCAATGCCTTTCTGGTCTGTTCAACAAACCCTTGGCAATTTCGCCCCAGAATACAAAGACAAATGTTATCACATGTAGTATGTCATTGTCCTGAAGGAGAAAAGGGGAAAAGGGCTCTTCATCCTGTTGAAACTTGGGGGAGACTGAATAACTATGTATAATTTCATCATTTGTAAGACTCACGGTCATATCTGCTTCTAGTGGGATGGACAGAACATGCATAATAGAGACATTATCAATACTCCATATCAGGAAGAATATTCAGTAGGTACTTGGCAGTTCTATAGGCACATCATGGGAAACATGAACTTGTATCTCAACACATGGCTGACTGAAATCAGTTCCCAGGACAATCAACTCTTTCATGAAGTTCTTGACCTGTTTGCCAAACTGAGATTCATAGTAAATGATGAAAAATTATCTCTGAAGATCATATACACCTGAATACCACTGAAGATAATAATTAAATTCAAATTCAGCACTGGTCTATTCATCAAAAGACAGACTGAAGTCTTATTGTAGTTCTGCTGAATTTAAGGGTAAGGTGACAGTGTTGCAGAAGATGCTGATGTTTGCTGATACCCAGATTTACCTTACTGGTTAAGGACTATGTTCTTCTCTTCCAAGCATCGGATAAAAACCACTACTTTTTCCCAGGTTATATCAGAAGTCATTCTATAGCTGGACCGTAGTGTATGACTGACTGACTTTCCTGTCTCTTCCTCTTAGCTGGGAACCAAGAACTTCTCTTACCCATAAAGAGGAAAAAGATCAACCCCACTGTTTTGAGTTCAGAGTGCTGCCATTTATCAGTAGTTGTCCTATAGGGTAGCCACTGGATTTTCCATATTGCTGCACAAAATACAACCTCAGACATGTACCAGTTTAAAGAATTCTGTCCCATCTCCTGCTCTTAAAGTAGAGAAGATGATTATTCAGCTCCTTCAAAACCTAGCTGGCAACAACATCCATCTGACATGTTTCAGATGCAGTTCCCCTCAGTGATGTTTCTGTGTTACTTTCAAGACCATCTTTCCCATTTTCAAAGAAATAAAGATGTAAACCAGTGTACTTTGGACAAGCCAAGGTATATTGTGATTAAATGGGAAAGTTATAGTGATACTGTAATTCCTTGTGACCGGTCAATTATTCTATAATAAGCTTCCCCCTAAAACACATGCCAGACGTTTAGCACCACCTAGAATAGAATTTAACCTTTCATGATACCCTCATTTTTATTTTTATTTTTTTAATGGCTTTAGTAGATGCATTCAAAGCTCAGGAATCTAGTCCCAGATATTTTTCCAAATGGATCATTCAGTGCAGTTCCATGCACTGGTCATTGATTCATGGGCCTCTTCCCTTCAGGCACCACAGCACACATACCTATAACCTCAGTGACTCATTGAGTCCTTCAAAAACAAATAAATTAATAAATTTGTAAAGAAGCCCTCTTGCCTTTATGAAACACTAGACTGCTGACTAGCAGGTGGAGGCAATCTTCTGTCTAAAAGAGTAGTATTGCAAGACTTAGTGACTTAGAAAACTTGATTCCTCCACTCAATGCCTGGGAAGGTGCTGCTGTCAGTCATCTAAAAGTGATACTGAGAGTCTCCAAGAAATATATATATAAAATATATATGTGTTTACTGTAAAGTGTGGTACCTGGAGAATACTGTACTCTTCACTTACATGGGGTTCTTTTACTTGAGTAGGAGCTGAGTGAGAATTATCTTTAGACTTTGCTGCACACCTGAAATGAACCCACAGAGTCAGACAATCTGCTAGCTAGCAGGCAACTGTTCAGTAAAACCATTGTAATCCCATTGGGAAGGGTTGCATGGGTGCCTTGAGAGACATCAACATTGACTGCAGTTTGTAAAAAGCTGGGGTAAGGAGGGATAACTGTCCTCTTTTTATAAAAACTGTCTGTCTGTCTCTCTGTTTGTATGTCCTAGTTGAAACAAATGTATTTAGACTGATGTTTTCCAATATTATTTCTTTCCAGCTATTGATCTCATAAATAATTTGTTGCAAGTGAAAATGAGAAAGCGCTACAGTGTGGACAAAACATTAAGCCACCCGTGGTTACAGGTATTGCTACTAATTCCATGTTTTTTCCTACATATTTAGGCTCTAAGGTTATAAAAAGTTTTCATCTTTAAGCACAATGGAATCTAAGCAAATCTACAAACCTGAAGATGTTTTCAGATCCTGAGAACCTCATACTTCTTCACCGATTTACATATAGATCTTAAAAGTATTAGATTCCAATACTGAACTCTTTCATGTTTTCAAAATACACTACAAAAATATTTTATCTTGTTTGTCCACCGAGAGCAATATATATATATATATATAAAAAAAAAAACCTTTGCAGTCATTTGACTTATATTATCTCATTGCCTGGAGTCTACCCTGATTCACTTCTTATGAAAACTAATCAGTGGGCTGCCACTTCACAGTCATCAGAAGAACTAGTGGAGTTGTATGCTTTCTGGGAAAATATCTTAGCCACCTTCAGTTGAAATCTTCAACTGAAAACTGAAATGTTACAAATTTTTGCAATGCTAGCAGCCACTGTCTTCTGCTCCTCATGGCTTGTTTTTTTTTTTCCTGGCAGCAGCCAAATGACCATAAGTTAAATTTGTAAAACAGAATCAGTGTAGTGATCAGCCAGGGCTCATCCCACCACCCCTAGCCAGGGAGCAGGGCAGGCTGGGGACAGGCCAAGGCCAGGCTGGGACATCAGCTCACAGGATCTCCCAAGGGATCCACCTTTGCACCTATGAAAGTAATCGAGGCACAGGCATGGCACAGCTCAGATGTGTTATCCACAATCCCAAAGGAATCTTCATCCAAACTGAGAACTGTCTCCTACTCCAGTACCTTATATTTGCAACTGTTTCTCAAAGTAGAGGGTGACCTGCTGGTATAGGAGGAAAAGGGCTGCAACCTCCCACCCCACACCCTGCCTTCCCCAGGAACAATTCTCCTGGGCTTGCTTTCTTCCTCCCAGATTTTCTGTGACCATCATCTTTTCCTCCAAGACTGTGCTCTTCTTTTCGGCAACCATTGCAGAATGCATTTGCTTGAGCCTTTGGGGACCAGGGAGGTGATCTCGGCTAAGGTCTGCCCCAAGGATGCTGGCTGTCTCACATGATGGGACAGAGTCCTTCACCTCCCTCCATCCACTTCTGTTGCCTGTGCAATAGTGAGTGGAGGTGAACTAAGGCGAGGCAGTACAGCAGCAGCTCTAGCACCATGGGTGAGATGAGTCCTCTTTCCAGATGAGCTGGTGAGCTAAGGAAAGATAATAATGGAGCAAGGTAGTGAGAGGTAGACAGGCTTTCTGAGAGGATGTTTGTGTAAGAAGTGAGATAAAGAATGTGAGATGCTAAGGATGAAGGCTTTCACGCATTTGCAGCATGTGCTTTCTGGTGCTTTGGCTGGGTGACCAGAGTTGTGTCTTAGGCAATGACAAAGTGGAGGAGAAAAAAGAAAACTATATAAAGGGCTATGAGCAGAGGTTAGTCTGCATGGGGCTAAGACTGGCAGCTTATTACTGCAGCTTCATGGATGCTTTGGGTGGGAATAAGAAAAGAAACTATTAAATTTGAGATATAATTTAGGCAGATCAGAGGCTGCAGAGCATGATGGTCTAAACAGTGTGAGAACCAAACCAGTTTCCAGCCTTACTGCTGACTGTCAATATGGAGTTCCAAAGTACCGTGATGTTTAGATGTATACGTCTCTTTGAGCACACTAGTAATCGCTTAAGTTTGGAAAAGCAGTTTCCAGCCCAAGCTGAATTCATATCCTGCACCGTTATACTGAGATGGAGCAACTATCCTGACTATAGATCACTAGGATGTGCATGTATGATTTAAAGATGTTTCTTCTTCCTTATTCATCTTGTAACTAGTGTGAGGAATTGTTTTACCACCGTGCCTCATTTAGATACTATGGAAATCTGTAGACTATCCATACATTCTGCAAAACAACCTGTTACCATCTCCATGCTATACTTACGAGAGAGTTTAATAAAATTAATTTATCAAACAATCCTCTAGAGACGAAACCTATCTCTATGGGCAGATTTCATTTTTATTAATTACAAGATTTTTCCATTCTGGAGCGATAAGGATGCATGGCACTTAGATTGCTGAGTTAATAGCGCTTTGCATTATTATTGGTAATAGAAGGGAATGTTATTTATTTTAAGAATTTTAAAACTGATACTGTTATTCTGTTTCAGGACTATCAAACCTGGTTAGATCTAAGGGAACTAGAATGTAAAATGGGGGAACGTTACATCACCCATGAAAGTGATGACTCCCGATGGGAACAGTATTCCGGAGAACATGGATTGCAGTATCCAGCACACCTTATCAGTCCAAGTGCTAACCATAATGAAAACACCAAGCTAGAAGAAACAGAAATGAAAGCCCTCAGTGAGCGTGTCAGCATCCTTTAAGTTGCATCCCCTATAATCTGTCAAAACACTGTGGAATTAATAAATACATACGGTCAGGTTTAACGTTTGCCTTGCAGAACTGCCATTATTTTCTGTCAGATGGGAACAAAGCTGTTATGCTGTTACACTGTTGATGTATCTGAGTTGCCAAGACAAATCAACAGAAACATTTTTGTGTGACCAACTGTGTTGTATTTACAAAAGTTCCCAGAAACACTAAACTTGTTATTGTGAATGATTCATGTTGTATTTAATGTATTAAAACCTGTCTCCACGGTGCCTTTGCAAACTAGTGTTTTTCTTACTTGAGCCTCATTTTGGTAAGAGAGAACTTTCCCATGAAGATCTGGGGGTTTTTTTGTGCATCGTTAGTATTGTAATTGTAAGCAAACTCTTGAAGAGTAGATTATAACTGCTGTTCTGTGAACAACTTCTACCATTTGGATAAAAGCTTTATTTAGTATTGAAAAAATAGAAAAAGCAAAAAGTAATGAATTGCATAGCACTGTACAGTTTGAAATCAGATACCCTGTGTGTATGTTTGTGTGCTTGTGTATACAGACGCACACACACATACACGTCGTATAACTTGCTCTTAAGCCTAAATGCCTTAGTAATGTAAACTGCAGCATATGTTGGTTGTATTTCCCCTTTTCTTAAAATATTATTCTCTAATATGAATATTCTCTAATATGTACATTCAGAAACTAAAGAACTTGTTGACTTTGTGTATGTTTTCAATAAAAGTCTTGTTAAAATAGGTTCATTTGATTAATCTTTCTGTTTAAAATATCCCTGGAATGGCATCAGGAGTAGGTGGAGTAAATTAGTTCATCATTAAGAAGCCCGTGTGGAGGTAGGTAGGAACGTACTGCCAGCTAACCCACGTACCTATAAAACGCACTTTGTAAGGATCTCTCTACTTGAACTGATTTTATATCATAAGTTCAGTTTTGAAACATACTGGGGGAGTGGGGAAATTGAGAACACTGATTTTATACCAGTGAAATTAATGGGAATTTGGTTTTTAGAGAAATGTGCTGCTACTGCTTTTCCACTGAGTTCCACTGAAGTGACAAGGTAACATGGATCCCTCCCACCCTCCTTCCCTGAAAACTTTAAAGATATTAATTTTCATTTCTAACAATTACTTCGTGTTCCAACACTAGTGCATTTAGCTTTAACTGTGAGAGAGGTTCAGACCGCACTGTAAAAGACATGCCGGAGTAACTCCGTGACAAGCTGAAAATTATTCTATGCCACAGGCTATCTCCGAAAATAAGAGTTGACGTACAGGTACTGAAGAGAGAGGTTAAAAAAGACAAGACACATGGGATGAGAGGCAGAAGTGTGCCATGGTAAGAGCCACGTACGATAAACCTCTACTGATCAAATCTTGGCTTTGTGTTACAATCCTGAGCTTTCATCAGATAAATCCATTCTTTCCTTGAAGAAGAGCTTTGTCCAGAGGAAGTTTGTGCCAGTTACCTGACATGACCAAAGCCAGAAGAATTCTACTTATTCTGCACTTCTACTGGACAGATCCTCCTACTGCCAAAAAAAGAAATCCTTTTCCACGTCAGCTGGACCCTGAAGGAAGCTCTCTGATAACGCTGGCCTTGTAACGTGTTCTGAACCAGCTCTGGTTGGGCAGAGTTTGTATCTGTTGACTTTTCTGCCGTGCTGTAATGTCGATATTTTCAGTCAGACCTTTCCTACAAGGCTAAATTTGGCTAATCGTTTGCCGTTGTTTCTTTTTCATTCCGCTTCATTCTTAATCTTAAATTAGCTGTAAAATAGTAAAATAGACTTAGGCTGATGAATTTTCTGTCAGTAAAAGCGTATAGATGTGTGTATATTTAAAAGCAAGTCCACTTAAAGGTGCAGTGAGGGACTCACAGATATATAAAGATTATATTTTGTTCTTTGACAACTCCAGGAGTCAAGCCAAATTAACTTTTCTAAAAGGAAATTGAGGAGAATTATCAGAATCATATAGACTTTGTTCGGATGTTGATATCAGGACTGTTCATAAGGAGCGATGACCTCACAGAAGAGCCTTAATTTTGTTGTCTCATTCCTCTTCGTTAACCAGTAACAAAGATATAGAGCTCTGCTTTCATATTGATCAATTTAGATGAGTCACGATTTTATTAGTGGCTTGGTTTTATTTACAATCGGTGTACCAACCCTTGAGCAAAGGTAATTTTGAACAACACAGTTAAATTCCCAAAAATATCAAGTAGTGTACGGGCACTCTGTTCTCAAGCTAGTCAGGAGATTAAAAGAGAAAGCAAACTACTTTGCAGCTTGCAACAGTATTTCTAAGAAACTGGGTGACAAAACTAAAACCATCACAACTTTTAACGAAGGAAGAACGTTGAGTACTTACACTAAACCCTATCATCTGCTGATTTCTGCCCTAACAATGCTTAGCATGCACATGGGTTTGCTAAGCACAGACCTATGCTGATAAACTTTTAATCTCATGGAGCACTTTTGATAAACTGTTTACCAACAGAGTAGAGACAAAAGTACAAATAAAGTATTGCTTTGAGAAACTTTCTCACTAGCTACTAAACATGATTTCAAAGGAACTCTTGTTTTAGTAATAGAGGCATATAATACTTTTTTTCCTCCTCATGCCTGGGGTTTTTTTGAGCACTGAAGCTTGCTTCATTGCTTTAAGGAACTTGTGCAAATATTCATTGCTTTTCAAAAAAGAATCTGCCACTAGCCAATATAATAAATTAAAATTTTCCCTGCTGCCGTTCAAAAATGTTGCACTGTGAAATTTGAACTGTTTGCAGTTCAGCCAGACAGATGAATTCACTGATTCCTAACTCAAAGCCTAAATGGAAACTTGCTCTTCCAGATACATCAGCATCAAAATGTACCAAAGCAAATCTGGTACTATGTTGTCCTACATGATTTTCCGTTGCTCATTTTACTCAGGGAATAGGAATGGTAGGCGGCTTTGTAGTAATATTCCCAGGGTTTACATTTTCCATTAGGCCAACAGTTCCTGCGCATGCATCACGGAAACAAAACCAACAATGGTTATGCTGCACATAAATACCGACCTGAGGATCTATTGATGGTATTTCCTTTTCTGCTGTGATACTGCATATCATATGCATATCAAGCACCTGTATACATCTGTAGATATGTTTATTGTGTCAAAGCTTAGCTGTGGAGTGCAGAAGTAGCCAAGAAGTACTTGGAAACTAGAACTTCTGATTTATTTTAAGTTGCCATTTTCACTTCTACCATCTTCTTTATTCATTCAGATACACTTCTGTTATCCACTGTCTTGTCCGGGCAGTTTAACTAACTCAGCAAATAAGGTGAGCAAAAAGCATGCACTTATACAACTTGTACAGCGCAGCTGTCACTCACCTGCTCGGCCCTGTGTGACCATCCATCCACACCTTCACATCACAGGATAGAAGGCAATTCCTATCAGTTGGCCTTGTCTCCTGTTGTCTCAGATACTACAGCAGGCCTCCTTTTTCTCTTGGATATCTGCTTGGATATTCTGCCTTTCCCTTTTCTTCCTCCTCCCTCCTCTTTCCCCTCTACCTGTCACTAATGAAAAGCCTTCATAGAATCTCACCTCTCCGGTAGTTAGAAAGTTGTAAATCCTGACCTCGTGGCAAGGCAATAACCATCTGGTTTTTGTGTCAACAACAGTCTTTTTTTGTTTGAGAGGTTAAACAAACTGCGTTATTTATTTTACGTTATTGGATAAATCAACACTTCTGCACACCTGATTTTATCCTGGACAATGAAGTCATAGAGGTGACATGGAAAATGCTAATAAGCTGAAAAAATGCCAAACCCTTATTGGACTAATGGGAACAGATACTAGGCATCCTGTGAAATTAGGGAGAAAGGAAAAAAAAGAAAACTCCTAGCGAAATTTAAGAATTAATCAGTAGGCAGGTTAACCACCATATACTACTTCAGTCCATCAGAAATAGGGAGAAAGATCAGAGTTGAGTAATTATGGATTATGGTGCAGTATTATTCAGATAGGTCTACCAAAAGATTGACATTGTGGAAAAGCTATACTTCATGAGATAAACTAGAGCCCTGTCCCTGTAGCTGTTCAGCACCCCAAACTTTGCTCAACTTACCACTTTTCCAGAGATACTAACTCCACCCCCCCTCCCCCCGCCCCCGAAAGATAGACTATAATTTATTGTAGCAACAAAGGAAGCCAGCCACATGGCTACTTTCTACCTCATGACCAGACCTATGACATCTGAACCAAAAGTCTCATATTCCTGGGGTTTACTATGCATATGCCAGATGGGAAAGAGCTTAACCAAATCAAATGTAAAGCAGAGGAACTGTCTTGGTAGATCAGGTACTTTCCAGTAGTGAAAAATTTGAGCTGAATGGGATGCAGAGTTTCACCTTGATTTTTGCTTAGCTCGTTCCTAGCAACTGGAGCAAGTGAGTGCTGAAATCAGGGTCTACTGGGTGAGCTGATATTTGTCTCTGCTTCTCACTGAATCTTTGCTTTGCTATGCTTCGGTGAGGAACAGGGAGCACACACTATAGGAACTGTAAACTATTTTGTTGTCTTACTAAGCACATCTACAAACTTCAACATCAGCTGTTCACAAATAAGAATTTAAGAAAAGTCTACTTACATTTTGGACTGAAAAGTTGCTGTTTTGAAAGGTCCCATGAAATGAAATGTTTTCCTTGGGCATCAAAGCACTAAGATCCTACAGCCCAGGGTGTCTAGCTCCGCTGTGAACCTGGAGGGTCCGAAGCCTCACGCTGCAGAAGTCTGCCAGGCAGGGTGCCAACCAGGGGAGCTACAAGGAAAACAGACACGATGAAAACGTGCCTTTAAGGCAAATACCGAAATCTGCAAGCACGTGTGTACTGCCAAAGTTTGACAAAAATTGGCAGATTCCGTTGAAGTATTTCTATCCAGACAAACTATTTTCCAATATGAATTTATGATACATTTGCCAACTATAACTTAAATAGTTTCTGATATAACTTCCCAAATGAAGTGACTTATTGGTGATGACCTCTTACACTTTTAATGGGGACTGATTTTTCAGAAAGTCCTAAAAACTACCCTTTGAAAAGCAAGTAGTTCATTTTGGTTCCACTGTTGATTTAGGCGTACAAAAGCATGAGTTAATTTTGAGCAGTTAGGTCACTAAATTTAATAAATGGAAAGTGTACTGACATATTCTTAAGAAAAAGTAAAAATTGACTTGAGGGACTTGGCTCACATTTACCAAGTAAACAGCTGCAGCAGTTTAAGATGTTATTGTCTCAGCCCCCAGCGGTTTGTTACTGGCCTTCTAACAGAGAGAAAATCTAACATTTGAACCTTTCCAGTTGACACGCAAAAGCATCTGAGCACAATTTTTATCTTAATGTTTAAGTTAATTTGCCCAGTTGTGAGTTAGAGCTGCATTGCTCCTGTCGTGGTTTAACCTGGCAGGCAGCTAAAACAACCACACGACCGTTCGCTCGCTCATGCCTCCTCAGTGGGGTGGGGGAGAGGATTGAATAGAAAAAAAAGCTAAAACTCATAGGTGGAAATAAAGACAGTTTAATAGGACAGAAAGGAAAGATAACAACAGCAACAACAATAACAATTGAATATACAAAACAAGTGATGCACAGCACGATTGATCACCACTAAAAGCTAATGCTCAACTAGTTCCCGAGCCAAACTGTCTCCCAGCCCACCCCCCACTTATATACGGAGCATGACATCATATGGTGTGGAATAACCCCTTGGCCAGTTTGGGTCAGCTGTTAAGAGTGTTAAAGGGTGATCGAGTCTTGCTGATCCCTCCTTGGCTCTCCAGTCAATGAATTGGCTTATGGATGGGAATTACGGAGTCTTGGTTGGTGCGATATTGCCACCAGTGTACCATTGTGGTAGCGATTGGCACTTGTTTTTCCTCAACCCTCAGCCACCCCATGACAGAAGGGTTCTCTGAGCAAGGTAGACAGCTGCTCGATTTCTTCCGACTCCAAGGCAGCTACGCCAGTTTTTGTACATCGAAGTTCCATCCAGAAAATGGGCCAGTTCAAGGTTAACTGCTTTGAGTCTGACAAAGGCTTTTGTGGCCTGAAAACAACCTCCCTTGCCTAAAACCTGTGTGTGTATGTATATGCATATACATTCATGGAAAGTCCATATACATTAATGGAAAGTTGGAAGAGTTCCTATTACACGAGCAAAGTATCGTCAGATAGTATTATTTATTTAAAATTGAAATACACCTTTTCATTCTCAGAACTAAATAAAACATCAAGGAAAAATTTCACAGACTGCTGGTCTTCAAGGTCATAACATTTCAGGAAATTCAAAGAGAAAGTTGTAGGATTGGCTTGATGAATCCATACTTAGAAATTGGAAAGAGCACAAAGCAGAACTGCTGGATATCCAGAATTCTGTTCCCCTTTTTGCAATTATTGAGATCTACAATACTTTTACCTTTTCTAAAAATTTGTAACTATTAGCTACTTGTCTGTGAGAAAGTAGGCAAATACCACTGTTCATGTTTCACAACCAGGGTACCATAGGTTTAAATCCACGAACCGACGTGCTCAAAACAAGCTCACATTAAAAAAAATTCAGTCTCAAAAACAGTCTCAAAACAAAAGTACCTTCACAGCCAGACATTATCCCAACTTATATCTTAGTTTTCTTATGGAATTAATGATACGTGGAAAATACAACATTCAAAAATATGCAGGAATGTACAATATTCTCAGTCAGCCCCTCATTATGTTTCTATATTTAACTCCATTTGTAGATGGCAAACTGACAAAGAAAGTAAATGAATGACTTGGGAGCAGAGAGCAGTAATCTGGAACTCAGAGCCAAGAAAAGGCCGGCATACTGGGCGATATTTTCTCCCCTTTCCATGTCAACTTGGATGCATCCAAAGAATATGCATCCTTAGATGAGATGTTCTGTGGGAGGCAAAGGCTATACTGTATGCATGCCATGGGAATTACAATCCATTTACAAAGAAATCTTTTTGCCAGACATTTAAAGAACTTGTAAATATACCGATTTCCTGCAACTACCACCACAGTTGCCTCAGAGGTCACAGTGTCTGCATACTAGCTGCTGAGTAAAGACACAGCCCTCGAAGTCCTCGTAACGGGCACTAGCTGGCCATGGCAGATCCATGGGTTTCCAACCTCCTTCAGCACAAATCTCTTAGCACATGGCTAACAAAGTACCATGACAAAGTAGGATATGGTTTCATAGGACATTAGATTAAACTGCACCTGTGCATCTCCTAACCCTATGCAAAATGTGGAGAACCCCTCATGAATATTGAGAAACCAATCTTGCTGTTCAGTGTAATAAAGAATATACACACAAATAGACTACTGTGTCACTGATGGGTGATAGCACTTAAATCTTACACAGCCCTGTATGAAATAAAATGTGGTTGCATGACACAATTTACTCTTTTGATCAGGGGGTATCAGTGACTGCACTAGGACTATCATTTCTTCTGCTGCTTGTTTCCCAGCCTTCCAGTCAAAGCTGACCTTGCCTGTCCCTGGAAGCATCTTGTGGCCGAGAGTCCGGTGCCTGGGGCGGGGGACGTTTCCTACTCTTCCTTTAAAAGCCTCGGGGTCCTTTGTCCTTGCACAAGCCCTTGCATCCACCCAGTTCCTTTTGCACCATTTCCAGATTTACTGTAGATCTTCTAGATGTTTTTGCTTGAAAGGACACTCTTTTTGGACAGACGGAAGAAAACTGCCTACCAGCTCTTCCACCGTTACAGCAGAGACTCTATGAAGGTAACACCTCCTTGGCTCTGGGGAAGGAGATAACACAGCGAGAAAGCTATGTAATACAGAGGGTGCAGGAGTAGTATCATAAATGCTGCAGTAGTTTTCATGCTTAATATTTAAAATACTCCATGTCTAATTTGTTTTTCACAAAATTATTCATGCATTCATAGCCTTAAAGGTGACACAATTATTAATTTATTACTCTAATCCTCTCTCAGTATTCGTACTCCTTTGTTGGTTAAGCTGGGGCTTTTTACCAGTAAAATAATATTGGCACAGTCTCTAGAGTAGACATATTTATATGGGCACAAAAGTTTCTTATCACTATGGAGGTTAAATCCCTACTCACACGGAAATAGGTATGCACGTATGACCAGATCCAGACAATACTGTCATTTTAACTAAATCCACATAAGTAGCACAACTTCACTGTTCAGACAACGCCTTAGCCTACCTTTTCAAATCACTTTGCCAAGTAGCTGTCATCATTTTATGATGTGGACAATTGTGCATTAGCCTGAAACCACCAAAGCTCTCTCTTGTGAGCCAAGCGGTAACTATTACCATCTTAGATTTAATTCAAACCAATGATCAAAGACAAAAAAATGCCAGGGTATTACCAGTTTCTGAGCCATCCAGTCACCAGACCTTGTGTTGTCTGATTTGCATGATAACTGTGAAATAAGACACTGCGTGATTTTACTCCATTCTCAACATCTTTTCATACTTTTGTTTTTGTAGTAGTTACAACTTCTTTCCAACTATTTCCAACTCAGTGCAGTCTTCAGTATTAAACTGTAATATTCGGTAAGGAATCATCCTTAGAGAAAGCTGAAAATGCTGAAATTCTGTAGGACATCTGGCAGTGGAGAGATGGCTTTTGCTGTTCCAGTCCTTTCAGGCTTACTGCTGAGTAGTTCTCACGCAGTTTGTACGTAGCCTTCAGTCACAGGAGCCGCTCGGTGTATTTGTGTACCTTGCCACCTACTGGCCATCTTACACATCTACATAAAGGAGTTAACTCACAGATGCGTGCTTTTCTCGAAATTAATCAGTCATCGCTCTGTTTTTACAAAGCCTTAGGCATATACGAAGTGTGTAATATGCCAGCCTACTATGACATTTTGAATGTGAAAATACAATAATTCATTATAAGGTAGGTAGCTAAGTCTCCTCCTGTCTGATGTTAGAATGTTTCAGAGTTTCCACCGCTGCTGCTAATTACTCTGTGGTTTAGAACAATAAGGTTCCCCTCTGCCTTCAATTTCCATAACAAAGCAATAACTTCTTTTTAAATATAGAAGCAGATGCCCAGCAGCTAGGAATCAATACAGTACTTCTGGCAGCTTCTAGGCAGCAGAGTTCACAGTGCAGTGCTGCCAAGCTACTTACAGGCAGCCAGTTCCAGATACATTTTAAAATAATGGTGCATAGAAAGAGTGCTGAATGCCCCACTTTCAGTTCGAAAGCATTAGTCAGAAAGACATATAGATTCTGACATTAGTCAGAAAGCTAAAATACGTTCATTGAAATGATTAGCCCTTTAATTGATAATTAACATGTAGTGCAAAGAGTCTATATGAAGTAAAAAGGTTAGCTTGCATAAATATCTTCAAATTATTTGAATATAAATAAGATTCTGATAGTTCTTTAAAAGAGTTGGTCAAAGAAAAATATGTACTCGTAACAGTAAAAATTAATCTGGTTTACTTATATCCAGAATGGTTTTATCTCTAGATCTAAGTGATTTTTCTCTGAAATATAGGCAGCACAGTGGAAAAACAAATTAAAACCCACAGCCAAACTGTAATGAGATACATTTGGGGATACAAAAAGAATGGTAAGATAAAAACAACCTAAAAATTTATGTAAGCTGATTATTACTCTTAGACTTCTTTTTGCTGCTTACTTTATACCTCTTGATATTCCTCCTGTTCAGTCCCACCACTCTTGCTTTCAAACTGTTCAGTGTCTGGCCTCTAATATATATTGAAAACTTTGACAGTTTGCTTTGTTATTCACCATTTTGATTGTAACGTCCTCCTAATTCTGTGTTTTTAAAGTCTATCTTCAGCCAAGTTTTTTTACACAAACAACTAGATACCAAATTCTATTGAGCAATTCAGTGTGTGGCTCATGTCTAGCAACCATTAGTGTTCCCCAAGTAAATATTCTGCCATTTACATAATTTGACCTTTCCCAGTAGATGTGCAGTTCAATCCTCCACTTCCTTGCAAATCGTTGTGTTGCAGTCCACACGCTACTTGCGGTAACGTTTTCCTTATTTCCCTTGCTACCATTTCAGCTTGTCTGCATGCCAGGCATCACGTGTGAATAGAAATGATCTCTTCCCCTGGAACACCTTCCTGTGTAGTTCCTGGGTGAGCTCTCCCAAAACCAGCCATGGTTGGGCTTCTTTATGTATTTATTGAATAAGACCTATTATTTCCAACAAAGCCCTTGTGCTAGAGGCTCTTTGCATTTGTCAGGGCAAACCAGATGCAGTTCTGGAGTGGTCATTTTGGTACTGGTTTACCTATGTGTCTCCTTCTTCTCTTTAGCTGGGAAGATTGAGAAGATGCTACGTGGCAACAGGATGAGCATGGAAAAATATAGGCAAATAGGTGGCAAAAGAAAATACAAGACTGATTTCCTCCAGTCAAAGAGGCACACTTGGGAAAAGGCAGAGGTGTTGACCGATTACACTTTGGAGTATGATAACATTGTTCAAGTGCAGAGTAGAGTAAAAGTGTAGTGCTGGTTTCCAAGTATAGCAATATGAAGAAAACCAAATACTGCATCAAAATGGAATCTGCAGCAGCAACGTTCTTACATGGAATGTCTGTCCATGTAAGTGAAGTTATCCACACATTCAGGACACTACGTATGTTTCTGCAAAGGTAGCTGCCCTGTTATCCTACAGAAATTTGTGCATCAAATCTAAGTACAGCAAAGGCCAAATCCAGCATCACTAAGAAGTTTACCTCGGTACAAGAATTGTGTTACAATTTACATTAGCTACTGTGGTCTGAACTTTCTAGTATACAAGCACTTTGCAAACTTTGATTGATCTTTACAGAACTCTTGTGAAGGACAAACTACCATCACTCCTGCTACAAATTCTTTCTATTGATAAAAAGCACTGAGATGTGTCTCAGTTAAGCAGTTTTTTCCCAGTAAACAACAAAGTCTGTGGCAGAACCAGAACAGAAACAGAACTAGAGCTCCAGAAAATGAGTTTACAGTATCTTTGCCACAATACAAAAGTACTAATCCTTTTATATCAGTGTTGTCCCAAATAGATATCATCAGTGAAAGAAATGATTGGATAAGTTCAGGAAAACATTTTTCCTTAGTGTAATTAGATCCATTACTTGGATATTTTATTTGTTCCACTGTGATGCCTTAGTATTTCCAAACTCAACAGCACTTTATTTCTTAGATGTCCTGAAAAGCAAGCCCTTCCAAGGCTCTGAACATGGTATTCAAACATTACTAGTCCCATTCAAAATTTGAAGACAGATTTCTTACTGACTTAGACATACCACCAGTCTCTTCCAGTGTACAGTTCCTTTGTTCGTTTGTCATTCTTGAACCCATTCTGAACTCCGCTATTGCTTTCCCCAAAATGTGCTGGTTTAGGATCTGCAGTGGTATGCAGATCCATCGCCTTCTGTGGGTATCATCTACCTTTACTTGCTTTTATATTATTTGATACTTATGAAAGCAAGAAGTGAAAGCAAGAAGTGAAAGCAACCTGATTAGGAAAAAATATAATCTTTTCGAATGGCACTGGGTCTATATCCTGCAAGTTATTTTTCTAAAATGCACCACTGTTTAATAATAGCTTGCTTCCTATTTGAAAATGCCTATTGAGATATAAAACCAAAATTAGCAGACAAAGCACTCTGAATTATTTTGTTTACCTCTCTTCAGTGTAATGGTATTAAAATAGAAAGTGTAAGTAAGTAACAAGTTTGTAGGGGCAAAGATTAGCTTAGCAAATTGCTACCAGGAGATGGCACCATTAACAAAATAATTTGAGTGCCACATACGAGTCCCTCTCAACCATCTGTATGTCTGAACGCTTTGGCAATTCCAGGTGTTGTCGGAGCCCGATCCTGCCAATCATTTATCCAGGCAATCCTCACATGTGAGTGATCCAAGGCATGGCGAAAGGATCCTGCACGCTGCACGACTGGTGACTTGTTTGCTTGTGTTGGCAGTACAGGACTTGTGCTGATTTATCAAACACAGGAAGAGACTAATAGTTACTGGCCGGTATTTTCCTCCCTGAGACATATATATTGACTTGGATAAAGGATTGCGGCTATATGTCCTTTATTTATTTATTTATGGATTTATTTATTTATTTTTAATCTTACTCTGCCATATATAGGCTGCAACTGAAGCTGCATGAAGAACTGAATGCAAATTCTCAGAGAAGGACTGTTGTGAAGTGGACTGGCTCCCATTAGAGTGGCAAGAGCCAAAGGTGGGTATTCAGGCTCTCCTTCCAGGAGACTGAGAGTATGACATTCTTTGTCATTCTCCCAGCACCTCCAAAGAACAGCATTAGATGATTTTGTATTTACAAGCCTGTATGGAATTCAACTTAAAATGTCAAGAACTTAAAGACTCTGAGACCTTACCCTACCCTGTTCAGAGAACATCCCTGTGGTCAAATCAATCCTGTGGAAGGGGAAGGAAAGATTTCGGCTGATTACAATAATGTCAGTATTTCACCTGTTGACTGCAGACGAACTGGAGCTTTGCACTCCCGCAGCTTGCAGGATCGGATCCCTTGTGTGACAGGAAGCAAAATATTTGCCATGTGTTTCATTTCAGTTTCAAGCACTTCAGGTTCTGAATCCTCTTGGTTAAGTAATTGATGTTTGAATGCCCTGTCCCCTGCTTGGTATTTTAAAATAAACCTTGCTATAGCACAGATTATGAATCAAAACAGCTGCTGTAGCTGAAAGTGTACTTAAACAGCAAGATGGCTCTTTGTGAATCATAGTAACTAGTCTCATATATATTGCTTCAGCACCCAGGGAGCTAAATTTCATGTATTTTGGTTTAAAGGATTCATTATATAGATCTGGTGTTTACAGATTTTTTTTCCTTTTTTTATATCTCCCCCATCACTTCCTGCCAAAAAACCAATCGAACAAAAAAATCCCTTGTTACCAATATCTGTTGTCAAACTTGCATTTCTCATATGCCACAGCATATGAGATTATGAATAAATCTTTTGTCTTCTGCAAATGCAACCAGAAACAGTCGAAAAATAAGTTTTTACAAGCATTGCATTAAGCTATTTGCAAGAAAGTCAAACTCTGGCACAGAAGCCCCTCTAGGCATGGTTAAAACACATAGATTTAGATTTTTCATTTGTTCGTTGCTTTCATAGTGAATGTTTAGAGGGCCAAATAAAGAAAACAAAAACTGAACTCAAATTTTGACTTCCTGGTGGGGTTAGGACAGGAGCTGCACATGTGTGTTGTTGTAAGCAAGCCAGGATGTGAAAACATGCAGGGGATATTCAATTAGACTGCACTAAAAGCAGTGCTAAAAATGCTGCTGTAACAAAGATTGTGTACAATTTTCTTGAAGCATGCCAGTGCCCGTGTAGGATCTAGATATGAAGCCTTCATTCCTCTACTAAAACAGAAACCAGAAATTCTAGAAGCCATTGCTCAAAACATGCAAAACCAGTCAGAAGGTAAAATATATGGGCACAGTGATTGAAAACAAATACAAGGGACTGAAAGCAAACTAGTGTAGAGATCATCCGGAGACCAGGAGGCCAGATTGCAATACGGTGGTGTTTTATTCATCATAGAAACAGCCTAAATAAAGTAAAAGTAGTGTACTGCTGTCAAAAAGGAAAGAACTGGGGAAAAATCAACAATTGGAAAAACACATGGAATTGTGAGCAAAGATGCTCTTACCTTTTTATTATCTACAATGAAAAGGGAAATAAAAAATTGTACACGATCTCTGTAACAAACCAGAGCTCAGAATACATTTCTCATCCGAACAGCAGCAGCACACAGGACTCTACGTACCGCTTGGCTGCTTGGGGTCATTCATTAAAGTTATAATATTAATCAGTCTTTCTGCTGTGGAATGATTGTTGCAACAGCTCCTCTCATCTTTCCTAACTTCCAGTCTTACTGCTGTAACTTACTAAAGCTTGTGCTCTGAACTTCAGTAAGCCCTCTAAGCTACATCGTCTAAGAAGCTCTAGGAAGCTATGTCCACTGAAAAGCTATGTTTAGTGCAAAATATACCTTACTGCACACGGACATGGCAAAAGATACGATAGAGTCTGAGCTCTCTGAGCATGCACTGGTTTTATCCACATTTCTGCTTGCAGTTCACAATACAGGGAATTAGGCTTAAAGACATTTGAGAAACTATGTTTTTCCCTTTAATTCTTCTTGCTGATGAGTTTTAGTAGAATTATTCTGCAGTTATTACCTCCATTTAAATGAATGAGGGTGGGTGACAAGTTACACTGAGGTGAAAGCAGGATCAGTTTTAGTTCCACGTCCCTACTGGCCATTCATCTGATTGTCATGAGGGAATCCAGCCACTGAATGCTTGAATGTTTGGAGTCTCTGGAGCCGATGGGAAGCCTGAGCGCTGCCCTTTAACCTTCTGGCCTCTTGGCTTACTCTTAGATTCCCTCATAAGAGCTGAACCTTGCTGTCCAACTTCCTATCCCAGCAGTAAGTCCAAACTCCCATTGTCATTTAAACTCCTAAAATCTCCCTGAAAAGTGAGCTCTCTGGTTTACGATTTAACCCTTCAACAGCCAAATCAGCAATGTGATCAAACTTCCCGTTAGCGTAAGTTTTGCTTTCTCTTTTTAAAGTTAGGGTTGTTTTTTACTTAATAAAACAGAGGAGATGACAAATCTCTGGAAAAAGAACAAATATCCTAAATATAATGCCTTCTCTGTATCTTTCCCTATTTGTGAAATTTTTGAAAGCTCACCTGTCTTCAGGAAGATGGGGAAAGAAGATGTTTTCCTTCAGCAGGGTGCTTCATCAACTGTAAGCTTCTCATTTCAGCTCCTGCAATTTGCAGGCAAATTTTGCTACCAAGATGGCTCTCCACTGCTTAGAGCAATTAGAGCTTGTTGTCATAGATCTTGTGCCAGAAGTCCCTAGAAATAAAAGCTGAAGGGTGAAAGTAGGAAAACATAGGTTAGACTTGAAATCAAGGTGGATCTTGCAATCTGGTGTGAATAACTATAATGCTCACACTCCAAAAAATATGTGATAGATTCACACATTGATTGGTTTTCCAAGGAGAATATGGGCTGAATCCAACACTCCCCCAAAGCAGCAAATAATTATAACTAGACAAATCACATTAAATATTTTGTAGCAGACTAAAAAAGCTGGAAGGGTTGTGAAATAACTTCAGAGACGCTGCAAGGAAAGCACTGTGTTAGCCTGAGTTAAGATGGAACAGAAAGGAAGTCGCACGCAGGAAGTGCAAAGACAGGGTGGTAGATTCTCTTTGATGCAATTGCCACAAATCCAGAAAATAACAGGACCAAAGGACAAGGATGAGACTTATCGAGGCAATTGGGTTTTTAATCCAGGAGAAATCATATGTACAGCCACTCTAATTTCTTCCACAGGATAGACTGTAGAATCTCATCCTAGTTATTTTCCCTATGAAGACCTAGGACTTTTGATTGAATATTGTAGAAAGAACTCAAATCTTTTTAATTAAATACTTCAAACAGTAAAGGCTCCACCTTGTCACTTAGCAAATTTTCCTTAGTGATTGAGAGCTCTCAGTGTTTGAAATGTGTCCCTTATGTCTAGTAAAAGATGCCTAGCTTCGATTTCCAGCCAGGAAATCTTGCAAAAGAATGACCTGCTGTCAGAAACTTGGAGACTCTGCAGAGCACAGGGTCGAGTCCGCAGTCACAGAAGTTTTTCCTAGTAAGCCAGTCAGGGGGTGGGAAGCTGTTTTGTATAAGACCTATAGAACAACTCTGTTCCACAAAATTCAGGTATTAACTTCCTTCTGATATACTTTTTCTCGCCTTATATTCCTGTTTTGGAGTTGATTAGAGGAGGAAACGAGAAAGGGAAACATTCCACATGGTGGAATAAAGCTCCAACTCTGCTGACCCTGATCCTACAAAGAAATGCAGCTGTGCCACCAAACATCCCCCAATCTGACAGCACTTGCATCCAGGAGCTTAAGTGCTGTAAAAAAAACAACCAACCAACGAACAAAGAAAATGTTTATTGGTTAATATTGAACTAGTTCTCAATTAGTTCTTAGTCTTTGGAGTCCTGGCCAAAACCTGATTTAGTGACCAATCTAACAGCCAGGAAAGATTCACCAACAGTAGAGCAAGTTGGAGCTGAAAGCCATTGGGGTGCTTCAGGGATCCCACTTAATGGAGACACACTTTGAGGCACATTTCACTATGCTCCAGACATTTAACAAACCTAGTAAGCTCAGCCTGTCTCTACTGTCTTTTAGTAAGTTGTCGCATGTATCAGTGCTCCTCCTTGCGGATGTTTTCATGCAAATTTTAATTGGGATTGCATGGCTTCAGGTCCATCTACCCGTACAAGACTACAAAAACATAGGCCTTTAAATAGAGCCACCTGAAAATAACTGAACTGGGGTAATGTTGGAAGGCTTTCCTCTCTCCTTCCTGCCCAGTTCACTGAGAGAAGCTGATGAGTAGACTATAAAGCAGTAGATCAGCAATATCTAGGCTCTGGAATCACAGGTCAAATCTCAGCAGGATTCGCTCAACTCTTCAGCCTTCCATGGTACCTAATGGAAGGAAGTAAGTGTGGAACGTCAGGATGAAACCTTGAAAGACGAGCACCTGCCAGCACTAAGTTAAAATACCTCCTAAGAGTTCAGTCATAGGCAAGTACTATGTTGGTGATCCTGGGCAAAATTTCCCTTCTAAATTTCACAGTCTTAATAAAGGCTCTTTCTCCCTGTAAGAGTCTCCATTTGAACATAGCTCCTGGAAGCTGTAAATAAAACTGATCAAATATTTTCCATCCAAAGGGTTGTGTATGGAGAATTATGTTTTCAAGAATCAAGTGTCCCTTCCGGGGGTGGGGGGGGTGGGGGAAAGGTTAACACACTTAGCTTTCTCAGAGAGATAACAAAATCAGCTTGATTTACAAGAAAAAACAGTTGAGGCTTAAAAATCTATAGTTTCTGATAAGCAGTACTGCACTCTGGTTTTAGGTTGGCATAGATTTTATATGATTGTTTTAATCATAGTAGGCAAGCCAGTTTATTCAAAGCGACAAAATTAAGACAGACATACTCTTTCATAGCTATTTGAAATAGGGATGACAGGATGTACCTTTCTAGCCAGTGCCTTAGTAGGACAATGAAATGTCTGCTTTTCCCAAAGTCTACTCTTAGGATAAAATTAGATGTGAGGAGAATAAAAAAACTTTGGTGCCATCAAGTCCAAGTTACTAGAATTGTTGACCTCTCATAAACAGTTTAGGTACACTGAGATCTGAATAGCTTCCAGACAAGCGATGCATTCTGGTTTTCACAAGATTCTGCAGCTGTGATTTCTTGTTTTTTTCTTTTTTTTTTTCTTTTTTTCTTTTTTTTTTTTTTCCAAAGTACAAAGTCAAGCAGAGAAAACAAAAGTCAAGCTACTGGGAAAAACGTTCTTCTAAAACTGGATTGTAATCACTAGAACAGTGAAATAAATTGTAATTGAATTATTGTTTACTAATGAGTTTGCTACATTGTGCATTTAATTTCTATCTGTTAACTGCAGAATATAAGTGAGTTCTCCTTTTTTGCTACCTGTTGTCCATACCCAGTATTCCTTACTCCTTCAGGCTTTTTAAGCACCGTTGGAGCCCTCAAAGTTCCTTCTAAACCACAAGAGAACAAGTACATCACTTCCACATCATTTAATTGACAACATAGATATTTAGAATTTAATCATCAAATGGTACCTATGATGTACCTATAAGATACCTCAGTGATGGAGGGTCCTAGGATGGGAAGGCAAGACAAGGCAAGGCAATTGCCTTCACAACTTGCTTTGCAGCTTCAAGTCTTAAATGTCCACTTTTTTATCTTAAAAAATGTGTTATTCTTTATTATTGATATTATAAGAACCTTCTAGGTTACCAGTTAAAGATAAAAACACGTAAATAAAATGTTAGGCTCAGGGCAGCTGGTCAATAAAAAAAGGATGTGCCTTTCTGGAAGAGCTGGGAAGACAATAATTCAAGGACTATTTTAAGTGTCCTCTGTACATTTTCTTTATGTTTGAAACAACTTGCATGCAGCTGTACTTTGCAAGAGGTTATAACCAGATTCTTACATACCACTTTATGATATTCCCGTTACTCCAGAGGTTTTATAGAAACTGGAGAAATTCACGCAACACATAACAAGCAACCAACTTTCTCACTCTTTTATTGGCGCAATTTGTTTCTACCGCTTTATCCGAAGAACTAAAAGTGAAGTAAGCTTTAATGAATAAAACTCATTACAGACAGAATTTTGGTAACTACACTCATTAACATATCTGAAGTTTGTCCTGTGTATTAGCACCAGCAATGCTAGACTGATGTGTAGCAAAGAGCACCTGTCAAAACAGAAGAGCTTCATGCCTCACAAGTTTAAGCCCCAGGTAAGAAACTCAGCCTCGTGGATAGGCTGAAAAGAAGACGTTGCAACCTGAAACTAGAAAGACTTGTAAGAGAGAAAATGAGATCCCTCTGGGTGCCAATAGGCTTCTGTTTGCCATGATTAAATCCTCTTTGTTTCATTACATACATCAGTGCAAAAACAAACAGTCAGATCAAGATAAAGAGCTTGCAACACATCTTTCTCTCCCCATCACAATTGCCACCTTTTTCCCTGGACAAGCTTAAAAAAACTGTCTTTGCTCAGATAAAATTGATGAGACCTCTGAGCAGGTGTACCAGACAGCTTTTGGCTTTAAAAAAGTGTGAAGCACTTATGTCAATGACCTGATCAAATGATAAGCATGCTGGCTTCCTTTGCTCTCTAATTAATTTTCTCTCTTGAAGAGGGTATCTAGAATTGCATGATGCCTAGGCTAAGTCTCAAAGTCTTAACACCAATGGAAATTCAATGAAATAATGCTTTTCCTGGAAAAAAAGAAACCGCTGTTGTAGTACATGAGCCTCACCAGAATTAGAAGAGTGTTGTAATTCTCCAGTTTGGACCAAATGTTTATTTCAGCAATTGTTTTAAACGTTATTGTTAATACAACATAGAGTTTCTTTGTCTAAACAAAACAAAGATACTGGCAGCATAGTGGCTACATAAAGCTGGCAGGAACTGGGGTCAGATAGACATACATTTTAATTATCTCTTTGCATCAGGAACTTCATTCAGAGACATTCGTTACCATCTACTCTATTGCAATTACAAAGGACTGTGCAGCTTCTTCACAGACTCTGATTTCTCCCTGTAGAAGCAGTATAGTCCAACGAGAGAGTGACCAGATCAAGTAATGACACAGTCTACATCAAAATAATAACCAGTCCTCTGCATTTTATTTTTACTGAAGTGCAGGAGTTAGCAGTGCTGCTGTTCAATGGCAATATGCTTCCTGTAACACCGAGGTGCAAAGGTGAACGGTAGAAAGGAGCGCTGCTTTAGCAGAGGTTGATTGTGAAAGAATAGAGAGTTAACAAGCAATTTGTGCTTAGGGCAATTATCTTTGTGTTTCGTAAATTTAAAGGAGTTTCCTCCTCCCTACCCTGTTTATGTTCTATAAATGATATGGATGTATTACCTCTAGTTAGTAAAAATATATACAGGACAAACATCACTGCTGAATTGGTATAGAACTAATTGCAGTAACAGTTTGTGTTATTGAAGTTAAACTGATACTCAGCTTAGGTATCCTCGATGAGGTGAGATAAGGGTTCACTCAGGTGCGGATACACAATACAGTTAGAAAAAAAGAGAAGCTAAGCTAGTCTGATAATTACACTTTTTTGTTGATGACTTCCTCTCAATGAAAGAATAGGATTCCGCAAATGAAGTATGCCTTACCGTGTTTATTTACACACACACAGAAACACACACCCCCTCACACCTGGGTGTAAACAGTTCTTGCTTTTTGACTTTGGAACCTTTGCTAGCTCACTGCCCTCGACCTGTGTTGGATATCATTACTGTTTGCGAAAAACCCAAAGGAGGAGGAGAGATGGATCTGCCAAAGTTCTTAATACGTAGTCCTTAACCGGTAGTTGAAACCTCACCAGCTGTGATGAAAACAGCAGAAAAACATGTTGTAGAATTAAAAAAAAAAAAAAGGAATACAAATGGATGGGGGAGGGGTGGTAAAAAAAATAATTGAGAATGAATAAGAAAATCCTCAGCAGACTAAGCTGAGCAAACTTTTTGTCTTGCATTGCCTTGAAGGTTCGATGGCACACAGATGGCAATCAAGATTTTCTCATGCCCTGAGTACTGTATAGCAATCTTAAACTTCTAAAACTACCCATAGACATGTGTTTTAAAGTAAAATAACATAGAGGACAAGATTGTGGTGATCTTCCTTATGCTCTGTAGTGTTACTTAATACAATTGCGCTGGATCGCATAGAGCTACTTCTGAAATGAGAATTTCACTGTCAGTAAAAGTACTGCAGTCATGCTGAATCCATTCAGATGTGGCACTTCTGCAACATACCAAGAGACTCAAGCTTCAACAGTTCGTGTCATCATATGTTTGGAATTTCAGCTCCAGATTTCAGTTCCCACGAAACTCTGGACTGAGCCAGTCTTAGCCAGATCCAGTTTTGCCGCTGCAGTGACTTGGACAGCAGACGACCACGTACAACCAGGTCATCTGACTGTATCAACCCTGTGTTGAGATGTAAAGATAAGACTACATAAATGAAGGAAATGCAGCATAATCACATAGGGGTTTTTTGTTATTACAGTTGGGTTTTTTTTACTTTCGGGGAAAGAACAGTTGTTACAAATTTTTAAACTGGAAATACTAATCTGACACATACAGCTTTTATTCTGCCGTTGTCATGTTCACTCGCACTCAGAATTCACACTCAATCGCTTTGTAAAAGCAGAAAATAAGAAACGTTTAGATAATCCCTTCTTACAGCACACGACTACGACATACTGCTGTCTTGCCACAGACTCTTCTAAGCTGGGAGACATTAGGTAAAAGAGAGAAAAGACTTCTGTGGGCATAAACCAGTTGTAACTTTTGCAGTTAGGGAAACTGGCTTTAATACGACGGACAACCCCAAACAACTCCAATGAAGGTCTGATACATTATTTTGTCCCCATGGGATGACCCAGTGGTTTGGTGTGACCCTGAATGGCCAAGGAAGCTATGTGGTTCATTTTACAATTCCTATTTGTTTCACTGTACCCAATGAAGGGATAATCTTTATAGAAGTGAGCACTTTTTATTTTCCCCATAATGTTGTTGGCATCAATATGTTCTAGAGAAAAGGAAGCTTATGTAAAACACAGCAGGAGAAAGAAAAATACTGAAACATGGTTTTAAAAATGATAAGAATGTCAATCACTTTAAAGGAGAAAAAGAAATGCACCTCAATATTTGTATTTATAACAAGAAAAAGTTGTTGGGGTTTTTTTTTTTTTGGAGAGGAAAGATGCAGAAAAGGGCACTGTATTAGCTAAATATTGTACCTTGCAACATCAGTCATTTCCTACTCAATAATACTGAAAGGGTCTAATTTATAAGTTTTTCCATTTCCCTGTTATGCTGGTTTGTAAGTTCTGACATTGCTACTGGTATGTTAATGAGAAGCTAGTGTTCCATTAAGAGTAAACCATATGCTCTACCGCATACTGTGAAAGAGAAAGCATATAATGTGACTGTTGCCTTAGTAACACATTAATTCATTTTGTCAGTGTTGGCACAGATCATTTCATTTATAAGAAAACAAGTATAATAGTTTACCACATCTATAATATTTACAGTGTTTCTGTTACAAAACAGTGACAAAAAGAGTTTAAAAAATAGAGTTGGGATAGTATTATTAAAATATGGAATTTGTGGTAAAAATGTTCCCATACAAATTAAAAATAAGATTGGTGTAAAATTTCTTTTCACATTATAACACCAAACTGTTTGCTTTTTTGCATATTTGTATTCAACTAATAATATGCATAAAAATATAGTCCATGAAAAACCACAAGTACATTAGCAGTTTTTAATGAATGCTAAACAAAATATTTCATACAACAGTTTTGTTAAGTTACAACCATTGCAACCTAATCGTATGTTAGCGTGTTACTCATAACAAAGCTAAACATTTATCTCTTTTTATCTGTTCTTCCAGATGTTTCTTAGTATATTAACACAGCTAAAATACTGGAATTAAAGTACTCTCTTAAGTGATCATATCTTACATTTTATTCCTTGAAGAAGTGGGTACATATATATATATATATATATATAAAAAAGTGCATTATATGTTTAGACAGAAAGGAGACTTAATATGAATTGAGATACTGCAAAGATTTTATAAAGAAAAGAAATGGAGAGGGAGGAAAGGTAATTTCTCTTATTACAGTCTGCACCTGCAGAATGGTCTCAGCCTTTCTTGTTCTTAGGACATTGTACACCTGTAAATGCATATTTTTAACAACAAACATTTTACATCTGTAATACATACTGATCACTTTATATTTAAATAAACAACTTCACATTTTAGATATCATTGTTATGAAAAAACCCCATTTTTCTAGTACAACTGCTCTCTTTTGCACACATCCCAAACAAGCACTTAATAAGACGTCAGCAGTGCTTACAGCTCTTCAGTTATTTGGACTAATGCACATACCCTGTAAAGGTTCAGTACAATTCAATGTCTTGTCACAGTATGGACAGTGCGCCAATTTACTCTAAAAGAAAGAAGAAATCTTTCTAAAACTGTGCTGGGGCCATACTTAACAAATCTGTAATGCTGTGTTGTTGTTTTGGGGGTTTTTTTGTTTGGTTGGTTTTTGTTGGTTGGGGTTTTTTGGTGGGTTTTTTGGTTTTTTGGTTTGGTTTTTTTTTTAGGAAGAGGATTTCTAATGTAACTCAGGGAACATTTCCATTAAATCTTATTAAGTCTTGTGAACTACTTCTGTAAAGAAAAACTAAAAGAAAAAAAACTATGGTAAGATAGTTCATAGTAAGTTGTCTCTGGAATACAGTCACAGAACAGACTGGATCATAGAAAATAACACTGAAATATTGTATCTAATTTTTGTAGCTACTTATAATTTTTAAATTTCATTTCATTTCATTTATTTAACAAACCTGTAAAGTCTGAAAAAAGCCCTCTTTTAACCGTAGGCACTTTAGCCATTAAAATATATCTGTCACCTGTAAAACCAAATTCCATTTCTAGACTGAGATGTTAATATTTTTAGCTTAATATTGTGCAATTCAAAGATTAATGAATACAATTACTCATATTGGATGTTTCTCAAGTAATGTAGGTAGTACATTTAATAATCTCTCATTATAGCTAATAAAGCAGCTATAAATAGGAATAGCTAATAGAATACCTAAAATCTTGTTACATGCAATACTACAAGCACAGTTCTGTATTATTGGTAGCTTTGTAAATTTATAGATTTCTGCTAACATCCAACATACAGTTAACTCAAATTCAAAGACATTTTGTCTGAGGAAATTAAAGTTTATATTTTCTTAGCTTCTAAAATGAAATCCATGCTGGAAACTGGATGTCATACTGACATAAGATCACATGGGAATACCGAACACTTGATATTTTTAAAGACCATATTTAATAAGGAAAAACAAGAAGGAGAAAAGCTTATGAACCTGAGGGTTACGGCACTTTTATGGGAGCTATATAGCTATATTTGATCCAGAGACTGTGTAGAGTCCTCAAATTTTCTTTTGCATCATAATCAGTCATATCACATAACCAGTATAAGTAACAGGAGGATCAGATCCACAGTCTCTTCATGTCTATACAGAAAAGATGAAACAAGAAAAAAGAGAGGAGTGGTGACTTACAGAATAAACAAGGAGTTCTTTACCTACTGTGTTGTGCAATTACTCAATTACTTTCTGATTCCATCAGGACCCTGAACTTTTGCAAAACTTGGCGTCTGGTAGTTCTGTATTGATTTCTGAGGGACTACTGAAGTTAATAAAAATTGGATAAAATGAATTCATTGTTGAATTTATCCTGTTTTTCTTTAGAACTAAGTATTCAAAATATTTTTCATTACCATAGATAATGCTGTGTCTTCTCTTTAGGTGCCTGTGCATATTTCAAAATTGTTATGGAGAAGTTAGATGATTAGGTATGATTCGAAACAAATTATATAATACCAAACAACTAAAATAAGCCTTTTGTGCAAAAGTCATTATGTTCACATAGAGGCAGATGATAGCCTAAATCACATGAATGAAAATTTACTAACTACACCATATCACTACTAAGAAAGTTTTGAATAGTGGCTACTGTTTCAATCAAAATCACAGCTATGGGGTTTTGTCACTGTTACGACTGTGGTCCACTTTGCACAAGCCAAAGCTACTAACTTGAAAAATTTTCATAAATGTTTCTGAAGATAAAGATTATTTTTCAAATGTGGCTACTGAAGTTTAGAACATGAGCTTAGGTACCTATATCAACACACCACTGAAGAAAACTTTCTCCAGAAACGTGCTTTTTTGAGCAAGCACTTTTAACAAGCAAAGAAATCTCACCATGGCTAAATCAAATCAAATGACAGACTCTCATCTGAACCCAGACCTGGGGTAAACTTTGCCCTGATCTTTTCAAGAGCACGGACATAAAATGTCTCCTGTGTTTCTGCTCAACATCCCATATTTCTTACCAGTCCTTTAAAGGGCAGTTAAGGACAATTTGCGTGTCCTGCTGCTCTGGAGGCAGCATACAACACCTGGCTGGGTGAGTAGATGCCTTCTGCTGAGCTGCTGATGCTAAAATTATCCAGTGCATCTCCATAAAAAAATAATGGACACTTTTGAAAATCTGTGTCAGACAATTTTAATTTTACATTTCTCATTTAGTGAGTAGCAAGCAGAATTTTGACCAGGTATGGAGTACAGTGCAAATTCAGATCGATGCCATAAGGTTTATATACAGGTGCATGGTTAACTGGAGACACCAAGGTGGTGTTCTCTCCACGATGACAGGCTGCCTCTTAAATGCATTCACTGCTGAGCAATACATCCACTTACTTAAGACTACATGTTCCCAGCTAATCTTTTTTTAAACGTTCCGGAGCTGACACCATATTATACACTTACTCTCTGTGTGTATAAAAGACCTGGGCTAATGTTTCATCATTCCTGATGGGGGAGGATGAACAAAGAAGAACCAAGCTTTGTATCAGATTCTCCAGGGAAACATTTGAAACCTCGTTCTTCTCTGGTAATTGGTCTGAGTACCGGCGGATACCAATTGATAGCTGAAATTCAGACAAATGATTTAAAATTCTTGAAAACTAAGGTACAAACTATTATACTACCCAATAATTATTCTCTTCATCACTGGATGCGTGTCAAGCCACATTCACAGCAGCAAAACTTAGGTGGCTTGCTGCAGTGTTGGCCTTACTGTGATAAGCCACTTCACTTACGAAGCACAGTACGAACAAACACAGTGATGTTTCGCTGTCTTGACACTGTCCCTACGTGTTTGGGCTGGGCAAGAGCACCGACTAGAGAGGCTACCGTAAGAAGAGACTCTGGCCCTTAAAGGCAACCCATTTATTTTCAATCTGTCTCTACCACTGCTTTTGTCCGGAGCTCTTTTACAAGATGAACACAGCTCATGAAAAATAATTACTAAAGAAATGGGAAATTGTTAAAAAAGGATAAAGAATCTTAAGTGCACCATATAATGCTAGACTGTTTAAAAGCTCTTGTCCTCTAGTCAGTGGCAAAATGTTTGGCCTGTGACAAGTCTTGCAATATGTCCATGATAGCATGTAAACACAGTACAGCTAGTCGTATCTGGCACACAAGCATTCTAACTTGCTTCTGACAGCCAGCTAACCAGAAGCTTATTTAGATTTAGGGGGTGGTGGTGATGAGTCTTTGGCAGTTGTAGAAATAGTAGCCTAACAACTTGTAATACATATAATTACTCTCCATATCCCCTGGTCAGCATATCTTCTGATATGTAAATTAGATGGAGCAAGCAGATGTATAACCTAGGAAGCATTCCAGATTCATCTTGATAAAAGTATGGTATTCATACTGGGCAGGGTTCCTTTGTCTATAACAATGCCACCAGCAACACCAAAAATACATTGAATGTAAAAATAAAGCTATTGACCATTTCCAGGGGCTACAGTCTACATGGAACGTTTTCATTCCACCTGCCATATCTAATCAGCAGTGTTATTTATCGCATCAGCAGCACACTAAGGTAGGTATGTGATAAAAACATAGGAAATGATAGAAACTGCAAACATCTTATAAAGAAATTGATAAAACTTGCGAATTTAGCTAAAAAGTGAGAAACTAGGGGAAGATGAAGAAGGTGACAGTGGTAAAACTCATGGCTACAGAAACTACTTTTATGAGCATTTGGAAGATTTAGAGATCTACCTACATACCTTCCTACCTACTTGCCTGTTACAATTGTCTCCCCCACAAACACTGAACCTATTCCACCATCCCAAGCCCCTGACAGTAGATAACATAGAAACTCCTAAAGCAAATAAATCTTATTTCTCAGTCTAAGGAACTGTCATGGGCCACTTAAACCACCGATTACTTTTTTTCAATCAATACTAGGGTTTATTGAGCCCTTCTGGTAATTTAGCCAACTTCTGAACTAGTGACAGTTAACATAAACCATCTACGTTACCCTTTGTACTTACAGTAGTATAGGCACAGGATTTTTTTTTTTTTTTTGAGTGCTGTTGTTGGAATCAATGGCTCCTTTTTGAGCTTTCATGACAGTGCTTATGTTTGGTGAAGTAAATTAGTTGTCTGGACATATTTGGTTTTATGAACACTTTGAGTATAGTAAATCTGCTTGTAATTTAGGAAACCTCATGATTTGGCATATTGTCACACACAGCACAAATCAAACTCTTTTTTCCTTAAGATTAAGTTGTTGACACAGCTAGGATGCCTTTATTAAGACCTGATTTTCACTGTTTAATGGTGCATTTGAGATAATGTAGCAAATCAAATCAGTACTCAATGTGAATGTTGCATGCTGTTATTCTGTAGGTATATTATCAGAGCATTGTAAAAGCTGGGCATTTCTTTGTTACCTCACAGAAAAACAATACTTTTTTGCTCTTGGCCAGATTCCCCAAATAGAATTGAAATGCAAGGTGTGAATTTTTCTTTGCTTATGTATTTATTCTACCACAATAGCTTGTGTTATTGTAGTGAGTTTAAGACCATTGTAAATTTGAGATTATCTTTCAATACAGAATTTTGGATCAAACCCACTGTTACAAAATCATTCCCTGAACTCATTGCTGGAACATTTCTGGATGCATTCAGGCTATCTTATTTTAGTCTCAGTAAATTTAAAACCTTTTATATTTCTCAGGGAAAAATATTCAATGACTACAGAGTAGCCTGATTTTTTTATTATTATTTGGTATTAATGCATGTAGTGTTTGGTTAGAATGTTTCTAATGTGAGCATGAAATATGTATAAATTTATTGGCCTGATACATTCTACTGAACATCCCATTGACTTGTGGGAACTGAGACAGTAAATTACATTTTTTGTTCCTAGGCCATCAGGTTCATTTCAGTGGGAAATGACATATTTTACTACCCTTACCTTTCCAAGTTCTAAAATTCTTTGTTTTCTTAACTACTGATAGTTCTGAGCCATTGCCTTCACTCTGAGCATCTTCAGAGTTTTTTAAACTGGGAAAGCTTATCTTGACCTTCTCTCAGAAATTTTTCCAGAACAGACCTGAACAAGTTGTCAACTAGAGGAACCTTTCTGAGGATAATTTCCAATTGTGTGAGCAAATCAAATGGCATGGAGTGCATATTTATAAGCTGGAGAGTTTCCTGTCTTTTCTTCAGGCTTTTAAATGAAATCTTCAGTTCTTTGTTTATATTAGATTGACAAAATCCAGGAGATGAAGTCTGAACAGTGCCGTATGAACAAACTGTAACTTAACTGTTCACTGTGCACAGGTGATGAAATGGCAACAAATTCAGTAATTTTGTCACAACCTGAAGAATAAGGATTTATAATTTATACTGAAATTTATTAGACAATAACTAATAGGCTCTAATCTGTGCAAATAATTTTGTAGTTGACCTGAAATTTTAAGGAAATCAGTTTCAGTTTAATTTACCACTGTGACCTTTATATAAACCTTTTTATAGTTCCAAAATGTTTTTAAGTTTATTTTAGGGACAATTTTTCCGATTTCTAAATTTATAACATTGCTTTCCCTTTGATTTGTTGGCCTCAACTCTATTCTTAAAAAATGTTTTCTTTAAATAAATTAAAGTTATCGATCATATCTGTTTTATAACAGAATTTCAAGACCATGGGAACTAAGACTTGCATCAGGTTAGTATTGCCGTTGCTTCCCTTAAAACTTCAGACTTGAGAAACAAAACAGAACTTAAAGAAAGCCTACTAAGCCTAGGAGTTTGACCTCTGAAATTGCTGTTTGCTTATTTTCTGTTATGATTTCAACATTAGTTGGCTGAACTACTGTAGCCAGGTATTGAAAAAAAAGTAATATCAAAGGAAAAATTGCTTGCATTTTTGGAGATAGTCACCAGAGGGCATTTATGGACTAACTCAAGACATATTTCTCCATTCACTGTGGGAATGCTGAGAAGTATCCTGAATTACACTGTATTGCTATGAAAACTAAATCACTACTTTTAAAAAATTGAAAGTTTTGATTTAAAATTAGATTTTATTTGCAAAGAGGGAAGAGAGAGAGATGACCAATATAACTTTTGACTTCTCTAGGATTAATTGATTGTATTATATATGTCAGATAGCATGAATTTTCACACCATCTTGGAAAAACATATAATGAGAAAAGAAAAAAAAAAAGAAGGGAGTAAACACTATTTTCTTTCTTCCAGCATTTTACAAATAAATATCTAATATATAGTTGGAAGAAGCAGCTAGTTCTTTTTAAGACTACTGCAAATGAATAAAAGTAGGGGGTTGTTTTGGGGTTTTGTGTTTGTTTTTTTTTTTAAACATTATTTCATCTTTTGTGCTGGAAGACATGCTAATTGATATTATTAAATATCTGCCTTTCAATGAACATAATAATAAATATTCTAATAAAATAATAAAGACTTTGAAGAAATGGTTAAGCATCAGGTAGTAAAAGCTCATGTGATATTCTAAATGTAGAGGTAGGTCCAGAATACAGATTTACTTAAATACTTATAAAATCAAAATTAAACAATTTTGATTGTTGACTTCTGTGAATATCAGAAATGCTGTATGTTATGTATGGCTGTATTTCAGAATGAAATAACGTCTTTAGAAGTGCCTTCTTTATCAGGAAGAATGGCTTTTTGGCCCAGTTCTCCCCAAAACAGAGATCTTGTCAGTGTGAACTGCAGAAAATACAACAGAAAACCTGAAAAGCCATGTGTTAGACAGGAAACCTTATAAAGTAAATCCTAGCTTTGATACTACTAATCAAACACTGTGGTAGCTTGAATATAAACTAGACAATTATAAGTTTTAGTTTTTAGTAAAGGAGTTAAATGGAAAGAAAATGCGGGGTGAAAAATATTAACAAAATTAAGAGAAATGACCTAAAGGTCAGTTAAAATACAAATGTTCTCCTTGGGTGGATATCTGCACTCGCCTGAGTCCAAAATTAGTAGGACTCAGTGAATATCATTTCCGAAAATGTGGGGTTTGAATTTCATATTGATGTTCTAGCTTTAACATCCAACTTTTATTCCACAGAGATCACAGGCATTGGCAATAACAAATTTAAGGCTGAAACCTTGTTGAAAGGTTTACCTTATATTTAGTAACCAACGACTCATGCTGGTGTTGGTAACATGGTTATACTGCATGCTCTTTCTTTTCCACATTTCTTTTTCCTTTGGAAAAGGTTATATTTTGTTTATTGAGAAGCAGAATTTTCATACGTATTTGTAAGCCAGGGCTTTCAGATGGTAGTTCAGCGGAAGTTCAAAACGTTTCCATACCTTCCATTTGTTTCACGCTTCTATGGTACAAGCACACGATAGTAGTCCCGTGCCATCGTGTGATGATTTCAGTCCCCTCTTCCATCCCTTGTGAGTGAATACAGATATTCCTGCAAATGTTCTACGTTGGCTAAAATTATTTTAACTTATATAGTGTTAATCAGATGTTTCCAGTTCAAAAGAAACCACAATAAATACATTGACTGTGCAATAGAAATGTATTTAATGTATTCTTATTCAAAGTATTCTTTCAGAGGCCGGGGCTTTAATACCGCAACTATATTCAACATATAAAGAAATTAAATTTTAAAAGACGTGATAGAGTTAGCCCTTTCTTTGGCCTCATAATCTTCTGGAGCTGTGAATTATATAGTACTCTCTTATCTAGTTCTCTGAATGCTGTGTGACACCTCATGGCAATGTGCATTATACATACTAACTGCTTCAGAGTAACTAGCTTAAGAATATCATAGATTTATCTACATATATATGTATGTATATGTATGTGCATATATATATGCCTATACATGTAAGCATTGCCTCTCTATATATGCAGACAATTGTCAATTGGCATTTTTCCTTCTTCACTGTGTAAATGTAAAAGGCTAATGATTCACAGACTTAATAGCCAGCGTTGTGCTTTAACCTGGCCAGCAGCTTGCTCCCACCACCCCCAGTGGGATGCGGGAGAGAATTGAAAAAAAGGAAAACTCACGGGTTGAGATAAAAACAGTTTAACAGGACAAAAAAGGAAGATGATGATGATGATGATAATAATAATAAAGAATATACAAAACAAGTGATGCACAGCACAATTGCTCACCAACCGCCGACTGATGCCCAGCTAGTTCCTGAGCCACTGCCCTCCCCAGCTGACCCTCCAGCTTATACACTGAGCGTGACGTCATATGGTATGGAATACCCCTTTGGCCAGTTTGGGTCAGCTCTCCTGGCTGTGCCCCCTCCCAGCTTCTTGTGCACCCCCTGCAGAAGGCTCCTGCCTCTTCGCTGGCAGGGCCCGGGAAGCTGAAAAGTCCGTGACTTAATTGTAAACACTGCTGGGCAACAACTGAAACCATCAGCGTGTTATCAATCAACATTATTCTCACACTAAATCCAAAACACAACACTACACCAGCTACTAGGAAGAAAATGAACTCTATCCCAGATGAAATCAGGACAGCCAGAAAAATATTTTTTTCAGAATTTTTATAACATTTATGATTCCTTATAAATGACCTAAAATTGATAAAGTTATCATAGTCCTAGAATACTTGTGGCACGAGGAGTTAACCACACTCTTAGAGGACCTTGAATACATGCAGTCTTCAGGTATATCACCTCATAAACAAAATTCAAGTATCACCAATGTCAGAAAAGAAACTTGGTGAAAAATTTATTTCTCTGTGACATAAAAGACTGTGATATAAATAAGCTTTTTTTTTTCAGTATTTTTCATACGTGTCTGTTTATAATCATTATTTCTGCTCTGCTATCTTCCTTCCTTCCTTTCTCCTCACAACTGTCAGTGGTGAGAAGGTGTAGAAAGAACAGAACACCACCACGGCAATGGGGCAGGCTATGTGGTTTATAAACAAAAGGCAAAGTCAAGAGTTAAGCTTGAAAGAGAAATGTGAATAGCACCGAAAGGAAGGGATTGAGAGGACAGAATTTAGCACTCTGGAACAGTGAAAGAGGTCAAATGAGAATGAGACAGAACAGGAAGGAAAAGAGAATGTAGAGGAAGAAAAATGAAGGACTGAGGGCTTCTAGGACTCTGCAAAGCAATTAAGGTTAGGAGGACACAACTGCAAGCTTTCTTCAAGCCACTGAGTTTCTACAAAACAATCATCACAGTTATTTCCATGTATAAATGTAGCAGGTTATATAAAACATCTGCGGTTATCATAACTTGTGATTAACTTAACTGGAGAGACATGATAACAGGAAACTGAGTAAAAGAGATGTAGGATTGTTAAAAGATAGAGAAAAATGAGCTGAACTGAAAACAAATGGTTAAACTGAATACCAGTTTTCCCTGGGACTGGTGTGGGATCTGATACTGCTCAGCATTTTCATTAACAACACTGACAAAAAAAAAAAAAAAATTGCCAATGACACAAAACAGAGAGTCATATTCAAAATGTTCCACAGAAAGACATCTAGATACTAAGGAGTGAAATTAGAGAAATGTGATGAAATGTATATGAGAAATCATTATCTGGAAAAATTAAAGGAAGAGAAGGACTTGTTAGATTTAATTGATTCATGTTCTTTGCCAAGGGATAGAGAATAAAGCAAATGCAATCCTCTACTTTACTAATTTTGGATTAATCAAGGTATTTCCAGAAAAGCCATGTACCTGCTAATGCCATTGCACAAGAAACTGGTAGGATTATTTTACTACTGCATGTAGTTCTGGTCATCCATAGGCACTGAAGGTCAACTCATGCTGAAACCAGTGAAGAGAACTACTGGGATGACTGGTATTGGGTGGATCTTGCAGGAAGGGATTAATAGAGCTTGCCTTGATAAGTGTAGACAGATGAAGTTCAGATAGATGTCCCAACCAATTCAGCAGCACGTGTGAACGTCGAGAACACCCTGCCTGCGGTGCAGGCAAGCCGCTTAGCTGGTGTTAAGGGCTTGGTAAATGTACACATATATAACGCTTGTCTGTGTGGTGGCGACGTTTTGGACTCAGTGATCTTGAAGATCCTTTCCAGGAAAGACAGCAGTAACAGAATATAAACTTTGGCACCAACGGAAGCAGTGCCTGTATAGGCCTGCAGGTTAGCATCGCTCGTGCTTTTTGTGCTGATTAGATGTGCAACTGCATGGGATTACGCAGCATGACGGAAACACTTTCAAAGATACAAAATAACCCTTTCTCTCTTCTAAACTCTTCGCTTAGACGAAACAGTAAACTGTAAATTGTAGTATTTGTTTCTAGTAAGATGTGCTCTAATCCCCATGATTATGCCATTCCATTACCACCATTAGAGACTTGTGGTGGAATAAAAGAAATTTCACTGTAAAAAGTGCTAAACTCAGATTTTTATTTATATTGATTGAAATAATATTTTTAAAATTTTTTTTAAAATAATAGTGAAAAAGTATGAACAGAAAGAATTTTTGGATGCTATAATTTATGACTTCATAGCTGACAGATTGGCTGACAAAGATTGGTGATGCTATGGATAATAGATCTGCTTCCATCTGTGGGGAGAGAAACACTTTGAATGGCAGTTTTGGAACCTCTCTGCTAGACAAAGGTAGTGACAGAATGTTAGAAATAGCTGAGGTTGAAGTGGGGAGATGAGCAAGTGAAAGCCTTGAGAGGAGTTATTGTCCTGCTGGTGAGGAAACGAACAAGATTCTTCTTTCTTTTTTCTCTGAAGTGCAAAAACTGTCTATTGAAAAGAAATATAAATTACATTTAAAGAAATGTGAGTGGGCTGCTTTGTTTTACAGGCATTCTCACCCAGTGGGTCAAAATGAGATTAATATATTCATGCATTAACTCAAACTCACAAACTTTTTCACCAAAGTGCTAAAAAAATGACTAATCGCATGAGTTAAAAGGTATGACTGGACAATTAGATCACCATTTATGAGTATAGGATCTCTGAAGACTGGCGTCAAGCATCCTGGGTTTTGCTCTGGATCCATAGCAAGTTGCAGCGATGGTGGTGAAGACACCAGCCATTCTGGCATCGTTGCTACTGAGGTAATCCATGTAGATGGACACTTGAGGACAGTAATTTCTTTAACAGGCACCCAGGATTGCTGGAACTTCTCTGCAGACACCCTGAGTGTGGTGTTCGCTTCACCTAACATCTGCTCTGTAAACAGCCGTCCAGGCAAGCCTTGAGTTGTCAGCTGTATTCCTTTTTACAGCAATGGAGAAAAGAAGACACCGCTAAGGGCCATTTCAACCCCTCCCGAGGTGAAAGGGATCAGTCCCTCTGCGAAGGCGTCTGCCATTCAGGTGATGACAGAGTGAGCCTAAACAATTACCTTAAACCAGATGTTTAACTTTCATGTGACTAAAGTTAGCCGAGAGGAATCCCGGGGCTCTTCCAGAAAAGCTCTGATAATTCATGGCGAGACAACATAAGAAATTATTACCCCTAGTTATCTGCTCTGTTTCTCTACTAGAGACTGAAATCCCGTCAGGGAGATTGGTCAGAAAACGGAGCCTTGCATTTCGCATCCTAATATATGTACTTAAATAGCCATCAATGAATTAATGCAGCACATTGTGGTTTGGAGCGCACAAATTGAGGAGTGGGCATACATTTTAACTTTTCTTTTATCTCTTCTACGTTGGAAACAATCATCAAGGAAACAAGATAGTCAGCTGTGGACTGCAACACAACACAAAACACGAGAGCTTGTTTGGAAGTGCTCAGACTTGCGATATAGAAAGCACATGCCTTCTGAGCATTGGTTTCCCAGTGCATAAAGAATGGTTAGAAACATTTATCTGATAAGAACAACTCTAATGGGCAAAAACATCTTAGCTCTCACTGTCCAGATAGTTCATTAAGGTTTTTGGTTTTAAAATTCAGAAGTGAAAATATAAGTATGAAAGGACATATTTCTCAAATTTCTGTAAATAACTGCATCATGAATAATGAAACTTCACTACTTTGAAAATGTCATTATCTTCTTCTAAATCAATTGCAGATTAGAAAAGAGAATTTTTTGTTGTTGTTGAAAACAAATAAATAATGCCTTCCTCATGAATATTTTGCCCAGCTCTGCTGTTTTAGAAGCAGTGTTGGATGCTTGAAGCATTTGTGTTACAAAATAACATTGCTTCAACTTGCAAGGCTGCAATGATAATAATTAATACTTTCTATCAGTACTTGATATTCATTGCAAGTACCAGTAACATTAGTGACATTGTTAAAAGTTCCTAATCTGAATGCCGCTGAGATAGACGAGATGCATGATTTTGGATCAGAATGCAGTATCATTTAAACCTGGATTTACTTGCCACCATTTTTCCTGGCTTCTCTATCAAATGGTGCTTTGTAGAGATTATTTTGGGACCCAAAATGTTAACTATTCATTGGAATGCGCTGTACAAACTTAGAAACATGATGAATGGTATTTTAAGCATAAGCATTTAAAACATATCTGTTCTGTGTTTAAATGTCAGAACAAAGCATATTACAGGAAAAACACCTACAAATGCAAAAATGCAATAAACCCACAAAATATGGGTTAAAAATTTCCATATTTGATCTGGGTAGCAAATTATAGAGAGAGCAAAAACCCCCTACGCATAACCATAGCTGCCAATTCTGGATCTTCCAAAAAGCAAGGGCAGGATACCAAGTACATGATTCTGCCTTGTGCCAAGCAAGCATCTATGAAAATGTCACCTTTATGCAAGTGAAACACAAAACGAGTAGAATTTGCCCTTAGATGTGAGGGGGAAAATGTTCTGAAAATAAACAAAATGCTTTTTACTGCTAATTAAAACATGAATCAATAAATATTTTCAAAGTTAAATAATACTGTTCCTCTCAAGCTGAGCACCAATCTGCTGGGCTCCAGCCAGGAGAGAATCTTTTCTAGCATAGTTACAAACAACTGATGAGTGGGGTGGAAAACAGAAACATGAATACAACTTTCACAGTAATTCAGACAAAACTGCATGACTTTTAACGTATCAGTTAAAGGTTCCTTACCCTTTCCACCTCTTTGTATAGTGGTCAGTACGTTGCTGGAGAGATAATGACCTACAACGAGCAGTCAGTTACTGGAATTAAGATGTCGGTTTCAAAATAAACACCGGTTGGTTCAACAAAGCCTGCAGCTAGGATTATGTCAGGACTAGGAAGACATTTAAAACCCAATTGAAGCAGAGTTACTGTTTCTGAACAGAAAGCATGCTATAGCATCCTATTTTACTGTAGACTCGCCGAACTGCGTTGCTGATTACCCGAAACTGATTGCTAAAACTAAGCTACGAAGATGCTCAAGGTACAGTCCTTGCTCTGGATGCAGAATCTGATCAGATCCTCATTTTTTGTCCTCTTGGACTCGAGATCTTTGGTTTTCCCACAAACATTTTTTCCCAAGTGGGTCTATGATTGGAGAAACAGATCCCCAATTGCTATAACCTGCTCTTGTTGCTTTGTGTATTGATTACGGGTTAACGTTCCCAGCAGAGAAGGTGTAGCAGGGACAATAAGGGTCACTTGAATTATAGAAAAGTAGATACCAAGATTTCACAGTTGAATCCATGATTCTTACTGACCACTCAGGAGTTAAACTACGTCATATTTTGTTAATTACATAAGGATTTAGCTTAATCTGACAGTACTGAAAATTCTGTGAAAAAGTTTGCACTGAACATGCTCAGACAAATATACAACAAGTTCCTTTGTTCTCTCTCTTGCACCTATTCTGAGCATAACAAACAAATTAAAACCCCACAACACCCTCACCCCCAACTAGATTTTTAAAAGAATGGAAAAAGGCTGAAAATACCCGAATTGTGGGAACCTTTAAGGAACACTACGTTCCACAATAAACTCCATTTCTGTCATACATGATTTTAAAAAACAGTTTATGTTAACCTTTAAACAGCACTGTAATATTAAGAAGGCAAAGATTATTTTTTTTATTATCATCTTTTTCTGGGGTACGTCTGCTAAGGTCCTAATCAAATACATGCACGTCACCTGTGAAACAGAGTGATGTAATGTCCCTAGAAAATGCCAGTTGCCATAGATCTTATATCCAAATACCTGAGGAAGCCGTTTTAACTTAAACGCAGACTCTGCGGTTTGCAGGTCCTGCTTTTTAATGTGTAGGCCTTTGTGGTAGGTCTAAAGTGTTGGGTCTTATATACACGTACACACTTGACTCCCTTGTGCCTCTACACCCCCGAAGGTGGTTGTACACCAGCTATTCTGGACAAATTTATCCCACTGTATGTTAAGGCCATTAGGGCTTAGATTAAACAACCTCCGGTAGTGGACACAATGCACTTTTCATACAAAATATTCAGCAGACCCATATAGCTGCATTACAGCTCAAACAGTCTTCAGAGCCACTGCTGACAGTATTTTGAGTATCTGGGTTTTATAACAGCCTTGATGCATGTTTTAGGACTACCTACAGTACTTGAAATTTTAAACCTATTTGATCAGTCGGAAAGTTAATAGGGGAGCTATTTCTAAGTCTTATTTCCAGACATGGGATGAAGGTTTCAGTCCTGTTGAGCGACACTGGACAGATTTCTGGCAAGTACAGGAGTAAGAACGCTCTGACCACAGACTACTTCTGGCTCAGGATTTACCCAGCCCACGGCTACCTCTGATCTCTGCTTTTGAGAAGACTGTTCTGAACTCTTGCCCTGCAACCCAGCCTTCCACTCAGTCACTCTGTCTCGGCTGTTTCAGTTCTGCTACTCCTTTGTGGGTAGTGTGGGAGTATTTATATGTACATTATTTATATATTTTGAAGCACTTGGGTGGTGGGTTTTACAGCACTCGGATGGTGAGTGCTGAGAAGTACCGTGCCGTATGGTAAGTCAGGTGGTATGGAAGTATCAGGAACAGTGAGTGGTGATGATAGCGTCACTGGCGGTGGGGTGATGGCACAGCGCAGGCTGGGGAACCCTGAGCCCACTCATGATTCTGAGTATGTTTCTGCGGGTGGTACAAGCTCTGCTTTGGTGTGGTTAACAGCATAGCATAGGGGACAGCAATACAGGAGCACTCTGGGAGGTATAATAGATGGGAGAGCATGTGTCCTGCCAACATATTTGACAGTCCTATTTATTACTCCACTCTATTGTAGTCTGAATGTGATTAAGGAATGTTGAGATCTAAATAATCTATTGGTTAGTGAACTAAAAGCTGATGCTTGCTCTCACACTGAATCATTTACATTCCCTTTCTGGTGATTTGTGGCAGGATGCAAAAGAGGTTGCATTATATAAGCATAAAATAAAGAACAGTAGAATTTATAGCAAATAAGTTTGCTAAATCCCGCACTAATGAAAACTTCAAAGAGCCGCTGTAGCTGCGCATGGCAGTAGGGGTAGGCTGAAGATGTGGGGATACAGATATATTATTAGAAAGAGCACTGCTCTGCTTCCTGCTGCATCACTTCAAACGTACTCAATAGTACACTTTACCATCTTTTGTGTTTAAGCACAGGGCACAGGCATACAGATAAATAAACATACGCTGACTCTCCCTTTTCCTTTGCTGTTATATATACTACATGCATGCATGAACAAGGACTAGAACACAATGCATTACATCACTTCCTATCTACTGCACAGGGAATACTTTACAATTCCCATATGGCTGTTCCTTACTCAGTATTACTTAGTACTTTACCTTTCAGTCCTTTATTTTCTTTTACGCATTACTTCATTTCACTCCTTTATAATAGGGACAAATAGAGAATGAAGTGTGATCTGATGGATAAAATAAAAGCTGGAGATGGGAGGCCAGACTAATTTCTGTGCTTTATAGAATATTCATATGCAACCTTAAACAAGTAAAATCAGAGAAGCAGTCCTTTCCAGACTCAAGGGAATATGCCACGAACATAAGTAAAAGGAAGATTTCAAAACATTTACACCACTATAGTGGGTCATACATGTTCTTCATACAGAGACAAAGCTATGGAATAATACCCTGGAGGTTATAAAAAGAGACTATACATCTGAAATCAAACTCTTCCAATGCTAAAACTAGTATAGTTTGAGCAATGTTAATTCAGCACCTTTATGCATGTATCACGATGCTGTTTCTTTACTTGAGCCTATCTATTTTTGTAGAGTCTCAGCCTCTTTTAATGAATGATTAGTTATTCAATATTTGACTAGTTATTCAAAGTGTGATCGCTTTTTTTTTTTTTTTAGTATTCACCACAGTATTACAGATTTTTTCTTCAGTATTTTGGTATGCTTACTACAGAATTTAATTGCTATAAAAAGTTAATGAATTTGTCTTCACAAAGTTCTGTGAAGATAGATGGTGGTATTATCCTGGTCTGCAGATGAGAACCTGGGGCATAGAGAAATTACTGATTTAGCTGAAAAAGATGTGGCTACTCTCAAAGAAATAAAATAAGATCATCTAGTGAAGGACTGTATCATAATGAATCTATACCAAAGTATTAATTGCAGTATTTTAGGAAATACAATATCTTTAGTTATTTTGATTCATTAACTGCGAAAACAAACATCTCATGTTTAGAACAGTTTCTAATTAACAAAAATGGACTTTCATGTCTAGAAGACTGCTAGAACTATGAAGTTTCTGGTATCAGAAATCAACACGGTAACTACTGTTTATGTGGAATAGCTCTGGTCCATGTAGGAAATGAATAACTTCATACCTACTTTTTAACTGCAGAAGAGCAACACTCGCTGGACTCCTGTTTTCAACCCTGATTCTATAACATAAGGATAAGACTACTCTGCCTTTGTAGCTCATTCCGTGTCTTTCTCCTTGCATCTTCCTGATCACGCCCCAAATCCCGCTTCTCCCTTCAGCCTTCCCTTTGCAATTATCCAGTATCTTCATACTGATCCTTTTCCCCTCTGTGAATGTGTTGCTCAAGCTTCTGCTACCGTCCTCCGCTTCTTGGCTATATTTCTGTAGATTCTGTGCAAATGCTTGCTTGCGTCAGGGCATACCCACCTCCATCCACATTGCCTGCATGGCACGTTCTGTCCTCAGTTGCCTCAGCTGTAGCAGCAAAGAAGATTGCTTGCAAAGGTAGCTTTCCTTATTGGAGATGGACCGCACGGAGACAAGAACTCTGATTGCACATGAACACCGATTTTTTTTCCACAGTCTTGTAACTATGTTAATCTTAGGCAAATTTCAATGTGTACGTCAAACGTTCATTACCTGTTACACTTGACAGGACCATGAGCTGCTCTGCACTAGAGCATCTGACCAAATGAACTACAGTAATTTTTTTAACATGAACAAAACAGGGTAGGGTTTTTTTTTTCTTCCTTCTACTGATTTTAGAAACAGCAGCTCTGTTTTACATGTTGTTGGCTTTTGGTTGGGGTTTTTTTGTTTGTTGGTTTTGTTTTTTTGTTTTTTCTTTTTTTTTAATATACACATACATGTATGCACACAGAAATAATTAAATAAAATTAGCTTGAAGCAAAACACTGAAATGTCAAATTTCAGGTAGAAATCTGGGTAGAGTTCAGAAAGTGATGTTAAATTTTGGCAAAGCTAGAATATGCTAAAAAAATAGCTCTCACAGTGGAAAGAATTGAACAACTTTAGTTCTGAGGGTACTTCCTGGGACAATGAATCATGCAATTTAAGTCACTACATGGAATCACCCAGGAGTAAAATCCTCAGGCAGTTCCCAGTCCTCTTTTTTTATGCTTGAGTAGAGCTTCTCCTTGCAGAAAATAATACTGAATCTGCAGGTTAACAATTCCAATATTATTATCAAGGCATGGCTTGTTTACAGCATTGGAAACTTCACTGCCTTGCATCACATGTTGTCAATCTATATCCCATCTTCCATGCCAGCATTTTCTGATAAGAACCTTCTTTTCTTTCGTAATTATAAAGATATTTTAATTAACATTAACTTCCTTTACTATAGGTTTTTTAAAAAATATTTTAATTGTAGTTTTCGGTCTTCATTGCTATTTCTTCAATGACAATTACACATTTTATTTAAAATATTTATCTGTCAAACCAAACACGTTCCTGTCTATTGACTTGATAGACATCTTTCATTGTCGTTAAGGTTTAAACCTTTCAGGGATGAAGAAATATTTAAGAAACTTAACTGATTAATGTGTTCACCAAGAAATGTTCACATTACATTTTTCTGAGACAAATTAGCAGGCTACTAAGAAGCAAAAAAAAAGTAAAATAATATAAATGAAAAGTTTTCTTTATGGCTGATTTTCCATTCAGTTGCTCCCAGCTATAAAAGAGTTTTCAAAGAAAGCTACCTATTAGTTTTTAATTTAAAATGACTTTTGAAATTAATCCCTTTACCTCTCTTGATATCTTTCTGACAACCTCCTAATCTCTTCAAACTGTTGGTTAAAAGTGCACCACTAAATCAGCCTGTCATCAATTTTGTCTCTCACCACAGTGACTCAAAGAGTTGCATCAGCTAGATCATTTAAAGAAACCACAACTTTTTAAAAGAACATCTGCTGCTGTAATTTATAATGTATAACATAATCTCACATCCAAATTTGACAGAGTTTGGTAATGTCTTCCAATAATAGGTTGTGAGAGATTCTGTCCTGGGATGCTGCAAACAAAGCAGCAATAAATTATTAAGAGATACAACCACCGATCTAATAAGAAAAAGAAAAATAATCAATCTCTACTTTGAATACTGACAAATATGATGCCATGCAGGCTCTTTTTTAAACTGCCTGCTTCAATTTTAAGTATGTACTGGTTTCTCAGGACATAATTTCCTGAGATTAGTGAATATGAATGAAAGTGCTAAGTGCTGACAATTTGAATTCTCACTTCCTTTAACACTCAAGTGCTAAATATTGCCCAAACTTTTGCTAAAATGTTAAGTATCTATCTTTTTTTTCACTACTAAATTACCATTGATTTGAAGATCTGACAGCTACAGCCATAGCATAGTAGGAAGAACAGTTAGTGTATAGGAGAGGTAAATTCCAAATCATGATGAGAAAAAAAATCCAATTTTCATGAGGAAGGAAACTGCTCTATTTCTGAGAGAGAGCAAGAGAGTAAGTCAATGTGGGCTAACTCTCTGCAGAAGCATCGGAAGAGTGGAAGTACCGTGGGTAGGGAGTAGTAGTCTGTACTGATACAGTGTATTCTTGCATATTTTTGGAAATGGAAAAAAGCTCAGGGGGAAAAAAAAAAAAATTAAAAAATTTCCAGGGACAAATTCTCACTAAAAGTCTGTCATTAAGTCAGTTACTTTCATGACTAAAATTCATTGGATGGTTTTGTGTCTACATGCTCGGCGTACAGGTATTGTAAGAAGAGGAAATTGGGGATGGGAAGCCTATAGGAGATTTGCGGAGATAAAGTGAATTAGATAAATACTCAAGCTGCATTTAGAGAACTGCTATTAGTACCATCTGGCAATGAAAATATTGGTTGCTATCATGCAAGTGCACTGGAACGTGGGTACCTTTTTGCCAGCTTTCCGTGAGCAGTCTGGTGTGGAAAGTCGCTTTCAATGCACATGAACAATAATGAGGAGGAGGAAAGGGGCTGGTGGAAAGCAGGTTCACATTTTTTAATGGAAAAGTTATCCACTCAGCAACAAAGGTGGTGAAGTTCCCAGTTTGAAAGTACTTTACAATCAGAGGCCTCATCAAGAGAGTCATTTTCAAAAAAGCACCACACTCCCTCATTGCAAATGAATAAAAAGCTGAGAAAACAAGCAGAGAATAAAGCTACTCTCAGCCTGGGGTTGGCTCCGTAGTGCGGCCTAAATCAATCCCCATCCTTTTTTATGCAGAGTGCACTTACATGCTGATGTGATGGCACAGTTTTGTACAAGAGGTCCCAGGTTTGGTAACTTAAAAGTGGCTTATACAGTTCTTAAAATACTTTAAAGGAGAAGGCATGTTGCCTGTGATAAATACAACTGTATACTACAATTATAAAATGGCGTTCCTACCCATTAGAAACACAATATTATTTCTATTTTATGTTGTATTAATTTTAAAGAAATTTTATTCTTTTATAGAGCCTCTGGATCATTACTCCTTTTTATCTTTACAGCATAAAATAATGTAAAAATAAATCGTGTCTTACCAATGTGACCTGTGCAGCAGATTGTACAATCTTCATTTTCCCGGACTTCGTACCCTTAGTACACACTGTCAATAATCTGGTACTATAATTACATTCAATTAAAATTATAAAAAAATATTTTGTGTGAAACTAGAAAGTTTTGGTTCCCTTCATTTGCCTTCTCTCGCTTGAGTCTTTTAGGCCTTCCAGCGCTTCACCAAAACACTTTTTTTAAATGACAGTTTAGCGTCTCTCATATTTAAATGTCTCCAAAATTATGCTTGAAGAAAAATACAAAATATTGCAAAGACTGTAACAAAATTGAAAAAGTGTCATCACAACTATATGAGTATATTTTAATTTGCATTTCTGCAACTCATTTTAAAAGAAAGTTATCTTTTCAAAATACAAAATAGGTGGCAAATGCCCTAACTAACCATGAAGCAGGTAGTACGCTGGTGGATACCCTGAATTACCAGCTTGCATCTCCTGCTTCTTCATATAATGCTGTGTGAGAGGTAAGAATATAAGATTAAGTAGGAGTTCTCTACTAGGTGGGATGCGAAACTGAGTTTTTCCTGTTACATCAATATCCTGAAATTTTCCTTCTAAACAGGATGTGGGAAATTGACTCATCAATTAAGAGATAGGAACTCTAATAAAATCTTTTAAGCTATCCTAAAACAGCCATCTTTTAAAATATCCATCTTTTAAATGTGACAGTACAGTACCATAACATGACACTCCTACATCGTGATTTTGATGATGTATAAATCAGATGATGACAAACATCAACTGCACTACATGTGTTCCTCATGATGTTCATAAACCTTAGTTTAGGAATGCAGATATTCAAGAACTGGCAGAGACTGTGTAAACTAGCGGAGATTAATGTACCATGAAAAAGAACAAACTTTGTTTATCTGCTCATGTACTTCTGCTACGAAAACTAAAAGATGCATGTATTTTTTGAGATAGTCTGCTTTCTGTTTGGAGCTTACAGAAGAATTACCCAGACCTAGACCAGAAAACAAATTAGTATTCTAAGAGTGAATTCTGGTGCATCGGATTTGTGGCTACTAGTCACTAGATTAGTTACTAGTGTCATCATCATATTCATCATTACCAAGTAAAAAAACCCCAACAAATTAAAAACAAACACAAAAAGCCCCATTACCATAAAATCTTCCATTTCTTTACCATTTATCTACCTGCTTTTGGTGAAGAACAAATCACAAAATACAAATGCTATTTTTGAAATTCTTTCTTTTTAAGAACTTCAGTTCACACAAATCATTATAAGGACTGTAAATTTCAATCCTAATCTGTACGTCTATGAATCTAACTTTCTACTCTACTGAAACACTATATTTTACCAAAGACCGAGGAACAGGCAGTGAAGATCTGTTGCTTGAATGTCATAATTTGTCACTCCTTGCTTCCCCAAAGTGCCCCATTTTGAAGATCATGCTGCCTTTCTATACTTGTTAGATATCCATTCCATAGACCTCATTTGCTTGGGTGGTTCAGGCTGTCAGGTGCTCAGACTGTGTGGTAGCAATTTTTCAAATTCCCCGAAGCGCTCAGTCCCCACTCAGGCTTTTAAATAGATGACTATTTCTGCTTACCTATAAAAGCTTTCTATTTCAGAAAAGATTCTTCTTTCAGCCACACTACTCAAAATCCAGCTATCGCAACTGACTCTAATTTAAGACAATTTAAATAGCAGAATCTGTTTGTTTACATAATTTTCAATGTGTTGTAATACAGAATATTTATGGTGGTAAAAATAATGGAATATTTTTGCTAATAAATCAATATTTTATACTTTTTATTTTTTCAAAATGATAATTCTAAAAAAATCCTGTCTATATATGGGCATAAAAGAATATTTATTTTGAATTTTCTCATAGAAACTATTGCTGATATCCCACACCCCATTTCTATCCTAACAAAACTTTTTCAAAATACTGCTCTATTAAACAATTTCAAATATTTCTAAGATAATACTCTGTTAGTGTCTGGCCTGGGTGTTACTGGAGGACATACAAATGAATTAATGGCACGTGACTGGAACTTCACCTTTCTCTGAAGTGTCAGATATGGGTTATTGATGGGGTAATATTTATGGATCAGTGACTCAATGTTATATTGCAATTCTCCAACAACTGAATTTTGGTAGAAAAACTCTGAGTTGAAATTGTCAAGAATAACAAGATATCATTCATTTATAAAAACAAGGAGTGTATGCCCATCTCTGGAACATACCTATTCCTTGTTGTATTTGATTCATGTGGCAAGGTTTTGGTAGCAAGGGGGCTACAGAGTTGGCTTCTGTGAGAAGCTACTAGAAGCTTCCCCTATGTTCAGCAAAGCCAATGCTACCCGGCTCCAAGATGGACCTGCCACTGGCCAAGGCCAAGCCAATCAGCGATAGTGGTAGCACCTCTGTGGTAACATAGTTAAGAAGGAGGGAAAAAGCACAAAGAGCAATTGCAGCCAGAGAGAGGAGTGAGAAGATGTGAGAGGGACAACTCTGCAGACACCCAGGTTAGTCAAAAAGGAGGGGGAGGATGTGCTTGAGGCGCTGGAGCAGAGATTCCCCTGCAGCCCCTGGAGAAGACCATGGTGAGGCAGGCTGTCCCCCTGCAGCCCATGGAGGATGATGGGGAACTGATATCCACCTGCAGCTCATGGAGGACCCCACGCCAGAGCAGGTGGGTGCCCGAAGGAGGCTGTGAAGGGAAGCCCACACTGAAGCAGGCTCCTGGCAGGACCTGTAGCCTCGTGGATAGAGGAGCCCACACTGGAGCAGGTTTGCTGGCAGGACTTGTGACCTCATGGGGGACCCACACTGGAGCAGTCTGCTCCTGAAGGTCTGCACCCCGTGGAAGGGACTCACTCTGGTGGAGTTCATGAAGAACTGCAGCCCGTGGGAAGGACTCACATTGGAGAAGTTTGTGGAGGACTGTCTCCCATGAGAGGGACCCCACACTGGGGCGGGGGAAGAGTGTGAGGAGTCCTTCCCCTGAGGAGGAAGGAGCAGCAGAGACAACATATGATGAACCCACTGCAACTCCCATTCCCTGTCCCCTTGTGCCACTGGCGGGGAGGAGATAGAGAAATAAGGAGTAGAGTTAAGCCCGGGAAGAAGGGAGGAGTGGGGAGAAGATATTTTTAAGATTTGGGTTTATTTCTCATTACTTGACTCTGATTTGATTGGCAAGAAATTATTTTCCTGAGTTGAGTCTTTTTTGTCCATGACAGTAGTTGGTGAATGATCTCTCACTGTCCTTATATTGACCCACGAGCCTTTCGTTATATTTTCTCTCCCCTGTCCTGCTGAGGAGGGCAGTGATAGGCACCTGGTGTCCAGCCAGGGTCACACTAGCCAATCCCTCATACGATCCCCTTGTGATATATTCTCCTTGTGTTACACCTGCCAAGACTCTCTAAAGTCTTGACATAGGTGCCTACGAAAGACTGGGATTTACAGCTCGTGCTCTTTTTCTTGACTGACTCTCACATCATCCCTTTCTGTTTTGTCTCCCTATGTCTCTGGAGGCCAAAATGTTTCTGATACATTATATTATAATGGCTAGCATATTTAACCAGAAGCTAGAGAATATAGGTCCTGGGCTCTCTCAAACCTATATTTAAACTTGCATCTGGTGACAAAGGAGTCTCAGGTCAGACATAATTTATTCCTTACCTCTTCGGGTTAGGACACTGAGCAGCAAAGAGTTCAGAGAGAAAGTAAACAAAGGGATGCACTAATTCACAGACCTGTAATGAAGATTTTCTACTAGAACAGTCTGGGTCTGGGGAACTCTCTCCTCCTTTCAAAAGGCTGAATATTTTCTCTGGCACAGACGTGGTTCTTTTCCACCATTATTATTTCGGTTTGTATGAACATTGTACTAGCATCCTCCTATGTAAGGATTTTGGGGGAGGATTGGTAAGCTTTGCTTTGGGATAATCCCCAAATTCATTGTTACCTATATAAAGGGAGTATATCTGTACAACCACACAGTTGAATTTCGCCACCGGGTGAGAAAGCACAATGTTTTTCCCCTGCTCATCAGTTTGTATTGATTTCTATGAGTTTATATGAGTTTGAGCATGTTTTCAGGCAAAAGCCTGTTTCTTTTAAATGTTAATATAAATTCTTAGATTCTCGTCTACCATCTCCAAAGAACAGTTCTCTTTTAAGAGGGCCTTAATAAATGAGTGGGGTAACATTTACAGAGCACCATTTGTGCATTCAGCGGCAGTCCTCACACTGTCTGTTAAATGGAATTGGCCTTCACTTCTGTTTCTGAATGTGATGAATGGCATCATTCAATAATATATGTTTGTCAAGTTGCAATCTTGTGCAGTGTTAAGCACAGTGTTAAGCAAGGTTCAGTCTGCATATAAAATATATTCTTTAATTAAAAAAAAAAAACTAAGACAGAAAATGACGGGGAAAAACTTTGATGCAGCTATATATGCTATTAAAATTACTGAGAGGACATTAATCGTTGGGAACGTTGCTTCACATTGGATTTACTGTGCACAAACTGGTGAGAAGAATTGTACCTTGGGATTTAAACTGAAAAAAAGAAATACCCTTACTCATACAAAATTCTTCATTACTTATGAAAATGGACATATTAACATGTGAGTGGGAAGGCAAATATTATGCATTTACATGTGCTAAATAATAAAAATTCAGGGCACATAAGCAGAAATGCCTGCTTCAGGATGAGGAACCTGTTTGCAGTTTCAGAAGGGATGTAGGATGGTAATTGCTAACCTAGAAGCAATTTTTGTAGCGTTTTTTTCTTTCCTGAAGAGAAAACTGACAAGCCATACAATTTTCAGCACTTCCATGATGAACATAATTTCTTCGAAAATATTTAAATAAGATTGTGGACTTCCTTAATGAGTAACGAGAACCCACCAATACTAATTATAACTGTTTAAGGCACATTCATGGTAAACCAGAGAAAATAAAAAAGACAATTAATGGCATATTGAGTGGATCAAACTTTATTTGTGCTAAACCTACTCTCTCAGGAGCATTTTCTATTAATGTTGCTTTCTGCAAGTGATAGAAGTTTTAACCTCGGTGTAGCAGATAAGCCATTGATCTGTCAGCAGACTTTTTCCTACCTCCCACAGTATTGCGCTTCAAAAGTTTGTTTGGAAATGAAACCAAATTCTATGTTTCCTCTACAGATGGTTGACCTCTTTCAGTTAGTGGCTGCATTACTCATTTAAACAGTTATACAGGTCAGAATGGTGTAATCTAAATTATTTAGTCTCTGGGTGTTTTTCAGACACCACTGACAGTCCGAGAGGATCCAGCTGCTAGTTGTACCTGGATTTGAACTCTGCAAGATAACAGAGCTTTAGTTAAGCGTTTCAGTCACCCTACATCGCTTCATCTGCAAAAACACATACCACAAACAAACTACTCCTAACAGACCCGCGACCTCGCAGGTATCAAAACGTGCAAACAGCAAGGCTAATTATTCCTAGGCAAAATGTTCAAAATAGTTTTTACTTTATTTGAATAAAAATACCTGGATGCTCCTTCATCATGCAAATCTTAAAAATACCTTTTTTGTTTGTCCCCCACAGGGAGCAATTCAAGTCTACCAAACAGACTAGCAAAATATTATGATAACCTTTTCTATCCTAATTTGTACTGGAGGCTGTGTGTGTGCTAGGATCAACATTAATTACTGTATAACATTTCAGCTGTGTAGTTCATAGAAATGTCAGGGAGTTAGCTAAAGGGGATGTGGGGTCCTGATATCAGCAGGGGGTAAGTGGCCTCAGCCATTGTGCAGCATGTGGATGATGGGAATTTACAAAAATAGAATCCATAACTGAGGTGTTAAAGCTAACTAACCCCAATAAAAAGTTCTGTTTCGCCAGGAAAACCATCACGTAGATAAAGTGCTCACCAGCAATTACTTGCATTTTCTAATAAAATTTAAGTTAATAAAGTCTGGAATCCAACAGTTAGCAAAACAGACTGCAATAATGATTCTACATAATAAGGGATCTACTTTGTTAAAGTTAATATATCAGTTTGAATTAATGCATTTTAAATTCAGATTCCTTTTGCAGCTTGAATCCAAACTAATTACAGGTTTTAAATTGTCACTAGTAGGAGCTCAGCCAAGGCATATTTCCTCTCTTCTTTAGTTGCACCCTGAGAATTCATGAATCAATTTTTTTCTGGGTCATGACTTTGCCCCGCCAGGAGCAGAGAAAACCCTTCAGTGTGAAGAAAATTTAATGGCAGAGATCCCAGTACAGGCAGAATTTGCACGCAAATGGCTAGGAAGTAAATGGCAGGGGAACTTTCCAATGCATGAGAAAGAAACCTTAAAATCATTTGCAGTAATCCAAACAGCAGTGAATTAAGCAAATAGTTTTAAGCACAGCAGTATCCATGTCTGTCTTGGCAATTTAGGATTGTTGGATGATTTAGGAGAGGGCTGCTTTTGCAAGCCTTTTTTTTAAACAGTAGAGGTCACCTTAGTACAAGTCTCTTCTAAAAAAACAGCCCACAACAACAATAAAAACCCCTTTTCTACCCAGATAAATTATGCCCTTCAAAACTACTCACAACTTCCTTCCAACGTTTTATATAAATTTAAAAAAAAAAAAACCAACCCAACCCTGAAGTATATTGTCGGTTTAATTTCATTATATTTAGCTGTAGGGATTATTCAGTATGAAAAGAGGATTTTTTTTTCAAAGTACATTTACAGTTTTAATCAGTGATCTACACATATAATTCATTCAAATATCTGAAAATTGGTTTGTGTTTTAAGCTTTACAATTATATAAAGATCTGTCAGGCCTACATATTTTTTTGTCTTTTATATTTACCATGGAGAAAAATGTGACAAAGTAATTTGTTTCTTGGGAGGAGATTCTCAGACATAAATTGCACCTATCAAAATTCACTCATCTTCATTAAAAAAAAAAGCATTCAGAAGCCTGACAAATCAACAAAAGATTTGGTAAATTAGCATAAAATATATCCAGCTTAATACAAATTGACAAAGCTTTCTCTACAGTATTTGTTTTCGTGACATGGCTACCTTTTATCAGCATTGTACCTAACATCACCTTGGAAACTGCTTTGTGGAAAAGCTCAACCAGACACTGAGAACGAAAGCAGAAAATGATTTCATAAATACTTAGAAGATTCTATACATAGTGAAGGAATTTTTGTAATAATTTAAGACCCATCAGATATAAATGCTTTGCAAAAAAACCTGGCTGTTTAAAGTGTTTATGCATTTTGAAAAAGAATTATGAAAAGTGGCACACAATAGCTCGCCTTACATGCAAATACATTCTTAAATATTAAAATAGTATTTTGTTTACACTACCAGTATTACTGGATTCCGGCTTTAAACGGTGTAAGTAACTGTTTTGGCAATCTTTTCCTCCAGATGAAATTATTTAAAGAATACACATTAAAAATCTTAGTTAATATCTCAAGATGATTATCTTTATACACTATCACTTCAGAAATGAAATGCCTGGGACATTCTTAAATGCTATTTTACTTCTAAATCACTCTATTAGATTTCCTGCTTGAGTGATTTGTGAAGAAAACATTACATATATATTTTTTTCTGATTACCAAACAGCATTAGACACAAAAGTCTACTTGAAACTAGTTTACAGTTTAAAAACAGGTCTAATAACAGGTGAATGCTGAAAAATATGCAAACAAAATGGCAGACATGAATGACTTCATTTAAGGCATAATTGCTTCTCATCAACCCAAGAAATCATGCAGAAACAGTCCCTGTTTCAGCCAGCCGGGGGGAGACTGGAGAAATCACTCAGGCATGGATTCTAAATGGAAGGTCCACTCCTGGGTCCCGGCCAGGGAACCGCTCCACACACAGATCCAAGCCTAGGGACAATAGTCCTTAGAATCACAGTTCATCATAACAGATAATTATACAGCAAGTAAAACAATAAGGTATTTTGGCCTTTCAATAGATAGACTAATTGTGGACTGTGGAGTTCTGCCTGGGAGGCATAAAACACACCCCTCCGTGAGTCATTTTATTGTGGTGAGGAGTGGCATGAATTTTGTGGAAAGGGATTTTAGGAACTGGTGAGTTCCATATGTTGTTTTTTGCTGTACGTCTCGGGCACATAGCCAGAGTTTCCACGCACACAGCTAGAAGCTTTTTTTAAAAAAAAAATTCTTCCCACTTGCCCATTTAAATTTTTTAAGGCACATTTTTTTTTTTCTTTTTTCCCCAGCAAAGTCGGTAACTGCAATTATTTTCCTCTTTTAAACATAATAACATTTCAACTTGGATAAGGTGGAAAGAACTATATTGGTCTTTTCAAAGGGAAAATATGTCGAGATTATATATTTTATGTATGGTTTTCATATCAATGAGTTCATAATGCTGGGCTAAAATATTCCCTGAAACTATTGTATACCATTTGTTTTCTGGATTGTTTGCAGGGACAAAAAATCAAGGAAGGAAATACACGTAGTTCAAGACAGAGCAGCTTTTGAGTCATTTTAAACGTGTCATTCTGTTTTATGCTCAGCCAGTTCTTTTTCTTCTACTTAAAAAGATGACAAGCAAGCAAACTCTTTTCTAGCAAATACAAGTGTTAGTTCTTGGATGCCACGCAAAGAGTGCAAATGCATAAGGTGGCTGACCTCCTGCACTGGGAAACAAGGACTCTATCTCTGCAATTTGTGCAGCCCCACTGCCAGCCAATTAACTCGAAGTTGAGTTTTGACTCAAACTCATGACCCTTCAATCCCCACAGTCATGTGTTACATCTGGTATCATTGAATTAGTCCTTCCATTTTGGCTTTTTTTTTTTTTTAACCGTCCACTTTCTTTCTGCCAATTTTTTTTTTTTCCTAACCACTAATGATGATTCAAGAAGCTTTGTACACTATCTGCATATTTGTTTGTTTTTGAGTAGAGCTCCCTTGGAAAAAATCTGGCATACATTTTTCTTTTCTAAGAATACCATTCAATTCTGCATTTCATGATACCCTTTTTTCCTGTTCTGTACTATAATGGTGACCATTACATCATGTACCCTGAGGGCTGTGCTTAAAAAGAGAAAGGATGGTGAAATTAGCAAAAATAAAAGGAACTCCCTGACTTGAATTCACAAACTGTGCTTGTTTTTGTTAAACAGAACAAAATCTGCAGTGACGGTAGCAAGTTCAATAACGTGTAGTGCATACGTTTTTCTCTCAGCTACAAAGCACCTTCCTTAAGAAACGCTTTTAAAATATTCAATGTAAACTACTGAAGATACTCATATTAAGTAGTACTCCCCAAGCTGTGAGTACGTTTCTTGATTTATTTTTTATGTTTTTCAATAGACTACAATTTATTATCCGGAACATGTTTTCCTCCCAATTATTTGAAAAATTTTGTTTTAAAAATTCTAATGAAATGAAAAGAGGCAGTTGATTTATTTCGCGTTTTCAGAAGTCAGACCTGAAAAATTAGGCAGAGTTGAAAATATACTCTCTTAGACATTTTTATTCAGTGCTGCTTTTCTAAGAATCCTATTTATGCTATCGAAGTACAGCGAATGGTAGCTGCGGTCGGTAAAGACAGATAATTCCAATGGTGAACGTGTAATCAGTCTTTCAGGGCTTAGAACATTCTTTTTTTTTTCATCATGTCTACACTGGATTTTCTCACTCAGCTATTGTATGTGCACTGCTTCATCCTTATGTCAGTATACCTCCATGTAAATCTTCTACTTGCCTTTTGAAAGTAGTTGAATGTATCATTCCTCATATATACGTGTGTCCGTGTATATGTACCCCCAAAAAACAGAAAAATGAATATTCCGATGCCAACAGAAGAGTCTGCATTGCTCTGGTAAAAGTGGTCATATTTCAAATGCTTTTGTGCACTTATAAAATATTTTTGTGACTACCGTGTGCAAGTACGATAATGTCATCGTATCATACACAGTAAGCTTTTAATCGTCAGCGAAAAATAAATGCTACATTATTATTGAATGATGTGATATTTAAATATAAAGGCAGTTGAGTGCCCTATCAGTTTCCTCCTAATATTTTGCTGGTACGAATGTTTTTCTGACTTCTAAGTCACACATTTGCTAAAATGAGCTCTGCTAGATATCAGTTTGAACACAGGCACAATGTGTCTCAGTCAGATTCATAAAACAGATAGCTGAACTAGAGTTTGACTTTTGACATCAACAATCTGACTTCAATATTTCTCCACAAAAAGAGACTTCTGACTCTCATCGCTGTTTCAGTGTGATGGATAGCTTTTCAGCTGCTGACAGCAGTGAATGTAATAAATGTAATCATCCACACTGGGGGCTGAATATTTCTATTTTTTAAGTTTTCCGTCTTGTGCATTACGAATGACAAAGTAACACCTGCAGTATTACAGTCACTCCTTTCCTACACAACTGAAATACAAAAATATTATTATAAGTTGTCTATGTATTAGTACTTCAGTGCTAAATAAGCTTTTAATTACCTACATTTATTTTTTTCTCTAAGAAACACTTGCAGAAACAGAGCTTAATTTGAGCTCTGTTTGACTTCTCTGATCATCTGGGTTTTCATTGTCATTGCTTCATAATAATTTAATGTCATATATAATGACATAAACCCAGGGAAAACCAAAGAAGCTGCCAATCTGAACTGATCTAAGTGTTCACGAGTATAAGCGTAGAAAAGCCTGATTTGTTTGTGCCAACAACATTCAGCATGATCTGTAACTGGGCTAGTGTTCCCTTCCTATTTCGTTTTCAAATAGTCTTTCAGCGTACAGTGTAGCTGCTTAATCAGAGTGTTTTATCTACCACAATTAACAAAATGAGTGAATGTATATATTGGCAATACATAAAAAAGTATTAAAATTATGTTTACCATTTAGTTAGCTAAACATTTTACCATCCTGTTTTTTCACTCACTTCATGTATAAGCAACTATTATTATGTTTGCAACTAAAAGTGTATAGCTGGACCACATGCCTAATTCAAAATTAGTTCTAAAGTTTCATTAAATAGCTTTACAGAGAAATATCTTTTGTTAATGAAAAACTTATTTGGAAGCATATAAAGCTGCAGTTTGCATTTCCCCCAGTGCCTGAAAGCAGTGACTTAGCTTACTTTATATCTAATTAAAAGTTTATGGAGATGCAATGGATTTTTGTGCAAATTAGAATTAATTAGAGTTATTAAGAAGCCATGAAAAGAAGGATTTGAGAAATAGTGAGAAATATTATTTAAACCCTAATGGAATTCAGTGAAACCCACAGGTCTATTACAGGCCCCTGATTTGCCAGGATCACTGCAGGGAATCTAACATTAATAAGCACACTGGTAATTAAATCATTTGTTACTTTGTCTGTAATGTTGTAATGTTTCACTGATACTCTGTCAGAGCTCTTTGTGCAGATCAGAGCTAATCAAAGGTAATCAATTTTCAGCATTTGAGAAATCTGTAAATGATTATACATTCATCAGATCATTTAGTGGAGTGCAAGGAAAGTGCAATGCAATTAATCTTCCTGCATGAGGAGGAATTACCACCACAGAATTCAACAGTTATAATTAATTTCATTGTCTTGCTGTGAATTTTGATTGCTTTTCTTTGGACTGTATAGTACAAATGATGATTCATTGCAAAGTATTTGCAAAGCAAACACACCAGTGTGCTATGCAAATTAAAGTAGCTGTATAACAGATAGGTTTCAAACTTCCTATTTACTCAGGGTTGTTGAGTACTAATTTGCCAAATAATTGCTTGTTAACTTTATACGCTCTTCCTCTGAATATTGAGATTGGTAACCAATATAAATAGAAAGCACATGCTGTTTGATATCTCATGGTAAGTATTCAAAATACTAGTTAACACTTAAACTTGCTCTCAACTAGAAAAAAAACCATAATTTGCAACATATTTTTTAAAAAACTATTAATTCGACCTTCTTTAATATTTTAATTATTTCTTTTTTTTCCAGTGTGAACTGTACTGAAATACAAAAAAAAAAAAAAAAAAAAAAAGAATTTTAGTGGCTTTACCATGAAGAGCCATATAAGCTTAAACCGAGCAAGACATTCATTTACCAGTATTCCTTTAATACTCATTTTCCTTCATTCCCATTACTAAATATTAAGTAGCTTTTTCAGGATGTTACCAAATTACAGGAGGCACTATAGACACATTTTGAAAATTAGTCCATGCCCCAAATACCAAGCTGTCAAAAGCCAGTGATGTGCTCAAGGTTCCCATACCAAACCAGAGCCTACTTGAAGCGACTGGAGTGCTGAGTAGACACATTTGCTGCTGTAGATTCAGTTACAGGGCTGGAATCTAATTTTAGACTTGGTACAAAACTGGATGCCACGATCAATAAGCATGATTTGCTCATTGTTAGCAAAATACTAACAGAGGAGAGATGTTCAGGTTTCAGAAATGCCAAAATTTCATTGTAAATGTGCCAATTAATTTCAAAAGGTGTTGAATTGAGCTCTGCAGAGGGGAATATGGGAGTAGGCATTTAGGTAGAAGTGGTAAGAATGTGTAGTTGCAGGCTACATGTTTAATATGCCAGTTAATTATTAAGGAATTTCCATTTCATTTTTAAAGCTGTAATACATAATAAATATTGGAAATTTTCAGTGCATGTCTAGTTGATCATCACTGGCAGCATTATACATTAGATACTGCTTAATTTACAATCAGCTTGAAGTTTTCATTAAAAAGGTAAACCACTAGAATCCTGCATTATTTTGTTCTGTACAAATGAGGTCTGGTAATAGTAATCATGTATATGATTATGTACATATGTATATGCATGCATATATGATTATGTAGCATAGATGTACATATATATTCTTTAAAAGCCAATTCCTCCATTGCTAACTGCTGTCTTTATGACAGCATCACAAGTAATACATAATGTATTTAAAAAAAAAAAAAAAGACATTTCAAAGACAGCATGAGGGTGGAATGGCAGTCTCCTTTCAATATTAAATAGTAAAACTTAAACATTGTACAGCTAATTAGTGTGAGATACTAACAGAGGACAGAACAAGAGATGTTTAGTTTTCAGAAGTGCCAAAATGTGGAGCTGGAAATACTGATTGTGTAAGTGCTTCTGAGAGCCCTGGAAAATTCTTAGAATGAAAGTACGCAGAAGTTTAAGACATTTGAACTCATCTCTTCTCTGTTTCAACCTACTTCGTCATGACTAAGTCAATAGGCTGAGCCTGACTCAGTGTTTACAGTCCATAGCTGAAATTACAGACATATAAATCTAGAAATGAAGAAAATACAATTTTCAGAATTTGAAGCTGAACAGAAAAAGATTCTGACTGCTTATAATCTGTTCTGCTAGCTCTCCACAGCTTGAAAAGATTTTTTGCAGATTGCATCTTTTCTGGTACCAATGAAAACCAAAACAAAGACAAATCTTAAAATTTACAGTACAACTGTGCATTGCATGCACCTGAGGAAGCCGTGCTGTCACTGGTTTAGGAAATATTTATTTTTTGTATGTCATCAATAGTTTTACCATCTAAAAACCAGTGAAGTGCACAACTCAATATAGCTGGAAAACTGTTCTTGATGGATATTGGGTTTATAGTGGATCTATATCTTTTGGTGAAAGTTCCCAAAACTGCAAAATTTTGCTGGAAATCTTAGAAAAATAGCTCTTCTCATAAAATGGGGTGCAGTTACAGTGAAAGTCATTTCTGGCATTTGAACTGATTTAGACCATCCTCCCAAGAGCATTCAACACGGACTTGTTCATCACAACTGCAGGAAGAAACTACTGGGAAGAAAATATTTATGTGCTTTTCAATGAGAATTTCCATTTGTATTTGAACAGGGATGAAAGGATAAGATGAAAGGCAAGTTTTTCAACCTGTGGAGTCTGTTGACTCTCAAAGTCACAAAATCTTTCACATTTTAGTATGGATGAATCAAGGGCAAGCAGCACGAGACTATCCAATCCAGACTAGAGATCCACAGACCATGGTTTTCTTTATGCCACGTTTCTTCCAGGGACTTCCATTGAGGAAATCCCAGAAAGAGGTAAAAGAGGTGAAAGAGAAAGAGGTGCAATGGGGAAAACGTACATAAAATGTCGTGTCTCCCAAACCCACACGTGCATATTCTACATCCTAGTATATAGGCACAGTTGCTCTCACCCTCATTGTCTCATAAGAGAGAAACTGCTTCTTCATTAACATTCTTCATTTTCTCTGACTGTATGGAAGACTTCAAATAGCTAAGCTCCACACACAGTGAAGAATTTGAGAATGGTCAATTTAGTATTGCTTGAAGGGCATTCCCAAAATGCACACTGATGTCTCACTGGCCCTGTTCAGTTCACTTTGCTTTGTCGTCATAACCCGTGTAACATCACGGAAACCTGCCGTCATATCCTCATTCTATGCTCCAAGCAGTTTTGCTTGTCTGAATTGCACTATGTTCACTTTTTGTAAGTAAAGTATCCCATATTTAAGTTCATTTTTTATTATTTTGCTTTTTCTTTTACTTCTTTCAATGATCTTTTATTGTCTAAACTCTAGATTTCTGCCAAGTTTGTGAACTGCACTTGTCAGAGTATTGCCCACAACTCTGGGTTCCTTTGTTGAAGCTGAAGAAATAAAATGAATAGTATAAAAGCATGATGGCATCTGTGGATAGGAAACTCATTAAAAGCCTCAGCCTTCTGTTTTATTTCTAACCACATTGCCCTGTGGGATTTCAAGGTCTTGCAGGATGAAACCAGCAGGACTCATTACTTGTAAAACAATGTTTAGAGTTCTATTGGTGGTGGAATGTTCTGCCAGTCAGGTAAAAAACCTAGGCCTTTATCCTTCCTGGGACAATACCAGGCAGCTCAGAAACTGCTTGGAAAAGTCATGCCTTTGAATGCAACTGCAGGTGTTGCTCCTCAAAGACTGTTGGTACCCTCCTATGCACCCTTCAAAGGAATAATAGAAAATTCACTTTGGGATTCAAATGAAGTCTAAGAAAAATTGAAATAATAGGAACAAACTTTTGAGACTTCCTACATTTTTCCCACGAACCTACGGACCATGACTAATACCCTGAGGGCAAAAAAACATCCTTTTTCCCTCTTACACAGGCATAGAATTCACGGTGTCAGATAAATAAGCTTCATGACCTCACCTTGTTTAAGGCTACCATTCAATTACTAGCAAAGACTAGTCACCACAGTGAGAAAAGAGTGTGGCATTCTGATTGCTCACATTAATTAGAAATAGTTCATAATTTATGTCATAAAAGAATAGTAAAAAATTATATGAACTTTCTTCATGAGATATAAATTAAAAACGTAGCAAAAAGTAATTAGTATTAGTTTGAGTAAACTCATGCCTCACTTTTTCTGTATAATTAGATACAATTAGGAGAATAATCTTGAATATATGAAGGAAACAGTAAGGACCTTGCAAGTGTGGAAGTGATTTTGCCTCTTAAAGTAGTATCATAGCTTTGTCAAGTAGAATTCCTTTATAGATTTGCCAAATAACTTATCCATAATGTTTGAAAATTTCAACCATTTTGTAAAAATGTCTAAGGCAGTAATAATTAATAAATTTTGTACACTGGCATATATATTTATTCATTTAAAAGTATAAATCTTGACTGCGTATTGAAATACTATTGAAATAATATTTAAAAATCCAAGACTGCAGTTACATAAAACAACGTGACTTATCTAAAATGTAAAGTATGGCACATGCAAAACTTAACTTACAAATGAGATTTTATCAACTTTCAAACCTGAGTAAACATGTTTAAAAGAAAAATTACATGAGCCACAAATCTTCTTTATACATGGTCAGGTCACACAGAGATCAAATCCCTGTAATTCATAAACCAGCAAGACAGGATGACACTCGCAAGGGCAGAAGAAAGCCGAGCAGCAGAATATCCTTTCTGTGTCTAAGAATTCAATTCCTTTCAACAATAAAACTGATGACAAACAGCTAGATTACCAGCATAGAAACTGTAGAGGTTTTCTCTTTTCGAACAAGTTTACCAGCAATAAACTTATCACCACACCATTTAATGAAGAAGTTGCAGTATTTAAACATGTTAGATCTAAGGAATTAGAAAGAAATATACTCTTTTCTTTTTCTTTTTTTTTCCCCCTCATCAGCTTCCAAGAGGACTATGCCAAAAAACAGTGGTAAAGCATTTTTTCTTTTTGTTTTTCTTTTCTTTTTGTGAGCCTATGTCAACTCCAGGAGTTCTCCTATAATTTCTCACTAGAGCAGATATTTTGAATTTCTAAGGCATTCTGTTTCTATAAAAAACTTCAGCAAAAATTCAGTCTGTAAACTGCAAGATTGTTTCCTTACAATTTAGAGTTGTATACTCTTAATACAAATGGGTCTAAATGTGGCACATATTCTGTGAGGTTTATTTACTTAGAATATGAAGTTCTTTCTTGTACCTACATTTACATTAGAAATAGGAAACCATAGCATTATTTCTGGTAGTAAATGAGGGGACTGAAGACTATTGGACGCAAACAAATGATGCCCTTCAAAAGAAGATACAGTTGGGAGCTTTGTGTGATTGTTTCTGCATTACTGCTCCCACAGGACCAGCTGAAGAGATTACCATCCCCAGCCAACCCCCAACTGTTTGTTGCCATCCTCTTGCCAGAGAACACTGCCTTGCCAGATCCACTGGTTAAATTACTTGTGTGATCGCTCCCTAATTTATTTCAAAGTGAGTTGGGTTAGCAAAGCAGGCAAGCAAAAAAGATCTATTATTTCCATGGTTTATGCTGGCTCATTTTAATTTTAATAGCCTAGAAAGCACTCTCAGCAGCAGCTCAGCCAGGAAAACTAAGTGGATGGCAGCTACTGAAAGCAGTCTGGGGTTGGTAAACTTCAGCTTACAGAACTAAACTGAAAGATGAAAGATGCCCACACCATGCAGATTTAAGCCAAGGTCAAGCAAAACATTTGGACGCCTACGTAACCTAAAGCACGTGGATCATCCCACTGTTTCAAATGTGACTACTGATAAGCTATTAGTTAAGTCTATTCTTATGTTCTTGTGGAAAACATAAGTCATAGGATGAGGTTTGTTTCATATAATTTTATATATGAAAATTAGACAACTTGTCTGCATAGATCTTCTAAGCTTGCCCTGCAGTCAATGGAAGAGGTACCATCTCCAGGAGCGTAATTCCCCCAGCTATCTAAGAAAGGAGGTGTGAGCTGCATTCTGAAAATGTTCATCACAGAGGAAAGCCATATCTTAGCTTGAATTTATGCACCCATCTCCTAGGCTGCTAAAGCTAGGTGAACTGAATCCTGTCCTACCCTTAACTCGTACCTCACCAGCTGGGCCTGACAAACACAACAATGTTATTTCTGGAAAAGCATTCTTAAATGGGACCATCGTCTTTACCAATGCCATTATAGCCTTACCATCCATTTTGGAAAAATTTTATAAAACATCTAATTTGCATTTAGTAGCACAAATCAGTATTTTGTAAATATCTTTTCTATATATATATATTACTGCCATTGCTTCTTCCTTTAATTTCCTTTAACTCTGTAGCTTCCCTGACTTCAAATAAACTTTTAGACTGTAATTAGTTTTTCTAATAAATGAACACAGTCATGCAAAAAAGACACATAAATTACTTTGGATTAGCTGCATGGATATATGTAAATTAGCTACGTAGATCTCTTTATACATAGTGTCCTAAGAAAATGGACATTTTGGGAAATATAAAAATGGAATTAACTGCCTAAAGTACAGTAAAACATTTTTTACAGCCTGACTTTGAAATCTACCTTCCATGTTTATTTAAATAGATGTTGCCTGGAAAGGTTCAAACTTTCTTCGGCTTTTAGTAGTCTTTGTTCAGACTTAGTATAGAAAAGTTGAAAGGTTCTCTATCATCTTACAAGCTCCTTTCACAATTGAAAATCAACCTAAACTTATATCGTACAATTCTTCAAAGTGCTTAAGTCACTTACAGCTGAAATTCAATAAGTTCAAGACCTGCTCTTTGCCAGTTAGTTATCAAGTACTCAGGTGAAGAATGAATTGAAAGCTTTTCAACAATTAATGGAAAATGTTATAACAGTTTACAACTGAACACAGATGACTTCATGACTTCATCACTCTTTTGGCAATGCGCATTTGACATGACACTTTCTAAATTATTTCTTGCACATCCTCCTGATAACGGGTAAGAGCTGGGCAGAAATGGCTAAATTTGCTAACAATGGTTATTTACTCACTGGTGATACTATCATATCCACTCACTAGTGGTACTATCATATCCGGTGTTTGAGGTAGAGTGACATTTCATTGTTCCATCATAAACATTACCAGACTAAAGAATTTGCAACTTAATTAGAGCCCAGATTCAAGTAGCCACTTTAATAATAGCAGGGGGAGGATAAGTGATCACAAGAGTAAAGATACAAAGCTGGAATGCTTTGGAGTCTAATTACCACACTGTATACAACGTGTACAGTCAGGAACAATAGGATGGTCCTGATTTCTGTGAATGTATCTTCCACAGAAGTTGGAAGTGGATAAATGCACATGCCCAAAAAACCAAACACCACAAACCTAGTGAGAATGTTATGGTTCTGACACTTAGCCACAATTTAGACTTATTTCTCCTTGACAGGCCTCTTCATATTGCATTATGATAAGAATAGCTTTTTTCCCTCTTCATCAAATATTATAGTTTTAGTTTAATTGGAATATCAATACAAGATTTAGGATATGATTCTAAAAGCTTTCTTGTGTTTTAGAAACCTGGAATCTGTGGAAGCTGGCATATGGGGGAAAACCATTAGTGAGGAACACAATTATAACAAAAATTCACACAATACAGAGGGTGTTTTAGAACATGAAACATAGTTGGAGTTCAGTTACTGAAAATATACATCTCTGTGGTCCAGTCTTACTCTAAATTGATGCTCGTTTGTGCTCCAGGCTGCAAGTTTTCTGCAGTCAGCTGCAGATGTTCTGGACTTGTTTTTACATAATCGTTTTGTCTTATCTGTAAGCATCCCTCACTCGGACAACTTGAGAGGCATTAAGGGTGTGTGCAGATGAACGAGTTACCCTCTGAACTTATGTTTCTCATACTCTGCAAGAATTGCCTACAACACACTCTTACGCTGCATTGTACCACTCAGAAAGAACACGAATATGGAGTAGATGACAAGAACAAGGTTCGTAACACCTTACCCTGCTGATAAGTTGGTTTTCATCTTTCCATAGCTAAGGCTTCCTGCTATTCCATTCTTTAGACCATTTACTCTTACTCTGCTGTGGTTTGTCAGTTGCAAAATGAAAAAGAAACTTTTTTTTCTTGCTCATAATGAGGGAAACACTTCACCAAGGTGATCACCAGGACTTGTTTTTTCATGTCTCTACAGTCCTGCAATACAATTTTTTGTCAACTAACAAATCCAATGTTATCTCTATGTATATACAGATATATAGAGAAATTTTTAAAATACTGATTAATTGTTTTTCTTATACTACATTTTTTCCTTCTTTCCTAATCTTCCTTTTTCATTATATCAGAAATAACATTTTATCTGTCCCATCTTCACCTCTACAACTGTACAGGTTGCCCCGGTGCTTAACTACCCCTGCCCAGCTAGTCAAGTTAAAATCACATTTCTGTGAACAAAAAGAGAGCATGTTGGAGGGTATTAAATCATGCTGCTTAGAAGATTGATACACACAATTAAACAATTCAGGTCATAAGTGCTCATGACTATCTTGTTGACAGTAAGCTACCACACAGTAATTTATGGGAATATTTTCCATCATCTCCAACTAGCTAGAAATAATTGTTTCCACCCTGATGGATGGTGGCCTTGATTATCTCCCGTCCAGACTACTGCCATGCAATATACCTGTGTTTGAAAGAAATTAATTTTCTTAATATGTTAAGCTTCAGTACATGTCTGCCTCAGTACCCTGAGATGGTCAGATCTGTCCTCTGACCCTGCACTGGTTTTTTAGAAGGTGCTGCACTCATCCGCATCAACTCCATTCTCTCACTTGTTGCCTGAGTTACTACTACTTTCTCCTTGTTGGAGTCACATATTTGCTGGGTTTTTACTGACACAGACTGGAGTGACTCAACTCCTGTAACACAGGTAACAACTCCTGTTTGAAACAGCTAATGTGTTGGTTTGAGCATTAGTGAGGCTTAAAACTTCTAGAGTGCAAAGAAAATCTGGTTTCAAGTGTTAAAAAGCCTTTCTTTTTGCTCAGGACCAAAGCTACACACTTTCATGGCAGTTGGAACTGCTATACTGTAGGAAAGGAATAACATTTTTTTATTCCTTCTTTACTCCAGAAGCAGGGGAAGGCATGGTCTGGGAGAAAATAGTAATAAAATGTGAATCTGTGCTAAATTAGTTTTCATTTTTAGTAGCAACTATATAAGTCTGACCAGGAATTTTGGTATTTTAGAATGTCCTGAAAAGAAGTATGTGCCTTTTCCAGTCATTTTTTGAAAGCAGAACTGAACTTTAAGTGTTTCTTCTTGTTGTCACGTTTATTAATCATTAAAGTTTCTGACATGTTTTCTTATTATTGTTTAATACTAGCGTCAGTGCTAAACCATAATATAGGTGTATACATCTGTTGTTTACTCTGCGATGACTAACTTATATAAAAATTCATATTAAAAATAAATAACATACCAATGCAATAATGATTTTTAAAAGCCCTCTCTGCCTTTGAAATATATTGATATCTTTAAATAAGAAAAGAGATCACAGTTCCACATCCTATCGCTGACACACACAGAAATAAACAAAACTAAGTTGGAGAACAGACCTGCATAACATACGGCTCAGGGACTTCGTGCAGCCCGCAAAGCAGCTTCTCTAGCGTGCCAGCTATTTAACAGCAATGTGTACTGTTATAAAAAGCAGGGTGTGCATCCTGGCCAGGCTTTTAACCAACCTCTCAGCTGAAAGCAGCCGATGAAACGTGTATCTCCTGGCCAGGCATATGGGTGGGTGGGAGGACCTTATTTATAGTAAGAAGGGAAAGGCAAGAAACACTGGACATGAGTCATGGCAAGAAGGTAAACTCAATGGCAGCAAGGGAGGGTTGCCACTGTAGCGCAGAAGTAGGAATGGACCTGGTATTAATGTGACAGATTCTAAGGGCTTACGTATTTAGAGGGCGCATCCCTGTTTAATAATTTCTTCGTTACATCCATTCTTGCCTCCATAATACAGCATCTGGATTGAGTCTAGAAAACTCTTCAGGTGAATGAATGCTTCTGTCTACTTGCTACAATTTTAGATCAGCAAGAAAAAAATATATGACACAATCTAAGTGTCGCATGTCTAAGTTTAATGTAAGATTTCAGGGCACCCACCATTTGCTAATGATTTTTCTTGTCATCTTTGGTTCTATTATTATGGATTCTATTTTACTGAATTATTCATTGTTATAGTTGTGGTACTTTATAAAAAATTAAAACTATCTGGAATCATGGTAGGACTTCAAAAAGCAGACGAACTGTAAGAGCAAATATGCTTTTTCTGAATGTGGCTATCTCAGGGCGATAAGAGATAAGATTACCATCTCGAAGAAGTTACCTTGACATAACAGATTACTGCTGTGAAAAGGAAAAAGCAGTATTTTCCTTTCCTCTCATACCTGTCTTCCTCTTTCTGCCACTTTTAGTGGTGGTGAGCAGTTAAATATCATGTCCCACAGGAACTGATCCCGAGAACATGAATATACCTCTGAAGGTGGCTCCTTGGGAGTGCTCCTGAGTGTTCTCTGATGGAAATCTCAGACAGCAGCTTTCTCACAGGAAGTTTCTCTCCCCATGGCCCTGAACGCCACATTTTCAGGAAGGACATTAAATCAGCTGGGTAAGTGAAAGAGAGCAAAAGAGAGGGACAGCACAACGCATCTCATGTGTCCTTAGCGTAAGCAAATGAAGTATGTTTTCTTCCATCCATTTCTGCATCTTTGTCTTCTGTAAACATTTGTAACCGTGTTTCCTGCTTTGGGTGTCCTGAGTAAGTGCTTGTATTTGTGCTTGACCATAAACAAGTTAATTTTGAATTAAGTTATTCCACACACACACAATGATGGCAAATGCTTGAACTGGGAAGTTGGACTGCATTAATTTCTCAGCCCTCCTTTTTCAACTGCACAGGCCAGGTGAAGAGCTGGCCCCAGTGAGGCCACAAGAGACAGAATTTACCACAAAAAAAAAAAAAAAAAGAAAAGAAAAAAAAGAGCTCCCTGGTCTCCAGTAAGATATTGAGAAGCACACTTAAGCCTTGAACATCAGAAGAAACACATAGCAGTGTGAAGGTACAGTATGCTCATGATTAAAATGGAAGAAAATTAAGCTGCCTCCAGTTAAATTATTTTTCTTTAAAAAAAAAAGGCCCCTCACTTATGAAAATAATTAGAATAATACAAAAATGTGTTTAGATTAAGTCTGAGATGATTGGTTATCTTGCCAACGAAATGAGTGATCCTTCAGGGAGAGATATGGGCAGAACACAGAAGTGCTGAAATGAATCAAGAGACTGTAACTATAACGGAATGTTATATGTTCTGCATATGGCAGAAAAATCATAAATAAAAATCCAGATAAGCTATTTCCATCCTTCAGCATTGAATAAAGAGCCTACAGTGACTGAACTTGGTGTTTCTCTGCCTATGTGACTTTACATGAGTGTTGCCTGCTTGCTTTCTGGTACTTGATTGCTCCCTTGGTAGTATTTTACTCACTGATCGTCATCTCAACTGTTAATGAAAGCACTGGATTAATGCAAACACTTTTTAATCTCTTCTTTTTCTCTTATTTTGCATTGCAATCTCACTTTGAAACTTTTTTGCTTTTTTCGTAAAGTATTTCATGAGAATAAAAATATCATAATTATAGATACATATGTATGTCCTAAAAGCTTCCTGTACAATATATAGCACTGATACTCTATTTGCATTTTAAATTGGTTGAAAACTTCTCTACAGTTACCTTGTAATACTTCATACCTTATGCGTTATTAGTCTAACACTGTTCTCTCGTTTGAACTAAGACAAGTAGATACTTTCAGATCCTGGACTGGTGAAAATAACTTCAGTGATATCAGCTGAGTGCTTTTTATAAGCACTTTTTCCAAGCAAAATTTGTGCCGATATATCTCTAAGAAAGTAAAAATGATATATCTGATTCAGAAGACAGGCCTATAATGTTCAAATGTGCATAAGAGATGTTTGCCTTTTTATCTTATTTGCATATATCTCATAAATATGCCTAGAAAATATTACTGATTTACATTCAGCTTGTTACTTATGCATAAAGGGTGCAGCCTCCAAAAAGGACGTTTTCTCCAGTATAACAGTATATATTTGTTTATTTCTGCACAGTGTTTGTGCCACTGCAGTTAAATTTGCAGCCCACATTTTGAGGATATACCACTCAGTTTGAAGTTATGATGATGATTTTCATATCCATGTTTTTCCCCTTCAAACAAGATGAAAAATGTTCCAGCAAAAGCATAAGAAAGCTATTTTAAGATCTTCGAAGAAAAATTAATATGTTGCGATGATGATATTTCATCTTAATCTGGCATCGCCCAGGCTTGTCTCTTTCAAGGAAGGGAGGACATCTGGGAATGAGTGAAAGCCACAATAAAATAAGATCTTTTTACTGAAACTGAAATATGATGGCATAGTTGTTTCTTGACAGTTATATATCCAATGAATAGGAATAAGTGGTATGATAAAGGTGCATGATTTATTGTTATATGCAATTACATGAGCTGCACAATATTGAAATTTTACAGGGAACTGAACTTATATTTTAGAAATAAAAATATGAAATAGAACATAGCTATACTTATGGATATTCATAGCATAAAAGCAAAAAATATACCTCCAAGTAGCTAGACAGAATTTCAGTGAACACGGATCCCACTGTAAATTAAGATGTGTTCTTCGGTGTGCCTCTGTTTCTCGTATCTAATGCCTGGAATAAATGAAGGGAAGAAGGGATATTGGTTTGATATTTAAGTTTCATATTGTCTGTCATCCAGTGTAGGACATTGAGTCTGACCTCATTTCCACTGGTTTTATAGTTGTGCAATGCAATTAGTATGAATATATACATATGCATATACATGTCATGACTGAATAAAGTGAAGAATAAGAATTAATAGCTTAAAATAGCATATTAAATATTTCCGGTGTGAATTTCATGCATCATTCTTTTCTGCAATGATTGAAGCCATCATTTCAGGAGCAGTGTTATTTAACGTGGCTTTCAATCCCACATCCAGAGCTATGGATGTCAGTTTGAAACACCCCTCTGCAACTTTTACAGATCATTGTCTTTCTTTATTCCAAATTTTTAAAATTCGCTCCTACATCTTCCAAAATCATAGAACCAGGTTCCTGTTTTCCTTAAATACCAACTGCTAGAATATAACACTTTTTTGGCAATCATACAGATAAGATCTGTCGTCTGCATAAAATATTAACTAAAAGATTTAACATCAGAAAAAATATTCTACTACTTAATATTTTAAAAGCAACATCCCAATCAATAAAAACAACTGAGTTACATTTCAAGCTGCATTTACAAATGACGTGGTATCATTTGTCTCTGTGTGTTGTCTAAGAATTAGTTATCAGAAAGACATATCCTGAGAACATTTTTTTTCCTCCCTTAGGTCTCCCCTTCGCAAAAGTTGCAAATTCTTCAGAAAAGGATTTTGTGGGAGTCTCAATCACACCTTTATGCTGCAAAAAGGAAAGTGGTGGAAAGAAAGGAAGCCTCAGTTTGAGTAACACCATCTAAAACCTGTGTCAAGAAAGAGACCAGAGTGAAGAACTGGTGTTAGGGGCGCGCTGCCCTGGCTGCTCTCTTGGGTCCTAAGGGGCAGAGAAGGGACGAGAACGCCCTGTGCAGGTTGTGGAGCACGTAGCTGCAAAACTGCGCTGAACACAGCTTCTCAGTGTAGTTGTTGCTTTGCAAAGTATCTGGTCTCGACATGCCTGTCTCGTTGACTGCTGACCCTTGGCTGGCAGAGGTGAATGAAACCCCGCAGATGGTAATGGGCCCGGTTTCTTGTTATACCTATGACTGCCCTGTTCTACTGAATCTCTGGGACAGTTGATACCATCCCTACTTCATTTCGATCTGTGCTAGTTTTACAAGTAAACTGTATGGGATTCATTATGGGTCTACATATATTTTTTTCATTCAACATTTAACAGAAAATTCCTGCCTTTAATATTATCTTGATAATATCTCCAGCACAGTTAATATTCAAACTTAAGCTGCATCTATGGCTTTTGCATGATCATCTTTACCTCTCCATCCCTAACTGTATGCTATGCCATTAGAACTCCATCAACAACTTCTCTCTTCATATCAAACATCAAGCAGAAGTCAAGAACATGGCCATTGGAACATAGTGTTTCTTCAACCCAGTCTGATGGAGAGAAAGTACATTTTCACCATAAAAAAGCTTTTAAAAGGAAAATCATGCATTTTTCAGAAACAGAACCAAGCCCCAAATATTTGTCTCTGATCAGGAAAAACATAATTAAAGTATTTTGTTTTGATATTATTTCATTTGTTGTAACTATTTGTTCAAACTGCTTTTTGTATTAGTTTAATTTTACTATTAACAGATTGTCTAAATGCCTCAGAAGCTTGTACTTCCCTCTGAAAAGATCTTAGTGATCCACTGTGGGTATATGCTAAAGTACAGGACTCTGGCTGTATCTCAGGGGAGAGAATTGGGTGTTATATGGAAAAAAAAAAATCTGTTATTACCATCCAAGTGGAATGTTTCTGATTATCTCAGGTTGAAATGGGAATGCATAAATAATCCATTCAATAGAAAATTTCAAAGTGAAACCTACAGAAAAATATTCCTGCTTTTTATTGAATTATTTACATTTCCATTACTGTAGGAATTCGATAACATGTTCTACAATCCACACATCTGTGAATGCAGGATTTGGGGTGTATATTTCCAAGTGTATATACAGGCTTGTGCAGGCTTTTTATAGCTATTCCTGGGCAGGCCTCTTCATATTTTGATGTTTTCTGACAGACTTCTTGCAGAATTTTAATAATTATTCCCTATTTGTGCTAGTGCATTATTATGCTCAGATATATGCAAGGCTTCAACCTAGATCTACTTTCCCTCTGTATATTCTGTATATTCTACCCACAGTTCTATCCACCTCAGTGCCCTACTCCCAAACGCCTCATAAGTCTCCTGAATACCAGTCGAAGTTAATTCTTCTCCTCTCTCTTCATTGCCTTTCCACTGCTGTCTCCATTGGAGAACAGACACATGAACAGGAGCACCAGCTTCATGTCAGGAATTAAACGCACAAGATTCTCCCACTTTTCTATGGAAGACTTGTGAACGATGCAATAGATCTGAGCGCTGGGAAGATTTTCTTTAATAATGTACATTGTTTGTTGTTTTCTTTGGTAGCTGTTAATTAAATACTGCTTTCAACCTCCATATAAATGTCTTTTCCTCTTCACTGTTTCTGTCCCTGAATAACTATAAACAGTTACTAACTCCTTGATTTTTCTTCTAGTTCAAGTGGTGAGTTCTTTCTTGCCAAAAAGGCAATCAATGCTGTGGAAGGTGGTGAAAAGTGAAAAAGAGGGTTATTCCTTACTGAAAAAGACAAGTTATTTTAAATTGCAAGGAAAACATAATTATAGATAATTACAACAGATTACATTTTCTACATACATGCACTAATTAAATCACCTATCAGATGATTATATTTTTTTATAGATTTTTTGCTTTCTATTTGGCATTACATATAATAAATCAAATACACAATAAAGGAAAAATGACAGCATCTATCAAAATTATCCTCAGAAACATTTAATTTTTGATAAACATAATAAGAAAATTCCCAAAGTATTGAGAGCGAAAACCAGTAGCTTTTATCTACCTCCAGTCAACTGTGAAGCTAATTCAATAAACACAGAAGTTTTAGTTCCAAATATGTTCTGTTATTTGCTACCAAAACCTTGTGGCCAATAGAAACCAGTTCATGTAACTGTCATGTCAGTCTAGGTCAGCTCTTAATTATTGTACAAAGCACGTATGAAGGGGTAAAAAAATAGAGAAGAAAATAATACAGGTTTTGCCTATCACGTACGGGATCGCTATTATTTATTTAAAAGGTGTCAGAGCCATAGAAACAATGTTTAGAGTATATTACATACCAAACTAAATTAGCAAACCTACAGGAAACACAGTATTGTATCTTTTACAGATTTTCATGGTGCGTGCCCAGGGATGGACAAAAGATCAATGTCTCATATGCTCCCCTCTCAATTTTTACTCAATTTTACTAAATCTACTGGCATGACATAGCCACGGAATGGCTAAACTAAAATATTCTAAACTATCAGAGGTTTCTTGAGATAAACATTTTCCTTGTATATCAACATCCCACCACAGACGCACATTTTTAGTTCTCTCCTTTGACTTGCTTGGTGATCAGCTTGGTGGTGTAAAACAACGGTACTTACTTTTGTAGGCAACTTGGGAAAGAAAAATAATTAACTCTATTCATCTAGCAACACTTTCTTCTTAAAACAACTCTTCTTCAAACAAAAAGAAATAACCAACCTTCTCTTCTTCCCTTCCTTCATCACCCTCCAAAGCTTCCCTAATATTATAGCTTGTTTTGATTGAATCTGCAAAATAATCGGTGTCACTCTGATACTTTGTACCTTAAGTTCCTTTCTATGTGCTGATCACAATAGTATCTTTCAGGCTCCAGTTGGTTTTGGATTAAATCCCTAATTTCTCACTTCTGAAAGTAACAGTAATGATTTCTCCTATCTGGCTAATGACAATTTAGCACTGTCACCATGTGAGATATCGTATCCTTGTTGTCCTGTTTCTGCCAAAAATTTTATCATAATAAATGCAATAGAATAAGGAGCCTCTTTTTATGTTGGCGTACCTAACAGCTGTTTATTTTGATCATGGAATTGATTCTTCAAAGCCTCCAACTTTTTCACAAACAGCAATCTGGTTTTAATTAAAATGTTTGCAGAGAAATTTGCTGTAATAATAACTGAGAGTCCTACTAAATCCTACATTTTGAATTTTTTGGTCATGACGTTCACTCTGGTTCCTAGGTCTAGATCCTGACGTACTTTGGGGGTACATGTAGCGTAGTCTAGTGAAACAGGCAACTGACGCAAATATCACCTGGAGGTGGAAATTGAGAGGAAAGTTTTGTAGCTACGTTGCAAATATGCTGGATCTGGTATTTCTCCTAGGAAATTGTTTCCTGCCTGCATACTATTGAGTCCCAGAATTTGGATCCAGACACCAGTCTGTATTGTGGTATGAATCCTAGCACTCAAAAATTATATTCAACAAGTTAGGCATACCTGCTGGGCTAACGGCGGTAACAACCTACAAGTAAGGACTGGCGATCCTGTTTCAGCTTGTACCCACAACTCTTCCCATTTGTTGTATTTCCTCCCTCCCTGAGCAATGGCTGAAAGGTGCGGCAGCCTCCACTTAGCCGCCCCTCTGGCGCAAGTCTGGCATCGAGGCCACATGAACGCTTTCTTTGCCCAGAAGCGGTGAGGCAAAAGGAGGGCAGCAAAGATGACCTGCCTGCACTAGTGGTGTGGAAGCCAACAAAAAAGCATTACAGGAAGCAGCAACTTTGCCCAGTTGTGGATAAACCCCGGCAGTCGCTGCTGGGAATATCATCCCTAACACCTACTACTCCATAACTCCTTTCAGTCCCAATAACATCTCAGCCATTTCTGCCTCCAGAGCATTTTAAAGCCAGTATCATCCTTGTCACCTTGTATTTCAACTCAACACATTCCCGTTTCATCCCAGCACGGACCAAAATCTCAGTATCGTTTTAAGCTTTATTTTACACACAGCTATGACTACTTCAGTGTCAACCCAGTCCCAGAATACCATTATTCAACATCGTCACCATTTGTTTCTCCAGATTCCTTCCATAAGGACTACGTGGGGGGAAAAAAAAATCTCTCACTAGCAGGCATAATTAATTTTGTGTTTGTTTTTAAAATAATCAGCTAATTAGTGGTGTGACATAGTTCATTTGTGACTTTAAAAATATTTATGATCCTTTATGATTCGATTCTATGCTTTGGAGGAAAATAACTTTGCAGTGTTTAGAGTGTAGAACATTGCCAATTTTCTTAAAAAGAAAAAGATTTGGACTGCTGGACTAAACCTGCCCTAATAGCTGGCAGTCCACAACCCAGATCAGTCTTATGCATAGGAAGAGTCAGAGAACAAAGTTATCCTAGCTCCATCTTCTTCCAAATATCCTTGGTAAGTTTGAAAAGCATTATAATGTGTCTTTGGGGAATTCTCTACCTCCTTGCGCCACTGCAGCAGTAGGTGGGGAAGAAACCAAATTTGAGCTTTGAAAATGAAACTCTTCAGATAAAGTCATGAAGGTGTAGGTCTTTTGTGAATTATTTTTAATATTAGATAACATTTATCACCAAAATAACCCTCCTATGCCTCCTGTATACCAAAATCATAGCGACATAAAAAATTCTTAAAAAAATAGACAGCCCCCACGGTTTCGCTCTACAGCCACGTTATAAGTACTTAATCCAACATAGATGGCAACATAAAGCAACTCTAATTTATATCCCTGTGAAGCTGCTCCTCCTCAATGAGATGACTACCACTTTCAAAAGAAATCAAAAAACCAAAACAAAACCAAAAAACCCTACTGTCATTATAATACCTGCAGAGTGATACCACTAACAGACCTGGCTGTTTGTTTCTAAGGAAGAACAGCTGTGCAACAGACTGTCTGAACAGTCCCTATTACAGAATGCAACATGGATCACTGACACAAAGGAAGCACTACACCAGCTGGCTTTCTGTCTTAGAGCATTTCTATTCCTAGATGATTTACCTGTTCTCAGTCCTGTCACCTTAGCACTTCTACTACCCAATTAAAAAATGATGTTGCTGGATTCTCTCTGCTATAAATTAGATATGTTATTTTTCAAACTGGCTACTTTTTTTTTTTTAACTTTGCAATACATGACTTATTTTTAAACTTATAAAAGCTGCTTGATTATTTATTTGTGGTATATTTTGTTCTCTTGTAGAGTTTAGATCAGAAAAATTCTTTTCTAATGTATTCATATGCAGTGATCTACATTTCCTAATCATAATCATGTCAGCAAAAGTGGAGCTGCTCTTAGGATAACATTTTAGTCTAGAAAATGATTTCCCTTTAAAATGGATTCAATGGACATGATGATATAAAAAGAAGATGCAAAATTACACACAACAGTTTGCATAATCAAAACAGATATGTTTTGTATTCAGGCAAGATTTCTTTTTGCTATATTAAATGGAAGAAAATAGACCTTTTGGAATTCTGCAAGTGTGCTGTGCCTGTAAATGCAGTAGCAGTGGAATTCCAGTAGGATTATGAAGAGGATGTACAGAATGTAAAAAAAGGATTCAGCCAAGATAGAGAGGGACAACATGAAAGCATAAATGGATTAACTTTTTTACTAACAGTAGTCCATTTATTTCAAATTTGAACTATATTTTCCACTTTGTAACTAAAGTTAAATTTATGAAAGCTTGAAATATGGAGGTGTATCCTTTTGTGTAGGAAATTTACTGGTCCTCTTTCAAATAAATGTGAGTGCGAATGAGATGTAATGAGTGTAGATCTTCATTCAGTAAATAATACCCTAGGTATATGCATACCTAAATTCAGAACAAAACTTCCACTTCTTATGGAATAATGTTTGAAGTGCTCTGCAGGTGTCTCCTAGAGACACTGTTGCTCAGGAGCAGACAGACTTCAAATTAGCATTTCTCTTCCCTAATGAACAATAATCTTGATTCAACACATCAAAATAACATATTACAAATGGCTACAGAAAGTACTGTTTGTTTTCAAGGATGATATGAGGATAACATTGTGACAATCATGTGAAGGTTACCGAATAAAAACTAACCCCTAATATTTAATGATTTGAATTAATTGGTGTTAATGCCAGTCATTTTTATTTTTTTCTGTCCCATGAAATTTTACAAGATTTCAGCTACTTTTGTTGTTGTGCTTTAGGAACAAATCAGAACCTTTGCAAAGTGACTATGAAGAGGAAGAAAGAGAATAGGTGATAGGCTGCATGTCAGGCGACTGCATTGTTATATAGAGGACCCAGGTTCAAGTTCCTTATCTACCAGTCTTCCAGTGCTCGGCCAGCCTAGACAGATTTTAGGTGTTTCTTAAGAAGAAGGGTTACCAGATTTCCATTGAAAATGGTGAGTAACAGAGGAGTGAACGATGGCAAGGACAAGAGAAAGTGGACTCTACAACCAAACATTGACCTTGTGTCTCTGGACTCCTGAGAAACAAGAGTTCCTGACTGCCATGCACATTTTTCTGTATTCTTTTCAGTATTACAATCAAACCCCTATTTTCCTTGGTTGAAGATGACACTGACTTTTACTCCTCAGCAAAAATAGCTGGGACAAGAGAGGATTTTGACTTAATAGGAACTTTTCCTCTTAAGTGACATCTTTGTATAGGTGGAAATTATTTCTGCCAGTGCATTCACAAGTCAATTTTCAAGCATTGATTTAATAATGAGAAGTAGCACACTGTCTAGAAGTAAATGTTTAATATATATCTATCATCTATACACAAATGCCTTCACTCATGAGTCATGGGAAGAGCCATCATTAGAAGATAATCACAAAGGCTCAAAGAAAGCCTGTATTAACACAGCCTCCTTACCATGGCGTGAAAGCAGCTGTACTCTTGAGTCTGTTGCTCAGACCTGAGAGGGACCAAATATTTTAAGTGCACACAGGTTTGACGTATGAAGCCACCAACAAAAGCCAGCCTATTTCTGTTATTCACTAATCACTAAAAGATATAACCTTATTTTTATTGCTGCCAAATACCAGTAATTAAGAATTTACCCAAGGTATCTGACCTCAATTGCAATGATTACTGTCTGCTTCACAGTGTTTACTGCATTTAAATTCATAGTGCTATTGTGAGATAAAAAAGTTCAATTGTTCATACAAATGAAGAGCTAGTAGATTTTAAGATGAATGACAAAATTCTAAAAATTATTTGGATGCTTGAATCCTACTGAGTTCAAGGAGCTGAAATTTATCTTTCAAGGGTATGTGTCAGGAGTGATGGGCAGGATTCATCTCACTTAACTTTAAACTGTCTAAGCAATTTGTCAGCTCTCCCTCTACAGAAATGCAGGGCTACAAATCTCAAGAGAACAATCCATTCTTTCCCCATGCAGGATCTAAGCCAGATGAATGAATTATTCTTTGGAGTAATTTTATTCTCCACTGATTACAGAAAGAGCCTAAATAGCTGGCATAAAATGCACATTGAACATAGTCAAAGGGAAGTGAAATGAATCCTACCTGATGGATACCAGAGAAGTTTTAAGCCACTTTAATGTCCACTCCAAATTAACAGGAGGGATCTTCAGCCATTGTAATGTGCTTCTACTGTACCTAAATTGACAAACTCATACCGGCAGGGAGACTACTGAGCTACAGAAATGGGATGCACTTCTCCTCCCACCAGAAGCCAAAAAAGAAGGAATTGTCATAATAAGTCTCAGAGCACTTATAAGATTTACGGTTGCCTAGGTCTTCCCTTGTGATTTCTGAAACCCATGTGTTTAGCCACCTTGTGACTTGAAGCTCCTAAAGTTAAGCTGCCCAAGCTGTGTTGGAGTAGCCTATGCTCCTCCTTGTTTGCAGTGGGAGTGAATTTCTTAGTTATGAAAATTTCAAGTAATTGAAACCCTTTAATTCTCATGTAATTTTAAAATCTGTTCCCTCAAGGTTTTTACCCCTGGACAACCACTAGCAGACATATGTAAAGTGAGTACTTTTTGTTTCAGTCCTCTTTTAATGGCTGGGTGTTTGCAAAATTAAAAAGATATCATTACAATAGATAATGACTGTTGTAATTGCTTGTAGTCTCAACAGAGACTTTTACATTACTAGATCTCGCCTCTAGCACACAATCATGACAGGATAGGAACATCAGACACGTAGTGCAACCATTCTGTGAATAAATAGAGGACTTCAGTTTCCAGGCCTCACACACCTGGCAGTTTGGTACTCTCAGCACTAAATTAACTCTCAACAAACTTGACAAAATAAAGAACAAAACGCTATTGACAACAATGTCTGTTGCTTACTAAAGGGCTGTGTAGATTCATAAAATGGAAGAGGTTTCCTTCTAACAACAAAAAACCAGAAATCTATATTTCATTACAGTTGCACACTGTGGTGTGACTGATTGGTTGTTGCAGAGCTAATAAAAAGATGACTACTTGCAGCTGATAACATATCCTATTTCCATCTAATTTGATGGTTTTCTGCTGGGCTGATGGGAACCTGTAATCACAAAACATTGAAGATTCAGCTATTTCAAAGCCTGGGTGCAATTTCTACTGTTTCCTGACTATTTAGCCTTACTTCTTAGAAATCCAACCTCTTACTATTTGTTATGAAGATAGTCTTAAAGTGTACACTAACATTTTCTATCTTATTTAAAATCCACTCTCTCCAACCAAACATATGAGATTAAATACTATCTTTTTATACCAGAGATAATTATCATTTTTAATTCTTGCTGTTAGTGCCTAATGGCTCTAGGCAATGCACTATTAATAAACAAAAAAGACACAGTCTCTGCCTTAAAGGACTTCTGAATACCAGCTAAATGTAGAAAATCAAAGAAAATTAGGGCAATTGTTGCACGATGGCAGAATTATCACAAACCACTTGCACAAAGAATTTATACATTGAAACTTTACTTCTTTTTTAACCTGTTTTTAATACAGAACCTGGGTCCAGGTTCTCTAAATCCATGGTAGACACGGCTTTACGAGTCAATGTGTTAAAATAACAATTACTTGGAAATGCAGTGGGTCCAAAGTTTCTGATGGCTAAATGTAGCCATCATTCTATTCCTAAGGCTAAACCAGAGGATATTACAATAGCAGCTTCCATAGGTTGCTTAAATAAATAATAGAAAATATCATAATGCTTCTGCATATTTTCAAAAAATATCTTTTTTTCCCTCTATCTTTCTTTATAATCTATAACGTAACAGCAGAGGGATTATCAACAGCTTGACTTTAGAGTGGTCTATAACTGACTTCTGAAAACTAGTTTTAGTCTGTCTTGCTCCAGTGTTTGACTCGCATGAACAAGAATGTTTCTATATTGAAAATCTGGGAGAATGCATTGTTTCTAGATCACTGCAAATTGCATACTTTCCTTTTACAGGAATCATTTCCCTATGTAAATTTTGAAAATGTTCCAGGTTTTTTTCTGTGAATATACTGAACTTGGACACTGAAACCAATGCAGCTTCCTTTCTAATTGTTGGCCTTTCTCCTTGCTGTTTGAAAGGTCAAACATACTTGAACTCAAATTACATGTAATCAAAGCCAACAAAACCAAAATAATCCATAAGCTTCCCTCTTTAATATACGCTGTGTTACTGCCTCAGCAGAAGAAACTCAACTAAATTTGCCTAACTGGATTTGCTCAACACAGCTCTGACTTAATGATTTCTCTATAGAATTTCCTCATTTCCAAAGGAGTCACAGCAAGAGACATAAATGGGTGAGGTTTTAATTTATTCATAAGTACTAAAGAGAAATGGAATGAGGGGACATCAAAATGGTATTTCAGGGACATCAGTTACTGAGATTTTGTGGAAATTTAGTACAAAACTATTGCCATCCAAAGATACAAAGAAACCGTAACTTTATTTGCACTTAGGTAGTACATGTAGCATTTAAGAGGTACCAGGCTGGGTACCAAAACTGTAAAATGCTTTTCTGTAAACAGAACACAGTGTTGATAGGGATAACTCATATTATTACCAGAAATCCGTTATGCAAAATTAGACTTATTTCTTGTGAAATGTTCCATTGAATATGACTATCAGTTAACAAAATATGAAATAAGATATTTCCTGGACGGTTTTTCCTGTGTCCTTTAATATGCAAACTGTGGCTTACATTTATTTAAAAAAAATGTTACTACAACTTTGCAACATAAATTTTCATGCTCAAAATGGTACCTAAAAGTTCCTCATCATTCACCCATAAATCCTATATCAGCATGTCAAATACTGGGGACAGTTTATATTGTTGCTATGTGGTTAACTCAATCTAGCAAGTAATTATGAGTATGCAGAGTGTTCTGAAGTGAGAAGATGACTGGACTGTGGTGAACCAGCCTCAAGCCAGCTGTTTGCATGCAATTAGCTACTGAGACCTAAATGTCTTGAGCAGAAGGCCGTACTAGAGAGTATTACACACATTTGGATCAAAGACGACTTGTACTTTGGAAGTGGGGGAAGCATGGGAAACTTTCTGCCAGCATAAATGTACGTAGGCATGTAATTTGACAACTAGTATTTATCTTGAAAGTTTTACACAGTCATATCTATACTGAGGAAACAGGAACTATTTCTCTACTTCCATACCTAGGTATATGACCCAACAAAGTCTGACCACCATGTCAGGACCAGATATTGAAATTAACAACACCTCTCCACACCCAGCTTTGCACAACTTCTCTCTTGCATGAGTAATTTGTTTGTGTTCTCATTCTGGGACTGCAATGGAATCAGCAGTCATTGGCTTCTTCAAGAAAGAGAATTAAATGGCTGAGTGAAGCAAGGTTTTATAAAAACAAGTGCTATGAAGTTGAATATATGTGATAATAAGAAAGAAGAAGAAAAGAAAAGAAAAGAAAAGAAAAGAGAAAAAAGAAAAAGAAAAAAGAAAAAGAAAAAAGGAAAAAGGAAAAAGGAAAAAGGAAAAAGGGAAAAGGGAAAGGGAAAGGGAAAGGGAAAGGGAAAGGGAAAGGGAAAGGGAAAGGGAAAGGGAAAGGGAAAGGGAAAGGAAAAGGAAAAGGAAAAGGAAAAGGAAAAGGAAAAGGAAAAGGAAAAGGAAAAGGAAAAGGAAAAGGAAAAGAAAAGCATTTATAGAATTAATTGAAAACCCTATGATGTTTTTGATGAAAGCCAGAAAGCAGAAAGAGTTAAAGATGGGGGTATGGCAGGAAGGGAAGTGTATCTAACTTATGCCTGGAGAAATTAGGTGGAAACAAGTATAGTAAATCTTACAAAAAGGAAAAGCTTGAGTAATTAAGAGCTCGAGAGAATCCCTGAAACAGAAAGCTCACAGAGTGTGGGCTACAGGAAACCATGCTGGTAAGAGTAGAAGAGTACAAGAATTCATGGGTGCTGCAAGGAACCCAATTTGCTCTGGAGTAATTAAACATCTGACACTAATAATTTACAGACAAGCCGACAAGGTTGATACGAAGAATACTATGGCCTAGAGCACAAACTCTTGCAATGGATTTAAGGACACTATAGTCCTTTTCTATTTCTGTTAATGAATTGCCATGGTGGGGTTTTTTTTTTCCCCTTTCAGTGCCTCAGTTTCCCCATTTGTAATATAAGAGTAAGGATCCCAGGCTTCTTTCAAGCATTCCTAATAAAATATACCAAAAGTCAGTTACTATTAATATTATTGCTGCTGTACTGAGAGAAGTTCTGCTCTAGAATTTGTAAGAGTATCTCATATCTACCACCATTGCTATCAGTGAAATTATAGCAGCATAGGTCCTGGAGAGTTTGTTGATAACAACTGCAGATCGGTTAAGTTTAATTTTTCAAATGGGGAATTTTGGCAAAATTGAAAGGAGGAGCTACAGTTTAATTATATGACCGGATCTATGTAATGGCATGCCAATAGCATTCTCTCCAGCCCCAGACTCTTGTCACTGTCCCTACACTGGCTTGCATGCTTGCCTAACCACTTGGTGAGGCAATTAAATTTGCTAACCCAGCAGAAAACTAATCTGGGGTGGGAAGGCAGGGGGAGGAAGTAGGGGGAACAGGACCATCCTTTTCAGTGGTAACAAGCTGTTAGATTGGCTCAACTGCATCATATAACCACACCACGATTTTTATGCTTGGCAAAGTATTTAGATTCTTGTTCATCAAAGCAATTAAAAGTGTGTCTAAATTGAAGCATATGAGCAATCTCACCCATATTCAGTAGAACATTTACCTTTACACCTAGGTTTTATACGCCTTCTCATTTATATAGTGTTTTGTTAACTGGCTGGGATTGTTCACGTGCTTGAAATTAAGCACATCTTTAAGAGCAGCGCTGAATTAGAATTAACAGAGTTTGGAACTTCCTTCTGTGGTGCTATACATGGAGTTACTCGGAGTCTTTGCTCATTTGTAGTCAATTCAACTACATGCTAGCTTCTAATTCCTCAAAGTCCATTGTGAAAACTTATCCTTGTTATTCATAACTATAGCATGCCGTTTGCATGGTGTTTGAGAAGTGCAGTATCTAAAGGGTACGAGCCATACCCCTTTTGATCGGTAAGCTTTTGGCAGTTCTACATGAAAACTTATTTTGATATCCATGTAGTTACAGGGGCTTTATTCTCTCTCTACCTGTTAAAAAGCCATAACAGTGAAAATTAAATGAATATAAAACTTTGCGGAGAAATCACTCAATTTTGTAAGTGAAACAGCTTTTAGCATAAAAAGCCTGGATCTTCAAAATGATTGAGTAAGATTTTCCCTGTTTATTTTGCAGATGGGTTTTCAGAGGTAGAAAAATGTAATTACAGGAAAAGCAGCAAAATGTGAGCTGGTTGAGACATAAAGTGCAGCACTTAGAATAAGACAATTGCCTAAATTCCCTGATTGACAGATGGATGTCACATTAGATGAAAATGATAACAGATTTAGTGGACTGAAGAATAACTTCCTCTTGACAGTGCCCTGACCCTTAACCTACAACCTGACTCCTGTTAGCTTCACTAACACAGGGTAATTGTCACAGGTGCAGGATAAAAGAAACCCCTACAGCAGCTACCAGTGGTCAGAGGCTTATTTCTTTTGATGACCAGAAATGCACTGTTGAGATATAGTCAAGAAGTCCTGACCTCTGTTGACCTTTCAGGGCATTAAAATTTACCCCTGGGAAAAGGAAACTATATAAAAGGAAAATAGTCTGTTCTGACTAATGCAAAGCAATATTTTAACTGTGTAATAATTAAGTTGACAAACAAAGCAGAGTGATGGTAAAGTAATTTATTTTCATCAACACAAAAGCATGTTTCTCACACAATTGTAACATGGTTTCAACAAAGACCAGTACTGTACACTCAATAGAGTTCATGGGTTTTATAATTATGAGTAAATTCTTTACCGTGTCATGCTCTGGATATGTGTACTATTCCAAAATGATTCTGTTGTATTTATATGCTAATAGTATCCTTTCAATAGAAGCCAGTTCTTTGAATTGTATTTAAATTTTAGGAAGGTAGAGGATTGTAACAGTATTTATAAATGACGTGGTGACAACTGTGAGACTTCACAAAAGTTTATACCTCCTTCTGTTAGAAAATAGAGTACATTTTATTCTTTTTTTCTTCAGCAACATGAATGGGGAATTCAGAAAACACAGAGAACACAATGAGCTATGCAAATATATTTTATAATAGAAGAAAGAATATTATAGAAGAAAACAAAATGACTGTGTCTCCCATTAGAGTGAAGTCAATGCAGTAACCTCCCCATGTTGTTTTCTTTATGCATAGAAGAATGAATATTACATAGGGGAAAAAAAAAGAGAAATGACTGCACATCTCATTAAAGCGAAGTCAATGCAGTAAGGAAGCCTGCCTGTGTTTTCAAAATGTTTCATCTTAGAAAATGAAACAAAACAAAACAAAACAAAAAAAACACAATCAACTTCTTAAACACCTGACAACAATGAATTGGTGTATTCAATTATTGTGTTTATTGGTGCTTAATACGGAGACCATCCAAATATTTATTCGCTAAATATGAAGGAACAAAAACAATGTTCTAAATACAATAGACTTACTGGGATCACGTTTCTGCTCAGAGCAGCGGAGCTCTAAAAGACCCTACGCAAAAGGCACAAATTACTCTAAAATTCGTTGAAGGTTCTTATTAAGGTCATAGGTCTTGCCCTGTGGTTATTATTCATCCACAAAATGCTCTGATGAGTAATATGACACTAAATTAGTATACACAAGCCTTGGGATAATTGCGTAAAGAAAATAAAAAGATTAAGTTACCCCAAAAGGAGTACTATATAGGTAGACAACTTCAGTCCACCGCGAAAGGTGTGGTAGAATCCATCTGTTTGTACTCTGACACACGTTATTAAATGATAAAAATATAAGAACTATTCCGATGTAACTTATTGTCATGAACACTTGCAATAATAATGCCTTCCTTCAGATTACCATCTTTTCAAATGTGATGAGATCATCAGGTAACAGTGTAAGATATGAAGGCTTAGCACGCTGTGTTGTTAGCACATTAAAAAAAGAAATTGCTGGGATAATTAACAACTACCTATTTGTCTGTAGGCTGCATTCATTATGCCTGCACAAATTGGAGGTCTCCAAAATCTGTGCAGTAAAATTTACTCTTTGTTCAGGAAGTTCCCCTTGGATTTGGGTAAAATTCTGGTTTGCTGTGTCTATTGTAATTGTGACAGGCAGTTGACATGTCTCATAGTCTAAATGTAGTGGCAAGCAGGGGGTGGTACAATGATGAAAAAAACTGCCATTCATTCTTGTGCAAAGGAAAGGTGTTTCTTAGCATATTCCAACCTATGTTCAGTCTAGAGTTGGGTCTCTGAGGTTGAAGGTCAAATCTGTGAGGTCAAAGCTATTTCTTGTCAATCTTCGTTCACTAATGACACATGAATTGGAAATTAGAACAAAGTAAGTAAAACGAATAGCCAGAAGGTGAGTGTCTGTTTTATTACTCAGAAGAGCTGGGAAATCTGGCCAATTGTTGCCCTATGTGGCTTGAATGACAGTTGTTAAGTTGAAAAAGGGACAGTGTGATGGGAATGCCACTTTAAATCTCAATTACCTCCTCCACTCCAATCAGCTTGGTAGAGCTTTAATGAAGTGCAATTCTCTGTCCTTTTCCTCATACTTCTATCTCCAGAATAAGCCTCACATTCAAGTTTGACAGCAGTACAATCAGTTTTCCATTCATCACTGGCCCTGTTTTAACCCTGCTGAAAAAGGGCCTAATGTACGTGGCAGTGATGGCAATTAGGCAGAAAAGTAATATTAGAAACAGACAAAAGCCTGAGTCTTTTAGCATTACAGGTGTTTTTTTTTTTTTTGGTTTTTTTTTTATA